>NW_027287427.1:81320941-81996645 GCF_022747635.1 Hetaerina americana
TTCCTTCCTCCCTTCATCCTGTCCAACATCCCTATCCTGTTCCTCCCCTTTCCTTGCTTGCCTGACATTCTCCCCTCTATTACAGTCTCCAGCATCCCACTTCCGAACAATACGCCCTTCATCCATTTTTCATACCTCCTTAGAATTTCTCCCAACAAACCCCTCTCCTCGCCCACCATACCTAGTACTTCCTCATTTGTTTTCTTCTCTGTCCATTTAACCTTCTCCATACTTCTCCACACCCACATTTCAAAAGCCTCCAATCTACGACCATCCTGCCACTTCAGTGACCACGTTCCCGCGCCGTACATAAGTACGCTCCATATAAAATTTTTGACGAGTCTTTTCCTAACATCCTGACTCAACGTCCCTCTCATTAACTCCCTCCTCATTGTGAAAGCCTCTTTGCCTTGCGCAATTCTTCTCCTTACGTCCCTACAACTTTGACTTTCGGAAGTTTTTTGGACCAGCACGGTCCAAAACACTCCCGAGATACGTAAACTATTCTACCTGCTCCAGTTTTTGCCCACCAATTTTAATGTTTACCTTAGCCTTTTTCTTTCTAGAAGATCGCATAACCTTTGTTTTATTGATATTGATACTCATCCCATACCTGTCGCACTGAATGTCCAATTCACTCAGCAATGCTTTCAAACCCTTTGCTGACTGACAAAATAGAGCTTGGTCATCAGCAAACCTAACTGATTTTACGAATTCCACGCCCACTTTCATTCCTACTTCCAGTTCTTCCCATGCCTCTTTAATCATTTCCTCAAAATACTTATACGTTGAACAGTACCGGTGATAATGGGCAAACGTGCCTGACACCTTTTCCTCACTTTGCCCATCTGGACTCTTCGATCCCAACTCGCACCATGTACAGGTTGTGGATTAGCCTCCTTTCCCTCCAATTTATTCCTATTTCCTGCAATCTATTCATTAGTTTTTCCCAATTCACTCTATCAAACTTTTTTTCGAAATCTACGAAACGGGCAAATACGTCCTGATTGTAATCTTTATTTCTCTCGATTAGTGATCTCATTACTGCAATGGCATCTCGCGTACCTCTCCCCTTCCTAAACCCAAACTGAACACACCCTAAGTAATCATTTGCCTTGTTCTCCATCCTTTAGTTGATGATACTTAGAACCACCTAAGCTGCATGGGATATCAAACATATTCTGTTCTGTAGTCCTCACATGATGTAGCCATTAACTCTTTTGGAATAGGAGCTAACACTGATTTCTTAAAGTCTTCCAACCAGATTCCTTTCTCATAGGTAGTACGAATCAGTCCATATAGTCTTCCTCCAACATTTTCCTCCTCCAACACATTTAGCAGTTCTTCAAGAATGTTATCCACCCCCACGGCCTTACTGGTTTTCCGTCCCCTTATTGCCCTTTCTATCTCTTCGTCGAGTATTCCTGGACCTTAGCGATCTTCCTCTGCGTCATGTTTTCTTTCTGTCTAACCTTGTTGGCCTAAGTTCTTTACCACACTGTGCTTCTATATATTCATTCCATCTCTCTTGGACCTTTTCTCTTTCTACCATTATCTTACCCGACTTAGCTGTAACTGTTAGCACAAGTGTTCTTACTTTCGGAGTAATCAACCCGAAGGTCGGTTTCGTAGGTGATGGTATAGTTCACCCAGTACTAAGCCCAATAGCGTGTAAAATTCAAACATCAGGGTAGGGGGGCCAGTTCCTTTCGCTTTGCCGGTTATGGTATCCCAGGTAGATCTGGTAACCAAAAAATCACATAGCTTGGTTGGAGCTGCAGGACTATCGCGACCCATATATATATATATATATATATATATATATATATATATATATATATATATATATATATTACACACACACACACATATATATATATATATATATATATATATATATATATGTAAAAGTACCTTTAAAAATAGCTTCCATGACTCCTGTGAATTTCATGCAAGTGCAGCAATGGCCATGTAGAACTGTGCTGGTCCCCTAGTGATTATTACCGCCTCAGCTCACTTTCAGAAGGTCACCGGCAAAACGTAGCTTCAGAATGAAAGAGGCCTAACATGCGTATATTATTTTCTGAAAAAAAATAAAATATTTGTTGGTGCCAATTATTCTTTTTTTTACTATTCACGGTGAGATATTTATTTTTTTTCAACGATGAAAGGTCGGACATAGAGTCATTGGAGTTAAAGGCTTCCGCCTTAAACTCATTGCTTTTTTTGAGTCAAGGGTCGCGGATTTTCCGCCTTGAAAGAATGAGTTCGTTTGAATGAGCGGAGTGTGCGCAGACTCGGGGTTGTTTACTTGGACTGAGTGGAGTATCCAAGGGTGGGGCCGGTAGACTGTAAAATGGTCCCCATTTGTGGGTGAGCGTTGGCGGGCCATCGGCCTTCTCCGTCTGTCCTAGCTTTTTCTCCTTCAGTCGTCAAACTCCGCATCAATCAGACGCAGAAGGTGGTGGAGTGAGTTTTCCTTAAATCTCCGCATTCTAAAGAAAGCACTTATTTTCTAATGCGGAGAGGGGAAAGATTTCTCTATTACGGCCGCGGACTTACCTTTGCTTCCTTCCTTTCCCTTGTCTCCCCACTGACCCACTTGCTCACACCCTTGCCTTCCTTGCTTATTTTCCTCTTTCATCATTTTTATCGCCTTTAGATCTCTTAATTTCACGGAGCAGAGGGGCACGGGAAGGCAGCGGCAGTCAACTTCTACTTCAGTGACAGACCCCCAAACCCATTAGTCTCCACCATGACTTCTCTTTTCTTTTTGGGTTCCCTGTTATCAAGGGTGTGGAGGATTTGGCGTCCTTAGACTGATTCCTGGCCCACTGTTGAAAAAGCTCCAGTAGCAGTCTGCAGGTCTCTCCTCCCTTGAAAATTTTCGGTGCCTAGGAATTATTTTCTATTGCGCTTGAGCCGAATCATTTTCCCTCTATCCTGTCGACACATTGCTGTTTCATTTCATTTTGTAGATAACTATTCCCCTAAGAAACGAGACACGCGGGCAGCGGTAAACATAAATGATAAAATCCTCAAACTTTAAGTCCAAAGCACTCGTCCCGAAAACAGCCCGTAATGCCTTAACTTAATCACCAATTTCTTCCCCGGAACCTACGAAATAAAAAAATACAATAGGTGAACTCTATCCAATTATTCAAAACAATCAGTCCACACCACTTTTATTGATATCCACGCTACAAATGCCGCCATTTTCTTCGACCCGTCATCTCCCTGACGAACAAATCCCTACCCAAGATTCATTCGTTTGCTACCTGCACATAAAAAATACTACATACCGCCTCTCCCGTAACTTCTGTCCTGCCTTCTACTTGGTTGAATGCACCACCACCCTTTCCCTCCGAATTAATAACCACCGCTACTCCACTTAATCTTCCCCTATTTTAATTATTCCGTTCCTACCACCGTTGTTTCCCACGACGAGTCCTTTAATAACTGCTTTGGTGATTGAAAACCTCACTGAATTCTCAAGAAGTATAGGGGGAGGCAAAGCATACGAAAGATGGCACATATCTGGGTACTTCAATCGTTCCAACCTCCCGGACTGAACACAGCCCAATAAAACCAACCAATAGCCAACATCCCCTCTCACCCATTTTTCCGTTCACCCTACGTGAATTACCTCCTCCCTCCCCAAACCCATCCCACACATCACTTCTGCTCTTCCTCCGAGTGCGGTATTCTGTATATTGAGGATTTGTCATCGAATCGTCAAATATATGCGTGTCCTCTCTTTTAGACTTGTGTTTAGGTAAGTTTTTGGTCAAAGGGAATGTAAATACATATACACTTTTTATGTATATAAATAGTATATATGTTTAATATATAAAAATATTGATATATATATATATATATATATATATATATATATATATATATATATATACATACATATATATATATATATATATATATATATATATATATATATATATATATATATATACACATATATATATATATATATATATATATATATATATATACATATATATATTTTTGTGGGAAACTTACGAATATTAAATTTTACTGAAATACCCAAAGCCATCTCGGCTTTTTTGACTACTTTCTCCTTCCAAAGGATTTTTGAGATGCAGGAATCCTCTTTCCGTAAAAATAGTCAATCAATGGCGCTATTATTATGCATCAAACGGAAATTTTTCCAAGAAAGAGTGAATTTTGATATAATGGAAGTGTTTTTCATTACAATTACATACAGATCATTTCAATCACGTGTTTGTACTAAAAACAAACTAACATGAAACACAACTTGAATTTACTTATTTTTATGGTATTAGGATATGTAGGTAATAACTAGAGTGGACTTATTTTTATGGTATTAGGATATGTAGGTAATGGTTTGACATGCAGCATTTTTAGTAGTTTAAAATGCTTAAATAATACTGAAGAAACGATTGCGTTAGGAAGCATGTTGAACAATGTGTTCTGTGGTGATCAAAGACAAATAATGCTTTGTCTTTATCAACAATGGTTGAAAAAATTGAACGATAAAACTTGCGTAATATTGGTCTTTGACCCTCTCTAACCCCTCTCTCACTTAGGGAAACGTAATGGAAAGACACACCCCTCTCCCATTTCCCTAACATCTTACTTAATTATTACGGCTTTTTTGAGTCATTCGCTGTTGCCACGCTCACACAATATTCAATTAATGTATTTCTGTTACTTATTTATAATATCAATATCCTTGGTAATGTGCACGATGGCATTCATTCCTCCCTCATGTGTATTTAATGATGCTGGGCTCATTAGTCATCTCAAATGGATTAGACCAGTGTAGCGGCGCTACAGATCTAATTATTTGGTTCAAGGAATATACATCATATCATTTCCGTCGCAATTCTCCCCCCATTTCTGATGGTTTTACTCTAAACGCACTACTGGTACTCGCAAACTACCAGTGTTAGCGGAAGAAATGAATCTGCTTCCTAGACCACGGCATTTGCAAGTACAAAATACACGCATCCGCTTGCTTCCGTAATCCATTTTAGGGTTATTCGACGGATAACACTCACCGATTGAAGATTTGAAGATTTACTCCTCATAACTCCGGAATTATTGGAAAATCTCCTTTAAGGACGCGAGTATTTATGGAAACTATATTATATTTCTAAAAATTAGTGACGAGATACCTGATACCAGTAGGGTTTGTTAATAATCAAATGGCTGACAGGATAGGTATTGGGTTTACATATTGGCTTTATCAGTTAGGTGCCCTACTGGGCTTGCGTGTCAATTATAGCATGAAGAATAATCTCAAGAAAACAAAAGACATGAAGGCTTTTCTGAAGAAGAACGAATACATTCAAAATTAAGTACCAAGACCCACCACGTATCCTAATACGCTCTATTCTGCTACATTTGGCATTGAAATATCGTATTATTTGAAACTGCGTGGTTTGTGAAAGACTAATGCAACACATGGTAATCGACAGTGTTCTACTGCAGCGTCCAGTAGCGTCAAAACCGCCGTCTAACCACAGATCTTAAAAGTGTTTCATAGCTTTCATTCTTCGGTAGATGCCTTTCCCAAATCGTAATAGTATCAAGTTTTGAATCGATTTTTTATATGGAGAACTTTTTTCACCCCTTAGTTCTGAAAAATATTACTTTTTAATATTTCATAGAAGAAATTCATTAATTTTTCCTATTTTTTTTCACTACGGAAAATATTTCCAACCCCCATCAAATACTTGAGCTGGCTGAACACATCGCTTGATATGATGGAGAAACCTCTGATGGAAACCTATTATAGTTGGTGAAGTACCCAACTACAGGTTAAACTTCAGTCCCGAATTACAATGAAAAGAAGTGAAGTTTCTTGCCTTCCGATATATTCGTAAAAATCAGATTTCAAGCAAGCTACTGACGGAGATAGCCATTTTATAGACAGTACTACCGGTTGAATTACGACGTTGAATTCAGTTCTGTGTTCCTTCATTGGCGGAACATGGCCTAGGTGCGCTTTAACGAGTTCAGCAGTCCTTTGAAAATTATTGAGACCGCAATAAATATCTCTTTTCTGCCTTAAGGAATTCAGTCTTTGCACCTCGTTAATCTTTTTTCCGTCCGCCTCATCAATTTGACGAAGGGAGGAAGGTGTATTAAAAGTAATGACTCCATGTTATTTAACACTTGTATGTGCATCGGGTCACAGGGTCGGGGTCGGGAAGGAGTTAAACCCCAAATAGCATCGAGGCCTTGAATGGCGACGAAGGAAGTTAGACCTTACATTCCTGCATGAATAAAATATGGCAAATATGACACTTCCTGCTTTCAATAAATAAGCCTTCGACAAATCGTGTGAATAGAAAGTTATCTTCATCAACTTAGATAAGGTAACAAAGAGGATGATTTTACGCGCCATATTTGTATTTCTTTATCTAATCGCTCGACGAAAAAATATCGTGTGCTCAACTCATTATAATCAAGGATGGAACCGATTCATTTCTGCGCTATCAAATTCGAGGAATGTCAAGTTAAGTTGTTTGCTACCGCACTAATAGTTCAACTGCGAATCCTTCACTTTGAACAAAAGTTTAGAAGCCAGAGTATATTTCTTTAGTGTTTCGTGCCCCAGTTCTGGAGCTCTATAGCAATCAGCAACTTCAATCAAAGCAGATATATTCCTTCTGCACCGATATTCGCATGCTGGAACTTCCTACGAGCAATATCTTATCGTTAATTATTAATAATATCGATTAAATAATTAATAATATAATTAACTGTCGGTAACTAACCCATTTTGGTGGAAAAGTAATTCTCTCAATTGATAATTGTTCGTTCACCTTGAGATAACTTAAGAGATTTTTATTCTTGGAATATGCTGTGTTGTCTGATATACGTATGCTCTGTAAGAACTTCTAAACTGACAAGAATTAATATCCGTTGTGGGTTTAAATAACTTCCGTTCATTTGCATAAAATCGGTCGTTGTTCTGAACTAGACCGTTTCTCCACCCAATTCGTAAATGCTGGGGATTCCCAGCAAATTTGACCCAAGTCATTGAAGTATCGAATTTTCGTTTTGCCTGCTCATTTGTTGCATATTTTTTCCTTGGATTTTCTTTCTTCTTATCTCTCGCCATTTAGTGTTTCTTTCATAGTTTTCTAGTTTTATTAAATTTCATAAGCTGAAATTGTTTTTCGATTTCTATTGAGTTACGACCTCAATATAATGAAATCGGGACGATAAAGGAGCTTGACTGGTGGGAAATAGTCTATCAGAAGACGTAAGTTTTTTGATGAAGGTCGTGTAAAATGAGTTATCTGAAGATGGATTCGATAACATGCCATGTAGCAGTTTAGAAACTTGGACCAGTAAATGACAAAGAGGTGAAACACTAAGGCAAAGGCACAAAGAGATCGAATGGAGTCAGCCTGAGAGGGATACACGTATACTGCTCTGTCGGAAAGATGATGGGGGAAGGAAAAAATAATGCGAGAGTGCAATGGGTATAGTGACAAGTGGGCAGCGTACTACTACAGGTAAACTACTACTACAGCCTGTAAATCACTCGACCACTCGTTCAGAGATCCAAGAAACTTAAATTTATAATTCTTTCGCTAAAAATATCGATTCCATTTTTGAATATTTGTAATATAAATTATAATCCTTTAGATCCGTGGCGTGAAAAGGGTGCATTTCAATTTCAATAGATAATTACGAGGGTCATCCGGAAAGTAGTACCCGTTCGTGCCGCATGAAGTGCTGACGACGCGAGTAGCCGCTGGACGAGGTCAGATAGCTTCAGTGGCTTGTCTGCCTTCTCTGAGCCAAGTTGCGTGACGCTAGCATTGCCTGTGTTGTTTCTGTGATTGTTTACAATGTTTAAAAAAATTGAGAACGCCGCCAGTTGTGAAGTGAGGGCAGTGATTAAATTCCTCAATGCAAGAAACGTTCGCCCATGTGATATTCATCGCCAATTAAAGGAGGTGTATGGAGACAATGTAATGGACGAGTCGTCTGTTCGGCGGTGGTGTCGCAACTTCAACATGGGGAGGGGGAACACACACGACGATGAGCGTTCGGGAAAAATTGAGAACGCCGCCAGTTGTGAAGTGAGGGCAGTGATTAAATTCCTCAATGCAAGAAACGTTCGCCCATGTGATATTCATCGCCAATTAAAGGAGGTGTATGGAGACAATGTAATGGACGAGTCGTCTGTTCGGCGGTGGTGTCGCAACTTCAACATGGGGAGGGGGAACACACACGACGATGAGCGTTCGGGGAGACCGTCTGTCATTACAGACCAACTGGTGAGCTCAGTTGACGAATTCGTGAGGAACGATCGGCGCGTCACAATTGATGACATCTGTGAGCATTTTCCCAATGTTTCTCGAACAATTGTTCATGAAATTGTTAAACACCATCTGCATTATGCAAAAATTTGTGCAAGATGGGTCCCTCGCGTATCTCAATGAGCTGGCGGCGAAGGACTATGCAGCAGGAATAGAGAAACTTGTCACACGTTATGACAAATGCCTTAATTTGCTTGGAGATTATGTTGAGAAGTAGTTTAAAGTATCCTCTTTCAAATAAAATTTTTTATGTTTGTTAATATTTACTTTTGTGTCTTTATTTCACGAACGGGTACTACTTTCCGGATGACCCTCGTAATTATCATCTCAATGCATTATTCCTTAATTCCGAAACAGTTATCAGTGTTTTGCCGAAGTATTGTGTTTTTATTTTTAATTTTCACAACTTGGGCAAAGGGGAATGGTGCTATTCGTGTGATTGCTGCTTGATCTCGGGTGTGAAATGGAGCACCCAGATTTCGTTAGTTGCTACAAGCGACGATGACGAGCTGAAAGGCTTCCTAAACGACATGGTGGCGAGCTGATATACACGGGCAATCAAAAACTGCCACAGAGCCTACAAAAATTCACCGATTGAAATTACAATAATGTAGAAATATAGAAAAATGTCGAAGCTTTAAATTGATGGGTCAGTTTTAGGAAATAAAGTATTTTATGTTTCTTAAAAAAATTGGAGATCTTCCTTTTTTGATTTCCCTCGTAGTTACTTTCCTGTGAATCGATTCCCATGCGTAATGAATAACTGATCGAAGCACTTTTCCACTTGATAAATTTTTTTTCATTTTACGACCGGGTTTCGATGTACTACATCATCATTAGGTGATGTAATACATTTATGATGCAATGCATCGAAACCCGGTCGTAAAATTAAAAAAAAATATCTAGTGGAAATATGCTTCGATCAGTTATTCATTACGTTCGGCTTACAGCACATCACAACGGAAGCTTCTCAATTTGCCCATACGTAATGCTGAAAGATTTGTAGACGAAAATATTAATGCGGAATAGTGCTACGAAATAATTATCTTTGTTGATCGGTACCTGTAGGCAATAGCTTTTTGAGAGTGCCCTAGGATATTTTGTTCATGGGCCAGGCCCGATGTCTATGCTGGGTTCTTTTCACTTTTTCCTTCGCAGATTCCCAAAAGATCCTACCCCGACCAAATAACCCACCTGTTCCTAATTGCGCAAATGATCTCAAGTGTAGATCGCCATCTTGCTATCGTTACTCATTCCTAGAATAGACCCAAAGAGTGGTTCCCTTGACTACATATTGGTCGGTTGAATGGCAAATTGATCGGTTTCCAATGGATATTCCAAATCTTGAGCAGAGGCAATATATCGCCTCTCAAAAGATGTTCAATCAATATCGTCTAGTTCTTATTGTGGAACATATTTTTATCCATGGGTTCTGAATTGAATTCATTTATTTAACTTTGGAATGCGCACCTTGCTTGGAACAGGCGATATTGCAGGGTGTGAAAGAACGCATTGCTGATTTGAATTGGGCGCCAGGAAGCAAGGCTTTATCCCTAGAGGGTGCGGTTGGTTCCATCCAATTGGATGGATCCTAGAGTTTCTCTCTCTTTGAATTTGATCCCCAGAATGCGTTGGACGGAGATACCGAGGGCGTTTGCCGTTTGAGACTTAATTTTGAAACGGTTACTCGATCTTCGCCAGGCAGCGATCATTCCGCGGGAACTTCAGTATTACCGCCCGAGCTCGCATTCCTGGCCTGCTATCGAATGCTACGTTCATTCAGGGGGAATGAGTGCTGAAAAGAGAAGACCAGGGGTAGAACGGCCAATGTCGAGATCAGCCCAAAACATCGATGCAGTAAGGCAAGTTTTTTTGCGATCTTCTCGGCGCTCTGCACGCAGCTGCCCTTGGAATTTCCGATCGTACTGTGAGGCGAAGCATTCATGATGACCTCCATTTTCATCCATGCAAGTTGGCTACGGTGCAAGAACTCACTGTGCACCATTTTGTAGGCGTCTGTTTGGGCGACTCTATAACCGTCGTGCTCACCGTAGAGTGGTTACGTGACGTAAGGTATTTTTTATCACGCCAACTTTCAACACCAAGGGCAAGGGGGTATTGTCACTTTTCCCTTTAGTGTAAGTGCGCCCCTGTTTTAGGTCAAAAGGAAACAATCACGACGGATTCGCTATTTACTAAGCACCGCTGACCTTTTTTTATCCAAAAATTCAAATATCGTTCGAGGGTGACCTGAACCGTAAATAACGCACAGTTGTAGTGCACATTAAGCGGATGACTCTGTTAAAAGTTACTGCTACGGCATTTCCCGTAGTTTCTGGGAATTAATCAGGAGTTAAACTACCCTAGTGTTTAAAGCTGGCTTAAACTCGGGGACTGCGGTGCATAGCGCACGACTACGAATGCATCTGCCATGTTCGTAGTAGTATTTAAGGGAGGCGACCGACTGCTGAGGCCATATGTGCCATTAGGAATGGACAGGAAAGGATGAAGGGTGGAGGGAAACCCAGCGTCGGCATTAGCCTACCCTTAACGAAAGGCGCCAAGGGGTTTGCAGCTTAACCTCCCATCCAGGGGACGGCCTACTCACTCAAAGTACGAGTACTCTCCACAAAGAACCTCAAATAGATACCACTAAAAATATCTGCCGTCTCAAGGATTCGAACCCGGGCCCTCTGGGTGGGAAGGCAGTACTTTAGGTACCGCACCATCCCGATCCCCCTCTGTGACATTATGTGTAAAATATTTCGTCACAGAATTCCTTTAAAGTCCCCTAAATTTCGGAGTGGACGTGTCGGTAGCTTAACTGGCTAAAGCACTCGGCCGGTCAACGAGGGATCTGGGTTCGAATCCCGGTCAAGGCGAATGATTTTTTTCTCTCTGAATTTATTGCATTGTAATGCACATTTACTGGATGACTCCGTTAAAATCTACTGTCCATTCCAAGAAACTGCGGCATCTCCCACAGTTTCTTGGGATACGTAAGTAACGCCTTGAGAAGGAAAGTGGCGAGCATTGCTCCTGAATAGTGGGTTATTTAGTGTAAGTGCGCAATTAGTGACGTCGGACGATACGACTCTATGTATCATCCCGCGGTACTTAATGGGTGTCCACTTGTCGAAAAGCAGTACTGTACCCTGGAGGTTAATTTCGACAATTAACCGGTACTTTTTATCCTCTCCCTATCTCTCTAACACATCTTCTCTCTTTTAACTGGCGATTCTTCATTTTGCCCGTGGCACTTCTTTAAATATTTCATGCCAGCGAAGGAGAGACATTTAAGTCGCCTTCGAAGACGGGTGGGGTTAGGAGGAGAAAAACATTTTTTTGGGCTATCGGTTGAGTGATGGACCTGTTACATTTTAGATCGAGCGTGTGGTAGGGGCGAGGGGTGGCTGATGGCGTGGAGGGAGGGAGAGAAGAGAAAAGGAAGACCGAGCGAAGGGAGGAAGGAAGGTGGGAAGGAGAGAGCGGGGAGAGGAAATTAAAATCGACCGTTGAAATGGAAATATTTTCTTTCCTCACCCTTCCCTGAGAAAGCAGATAGGGTTGATGGTTGGGGGTGCGGAAAGCGGAGGTGGGGTGAAGATGAGGAGGTTTGCGGGGTGGGGCGTTAAGTCCTCCCCATCCCTCCTCAACCCCTCTTCCCCCTCTTCGCCCTACCGTCACCCTTTCTGAGCCACTTCTTCCTCCCTCTCACCAGGCTCAGTTGCCCTGACTTCATCAGATTTTATCTCTCTCGTAATTTTTTTAATGCCTCCTCACACTCCCACCTATAGCTCTCACCTCCCCTCTTGCCGTCTCCCCTTCGCCCATACGTCACACCGTTCTCTCCTCCGGCCATGGGGAGGAGGATTGAGATAAGGGAGTGTGGGAGAAGAGGGACAGAGAGATTAAGATATCGAGTCCGGAGGATGGATTAGAAAGCGAAGGGGGAAATTGGAGAGTTGTGTGCGAGTCGTGTAGTTTTTTGCGTAGTCCGAATCGGGTGGGATTTTAATACTTCCACTCCGCGGTTGCTGTGCCGCCTTGACCCGTTCTCTTTGCTGCGCGTCCGTCACGGAATCACTTCATCAGTCCGGATCGAGTGAAATGGCTCAGCTGCACTGTTATCTCTTTCCTCTCTCAGCACCGTCCTGTTCCCGGGGGCGAAGATCTTGAGGCGTGACAATTCAAGTCTTTTCATTCGATGAATATCCAGTTGGCAGTTCGATATTCCAGATACGCTCGAACTGCTCCCTGATTTTATATTCAATCACCATTATTAGCGGTGTTTTCATTTTAAATCATTATATTGTGTACGTAGGCTTGTCTGACATGTATATTTTTTTCCCGAATGGAAACTTCGTAAAAAGTTTAACTTGAATGACTAACCACAGAAAAAAATATGTAATCACTTGACACCACACCGACGACATAATGGGTCACTAAGTGCACCTGAATTGAGTGCACCAGTTAGTTACCCCCCCATAACGCTACCAGCAGCCGTTCATCAAGTTATCGTTTCAATTTGGCGCTATTTTCTATTCCTAGCGTCACCCTTATTGCCAAGGATGGTAAGAATAAAGTTAAATGATGAGCTTAGGTAAATATTTGGATGTTTTTGGTTCTTGATTTTCATCTCGATCGACACAATACCACGCAAACCCCCGCAAAAGCGCGAGCCAAGAGGTTATTAGGGTGGCAAGCCTTTTGAAAACAAATATTTTATTTCAAATGATTTCCTGACTCGCGATTCTGGTGAAATCTTCGTGGATTTTTCCACTGGGGTCAAGTGTCAGCTGCTGACGTTTGGATGGCTAACTCCATCGTCAAAACGTTTGCAGCTGAAACCGTGATCCGGTGGCAAACTTGTGAAATTAATGAACATATATAAATAATTAATTGTATTTGTGTGTATACACACAAACAAGTATATGTATATATATATATATAAATGTATATATTATATATATATATATATATATATATATATATATATATATATTTATTTATTTATTTATTTATGCTTGCGTAGACGTAACACGGAAGTGCCGAATAGTACATTACAAAGTAACAAACAATATAGAAACACAAAAAAAGGAGGACTCACACGATATTTCTTGATAATTTCGACGGAATTCTACTACGTCTTCATCGGAAGATAGAGAAGTGTTACTGTGTAATGTACTATGTACATATTTACATGTATATAAACTTTGATATAAATGTGTGTATGTATATATATACATATATGTATATATATGTGTATATATATATATATATATATATATATATATATATATATATATATATATATATATATATATATATATATATAAACATATATACATACACTCATTTATATAGAAACATATATAAGGAAATGGGATTGGAGCACTCACAAATCCCAGTCTAGGAGATATTTTTACAGAAAATATCGTGATCTGCTGGATTCCGCCTTCCCCACCTATCCTGTGTTCGTCGTTTGTGTGTGTTCCTATCCCTTTTCCTTATATCTGTTTCTATATAAATGAGTATTTGTTCACCGTTTGGCGGGATTACGTGTTTGAATGTATATATATATATATATATATATATATATATATATATATATATATATATATATATATATATATATACAGAAACAGATATAAGGAAAGGGATAGGAACACACATAAAGGACGAACACGTCCTTTATGTGTGTTCCTATCCCTTTTCTTTATATCTGTTTCTGTATATATGAGTATTTATTCGCCGTTTGGCGGGATTTCGTGTTTGAATGTATATATGTATATATATATATATATATATATATATATATATATATATATATATATATATATATATATGTATATATGCGTGTGTATAATATATATTTATATATTTATTTATATACTGATACATATTTATTTATCCGTCTTTATTTTGTACGTTAAAGGCCGATGTCCTAACACCGCTATGCGCGTCCCATTACGGATTATCGTATAGAGAAGTGGTTGAGATGGATTTTGGTATTTGGGTGCGCCGTCTATTTAGATTATCAACACTTATCACATCCCAGCAATCTTATAACAAATATATGAAACTACAGGGTTCGTCCGGAAAATAAGTGTACTGAGCTCAGGAAAAAAAAATTATTACACTTTTACATATCTTAAGCTAATATTCCTCTAAATAGGACCCTTGTGAGTCGATACACTTGTTCCAGCGGCGTTCCCATTCCTGGAACGCTCCCGCGAAGGCATCATCGGGAACCTCTCGAAGACTCGTCGTCGATCTCTTCTCTGCCCTCCACGAACATCTTGTGCCACCGAAAGATCATGTTTCTGGACATGGCTGACTCCCCGTAAGCCTGGTTAATCATACCGACAGTTTCGGTAGACGATTTCCCAAGCTTTACCGCAAATTTGATGGAATAACGCTGCTCCAAAAACTTCGGCATCGCGTTCCGTGACGTGGGTCGAAGCATGGAGGTTCGCGTTAACAGAGTTCCTCACTACACCACAGCTCAGAGCCGACTGCCTTTTTCAGCGTCGCTTGCCAACATACCCCCCTCCAATCGCAGCCCGTCAGAGCGGTGCTGGGCGCGCCTGGAGCGGCGCGCCCAGCCCAGGAGTCAGTACACTTATTTTCCGGACGAACCCTGTAGAAGTGATCAAATGTATTATTATTATTAATCGTAATCTTCTATTGAAGATACATTTTAATTGGGCACAAGCTACCTAACAGTACAGTGACAATTCCCTTGTCTCTCCTAACAAACACAACCCATAATCATCCTATTCTAGAAAATTCCCCTCTTATACTCTGTATACTTTCTTCCTCTTTTCAATCCGCCCAATATACTTACCTTATTCCTCCCCATCCCTCGCTTGGCTAACATCCTCCCCTCTTTCACAAGTATCCAACATGCCATTGGCAATCAGAATGATCTGCATCCACGTCTCCTGCCTCCATTGGATATCTCCCAACAATCCCCTCTTCTCCCCTCAGGAGAATTTGCATTGAACACGGCATGAGTTAGTGCTAAGGGTTTCAGAGGTGCATGGATTTAGTGAACGGTGTTTCCATTTTTATGGGTAGTTGTTTAATTTATACCATGACCTCTTTATATGTTTTATGTTCATATTAGGGCCTCGCAATTATGTTATTATGTTCGTATGTCAACCTTTAATCCACGTATTTCCGTTTAAAAGAAGACAACAAAAATTCATCAGGGCCAAAATCATCATTTCCCTCGAATGTGTTTAAAAATATTATATAAACGTCATCGAACCCGAAGAGGAGTGACAAGTTAAGAACGCTTACACCGTCAATTGCATGTTCATTAATTTATCATAGTTAATCAGTTATCGTGTACAAGGTGTAATCAGAAAAATACATGACTGGTTTTATAACTTGTTTATTTCGACGGATGCAGCTAATTCGAACTTGTCGCCCTCAAAGTACATGCCTCGGCTGACGACACACTTTTGCCAACGTTTCTTCCAGCTCTCGAACCCTGCCTGGTAAGCCGCCTTAGGGATCCTCTTCAGGTCCGCCGTACAATGAGTTGTAATGTCCGCAATAGAGTCGAATCGGCGCCCTTTCAACGTTGATTTTAACTTAGGACGTGGCTCCATCAGACTTTAAGTCTGATGGAGCCACGTCCTAAGAGTAGGATGGCTGTGGGATCACGGAAGTTCCGGTTTAGGCCACGGTATGGGGAATCATATTTTTGGCAAGCAAATGGACCATGGTTACCAGTCGCTATGTTGCACTCGTCAAAGGAAACGGAGAAATCCGCATCCAATTTTGAACACACATTAAAGTACGCAAAGGAACGCTCGTGCAGTTAAAAAGATAAATGTATGCTGGAAAATTGCCCGGAAACCGGAAAAATATCATGAATTTCGAACTTTAAAAATGCAAAAAAAATAAACGGCGAGAATAAATCTAGGATGATCCGAAGGAAATTTGATTCTAGGAAAGAGAGGCGATGTCATGACTCACCGTTCCGTGAATACATATTTGCAATCGATACATTTTCGTGGATGAATATTTCACCAGGACTGGATGATTCCCAAACTCACCGCTTTCAATAAGGTTGAAAATAAAAACTAAATACTTAAATGCCCTTTACGTAAATCTTTTCTGGGGTAGAAAACGTTAAGAAGCCTCATTTGAACCAATTTCAGGGACCTACAGCCCAACGCTGATTTCACCCACATTATTCCTTCCTGTGCGTTTCTTTCACCTTTGTTATAGTCATTCATTGTCGCACAAATAATATTCTGTTCTTCAAACTTCTATAATTCTTTGGCATGAAATCATCTTGGACCACATTTATCCGTGACTTCCTATCATTTCTCAAATCATAAACTTTTTTCTCGTATCCGTTTGTGTTTGTGTGTGTGGGTGCTCGAATTTCATCCATTTTATCAACGTGACGAAATTTCAATAGAATTATATATAAAATTAAATCGAAAATGCTAGAATGAAACATTAAATAGTAATGAAAATTAAATGTAATTAAATAGAGGCTCCATAACTGAATACAATAATTAAAAAGAATTATGGAAGTTATCAATCAAGTATTTTGTCCAGAGAATTGCAATATATTGTTGAAGAACATGATTAATAGAAATTGAGAATGAGACCGGAAACTTTCGAAGGTTTGTTTGGTGGACGATTGTTGGGAACAATTAATTTGGGTGAACAAAGTTACAAAGAAAAGCAGTTTTTGAGAGATTGGGAAAGGATGGGACATTATGGAAGGGCATTCAAGTAAAGTAGTAGTACTTTTAGTAAAGTGAAGAGCAGAACCACTTAGACATTAATAGGGACATGAAAGTCTCTTGTAAACTATGCTACAGGGAATGTTTGAGTGGATAAGACATAAGGCAAGCCATGACTATAGTATCTGATCCAATGAGGATTTGAAGAGAGAGCATCTATCGAAGAACGTTAGAGGAAGACCCAGTAGAAATAGAGTGGGTGCTTTTATTCAAGCCAATTTAAAAGTCTCCTACTTCAAAACGAAGAAGAGCAAACCAACGTAGCACACTCCTTTCAATACCGGTGGATCATCTAATCCGCATTTCATGACTCGCACATTACCGTGTTAATATCTCTCCCATTTTTACTTCAACGCCAAGTACCCCGTATCAATTGAATTTATTCTAAATTTATGGTTATCCTGCCAAAGTTAAGTTAAGTTAGCTTTCTATTAAATTAATTGAGGGGAAAACACTTTTATGGACCACCATTTCTCTACCTTAGACAAATGGTCATTCTTGCATACTTCACGAATTACCAACAAAATATTTTGCAATCATTTGCGCGCTAATTAATGACCTAATCTAACCCATCACATTTCTAAAAATATCTGCCAAAATATATGAAAATATCTACTTGTACAATTATATTGCCATTTAATTCAACTCTTAGATGATATTATATTGCAGAATCAGTGATTCCTTAGAAGAAGAAAAGCTAAGATACACATTAAAGTTGGGGAACACAACTCAAAAGAAGTAGAACAGTTCACCTAATCAGGAAGTATTTTGGAGGAGGGTGGGCAAATTAGGTGAGATATGATAAGAAGAATTACATTATGTAATTTTAAATGCCTAAGTAAAGACGCGAAATGAAGACTATTGAGAACTTTGCATTGGGCGAATATTTCGTGTGGCTTAGCAACTTGATCGTTTACGGAAGAGGATTAGCGTAGATTGGGTGCATTCGATGTGCCCGTGAAGAAGAATGGAGAGAGTTAATTAGAAGGAAAATACGGAAGTGTAGGTTTTAACTTAGGGCCGTGTTTGGGAACCTAAACGTTAAACCAGCATTAAAAAATCCATACATGAAAAATTTTCAATTCACCATTGTATTAATACGAAATATTTTTGCTCCGAAAGTTGTTGAGTCAGCACACAAGGTAGGTTATATAATCTCTGACATGTGGCTCATTATTTTATTGCATTTCAACTTCATTCTCCACATATTTTTCCCATAGTATAACACACACCCTGTACTTTTCTATCCTCCGACCTGAATCGAGGGTCGAAAATAATATTACAGAAATTCGTTAAAAAAACAAGTAAATTAAGAAAACCCTGTGTCGCTAATTTGCCTTGGGGAAGAGTGTACTATTCAAAGTGAAGCAATATCGCGAGTTAACAAGGAAAAATTGCGACATTGGTTGGGGGAGATCTTGCTTAAGCACGCATAACTCCGCGAGAAGGAAAATCAGGTCCATTTCCACCCCTGGGAAAGGAATTCAAATATCCCCTAGGAAAGTAATAAACCTCAATTATTGCGAGAAAATAAATGAAGTTCCTCAATTACGGGGGATGGCCGGGAAGGAGAGAGGTATTTCTTTTTTCAACCGGGCCCCGCACTTCCCCTTCGATCCCGTTTCCTCCCCCTGCGCCTCTTTGCCATCCAACCCCTCCCTCCCTCCATGCGACATTCATGCAAGCCGACGGAGCGCGATTGATTCGAAACGTCTCCGTTAAAACCCCTCCTCTCCCAAAAAAGCAAAAGAATCCGTTGACACTAAGGACAGGAAATCCAGCGGCGACCATAGTGCAATATGCTGACGCGAATAAAGACACTGAATGTGAATGAATGCTACCCCGTGCGAATCCAATCCCTCCTGGAGCATTAGCAGTGGCACGACACTCGCTATCAGTGCATGGTCGCCAAAAATATTTTGGAAGAAGAGCATTTTTGAAAGATAATTGTCAGGGGATGAATTGAATCTATCGACGTATCCATGGAGAGGGAAAAAAATAAACGTGTCGCATGACTCACTAGAGATTTTATTTCGCAACTTCAATCCGGACATGTCCTGTCAACTTCAATTTCCTTAGTTCATGGCTTCGGCCATGAAATAGTCTTTAAATGAAATTTATTCAGTAAAGGTTTTCATTTCTTTCTTCAGATGATGGATAATGAGTTTTGCTCGGTTAATACTAACACAGTTTTGCCGGGTTGTAGCCAGCACATTTGCTACCGTACAAATGAGGTCCCCTGACAAACTCTTAATTGACGCATGTAGATTCCTTGATAGAAATGTTTATAGTTTTGGCCTGCAACTCGTTCTAACTAATATGTTAGTAGAAACGTTTTTACTATGTTTAATCTTGGATGCTTTTCATTCAAACTGATGGGCAACCAAGTATGCATTAAATAGCGCGTGTATTTAGGAAAGAGAAGTTGATCAGTCGTTCTGTGTATAACTTCATGCCATCTCAAATTCACTGATATTTCACCCGTATTACATAATTTTGGTGCTCGCAAATGTTCCAAAGCGTGCTAAAGAGAGAAATGACAATTAAAATGACATTAGCGCTCTTCTTCATTTCAAGAATCGCGGAAAACATTTGCTCTGAGATTTCCGAAGCAAAGGAGTGTTCCAAAAAACAATTTCACTCCCAAGGAAAGACTGGGAAGCCATTGATGGATTTCAATTTCACGCGAAGCAAATGTATTGAAGGAATCTGTTGAAATGAAACGACGAAAGTGACCCCCACAAATCCTGTGGGATTACAATGCAAAGTATCCAATTCAATAGAAGTTTAGCGGACTAGCGGTAGAATCAAACAAACATGAGGATATTATCATGACGATATTCTTATCATAGTTAATTTTTCAAAAAATTTATTCCTAGCCATTACAAATACTGCTCATGTGCAACAACACATTCAATCTAATACTAAATAGAACCTCCTATTTTTCAATTTTAATAAATCGACCCCGTATTTCGTCTGCATACAAGCGTGTTAAACATAAAATTTCTTATCATATTTTATGTCCCAGGAGTCACTATTGGAAATTACGAAACATTATTGACAAAAATGTATCTGCATAGCTTATAAACATTTTTATCAACTTACCCTATTTTGAAACTTACACTATCATCGTCTAGGAGAAGAATATCTTCCTGGAAATGACAGAGTGTGAGTCCAATAAACCAGGCATATAATATAAGTAATTAGTCAATTATACTTATATATTTTTATTTCCTAAATTAAAATTCTCAATTGACAAACCAGTAGAATTTGAGCTATCTTGCATTAAAAACACTTAGCAAGTACGCATAATCGGACGAAATTGCTCCGGCAATATATATATATATATGTATATATATATAATAAATATATATATATACATATATATATAATTAATATATATATATATATACATGCATATATATAATTAATATATATACAATTATATATAATAAAAAAATATATATATATACACATATATACAAATACACACACACCAAGGAACACTTCGTGTTATTTAGAGACATAGATTTTCATAAAAACTGAACTGCGCGTATGCTACCGATGACAAAGGATGTTTTCAATAATCTAAAACTTGGAACAAAAGAACTCAGAAAATTAGGAATTAATATAACTTCTATGGAATCTATCTCATGCGTACAAGTATTTACAGCAATAGAGGATCTGCAATATTGCTTTCTAAAAATGCGAGAGTTTGGCGGAGAATAGCCATTTATCGGATATTAAACCTTCCCCCGAGATGATCTCCTCTCCCAAGCCTCCTTATATTGGCTAAGTCAGAGCCTCATCCAGAAACTTAATTTTCCACTAAAATGTCGGAAGAGTAATGGCGTATATCATTCTGAGCGGCCAAAAAGTGTCTATTGAAATACTATGGTTTCAGAAATATTAATACATATCCAAATAGTTATAAATACAAGTAGATCTCTTAAAGCATTATCATTCCGTCTTGGTTATTTGACAATTTTTGTCAATGGGTACTATTTTTATAACGATTTCATTAAATTACTAAAATAAACATTTTATGGAACGGGCAGATTTTCTGAAAGTACAAGCTCTTTTCTTAATCACCATAAGAATACTTTCGATGATTTAGATTCATCGTAATCTTTTCTCATTTATACAATTGCGGTCAAGGACACCGACGAACTCCACTCTTTCCCTTATTTATTTCTTATTTCTCGAAAGCTTATCCGACTTAAAATGGGCTCAATCAAAACTGCTGCGGGTTCTTAGGAAAATCATGCATTAAAGATTAACGTCTCTGTGCACACACTAAGGTCCTTTTTAATAATATTATTTCCGTGAGCCCAAATATATTGATTGTACGAGGGAAGGCTGAAAACTAATGCACACATGCTTGTAGACCACAAACAAAATAACCTTTTGAAGCTCATATGATGGCATGTGGAGGTAACATTCTCCCTAAATATGCATGCGCAAGTTTAAGGTCATTACATTCATCCAATGTATTTTGAGAAGCGGAAGTATGGAGACGTGTTCTAGTGCTATGCCAACGCGAGTTAAACAGCGTGCTGTTATCGTATTTTAACTTATGAAAAAGTGACTCCTACTGAGATTCATTTTCGGTTAAAGGCTATTTATGATGATGATACTGTTGATTGATCCTACCGTAAATCGATAGGTAGTAAAATTTCGTGGTTGCGAGCCTAGAAAAGCCATAATCGTTGATGAAACATGCAGCTGACGTCCGATCACTGCCGCAGACGATAAACATCGCAAACTCGTCCAAGATTTGATTCAAAATGACCGGAGAATTACTCAAAAGCGTATTGCAAACCTTATTGGAATATCCAAAGAAGACGTTTGTGGTGTTAAAAGCAGCCTGGCGTCAATAATCTCGCAACATGACAACGCTCGTCCACACACCTCGCACGCAAAAGTGACGTGACGAAACGAAAAAACGTAAGTGACGGAACGAAAGAACTTGTTACAGGTCGGGAGAAGTTTGTTAGCCTTAAGGGTGACTATGTTGCAAAATAAATAAATTATTTTAAAACTGACACAATTTACTTTAATTTACATTTCGCTCGATCTTGCTATTTGTTTTTGTCCGCTCTCTACAAGAATGTGAGCATTATCTCTCGCATCAAATGAAGAGCGCGGTTACCTTATTTCCTTAAATCCGCCACCTTCGATTGAATATTAATATTCATATGTCTACTGGTTTAGTTGACTTTTGGATAAACAGTTGTGTTGAACACCAAGATATTACTCAAGCCTCATTTAGATAGGAGATATGCCATGATATCGACGTAGATTTCCACTAAATATTTGTCCCTTTCCCCTTCCTCTCCCATATCCTCCCTTATCACTACCCTCCTGGTGCTTGCCCCCCTGCCACACGCCATTTTGGTGGAGCGTGGAGTATTTATGTCTATGGTGACACTAAGTGACACACTATGAACGGAACTATATCTTTCCCTCATATCATATACTTTCAGCATACCTGTTTGCCATTCAACGGGTATGTTTCCCTCCATTTCCTAGCTGCTCTTACAGCCTCCTTCCTATAACCGTCTTCAATATTCCATCACCAATCGTATTACGCTGCATAACATTTTTTTTACCTCCTTTGTATAAATCTCAACAACTCTTTACTCCACCACCATATCTAATACTTTTATTCCCGTCCATTTTACTTTATCTGTCCTTCTACCCACCCTTGTCTCAAAAGCCTCCGCCCGGTGATTATCTCCTTAAGAAATAATAGCTCTTAGGCCGACAGTTGAGGTCATTTGCGCCATTAGGGATAAGTGGGCTATTTCGTAGGGATTGATTGCGGAATGGACGGAAAAAACCCGTGTCGCCATTAGGCTACTCTTTAAAGAAAAACGGCCCCAGTGGGTCACGCATTCCAACGTCCCATCCGACTCACAGCGGGCCATACTTCAAATGCGTTACAAATGGCACCCCAAATGAGGGACGGGAGTACCTCTGAGATATGTTGATATTGTGGGATTAGAAACCGAGATCCCTTGAAGAGGAGTCCCTGCTGATGGCAAGCCGGTGCCGCAAAGATCAAGTTTCCAAGGCGACCAAAACTAAACACCACATCGAGAGTTATCACTAATCTGTTCCTCAGAATCTTACTCAAGGTTATTTCAATCAATTCCTCTTCTTTATCAAATAAACTCACAATACTTCATTTCACCTTGTGCTCCGTATAAGCCTTGGCTCTTGACTTCACAGGACACGTGTACACCTAAGATGAGGAGAATCGTACTTTTTGTCTACCAGCATCATCTACCCCCCCCCCTCCCGAGCACAAACAATTTGCCCTCTTCATTGCTGATATTCACTGCGAGATTAGAGCTACGTTCAAAAACAATTCACATGCGTTTCATGGAGGAAGTGGGAGCAAATCGCGCTTCAATTATATAGAGATGTGGAGGGGAGGCATCTATCTATCCCCAGCGCAAAAAATAAATGCGTCTCAATCGTGATCTGTTCCCTCCTTCCTGTGACTGTGGAGCTTGTCTCCTCAGCTTAAGTGCCTCGAATGTGCTTCCCCCTATAGAGAGAGATAGACAGCGGAAGAAATTGGAACGCACTTAGTTTTAATGGTCTGGGTAAGCGCTCAGTCCATATCCAACCTATTTATTTTTTCTGAAGGACATTATCCGTCCGTCTTCGCTGCAGCTTTAATGCACGGCTGCATTAACCGCTTCGATAGGCAGGAGAACGTTCCGAAGATTTTTTCCAGCGAACGAATCACTCTTCCCCTCCCCCAACCCCTGCTTCCGCCGAGTGGCTTTTGCGTCAAAATGAGGAAGAGCTGCTTGGTAGAACGATCGGGAGACGATTGTCCTTTGAGATAGCTTCATTTGAAAATTTAAGAAAATAAAAGAATTATGCCGTATGTTCCAATATTTACTCGTCATGGAAACGTGGTCATTATGTAATACCATGCCTCAGTAGTTGCATTTTTTGCGCAATTTGGCCGACGCAGTTTTCTTTATTAACTATTTCATATAATGCATTAATTTTGGTTGCACATCTCATCAGTGGAGGTCGTGCCTCACCTTGAGCAAGCTTCCAGAATTTGAAAGAGAGAACCTTAATGTCTGAATGATAATGATACATTGATATAATCTCCCGTGCCGTGAAAAATGTGCGTGCATCTAAATTATATACTGAAAGCCACCGGTATCATGCGTAGTGATAAAGTTTTGGAAAAAGAGCAATTTCCAACCGAACGCCTACTGCATTGGTAACACCGAAATGGAATGCGTAGACTCAATTAAATACCTAGGCGTTACCCTCACTCATGACCTCTCTTGGGTGAAACACATTCGGGGAATAAGTGGACAAGCTAACAAAAAATTAGGATTTCTTAGAAGAGTACTAGTTAAATTTGATGAAAATGTCTAAGAGAAATGTTTCTGTTGCTGGTTTAGGCCTCATTTAGAATATGCTGCAAGTATATGGGGATCCTCACGAAGTTGGATTAATTGCCAAATTGGATGGCGTGCAGCGTAGAGGAGCTAGATTTGTAAAACGTTGCTATGATAAATTTAGTTGCGTATTCAAAATATTAGACCAGCTAAGCTGAGAATCACTCACTGAGCGAAGGTTAAATTACAGATTGAAGCTATTGCATAAATTGGAAGGAGATCTCTTCAGTAGTGATGCTGAAAATGTATTATTACCCCCATCATACTACGGTAAGAATGTTATGTTAATAACATTAGGGAGGTTAAGTTTAAAACGAATAGATTTAAAATGTAATTTTTGCCACGAACGGCAAGGGATCAGAATGATTTTCAAGAAGTTCTCTCGGGTTTCCAACCGGGTCAGGCTGCAGGACACCAACGTTTCGATGGTTGACTATGCCATCGTCTTCAACCTGACCCGGTGGGAAACCCGAGAGAACTTCTTGAATACGCCGGGAAAACCTGAGATCCTTCATCGATCAGAATGGTATTTTCCGAACCATGTAGGGTTATATTTGGGTAAAATTTAGTTTGGTGGGTATTCACCCCCTGCCACGCACCCTAGGGGTGGTTTGCAGGGTACTTTAATAATAAAAGGGTTTGTGTCATGGGGAGCATCCATGTAACCTATGTGCTGCAGTACGCGAAGACATTCGGTCACACTCTAAAGGACTGTTAATTAGAAAAATATTCGTTAATATTTGATCAGCCAAGAAAACGGGATGATGTTATGTCGATCACATATCCACGTAGGCCGCTTAAGGTCTCTCCACCACTAGATGGTATCCGCCCTAATGCAGCAGTCGCGGGACATTTACAGAGAACGGATCTCTGCGAAGAAGCAAAACGAGTGGCAGCCATTTAGGTGTTGTGTTTAGTTAAACACTGCAAACGAGAAAGGATCAAGTTCTAGGCTTTGTGGAGGAATATAGAAGGTTGTTGAGAAGCATTTTTCAAAGATGGCAGCACTTTGTGTGATGTGAGATGCAGGTGGTACTGAGAGGCGATGGGTTGCTGAAAGCGGTATTAGGGTAGATAATGCTGTGAGAGCGAGGTGGAGAGAGAAAAAGAAAAGGAATTTTGAATGGAACGAAAAGAGGTTGAAAGTATACTGAGCAAATAATGTGCTTTGTAGCATGGAGTTGGAGCATTTCTCGTGTCATGTTAGTCAGGGCTGAGGAGTTGGGTGGAGTGTAGCCCCTGAGTCCATCAAAAACCTACCCTAAACCGATGGAATACTACTAATAATATGATGTCGTTATTATGCGTATACATTAGTAGGGTATTTGCTTTAAGTAATTTCCAGTTAGCAATACTTTTGCTATTACTGATAATTTTTCCTTCCAAGCCATTTATCTGTAAAATACGAGGGTCATCCGGAAAGTAGTACCCGTTCGTGCCGCATGAAGTGCTGACGACGCGAGTAGCCGCTGGACGAGGTCAGATAGCTTCAGTGGCTTGTCTGCCTTCTCTGAGCCAAGTTGCGTGACGCTAGCATTGCCTGTGTTGTTTCTGTGATTGTTTACAATGTTTAAAAAAATTGAGAACGCCGCCAGTTGTGAAGTGAGGGCAGTGATTAAATTCCTCAATGCAAGAAACGTTCGCCCATGTGATATTCATCGCCAATTAAAGGAGGTGTATGGAGACAATGTAATGGACGAGTCGTCTGTTCGGCGGTGGTGTCGCAACTTCAACATGGGGAGGGGGAACACACACGACGATGAGCGTTCGGGGAGACCGTCTGTCATTACAGACCAACTGGTGAGCTCAGTTGACGAATTCGTGAGGAACGATCGGCGCGTCACAATTGATGACATCTGTGAGCATTTTCCCAATGTTTCTCGAACAATTGTTCATGAAATTGTTAAACACCATCTGCATTATGCAAAAATTTGTGCAAGATGGGTCCCTCGCGTATCTCAATGAGCTGGCGGCGAAGGACTATGCAGCAGGAATACAGAAACTTGTCACACGTTATGACAAATGCCTTAATTTGCTTGGAGATTATGTTGAGAAGTAGTTTAAAGTATCCTCTTTCAAATAAAATTTTTTATGTTTGTTAATATTTACTTTTGTGTCTTTATTTCACGAACGGGTACTACTTTCCGGATGACCCTCGTATTAAAGCGCATCATCGTTAAAGAACAAGGAACCCTGAAAATACCTAGCTGGAGAACTCGCCAAAAAAAGCGGTTGGATACATATTGCTTTAATGCATGGAAGTATAAAATAAGAAGAAAGCAATAGGAAAGTGGTTGCTAATAAAATTTTTATTTTAAAACACCTCGGTAAACAAATGGATGCATTACTTATTTCACACAGAATTTTAAGACGGCGATTTACTTTGAAAGTTAAACTCTGGATTCCAAATTTATATCCTAGCTCTAAGAATAACATCAACGTTTCGAGATCTAGCAGCTCATTAGTAAGTTATGATGTTTTCCAGGAGATAATAATGGTGCCTTTACTGTCCTCACCCTTAACATAAAATATATCAATATGAAAACAAAATATATCAGAAGAATTGGCACCCACGTACCTGTGATTTATAAAAATAAGAACAAAAAATCTCGAGAAATACTGACAGTGATATAACTTACAACCTGAAAGGATAACCTGATCGATGTTTTTAATTAGACGCTAAATAGTTGAAACGGTTATCTTATAAACCGAAAGAGCAATAGAAATTTGCTGGCATCAATTTAGCATCGATGATCACGTCAATTTATTGATCCATAGTGAATGCATGGTATCATCATCAATTTGGAACTGTTTTTGGGGAAACAAAATAATAGTGTATACCTAAGATGCTGGTTTAAAGGACACTGATTTGTGCCATAAATTAAAAAAATAAGAATTTTACATTCTTTTTTCTTAATTAGAACCCCGTAACTTGTTCTCATCGTCAATTATTGGAAGCAATATGAATACATAGATTAAAGGATTGACCTCTCTACGAAGAGAAGTTGACCTTTTAGTAAAATAAACTGCCGTAAGAAGGAGATGAAGCTTTAAATAATTAATACGTTAAATGAAATCTGAAGCCATTTAGACATTAATACTCGAACACAGATGAAAGTTACTTCGGTTGTAAGACGTCAATTACGACATTGATAATAAAGGACAAAGTACTCGTGTGGAGAAAAGTTGCAGAAAGGAAAGTTGGTACCAAATCAGTGAGAGATGCTGAGGAACATATGAAATGATTTGATTTTCCCTCTTGAATAATACGCGATAGAAATTACAGAGTTAAACGTTAGCAAAATAATACCTTTACGAGTTTACGATACCTTAGAATGTCATTCACACACAAGGCGTCGTGAGGGATATTATGCATAGGATATTGTATCTTACCCTGAATGTAGCCACGAGGGCGTGAGTTCGACAGGGTGATGCAGGTAAAACAGAGTAAAATGGTTAAAGCCATATGATTAGACTTGCGATATAGAGGGCAAAATTCAAGCCTCGCTTTGCAATGGATGATCAAATAATGTTAAGAAAACTTTAAGGCATTCACTTTTCTTTTTTTCATATAAATGTTTTCTTATTTACACGTTTACAATGCTAGTATAATCTACATCATATACTATGATATACAAAGAATAACAGAGAATCAATACACCACTTAATTAAGGGCAATCTTTATCATATACCATAGTGACATGATCTTCATGATATACAATAGTAGTATGAGTTAAAAATGTATACATGTAATACTCATTCTGGTCTTGCTAAGACAGTCAGTTCTGGGTTGACAGCAGGTCCCACGCAAACAAAAATAAGAGCTTAAAGTGACTGCATTTAAAAAGCTACAGATATTGTGTCACGTTTTCTTCCAAACCCTAATCCGTTCTGTATAATAGCCAGTCTTTTATTCTCCCTTTCACAGCATTTACTAACTGTAATATTATTAAATGTTTAGTCATTTCATTAACAATTAGAGGTATGGTAACCTCCAATTTTCATCTACCTTGATTCGTATGAAATTTATTCGTTATATACATATTATTGTCCCTTAATCGTAAGTACTTTTTAACTGAACCAGGTATTTTATGTGTATCATAAAAATAGTTTCCTTTTATGAATGCATATCCAAACAGCCAGTCTATTGGCAAAATTCCTAATTTTTGAAAGATATTTCTTGCATCTAGAATACTTGTATTTTTTCACCTAGCCTTAGACATTTTATCTAGGATTTTTTGCTGTTTTATTTTTTAGTATATTAATTTTTGTACAACCAGTAGATCCCCAAACTATTGTAACATGTCTTAAAATACTCTCAACCAGTACAAAATACACTGTCTTGATTACATTCAAGCTTACAAAACTAGTAATGTAGAGAACTTGACCAAGGATGTTATTTAATTTGTTATTAATTTTTTAAAGATGCCCACCAAAGTTAATATTTTGATCAATTTAAAACCCCAAGTAATTATATTTATTTAATTGTTCCAGCATGGGGCAATTACAATTATTGGTGGGGCAGGCCTTAGTGTGAATGAATCTTCAATTGAATATCCATGATGTCAGAGGTTTTGTGTTTCACAAACATGACTTAGGATTTTTTCTCGTTGATAACGGGATTATTATCATGTACCCATTTACTCATATTATTTGAGGCAAAGTTCATGCCCTGAATAGCTGCTTTCAGTCCCTTATGCTTCCACATGAGTACTGCATCATCAGCATACAATATCATCTCGCAGCACTTGAATATGTCGTCTTTTGACTTTCTGACTTTGTTTCGAAGTCAATGCCGTAGTAGTGATGCATACGATGCATGAATACGTGTTTCATGACTATAATTTGCACTAGTATGACTGACTGGATTAATTCTGTTATTTTTTAACTGATGAAGGGGGGATATCTCTCCCAAAATATGCTTGCATAACTCGAAGGAAAAATTATTTTATGCATACAATCAGCATACAATATCATCTCGATCTCAATTATTTTACGTAATACGTAAGAGAGGCGTGGGAGAGAAACAATGGTGCTTGAAAAATGTATCGCTGTTTATTCGTATATACGTGCCCCAAGGCACGGAAGGCTCTTCGACGAAGAAGAAGCAAGTAGTGGTTGAGGCAGTATCAAATTTTTTCTACCCTAATTTTAAAATATGTAAGCACTCTTCACGCTAGCCAGAAAAATCAGCGACATAATATCAAAGCCAAAGGACAAAATCCCCGATCTCATGCACGAAGGTGTATATGAGATAAAGTGCACGTGTGGGAAGTCATATATCGGTCAAACAGGGAGGTCCATCAGATGCAGGACCAAGGAGCACCAAAGAGCCACTGATAAGAAACAATTCCGACTTTCGGCAATCGCCGAACATGCGTGGTCGGAACCGGGACACTCTATAAAGTTCGACCAGACTAGAGTGCTGGCAAGAGAAAGGCGATATTTTCCGCGACTCATCAGAGAAGCGGTGGAAATAATAAAAAATCCATATAATTTCAACCGTGAGGACGGCTACACCCTGACCTCCACTTGGAAAAGGGTGATTCCCACTCGCCGTCAAGAAAGAGCCAATCAGAGAGCTCCTGGCCAGCCAGCGTCTCCTATATATAGCGGCCAAAACGCAACGCACATCACTTCGACCTGAAGACGCCTCCAGGACTGGGGGCGAAACAGTTGTCATCCGACTAACCTACGCGACGGTAATTCCCGGAAACCAGCATGGATTCTTCACGCTACGTTCTTAAAGATCATGCTGGTCATTATCATGAAAGGCTGTATTCTGACTGGATAAGGACGGATCGACCCAAGTACTTCAAACTACTGTAATTGTAAGCCCCAAATAACACGATACAAAATATCCTTAAGGTATATGCTGCACATTTCAAGGATTCGTTATTTTCCTCTGAATTTCCTTTCTCCCTTAATTCCGTCCAAAATGCCTATTATTTTCCTAGTTTTCCCAGCACTCTATCAGCCTATCGGTGTCTCTTTGTCTGCCTTCTCCTAATTTCTTCCAATGACCTTGCATGCCCAGAATACCTTCGTTCGGTCTCTCTTCTGTCCAGTTTATTTTTCATCTTCTTCTCGGCTACATTTCAAAGTCGGTTTTACGCTCCGTGGCGTATTCTGAGAGACAAATAAATAAACTGCGCATCGGGCGAGAAACGCTGTTACATTCATTTTATAATTTTTTTAAAGTGTAATTTTAGGTTTAGATTCCAGCTGGAAGGAAATAATATGCGTTAGCTGACAGAACGAAATCTTGATAATCTTACTTCTCGGAAAATGATTGAAAATTTATCACGAGGAAATATCATTTAACCATGTGTAAAAAAGAAATAGGCATTTTAACTTCTTTTTGAATGTAACTGATGCGCATCGACTGAAAGGCATACGAGTTTGACATGCGTAAGACTCTCGATACCGCACGAGGAGAGGCAGAGAGGGGAACGCTGGGCGATATTTTTTTGTGCGCCCAATGAGAGACTCGGCAGGTGAGATCTGAGATATACTTCATGGGGGAGTGTTGAGATATCCCCCCGGGGAGTCATCCCGTCGATTTGTTGGTCAATCACGTGTTTTTCCCAGGGGTCTGCCTTTGTATCGTTCCCGCTGCTGCTTCGTGGAAGCTGGAATCCTCCACTTAGCTGGGTTTTCCTTTTTCTCCACTCGAGCCCCTTGGAGATCTGACGACGGTTACGCCTACGTCTCTCTCCTCAACTACCCCTCCCCTCCCGACAGGGCTCCTTCCCACTTTCTCCTTTTATTTAATCTTCTCAGGCACTTATTTTTCCTCCAATTCCATCTCCTATCTCCATTTGGATTTTTTTCCCAGCGGGAGAAACTTCTCTTTTCTTTCTTCCTTCTTGACTTTTTAAACACACCTCACTCTTCCCATTTCAGGGCCATTATTTTTTCTCATTATTCCCATATTCACTCCCTTTGCACACCCTCCCCCATCCCTACCTCCTTTTTCTTTCCTTACGTAAGCCCCTCACCACCCCCTCACCACTCCCTCACCACCCCCTCAACCCTCCCCCAGATTCCCCCGTTCGACCATCCCTCTCCATTTCCAGTCACCTTTCATTCGCCTTCGCGGATCGAATTCCTTCTTTTTTTTATCGTCAGACTGAAAACACTTCCATCTTAATATATTTAAGTGCCTTTTTTCCTCCCCTACCACCTCTGGCGATCCCCCCCCTCCATCCTATCCTTTCTCCTCCTCCCCCCTTTTCTCTCTTTCTCTACACCCCGAGGAAAAAAAGGCTAACTTTTCCCTCCCTCCCAACCGAGCCACCACCAAGGCCGCTCCCCATTTTATGTAAATATTTTTTTTCGCCTGATATATATATTTTTTACGAAATTCCCCGCTTAAAACGCTGCGTACTTTGGCGTCGTTTCTCGGGCGATATAGATACACTCATCTCCCTCTTAACATCTCATCCTCTGGAAAACTTTATGCCTACTTATATATGCGTATTATTTTATTTTTTGATCCCTTCGGCTTGGTTTCTGCGAAGCCGTAATGAACTCCGTCGCCCTGCGAAGTAGTAAATCTTCCTCTACTCAATTGTCTCACATCGACATCTCCGATCACGTCAGTCTAACTTTTCCCTTTTCACACATTTCTTGGCTGTTATTAGTATTTAGATCAGGAAGTGACTTGGGTCATATTTTGATGAAATTATTGTTACGGCGCGTTTGAGAATTTCATTTTGTTGGGCAATAATATCCCGTATTAACACTTATTTAGTTTAAAAATTACCAACGAAATTACGAATAACAATTATGAGTGAATATTGACTAAATGTAAGACATCGGCATCGGAGTAATATCTTGCTTTAAATGCTAAGCTTCTTTTCCGTTGCTATAAAAGTATGGTGCAATTCAACTGTCATAATGAATTTTAAATTCTACAATGATTTTAACACTGTCATTATCAAGATTATGACACATTTTGTGAAATCTAGATAGTATTACAATTTTTTGAAACCATTGAGATTACATTAAAATAAGTTCGATTAGGTTAATTCTCCCATTCAATATTTTTCGAACATCAATTGTGCCGGAGACAATATCTTTCTCGATAAATAAAGTTTTGAATCATTTAGGTGCCTATGAAATATTGTTTTCATTGGATATCAACGTAAATATCTTATTTTATACATTTCCCCGCAAGCCACGGTGAGAGCGTGTGGCAGGGGGTGTCAGGGCACCAGACATTCATGAAAAAATATGAGTTTGTACATGCATATGAAAATACGTTTGCTGATTTATAAATAAACACGTTCACTTCAACACGTATTAATGATGAAAACTGGGTGTCCCGAATCGATGCATGAATGCAGGTATGCCAACACGTAAAGAGTAGTGGTTAGGAGCCGTGAATGAAATACAGTTAGTTAGAAAATATTATTGTATCATTACCATGCTATTATACATGGAATACCAAGTATTCGATCTCATGGTAATGGTAATTAAATCTCTTGGGGGGTTTCTACTTTCAAAAAAGAGAAGATGGCGAATTAATGATTATGATTAGGGTGAAGTAAATACTCGTGCAATAGTCGAGTAAAGAAGGTATGTCATGTCTACAATCCATGCCCGCCGTCGTTGAAGCAAAACGATATGTGTATATTGGAGACTTTGGAGACGTTTTTCAGGAAAAGGATGGAACGGGTGAAGTGTACTGAAGGAAGAACAAACGAGGAAGCGATATGTATGATGATGGAGTAGAAGAGTTTGTTGGAAGAAATCCATAGGAGGCAGGGAAAATGGATTCAGGACATTTCTATTGGCCGTGGGATGTTGAAGATTGTGATAGAAGGGAGAGCGTTAGGTAAGCGAGGAAGGGGTAGGAATAGGATAAGCATGTTGGGCGAAATGAAGGGAGGATGAAGTATGTGGATATGAAGATGGGTTTATTGCAGTGTCGACATTCAGGTTTTGGTTTTGTCAGAATAGGCAAAGAAATGTATCGGCGTGTGGTCTGTGTCCATCCTCAACCTACCTTAAACGGTAAAATTCCAATAATGATAATGGAAGGTATGTACCTCGCTGGTTTGGACACGTCGAGAGATTGGATGGAATCGTCAAACAGGCATAAAATTACGAGAGAATGGTAAACATCGTGAAAATATTGGTTGAACCGAAAAACACATGGGCGAATGTGAAAATCGAAAATCCCAAAGACGAGAAATATTGTCTCATAAAGCTAAGAGCATTTGTGAAAAAATGTATGCAGGTGACGGAAGCCATAGGAGTGTACAGTTACCGGGAGATTTTTTTAAGTGCAAGTACAGTGAAAGAGAGTAAGCTGCCTATAATGCTATAAATTTAGGCAATTGTAATGATTTTAATGCTTAATTAACAATGCTATCAAAATAGACAATTTGCTTATCCTAAACCAAAAGGGGATGGATTGAAGGAAATAAATACGTGTTGCTTCCTTCCTTGTTGCGAATATTTGTTGCTAATCGGTAACTGCGATCCAATAGTTTAAACTTACCTCCGCAACAATATTACTACGATGAGTTTGGTATTCCTCAGATATGTTTAATAAAAAACAATATAAAAATACATGCATAAATTCATTGAAATAATGAGGAATAATAACCCTAATCTGAGCATGTGTTTGTCTTTAACCTGCATATCGGTTCAATTGGTAAGGAAGGAGACTAGTTTCAAGTAAAGTTCTCGCCAATCAGAGTTCACATATTCTGTACTAGATGAAGATAACCTGAGAGAAAGAGTGTGGTAGTTGACTGTGTAGAGCGCCAGGGTAAAATCGAATTTCGAATTCGAAACAGATTTCAAATCCGGGTACCGCTTCCGGGCACTCGTAGATTCAGCCAAGCTGTGAGATTTATAAGGTTCAGATGCCAGATATCCTTGGGCAACCTCAAAAGTAAAATACAGACAGGCCTCCTTTACGAGATGTGTAAATTTAAGACTATCACTGCTGCCAGCTGTAGTTGGGTGAGCTTTACCCTTACCTATCGAATCAAGTAAGACCTCATTTAGAGTATGCTTGTAGCGTATGGGATCCGAGTGAAAATTGCCTGATTCGGGAAATTGAGAAGGTCCAACGTCGAGCAGCCCGTTTTGTTAAAAAACTATAAAACGAAAAGCGTCGCGGAAATGGTTATGGAGTTGGGATGGGAATCATTAGAAGAAAGACGATTCAATGGGGATATGGGTTTAACAGGTTTAACTTACTAAATAAATTCAGATCTGCATGTTTCTACGGCGACATAATACCCCGGAAGCCACCGAAAAGGCGTGTGGCGTCAACACCTATGTTTTAGAATTGAGGTCTTGCAAATTATTTGCACTCCAACATACGAGTACATTAATCGCTTGGACTCAAGGCTCAATCGCTTAATACTCAAGGATTCCTTCTTCCCACTGGCAATACGGGATAACAACTGCAGGGTTATAGATAGCCAAAATTCCACTTGCCACCCTCAGCGTCTAGGGAATAATTAGATCTACTCAATTGCATGCACTTTCACTAACCTCGTGTGTTTTGTTGTCAATATCCTTTCTTTCCGCATGGCCTCATTAGAATCCCTTAAAATAATATAAAGCTCTTTACACTATTGTTTAGTCTGCCTTTCATATTTTAAAGGTTCCCCTTCCATCCCTCGTCTCTCTTTGTGGAGGAGGGGACGGACCCTCCTGCTACCTGCAGCGTTGGGTCAGTTTTCTTACCTGTGTCCTTGGGGAGGAGACCATTGCAGCCCATGTGATAGTGGCATTTAACCTTCCTAATTTTCAAATTCTAGCTTGCACGTTATTGAATAATTGTATTACTGTATCCTAAGGTGCAATCATTTGTTAGATGATAGTAAATGTATTTATGCGTGTAAAATGAAAGGAGTTTTTGCATGAATGCATACGCCACGGTGGGTATGGGTTTGGATGTATGTGTTGATTTTGCGTATGGTTTTGTTCGTTTTTACGGGTGGTGACCTAACACCCCCCTCCACACGCCCTTTTGGTGGCTTGCGGGGAATTAAGTAGATGATGTAAATGTAGATGAACCAATTTTCGAATAGATCCCTCAAGTTTTTTTTAAACAAAGAGGACACAAAAGGACCCATGCCGTGCTCTTAATACATTGTAATACCGCATTCCATCTTCATTGAATTACTTTTCAATTGATTAAAACGTCTTACCCAGAAGCAGATGACCTTAGTCGCCGGTCGCCTTTACATAATAACTACTATTCAATGCGTGTTGACTAGTTTCCATGCGGTTACATTCTGCGTGGGGAAGGCGTTACTGCCCGCTCCATGGAAATTTCCGGATAGTGATTGCAATGCGCCCAGTTTCGTGTGAGGAGGCCTGAAATGTGTGGAGGGTGTCCAATTAGATCTGTGGAATAATCAAAGCAATTGTAAATGCATGGCTATTTATTTAACCGTAGAAATATTCTTGTGGGGATATGTGGACCGTTCAAAACTCCACACTCCGTCCTGAAACGATGAGGGTGGGTTATTGGCTGTTATTGAAAGAAAAAGAAAATAATTCCAATCTAAGATGTGTGCAAATCAATAAAATTAGAGAGATCAGGTGCATAACAGATAAATTTAAGATGTCATTTTTCCCACGAACGATAAGGGATCAGAAAAAACGTTGTCAGACCGCGCTTGGAGGAAAAATTATGTTTTGTCAAAAGTAGTCCGGTGTTTAATCACCCCCTGCCACACACTTTGTCGGTGGCTTGCAGAATACGAGGTATATATTAGAATACATTTTAGAATTTCAACAGGAAGATGATGGATGATCTACGTAACATCATTTGAACTTCATTGTGAGTCGGAATGTGAATAGATTTAGCTCATATATAGAATTATGATCGATCACCCGAATCGCTAGATATCATCCGTGTACATGTTCATTTATACCTGAAAACGACAACAAAGGGTCACAACATCAACATCGCCAAGGGTGGGGAAAACGGGAAAGAGTTTCAGCTTGAGATTCGGATGAGGAACCTTTTTAAATGATGCCATTGGATTATTCGCTGGAAACGATAGGTGAAGAGTAATAGTCATGGCTTTAATTTCATGGAGAAGTATGAAATGAAAACCTCAAAACTGAAATATTTTAGTCACAAAACTTATTTGATACAATAGGTACACGCATATTATCTCCATACGCAGTCTGAATGGAGCGCAATACAACAACTACAGGGTTTAATGAATGGGCACCTCCAGAAAATTAATGACTTGAACGGCTTCAGTGTGCTCTCGCGTTGTGCCTAACTTGTCCGTAAGGAGTCAGCTGTCTGAAGAATAACTCGGTTGAAGAACTTTCTAGTCCACACGTAAACCTACCCGGGAGACGGATGCGAATTGCTATAACCATATTTTATTCTTAATCCAATTCCGATTTGATATACTCCTTAACCAGCCAAATAAACGAATGAGAGAACCTTGTTCTTTCGTGCAGTCTGCAAGTGAAGTCGCCACGTTTACACGATATTTGCACGCTATGGCTGCATTATAGCATTCTGAATGTCCCCTTGGGAACACTTCCAAAACCAAGGGAATTACTCTTGCGAACCTGCTGGGCAATGACGCTATTTTTCGAAGAAATAGCGTACTTTTAATTTTCTTACTTTACTATCCCTCATGTATTCGTTTTCGATCGATAAATAACATGTTAGCAGGGAGTATAAATCAAATGTTATCAAGCATAAGTATTTCTTAGTATTTTCATAAGATTAAATTTGTAAAGGTTAATTTCTTTCATAATTAAAAACTAATGCACAGAAAAGACGTGATAAATATTTCAAATTCATCATGACGATTTTTAACACAGTCGAAAATCACAGAAAAAATATCTAATCTGGGTGATGTACGCTAAACCTTCCTTCCACCTTCTCTGCACTCGGAATTAAATATTTTGAACCTCGACCTCATAAATCGACTCTCGCTAAATTTTATATGACCAGAATAAGTTAAATGACCTTTTCTTGAGCCTTAAGTCGCTCTTATGATAAATACCTTTGAACATCAAACTTATTTGTACGCAACTTGTAAACTCTACGAATTTGTAGTCAAAATTTAGGAGTCAATAAGTTTTACTTCACTAAAATTGATATCACTTACTTTCAACTTAAAGCAGTATTCCTTGGGCGTAAATTTATCACGTGGATTGTTCCAAATAATGTGCCACAGAAAATATTTTTCAATTACGAGTCGTTACGTCGCTTACTCTTCGCACAAAGAAGAGGTCTTCATCGCAAAATTTTGTTTGGAAATCATAAAATCACGTTTAAAATGTTCCTTTTATTCGTCTTAGCATAACACAAGTTGATTACAATTAGGGAGCTCAGCTACATATAGGATTGTTAGGTTCATTTATATCTAAATATGACCTACAGCTACCGGATTACAAGGCATGGGTTAATTCTACGCCAGGAACAAAGCCTCAGTATTAAATTTTACCTAAAGGCTAGTTATTTCTGCAGAATTTAAATAAATAAAATAACGCGAATAATTTTTTTAAAGTCTTTATACAATAGCTCTTTTATACTTAAGTTAAAATTACTTTTTTCGCATTCGAGAGTAACTCTAATTAGGAAGACTGTAAACTGTGAATTAGACAAAATAAAAAGCTCACACTCGGATAATTACGCAGCATTACATTCATTTGTTTCTCCATCTCCGTCATTTGTAGTGATTTTGATTCCAATATCGTTTGCGGGGAAAATACAATCTTAAAATCTGTCTGTTCTACAGTTAATACCTTTAATATCACTTTCATAACCTCTGCCTCCAAAGTATGGCGGTAATAGTTATGCATCTTTGACATCGTTAGAGAACACACCCATTTCTATTTTTTATGAGTGATTTGATTTTCAATTAAACCTTAGTTTAAACTATTCTGGGTGACGACATTGGATCTCCCCCGTTTCACCCATACTGTGTGTACGGGTTACCAATACATTCTTGGAAACCACATGTAAACGGGTAAAAGAATTGCCATTAATGTCCTGCATGTCCCGTGATGTGTGAATTACAAAAGCCATTTCATTGCGAGATGGGGTCTCCTACCCTCATCTTTAACGTCGGTCTTCGAGTTGATCACTTTTGGCTGAGGGAGTGCTCAGTATGGAAGCGCTCAATTCGGAAACCCTCCTTTTCTTGCGCGTGGCTAGCAGTTCACGCAAAATGACGTTCTTTGGATTGCAACAGCCGCAGCCCTGACGCCGACCTAGAATATGTGATTACTACCTTGATCGAAAAGTTCCCGGAATAACCACCGTGTGGCGCTCCCATCGTTCCGATTTGAGTTCTGTTTTTTTGTTAAATTGGTACATCTGTTGTTGATATTCCCTTTAAATCTTAGTGTCATAACTTGACATTTGCAAAAGTTACGGTCGGTTTTCGGTATGTCCATCAGTGCTTCCTGCGATTTTTCCATTACTTCCTCTCGGCTGCTAAAACGCGTTCCCCGTAATGGTTTTTTAACTCGATTGAACAGAAAGAAGTCACAGGGAGCCAAATCAGGTGAATTCGGTGGCTGTTGGATGGTATTTGTTGCATTTTTCGTCAAAAAATTACGAATAATGATAGCACTGTGCGACGGTGCGTTATCATGGTGCAAAATCCACGAGTTTTCTGCCCACATTTCTGGTCTCTTTCGGCGAATTGCTTCACGCAAACGTCTCATAACGCCCAAATAATACGCTTTGTTTACTGTCTGGCCTTCTGGCAAAAATTCATGATGCACTACACCGTTGTAATCCATGAAAACCGTCAGCATTGCCTTCTTTTTTGACTGAAAACGACGTGGTTTTTTTGGTCTCGGCTCATTTGGTGAACGCCATTCACTTGCCTGATGTCTGGATTGCGTGTCGTACTCATAAACCCACGTCTCGTCTCCAGTAATGATCCTTTTGATGAATGTGGGATCGGATTCAGCCTCGCAAATCATGTCTTTTGCGACGTCAACACGGTCTCTTTTTTGCATGAAATTGAGGTACTTTGCTGCTACACGACGGAAACCCAAATCATTAACCACAATGTCTTGGGCGGATCCATAGGCAATGTTCAAGTCCTCCGCTATTTCTCTGATGGTTAATTTGCGGTTATTGACCAACATTTCTTTTACTTTATCAATTTTTTCACCGACTTTCGATGTCGATGGTCTGCCACTGCGTTCATCATCTTCGATTGACTCACGACCACTTCTGAACCGCTCGTGCCACTGGTAAACGACCGTTTTTTTTAGAGAATCGTTGCCGAAACACTTTTCCAACATTTCCAACGTCCGTGCGCCACTAAATCCGTTTTTTACGCAAAATTTAATACAAGTTCGTTGTTGCAAATTTAAATCCATTTCTGAAATTGTAAAAAATCGCCAACACACACAGAGATAGATGTACTCTTGGCTACGTAACTTTTGCAAATGTCAAGTTATGACACTAAGATTTAAAGGGAATATCAACAACAGATGTACCAATTTAACAAAAAAAACATATCTCAAATCGGAACGATGGGAGCGCCACACGGTGGTTATTCCGGGAACTTTTTGTTCAAGGTAGTATTTCCCTTCCATTCTTCCCCCTCCTTCCTCGAATAATACTCGGCGACAGACGCAACAGCTATCGGAGTTTCGAGTGCTTCGGTAGTGAATGGGACTCTACGACAATGAAACAGGAATAGTTCCGGTGCATACCATTACAATCCGTTTTCTTTGCTTTCATGTTCGATGTTAACCGTAAAAATTACATCAAATTTCAATAGCAATATGTTAAAATTAAAATTTTACGGCTCTACTGTTTCAAAATGTGTTGATTACGTGCGAATTTTACGACTTTTGTCAAATATTTGACCATTTCGAACTAACTTGCATTACTGCGAGCACCGTATGTGTAAACACTTTTGAATAATTTCAAAGAGTTTCTAAATGAGGAGGAGGAGAGCCTGAGCTAGTATTTCAATGCAACAATTTCAGAGTGCAAAAATCATTCGCCTTGACTGGGATTGGAACCCAGATCCCTCAATGCCCGGTCGAGTGCTTAAGCCAGTTAAGCTATCGAAGTGTCCTCTTAAAGTATCTTTTTTTTCGCGTCGCGCATGAATACGAATGCCTGTGACATTGTATGCACGGTATTTCGCCACAACATCCTGTTCCTTTAAAAGCCCCAAAATTTCAGAGTGTAAGAGGACGCCTCCATCGTCATAGCCTAACTGGCTAAAGCACTCGACCGGATATTGAGGGATCTGGGTTCGAATCCCAGTCAAGGCGAATGATTTTAACTCTCTGACATTGTTGCATTGAAATGCACATTAATGGATGACTCCGTTAAAAGTCAATGTTGCGGCATCTCCCGTAGTTTCTCTGGAAATCTGAGCTAGTATGGATTGAAATGAGCTTTGGAAAGAAACGAAATGATTAAATAAAAACAACGGTCGAATAAAAACGAATAAGATGGTTGGGGAGGAAGATAGGGGAATATATATTAGGTATGGCATGGGGAGAGAGTTAGTTGTCAAGGGAAAATATCGTAGAAGGAATATGAAGGGGATGAAAAAGGCATTAGGAGACAATAAGATCATAAAGTTGGAGATGACAAAGAGAACTTTATCAGGACGCGGATGATGGAAAGAAGAATATAAGGAAATGAATACAATTGGGAAGAAAAATTAAGGAAATGAGTCAAATAAGTTTGAAAGGAGGTAAAAAGTATGAGGATATATGTTTCGGCCTCTGATCTGTTGCGCTGGAGCTTTCCGCAAGGACAGAAACACAAATGTATTTTTCGAAGGAATATATTGCAGTGTTATTAGCATTTGTTTTTAAATTTATTACACAATTTTCAATCAAATGAAGACTTGATCATTCAATTTTTATCAAATTATGCAGAGAAACATTAACAAGTTCTGAGTTTTTTAAAATGTGCATGAAACAGGAGAATCTACTGGTGTAATATAAAAAGTTAATTTTTGGTGGCAGCCAGAGCCTATTCGGGATTGTTCAAGTTATTTTGCAATTTTTATAATCAGGACAATATCTTTTTGCCTCATTGATGGAATTATTTTAGCGCCTTAATACATTGGCAGACGAAAAGACGACTAGGAGTTGAGGAAAATTAAATTCCGAGCAGACCGATGTAATGAGGCTTTTTTTTCACTCGCGGCGTTCATATATGGCCTAATACTCCCTCTTGGCGACTTACTTCGTAAAATTCAAATGTAAAATTGGTTTCAAATGCGAGAGAGGGGGTCCATCTCCTTCTAAACTTTATGCGGTGAGTAAAACTTTTCATATTAACAGTGAAATCAGGATAATTCCCTTACCTGTTCCGCCTCTGGCTTCCTAAGAGTGTTAGGCAATCAAAAACAAGATGGATTTGACGGAGATAAGGATGCGTAGATCTTTGTGCTGTAAAAAGTAGTTTAGTATGCATTAGAGCGCGCTTGACGACACCGAAGCGGCACGTACTTCGTTGTCGAATATTGCCAATGCCCCGTGATTTACGGTAGTTATTACAGTTCAGGCGTTGGAAACTCCGGCAAATACGTATTAAGGAATCAATAGTTTCCGAATTAGCAATCAGGCCACCTTGGTTGCACTCTTAGTTATGTATAGAGAAGGGTTTTAATGAAAGGAGGAATGGGAAAAATATTTCTAATAGTCGAAAATAACACTAAAGTGGTTGATACACGAAGAATAAGTAAGTTAATCGCTAAGCACAACGTTAAATTTAGTTGGCCACATTAGTATTTCACTGGTGTAGTTTAATAATTGGGTATTTAAAAATCCAATAATATAATAATTAGCTGATGCTAATTGTGAAGATTTATTCCACTGATAAACGTGGTTACGTGTATAATCAATTTTTTGGCAAGCAATATTTAAATTTCCGCACATAACATACCAATCGCACATGACTAGATTTGGTACTTAGTAGTTACTATGTGAAGCGATGTACGACTTAAGTCTTTTGCGCTATTCGGGATGAGTGATTAATTTGGTCGGGGGTAAGGTTTTCAGGGAATGGGTGGAGAGAAATATGCGGCGTGGACATTAATCTACTCTTAACGAAGGACTCAAAGGGTTTTATGCAAATAGTTAAATGTTCCATCTGACGTACTATCTACTTCACGTAAGCTTCTCTCCACATGACAACCAAGGTGGAGATTTGGGGTTCGAACGCGGGCCCTCCGGGTGGGAAGCCAGTACACTAGCCACCACAACAACCCGCTTGCCATTATCTATCTCTTTATATTGAAAGCGTACTTAATTTTGATTAATGTACGAGGACCAGAAAGTCTCATCTTGGTGTCTATACACTTCTACGCTCAGTACGCATCATTCTATGGTAGTATGTGCAGACTGCGGTTCTTCTACTTTTCTTGCTACGAACTATTAAAATGCGAGCTGCAATAGAAAGCGTTGTGAAATGCTAACTGTGATTAGGTTTTTACTGGTAAAACACTACCAGCCAATTGAAATTCATTGACAACTTTGTGAATTGGATGGCGACGGAATAATGAGTGAAGTCGGAGTGAGGCAGTGGTGCATTCAGTTTAAAGATGTCCATACCATTATCCACGACAAGGACCGCAGTGGTCGGCCTAGCCTTGTGACAGATGAACTTAAAGTTAAAATCCACGAAAAAATTCATGAAAATCGCCGATTTACGATTACAAATCTCTCGATAGATGTGGCTTACAACACAGCGCTTGGAAAGTTACGCAGCATTACATGTTATGGTTAAAATGTGAGGCGGCCTTCTTCTTCAGAGACGGAATCGAATTGATTTTGTAACGTTATGGCAAAGGCCTCCATTTGAATAGTGACGATGTAGGAAAATAGTTTAAGAATGTGCCTTTCAAAAGTACAGGATTCGTTCCAAAAAGTAATGCCTTTATTTTTTAAAAGTAATTTGTAGAAGAGATTTGCACAAACACTTAAAATTCTTCTAAGTAATGTCCGTCCCCAGGAGGATCAAACTCCTTATGGACCACTCGTTTACTGTCGAAAAAGAAAATGAGCATTGTTTTCACTTTTGATCTGCTCATTATTACGTTTTTGGGCTCGGGGTCTGGTCGGTGTGTCACTCAGAGCTTTGGCGTTTGTTTCTGGGTCGTATTAAAAAACCCAGGTTTCTTCACCAGTGATTGGGTTGGCCAAATAATAAGGTTCATTTCAATGTGTTGCAAAAGTTCACTTGGAATTTCCGCTCAGTTGGTCTTTCGTGACACGGTCGGCGCGTAAAGTTTTACAATAACGGACGTCCTGCCGCTTCCACAGCTTGGAGAGCACTGAGACCGGTTTCGCGGTAAAGCTTAATGTCCTGCCCCCTACTTTAACTAGTTCGATCCCACTTCGACCAATAGGAGCGGCGCGCGAAATTTAATTGCATTACGTTTTGGAACGCACCCTGTATAAAATAAAACTGTCTTGTTCCAAATGTCATATTTTATTTCAAAACGCAAGTTATTAATGGACAGTTTTCGTACAAGTATAGTCTAGAGGTGTCCACTGCATTCGAACCCAGGCCCGCCGATCAGTAGCCCATCATTCTAATTGCTGCATTAACGCGCTGAAGATATGGATGTATAAGGTTCGTAATGTCGGCACATAAAATAATTTTAAATTGATATAAAACTGATATTACTCAAAACGTGTCAGCTTCTAAAGTGTCCGTAATTTTCACCGCACAAACTGCTTATTTTGGTGAAAACGTTTTCTGTTTCATCTTGAATCTCTCTCTCTCTCAGGTCGACTCGTATAACCTTCTCTACCCCCCTCCCCCACCCCTTTCCCCTTGGCGGGCGGCCCCTTGGCCACTCCTTCGGCGTGTGGAGGAGGCAGAAGTGCATCGTCGAGAGTGTGGCCGGGGGAGCGGCGAAGGGAGTGATTTAAAGGCGGGGAGGCGTGCCAGCATCTTCCGACTCTTCTTTTTCCCTCCTCCCCCCCAGACACACACACACAACCGCTGACCCCACAACCGCACAAACCCTGCCTCCTCCTCCTCTGTTCCCACACCCGAGAAAACCCCCGTGGTTCTCTTCTTCCCACTCCCACCCACCCCCACCACCACCTTACTCATGGCACTGAGGCCGTCTCTCAAAACCCTACTCTTCCCATCTCGTTTCCTCCCCTCTCACTCTCTCACACAACCCATCAACCACTCTTCCGAGTTCGGCCGGCCCTGGGAGAGAGTGAAGGAGGAGCCAAGGGGGCGATGAGGGCCGGTTGCCAAAACGGTAAAGGGGCGTTGGTGGTGGTGGTGCTGCTGCTGGGGGTGAGGGGTTGTGTGAAACAGTGGGGTAGGGAATGTGGACTGCTCCTTCGCCCCTGATTCCGATGGGGACGTTTTAATTAGTGCGTTGCAGTCTTTCTCCCTCCCCACTAACCACGGCCGGAACCAAGAGTCGGGAGGTTGGGAGGGTGGTTGGGGGGGGGGAGTGATTTGAGGGAGTTGTCGGTTGATTGGCGATCGGCGAGGGAATGTGGGGTCGGGAGAGATTTTGGGAGGGGGCGGGAGGGGGACGCGGAGTGCTTTTGGGACGGGATTATTCGTGATTAAAATCGGTGGCGGCTCCGGTGTGAAAAAAATTGCATTTCTCAGATTTCGTAAATCATCGCCGATTACTTCTTATTCGCAAGGCGGAAAGAGAAGTATGATACGAAACTGGGTCCCGCTTTCGTGTCCCAATTACAGTTCTCTTGCGGCTACTATATAAAACTGCTGCTGCGGCAATAACTTTGCTCGACAGAAGAGGAATAAAATAATTGAGCTTCATTTTCTCCGCGGAGATTTCGCTGGTGTGGAAAATAAACGTAATTTTGTGGGCAAAAAGGGGAAAAAAACTTTGAAGGTGCGAACGAACTGAATCAATACCTCTGATCTGTTGTGGAAAATCAATGTTCTCACATATAACATAATGACTATTATATAGTAAAACGGCTAATGCCCATTGGGTCGAAATACCTACGTTTAATGTAAAAATATCGCAATTTAGAATGTGATGATGGAACTAAACAAGGCAAAATCGATCAAAATAACGTCCGATATGAAAAAAATAAATAGTATTAGAAACCACGGTCGGCATTTAACGATTAAGAAAAATTTTCTGCGAATATAAATAAAGAAATTTTCAAGTTTGCATGAATGGAAACGCTTGAATCTGTGAATTTTTTATGCGACGGATAAATTATCACCAAAGAAGCTGATATGCATCAAGCCTTTTTGTGAACATCTAAATCTAGGCTTGAACAAAAATAACGAAAGCGAAAAACTCACCCTCAAGAGTCATTCATTGCAGATAGATGCAAAAGACAAATATTTTAAAGAGAGTGAAATAAGAAAATTCTTCGCAAAAAAATTTGTTTAGCGGTTATAGCAGGTAATAGACGTTGTTTAAGTAACGAGTAAGTCAAATTATTTTTTACAAGGTGAATTTCCTCACGAGTGTGTACGAGTAAGTATTATAACTAATTGTTTGAGCATTTTGTCATTAAAATGTCAGTATTACCACTCTCGGCTGAAATAAAAAATAAATTTTGTTGGAGTATGTCTCTTAAGTGAACAATATTGGTTTCTCATAATGTTTTTTGACGCCAGTGGATGTTTTTAATGCTTTGGTTCAGTTTGTGGAAATGGATGTTACAAAGTGACTTTTACGTCAATTTTGAAGGCGCTTCCTTCCTAATGTCGGTGTGGTGGGACGTAAATCTGATCGATTTGATGGCCATTTTTGTTATTGAGGTCACTTTTGAAAATTGGACGTTAATTCAGAGGTAAATGCAGATCAGCAGAGATGGAACACAAATTGACATTAAATAGGGCAATCGAATAATTATGCAAATGATTATTCAATGAATAAAAGTAAAATATGTTTTTGTGAACCAATTAAAGTGCAAACGGAGACATTAATTGAACAGGTCTTGCCTTGTTTGGAGTAAGTTCTTAAAGAGGCAGTCAGAAGCCGGAGCTAAAATGAAATACTTCAATTTTGACATTAGAAGAGATTGTTGAGCGAAGAATATGTACGCAATAATAGACTGAAGATAAGGGGGTTGATCAGGTAAAACTAATAGCTGGATTGATGATCATTAGAGGTTAATATTACATGTAGTAGCGCATCGATCTAAAATAGGGATTTAATGAACACAACAAGTCTAGTGCAGTGTCGTAGTTGCATTGATGCCCTTCTAACTTGTCAATTTTTTTCTAATCTTTGGTCAAGAAATATTTTTCATGAAAAATGGATAAAATTTCTCATTGAGAACAAAGCCAGAAAATGTCTTGGATGTACGAGCTCCTATACAGCTAGAATTGAATTAACCAATCAGAAATTCTTTTGGTTTTATTTGAGTCACGACGTTGTTTTTTGGTGTTATAACACCTCGAAAATAAACAAGTCCTTATTCTATAATTGCCACTGGCGTATTTTGCCGTTCGTATATTCAAATTATCATTCAAGAGTTTTTTACCAAGTAGTGATTATGTTCTGAAGTTGGAATCCTTGGGATAATCGTTTACATTGAGGACACTTTGATCAGTTTTTCTTGCTGAAATTTTCATTATATACTTCGGAGAGGGGCCTAGCTGTACATCAATCTCGAGCATGGTTAATATAGACTTATAAATGCCCCAACTGCTCGCATTATCGTGATGTCACCAAGCCTTCACCTGTACCGGGAGCTCTCATTTTAATCACAGTGTTTAAAATCTCTATCGCCTCTCAATATCACCTGCTTCCAATCCTCCTCCTTCTCCCATTATTTCGATTCGAAATTCCCTTTGTTAATAATCCATAACTCTTTTAATATTTTACTTTTGTGTTATCTCATATGCTTTTATATCTCTCATACGAATACATTCGTTTATACTTTCTTAATATTTAAAAGTATCATTGTGCTCGCTGGTTATCTCTGGGCTAAAGGAATAGGGTATAGAAGGGTCCCATCCAACCCAGGTAAATAAAATCAATAATTCTAAAAACTTGGGGGCTCCTTAAAACCATAATTAATACCGAAAATTTGAAATATGAGTAATGTGTTTCTGCAAGGTAAAGTTTGAAAATCAAAGCTGGTACAGTAATTATAGTTTGCCATAAAATATGAAGTACTTTTAAAACCAACGTATATAATTTCGTGGATTAATAATGTGTTACCTGGTCCGTGATTCCTTCAAGCGAATCTCAGGGACCCCATTCTATTCTCTCTGCCCTTGAAATATCCAGTACTTTATATATATATATATATATATGTATCTTAATTTTTCCCTTCATCAACGCCCGAACCGAGGTGCAAAGAAAGGCTGCCCGATATGTACTGGGGAAGCATGGGAGGATGGAGAGTGTGTCTGACATGCTAGAAACGCTGGGCTGGGAACCTCTAGAATCTAGAAGAAAAGTAAGCAGACTTTGTGGAATGTTCCGAATTTTGAATGGGGAGAAAGCTTTGGCAGATCTTAGGAAAGAGGCGGGGAACCCAAATTTTATAGGCAGAAATGATCACAAATTTAAGATAAAATGCCGGGCACAGAGGAAAAATAAAAAAAAATTTCTTTTCTAAATAGAAGAATTGTTGAGTGGAACACCTTACCTGCAAAAATATTCGAGCCCTTTCCTAACAGAGTGTATACTTTTAAGAATAGATGTAAGGTATATATGTAAAAATTTGATTTATGTGTGGTGTATTGTATTATATGTTATAGCTTAATTTTTTTTATGTATCTTTTTTTTCTTGCTGATTAATGGTTGTAAATGGGATGAGGATTCACTTGTTTTGTTAAAGAGATCTGTGTTTGTCTGGTTTTATGTATTATCTTTTGCAATTATTTGGGACTTGTGTGCCACCTGACAATGTCTATTAGCACATGTGTATTTTTAATAATAATAATAATAATAACCCAATTAGGGCTACTAAATGAAGTGGCACCCTCTTCTTCAGCAATTCTTAATAGGTGTGATCCTAAGAGTGACATTTTGACTAGGGTTCTAAAGTTGGGTATAATAGATTTGGTTCTTGGTTATACATAGATTGGATGGTATACGGCCTTTGCACGTTCATGTGATGGAATTTTATTTTGAGGTCTGGCAAGTGTTAGCTTATGTTTGGGTGTGTGGAGTGTTAAGTGTTAGCTTGTATTAGCTTATGTTGGATCTTAGTGGTTTTTCGAGGGTGAGTTAGACATATTGATCCTGTTCTCAAGAGAGATGATGCGGATGGATTTTGTTACTGATGGTGACGTTGTCGATGGGAATTAAAGAAGCGGATTAAATGCTATTAAATGAGTTAAGGGTGGATGGAATGTAACATTAGTTTTCACGAGGTGAAACTTATGAAAGTACCGAATAATTTTGCTCCGCGTGTCATATATATATATATCACTGATGTTAACTGCCTTATAGGGGACATTATTTGAATTTGACCTTTGTTTAAAGTGAAAACGACGGAATTGCGGTTTTCTTATGATAAGGCCACACCATTTCTACCTGAATCGAAACTCACGGGTTATTTATTAATTCAGGTTTGGCTTCTTTTCGCAGATGAGACGGCACTGTGGCAACCTTGAAATTCAATACAAATGTGTGAGTCACTCTCCACATAGGAATAATTGCATAGGGTTGTGAAGGGAGCAGTGGGAATAAGATTAGGTGAACAGTCATCGATCATTTATAGCCCGCCCACCCAATCTTGTTCGCCGTTATAATGATTATTTTAATGCATTAAAGGAAATCGTGATGGCATGAAGGTTATCTAACTATTGCCAGGAAACGCTGGCGTTGAGAGGCGTCAATCTCTGCCCATTTCATTCGTGAGACCTCCTATTAATTACGGCGTTATTTCAAGTTAGAATGAACTTATTATTACTCTGCCACACTTAACATTAAATAAACCATCGTTCATTAAGTTCCGGGAAGAACTAATAAAAGAACATTTGTTTCGAAAATCTTTTTTTATTCATCAGCATAATCACATTCAAAAGCTGTATAACCATTCCAACGCTTTTCTAACTTTTCGATACCATGCTTGTAAAACGATTTGTCCTTGTCATCTCAAAATATACTTCAGTTTCAGCGATGACTTCCTCATTCGAGCCAAATCTTTTTCCCTGGAGCGTTTTCTTTAGATCAGCAAACAGCCAGTGTTCACTGGGGGCTGGATCTGGGGAGTATGGTGGGTGGGGAAGCAGGTTGATGCCCAACTCGTTCAGTTTGGCCATTGCTTTAATAGAATTGTGGTACGGTGCATTGTCTTGATGAAAGATGATTTTTTTCTTCCCCATATGCGGTCGTTATTTTGCGATTTTGTACTTTAAAAGTACGAGGTATCAACACACACCTAGTCAATTATATCAACATTCCCTTATGAGAAATCATTAGAAATGTTTAAAAAATATCATAGGTGAGGATGTAGTAGACATATTATCCACACTAATAATCTATATTATCTTACAAATCTAATCATTTTACTAAAACATACACATTTCGAAGAACACGGCTGCCACGGATTTACTTTGGTATATTGAAGGCTTAGCGATACGTTACCACTTGATTCGACAGCTCGAAGCGCCGGAATGACAATTAGAAAATTGAGGCGAATCAACTTGCCCTCGTCATCAACAACCATCCCCGGTCTCTCCCCTGTCGAAGGAAAAAACATCCGCCAATCACCGAAAGAGTTCCGCGGATTGAGAATTCGAGGGTATCTTTGATAAAATGTGTTTTCGAGGGGAGCGGAATGGGGTGGAGGGCGCCGATCGAGAGCGTCGGAGGGTGGGGGGGGGGAGGGTCTCACAGGAAACGGCCCCAGGCGACAGCGGCGTCGGCGGGAAGAGGGTGGAGGCGTCGTCGATTAGGAGTCTCGGCCGCATTTGGCTCGGAGCCCGAGCAATCGAGGGGTCGAATGACGGGGGCGAGTGGAGAGGTTTCAGGGACCTCTTTCGGCCCGCGCACAATCGCCTACTACGACACACGCACTGAGAACGGGGGGGCACGGAAGGGGGGGGAGGGATGGTTGGGAGAGGGGAACCCAGCAACTGGATTACGCGCGCCGAACTCAACACCCCATCCCTTTCTTCTTTATCTTTTTTTTTATAATTTCCCTTTTTCATCAGCGATGGTGAAAAGAGAGAGAGAGATAGAGAGCACGGTCCCTTTTTCCCTTTGCCGCGCCCACTCCCTGTCGCTAGGCAATTCTTTTAATCCCTCTGTGTGCGTGTGGGTCCCTCCTTCTTTTCCCGTCCCTCTCCCACCCCCTCCTCGCTCCTTCGCATGAAGAAAAGAGAAAAAAAGAGGCGACCAGAATTGGCCCGCGTGGATTCGGGGGAGGAGGGGGGATGACAGGCGGGAAGGGGTGTGGAGGGGGACGAGTAGGAGGGAAAATTACACGCCTTCAGACCCTTGCCTCCTCCAACAACCCATTGCAGTCTTCTTCGCGACCCCGCAATCTCCACCCCCTCATCACCACACCTCCAAGCCCTTCTCTTAACTACAGGAGGAGAATAAAATGTTAAAAAAGTTTCCCATTCATTGGAGTAAGGCATTCGAAAAACCATTGAAAGGAAAGTTCCTCCACCGACGATCTCTCTCTCTTTCTCTCGGTCTCATCCTCTTGTTCGTTTGCTCTCCGTCCCCTTACTTCTTAGCCCTTCCTCCTTTTATGTGGAATTGAAGGAGGCTGATAAAAATGAGGAAGAGGGGTGTATAGGTGGTAAGGGGTCGGAGTTTAAAATTTTTTTCACACAGAAAAAGGGCACAAGGTTGGTGGACGGTTTTTTCCCCGGTTTGCTGATGGGCAGAGGAGGAGGAAGGGGTGGGATGGACTGGGTGGCCTCGACATTTCGGGGAGGGGGTGGGGAGGGAAGGGGGCTGAGGAGAGAGGGGAAAGGGAGTGAGAGACCGTGATGAACAGAGCAGGGAAATAAAAGGAGCAACATTTTTCTGTCCTTCTGCCTCTCCCTGAATCTTCCCACCCATCTTTTTTTATGCTACACACAACGAACGCACATACATACGTATATAGGTATATATACATAAAAGACTCCTCCGATTTCTTTTAGAAATCCTGGCACCCCGGCGGGAAGGGGTGACGAGGGTTAAAGGCTGTGTAGAAGTTGCGATAAGTCCGTGGGAGCCACGTTTTCCGAGGGAGGCGGAGGAAAGGTTGGAGAGGGGTTGGACGGAAGAGGGAATCTTCTTCAACCCCCATCTCCAAAACCCTTCCCATGCCCCCGTTCTCTCTCACTCTCTGGATAAAAAACCCTTCCCCTTCAAAATTTCTATCCCTCTCCTTCCCGCACAGACCCCCCGTGAATCCAATCCCTACACCCACGCACACACACCCACACACACATACATTCACCTCACCCCTTCACTCCCCCCTTCCCTACTGGAAAACCCCCACCAACCTCCCCCAACCCTCGGTCCATTTCCGGCAGTGCGGACGGGGTAGGGGATCCTTGCGGCAGGGGTTCGGAGGGGAGAGGGGGTTCCGGAAGGCAAAGGGGACGAGGGAAGCTGGGGGTGGTCCTTTAATCTGCACTGGATTCATTAGGGAGCGTCCGACTGTAGCAGGAGAGTGCGAGGGGGTTAGGGGGTGGGTGGGCGGAGGGGGATGATAATAGATGGGGAATGGCATCGGAGGGGGCGGAGAGGAGTCCCTCCTTTTTGCCGGAGAGGCAGGCACCTTGGGTGGGACGAGGGAAGGGCGGAAAGAGGGGGTGCCGAGGGAGGGGGTCAATCGAGAGAGGGAGCTATTATTATATCGAGAGGGCCGCTTTCAGACTTTTTTGCGGTTTCATCTGCAGGGCGCAGGGGGTGGTGGTGGCTGTCGGGGTGGGGCAAGGGGGTTGGTCGGGGAGAGGTAGGTTAGGGATGAGGCATGGGGGTGTACCCTCTCCCTCCCATGGGCAGCCATCCGAATAGATTGCTCTTCATTTCTCTCCTCGCTCCCCTCAACTCCCGCTTCTTCGTGGCCCTCTTCTTTTAACGAACTGCGAATGAGTGGGTGGGGGGCTGGGGAGGGAGGAGGCGAAGACGTCTTCAACGCGTTGATTACTCCAAAGAGAGCTAGAGGAAAGAGTCGTGGGAAAGGGGTTGGTGGGGGGGGGAGGGGAGGAGGAGGGAGTCTAGAAAGAAACAATTTTCGAACCCGTTAATTTTTTCCGAACCTTGCTTTTTGCTCCCGCGCGGCAATCTTTGCAGTGTCAAGGATTTATAAGATAGCGGGCAAGCTGATTTCATCCCTGGCTGATTCTCGTTGAGTTGGTTGGTGAGGAGAATGGGGGTGGGTAGGTGATAGCGCGCAGCTTGGGTTGTGCTGAAAATGGGTGTGAGATTAATATTTGCGGAACGCTTTTAAAACCGCAGGTCGGACGACGGGAATTAACTCATGGGCGCGGCGTGTGTGCGTACGCCTATTCCATACCCAGAAGAGAGTCGTCCTTGTCTTGGGGATTAGCGTTACGGAATCTCGGCCCAACGAGATTAAACAGGTCGTAGCAGCTCAAGTCAAGGGACTACGAAATGTTGCAAGGGATAAGGACAATTTGGGTGAGCTTTCGTCTGAACAAATGAAAGGAAATACGACTGGGGTTCTCATAAAAATTGTTGGAGGAGTGTTTCGGGTGTGTTTTTAAGTTTAGTAAACCGGCTCAAAAATGTCCAACTGAATTCTGAACCTGCGATTACCTCAAAAGATCGTATTGATTATCAGGCTGGCGTTTGAAATTTCGATCAGTGAGGGCTCAGATTCATTTAAATGATTTGGAGCATTAATATTCTATGCCAAGTAATGAAACCCTGCTTATATGCTGCTTTAGAATCAATATGGTGTCTATACAAAACTGGTAGTTGTTGGGTTAGGGCTCATAAATACGTAATTATAAAACAAAATTTTACGCAATGGGAATATATCGTACATTATGCCGGCCGATAGCATAAATCACTCACATATATCGAAATTTATCTTTTTTAATTTTTTGAAAATAATAATGATAACATCATAAAAGTGAATATTAGATCCACTTACATCATTAATAAAGTGAGTAGATGAAAGATAGTGGTAGATTCCGGAAAGAGGAGGATCAAGTTTGGCGTATATTGAGTTACAAGAAAGCCGCGATGCAGGAGTGAATGTTAGCAAAGCGGGGAAGAGGAAGGAAGATAATAGGATTGTGGATGGTACGAGCATGAAGGCCAGTACGAGAATAAGTTACATAAAATTGAATCGGGAAACGAGTCTATACTAAGATTAAGTGCTCTTAAGGCAAGTAATAAAATGAAAGTCTGTGGGGAATTTCCAAAGGATGCCAAATATTACATTATAAAAGAATATATATATATATATATATATATATATATATATATATATATATATATATATATATATATATATATATATATATATATATATATATACACACGAGAGCGATTCGGAAAGAAAGGTCTCCTATTTTCTTTTACATGAAGAATCAAATTTATTCTCCACTTCGTGTACATCGTCGGAAAGGCCGAGCATTTAGATATTTTTCTACACAGTCGCCTTGACGATCAATCACTTTAACATCCTTGTAACCATGTCTCGTTCAAGAAAAAAAATTTTCACATAATTATTTAACATATTATTAATTAATTATAGTTAACATTTTGCAATAGGGTTTGTCGTAAGACGCGAGTTAACATTGATGATGTTGGCTCTCATCCTTTACCCACACCCACATTGAAATTGACTTTTGTGTTTTGTAAAAATTCTTTTGATTTAGGCTTTGATCTAGGCGTTCTATGTAATTATGAGCATCGATTTTGAGAGTAATGAATGTTTAAATACATTTTCTACGGTTTAACTGTCGAATATTTTGCATATTACTATCTTGATTCTTATGGATTTGGATTTTATGCTATTTATTTCAATAATGTTGCTTTTTTCAACATGGTTGTTATACGATTGACAGTCGTGCGTTTTTTCTCTTATAATAACTTATACGATCGTGACAGAGGAAAATACATATGGCGACTGTCATTGGAAGCACCGGGAATGTTCATATTGCCTAACTCCCGAGTGTTGGAAAAATTCGATTTTCTTTTCCAATCAATGGCTTATATTCTTTGGAGATTTTTATTTATTTATTTTACAGTTACGTTGCAATTAGACGATTTTCCTGGTGGCAACGGTCAAGTTTAGTCAAAGATAACTCATGATGACTCAGATGATAAACAACTGTGATTCATGCAAATGCCCTTGAAATGTGTGCATAAGCTTGCAAAACGGATTCAATCCATTTAAAATAATCACCGCAGTAGAGATGTACATGTACGTTATTAATCGAAATGTATCAAATATCAGAGCCTCATGCCACATTTTTAGTGGAGCAGTTCTTGGAAATTCTCAATTTTTTTGTTACGATGGCTGTTGTTTTTACCTGGGATCTTACGCCGCGTGTACATTATTTATCACTGCACACAATTGGACGTCGAGAATATATGACCACATTTCCATACTGAGTTCCTAGGACGCACGGCAGTTAATTTTGTGCTTTGGGATAAAATATCCAATATGACCTCACATCTGTAAGTTATTAGAATACATGAGAAAACTGAAGAAAAAGTATTCCCTTTGTATGCCGTGGCCATATCTGAATTTTCGCTGAAGTAATTTTTAATGCTAAATTTCGTTTTACTTGTAGTTTTCATTAAGTATAATCCTCACAATGGTCTTCTTCCTGAATTAGTAAGGGCATTTCCACCGTTAAACTCATTTTATATTTCACCCGGGTTGGCTAAAAAATAATGCACACATGCTTGTACATAATAAAAAAATGACCTTTCAGAAGCACTCCTGGCGGAATGTGGAAGTTACATACCCCCTTAACACGCATGCGCAGGTTTGAGGTCGACACATTAATCCAATGTACTTTGAGAAGCGGAAGTATGGAGACGTGTTCTAGTGCAATGTCAACGCGAGTTAAACGGCGTGCTGATATCGAATTTTTAGCTGCTGAAAAAGTGACTCCCACTGAGATTCATCGTCATTTAAAGGCTGTTTATGGTGAAAATGCTGTTGAAGGGTTTACTGTAAATCGACATCCGTCTTCTCCTCAGGCGTAAAAGTTCAAAAGACAACCATCCGCAAAAAATCTTCTTTTGCCTGTGCTTTGGGATGCTCACTGAGTGAATGTGACTCATTTTCTGGAATGAGGGGCAACGGTAAATTCTTCTCAGTCTATACATACTCTAATACACCTTCCAGGCCGAGTTTGTCGCGTTAAAGGCAGCCTGGGGCCAATAATATTGCAACATGGCAACGCTCGCCTACACACCTCGCGCGCAACTTGAGAGGCTCTGCGAAACCTGAAATTTGAACCGATTCCACACCGTCCTAATTCCTCCGATCTTGCCCCTTGCGATTTTCATTTTTTTCCTCAACTCAAGAGACACCTCAAAGGTAATCATTACACCTCGGACGATGAGGTGAAGGCAGCTATCAAGTCCTGGATTCGAGAAAACTCGAAAGAGTTTTTCAGTGACGGAATGAACAAACTTGTTGCACGTTGGGGGAAATGTGTTAGCCTCAACGGTAACTATGTTGAAAAATAAATAAAAGATTTTGAAACCTAAAAATTGTGCTTTTATGTACCTTTTACCCGAAATTGCAATTTGTTTTTATTATCGCACTCTAAGCATGTGTGCATTACTTTTCAGCCTACCCATTTATTGCCCAGTAAACTAATCGATTGATCGACTGATACGCGTAGCAACCATTCCGAAAATGTACTCTAATAACACAATAAAATGTACCATAGTTGTAGAAGCTAACTCACGTATAGAGTGATTTCACTAAGAAATATTAGTTGGATTCATTAAAAGCGTCGACAGAAAAATAAAAAGACCATGAGTTCTTTCCTCTGCAATTGATTTGAGAATAATTTAGGGAAGAAGAACAAATGTCAAGATAGAAATTATTACAAAATATTATACGAGAAATGCGTAAAAAGTCAACCACTTTATCTGAATACAGCCATTATTTTATGTGATTCCATTCAATAATATAAAGCTGTATTGACTCATTATTTGATTAAAATTGACTGATTCATCCTAAAATACTTTCTACCTCCCTGAATCACATTTAAAATGTTTCTTCTTTCCTCCATTTAAATATTGAGCATCCCATTGCTACTCCAGTGTCTTCTACATCCACTTCTATTACCTTCCTCGAATTCCACCCAAAAAACCTCATTTCATCCCCTAAAATATCCAAAATTCTCCATTTGTTTATTATTCTGTCCATTATATTCTACATTCATTCTATTTTTTATAAATTAAAATCTATCAAGCAATAAATGATAATTTTGGAGACCTAATTATTACCAAAATATCTTCACACGATCGTGACAAATTTAAATTCGTGATCCATGTTCTTCCTACGAAAGAAAAATATGTGGTGATCGCGAACACAATAAATTAACATGAAAAAAACACAAAAAACTCTTTCAGCGAGGAATGAAACTGTTCATCGGTTTAATGGAAAACATTTATTATTTTCGAGGTTCTGCAACGTCGAATGTGTTTTGAATGACAAATAAACTTCCTCTATCAAACATGATAATATCATTTCACACCACTGTATGCAACAAATATTAATAAATGGAGTGCGTAGAATGTAATTTTTTTGTGTTTGGTTCATCGAATGTGTGGGTGTAAATTAAATTGTCATCAAATTTGGTTCAGTTTCCCGTCTTGGAGGGCGTAACGCTATCTCGCCGCGAAGGTGTATCCCCAGTCGTGAAAAATGACCTTTCGCCTTTTCCACTCAATCTTCGAGGAAGTAAGTTGGGAGAATTCTAAAGTTAGGGGAAAGGACAGATATCAGAGGAACGAGCCAAGATTTAGGACAGAGGAAAGCGTGGTAAAAAGAAATCTTGCGAGATGACCAGCCAGTGTCATGTTTCCATACGAAAAAACCAACAATGAGTAAGCTCACTTCTTGGATATATCGAGGTCGTTTTTTATGAAACAGTTTAAAAAAAATCAATTCGAAATGAGATTTTTCGCAACGATTGAGTAGAGAAAATTAACCCTTCTCGTTTCCAATTCGTGGAATTGTGCAAATGATATTGAGTAATTTCTTATGCTAACACAAATAACATGTTTAAGTTTGAATTTTTTTATGGCATGCTGGGTGAAAAAATTTATATTGAGTGGAGCAGGGATTCTGTGGCAGTATCCTTTTGCATTGGGGAAGGACTAACCTGCCTTGCCTAAGTGACTCTCGATCGAAAGATTTTGACCGCATACGAATTTCATGAAAAATGTGTAAGCTACTTGAAAAATGTGACCTCGAATGAAATGATACTTACTTTGTGCTGACCGTCACTTTGCTTTTAAATAGCTCGTGGATCAACCTCATTCTACAGTTCAGTACTTACAGGTTATAATTACACCCCCAACATAAGGGTATATAATGACCATTTGTCAATCACGCACAATATATTCGAAAACCTCCCTTAGATTTTCGCTAACTCGAGCTAAAAGAATGTTGAAGGAGGAAAATACATTTTTTAAAGACGCATTGCCTCCATTTAAGTCATTTTTAAGCATTTAATTTCTAAAAATTAGTTACGAATAGGTTGGAAAATTGAATCAAATTTTTCATACTTGATCGTAGTTCTTGAAGTAATAGTGTATGTGGTCTGAAACTTTTATAACACTGGCCTCAACTACCTTTATAATAGATATCGCAGCCAGAGGATATGGTTTCCCTGGTTCACCCTCCTCTCTACGGGAAACACTCTCGCCGCCACCCCCGGCCTGTCAAGAAGAGGTTTTCCGTGGGAAGAGGTTGCGGGGATGGGGTTAGCGGAAAGAAGGACTGAGAGAGAGAAAGAGGGAGAGACTGACTGAGAGGTTGGTTGGTTAAGGAAATAAAATGGTAGCGGAGGAGCTTGGTTTCCTCTCCTCCTCCCGGGACGCAAAGAAAAAGGAACCCTCCTTTGGGGGTGAAGGCTACGATGGGGGTTGACACTGAAGGAAAAATCCACTGGGAGATCCCCTTGTCTCCAGGGGCTTGAAAGCGGAATATCGCAGTCAGTCGCTTCTTCTCTTTTTTTATTATCAAATTAATTTTGTGCCCGCTCCGCCATTTCCTTATCAGCCCGTCCCGTGTGAAATGGCCTCCTTTGCATTTTTTTTACTGCCGCAATGAACGCGATTCTCTTCCTCCACCTTTCAGAGAGAGACAGGGAGGCGGGAGGTGCAACTAATGTCTTGCACGTAAGCCTTAAAACATAACACTGCCGAATTGGTGTGAACCATAATTTTCTCATTTTAGCATGCATTCAGTGTAAGAGATTCTAATTCTGGTTAATTTTTCATAATTTCATAGACCTTTCACAATTCATACCTAATTTTTAAATGTGATTATTTGTCTGAGTTTTACTTAAATGATACGTTTATCAATAAAAGTCGATTCAGCGGGTAAACATGTCCTTTCCCTATAATTATGTACTTTTGTATCCGCGTATAATATTTAAGTGTTGTACCTGCCTCTATTTTGCGGACTTAATTTTCTTAACGTAAGTATCAAAGGAAATTATATTATTCAATTTTTCAGATATGTTAGCCATGATTAAGTCCGATTTCCAACAAAATTTCTCAAAATCAAAGCTAATAATGGCTAAGTGATTAAATAGCTTGTAAATATTAAATTGTCTCTAAATTCAATTTCGAAGTTGAGAGTACGAGATGGTTAAATAGACTTAATTTGGCTAATGATACTTTAAATATAGTTCAGGTTCGAAGTATACCCTTAATCAGATTATTTTCCGTATGGATTTTATTGTGCTGCAAGGAAACCGCTTTATGACTGCATGTTTTTCGAGCCGTATAATATGAAAATGTTGATAAGTCACAGTCATGTGAATTGAAAACATTTTTCGAGTGTGAAATTTCACAGAATCAGAATAGGTTTATAAAGAGAAAGGAGAGGAAGCAGGAAATCAAATTATTCATTTTCGGCATAAATGGCCTTACCGATTATAGCCCAGAATGAATTAGGGATGCATTAGATCTTGCAAAATGTAATTTTTATTAAATGACTCTTTTCATATATTTTCACTTTTAAAACTATTAATATTTCATTCGCAATCTTTCATTGAAGTTATACGGCTCTCACCTTAAATCAGTGTGGATAGTCTTTGAACTTTCCTTTTTCTTATTTTTAAGCTTTCCTTGATTTGTTTTCAGGTTCCTTTTTGGTTATCCTTGTCGTCCGCTACTCATGATTATTGACGTCAACAAAATTAATGCTTTTTCTCACTAATGTCTGGGCGGATTTTTATTTCTTTTTCCGGCCTCTTCATTTTTGTCATTTATAATAGAGATATGTAATTACCGGACTTTCTGACAAGCGGAAGGCTACTTGTATTTTTTATGCGTAATCACTATGATCATTAACTATTTTTCCTCTATACAACGGTTCGCGATCTCGTAAATATGCGACTACGTTTCAACACACGTCATTAGTTAATTGTAAGAAAAAAATAATTAAAGTGGTCCCACGTTACACAGACCGATTTGACCTATACAGGATAAAATACATAGGAGAAATGAAATAAGAACTCTATAAATATAAGATTCAAGTCTTCGCTCCTCCATCACATGACACACAATTATGTTTAACAAAATGAAACGTAGCTATGCAAACAGTTTCAATTAAATGGCAAAATTTGCCCTAACACGCTTATTGTTGCTTGATATATATAGATGGGAATGTGCTCTTTCAATAGTGCGTGTACTTATGTTTATATGTGAGTATATATTCATATGTATGTATCAGTGATAATTTTTTTACACAAAATGCCGCTGTGCTAACACCCCTTGGCAAATTTTATTACTACTTGTTGTACAGAGTGGTAGTTGAGATAGGTTTTCGAGCGTAATTGGAAAAGATCTCGGAATAAAATAGAAATAAACGACTTTTCTCAGTAAAACGTTTATATTTTTCAATGCAGTCTCCCTCTACGCTGATGCACTTGCTAAAGCGACGTTTCAATGTCTTGATTCCATCTCGAAAATTAGATTCCTTCGGGCTTGCAAAATACCCGTCTACTTCGGCTGTTAGCTCTTTGTTTGAAGAGAATATCCGTCCATGAAGGAAATATTTGAGCTTGGGGAAAAGTTGAAAATCTGATGGAGCCAAATCAGGCGAATAAGGCGGGTGTGGTTACAATTCCTATCTTAGTTAACGAATTTATTCCATGCAAACGACACTCGGCGTGCGTTGTCTTGATAAAAGATGACTTTATTCCTTGCCAAACCTGGCATTTTTTCGTGTATCTTTTGCTGTAGTTGGCTCAGAAGGGTAGCGTGGTATTTCCCAGCAATTGTTTTACCAGTGGGAAGATAATCTATCAGCAGATTCCCTTTTGCATCCCAGAAAACTTAAGACATCGCCTATCCGACCGACCGTATTTCCTTTGCTTTCTTTGGTGGTGGTGAATCAGCATGTTTTCCCTCCTTTGACTGTTTTTTTGTCCTTGGATTATAGTTGTTGGCCCAAGTTTCACATGTGGCCACAAGCCGGAGTAGAAAAACTTGTGGGTTGCTCTTAAAATTGGCCGAACATTGTTCGAAGGTTTCCATTCCGATGCGTCCATTGAGTGAATAGTCGAGGCGCTATCATCTAGCAGAAAATTTTCTCACTTCCAATTCCACTGTTCAAATTGATATGTATGTTCTGATATGACGTCCCCATAGCTTCAGAGATTTCTCGCACTTCTAATCGGCGATCCTCCGTGACCAATTATGCACTTTTGCAATTATTTCTGGGGAAATGGCACATTTTTACCGATCACTATGCAGAGGTGAAGCCGGTTGAATTAAACTGAAACTCGTTTTCCACTTAGCAACAGTTAAATATGAAGGAGCTAAGTCCCCCAGTGTTTGAAAGTCGGTTTGAATTTTCTTTGCTTTCATACCTTTCTTTACGAAGCATTTAATACTCCTCGAATTTCAATTAGTTCCATCTTTACAAATTACTATACGAGGGAAAAACAGATGAAAACACCACAGATCTCTTCCCAGAGCGCTTACGCATTACGTGTTTGCTCATAAAGGATAACCTATTACTACGCGGGAACTTGTGCTAACGCTGAAATCTAGTGGTGATTTTGAGAACCTTTCAAATTAGAATTGTATTTTGTTGTGGCGACTATTTAGATTAAACTTGTCTCAACCCAGCGATGAAATAAGAAAGATGTGACAGTAGAAGCGATTAAATATATTACTTTCATTGATAATCTACCAGTTAAGGTACGTTTTGGACGGTAGCGGTAACGACACAGCGACAGTTATCTTGTCTCTCCTAACAAAATAAAACCCAACATCCTACTCAACAATTATCCCTTTCAGCCCTGCGTACTTCCTCCCTTCCTTCATTTTGTCCAACAACCCTATCCTATCCTGCTCCTTCCTCATTTTTCCTCTCTATCAGAGTCTTCAGCATTACATTGCCAATCAAAATGCACTGCATTCATCATTCCTATCTCCTTTGGATTTCTTGCAGCGATACCCTCCGCTCCACCATGCCTAGCACTTTTGCATTTGATTTTCTTTCGGTCCATTTCACTTTCTCCATCTTTCTCCACACACTCATTAAAAAGTCCTCCTCAGAAATTTTTCCCCACCGTACATAACAACGCTCCATATCAAAGGTTTGTTGAGCCTTTTCTTAACATTCTTACTCATCGTCCCTGATATCAATTCTCTCCTCCTTGTGAAAGCTTTTTTGCCTGAAGCAATTCTCCTCCTTTTTTTCCTAATACCTTGAACAATTTGGTCCAAAACACTTGCAAATTAAGTAAACTGTTCCACCAGCACATGTTTAAGAACTCCTATTTTAATATTTAGTTTAGCATTTCTCGTTCTCGATAATCGCATTTCCTTTGTTTCATGTACTTTTATTCTCATCCCATATCTATCGCAATGATCTTCTAATGCTCTCAGCAGAGTTTGTAATTCCTTGGCTGACTGATAAAATAAAACTTGATAATCCCTAAATCTAACTAATTTAATGAATTCTCACCAATTTTTATTTCTACCTCCAGTTCTTCCCATGGCTCTTTTGAGATTTCCTCCTCTCATTCCAATTAAAATTCGTCTTTCATGCACTTAAAAAGGAACAGGAAAACATGGCGTTCTTATACGTTAATTATTCGGATAGAATACTTTCTAATATTAATTTAAAGCAGGTATCACTTTTTGGCCACAAAATGTCATTCTTTTATTTTATCATGTCTCATTAAATTGTTTACTTCTGGACCATGCTGTGGAACATCTCGATGAATTATTCTAATAAATCCTAATTATGTAATAGGTGTTGTCATATTGTATTATAATACCTCATGAACCTGTAGATATATGGATAGGATCTCACCTAAATACTAATTTAAAACTAGGTGAACGTAAATTAAGATTGAGTTGTTAGCAAGAAATTATATCTTTCTTCTTGAGTAATCTTTCTTCACTTTATTTAAGATATAGTGAAGAAATTGAGAATTTCCCCGGAAAAGACGAATAAGCTCATTTTGTTGACAGTTTAAGCTCTGGAGACTAATTTTGGAGGTGCGAACTTCACGTCAGCCTCTGCTAAAATATTGCTCTCGGCTATAACATGCCTGAACTGAAGAGAGATTCGTGAAGAGGGTCTTAATTATATTTTTATTATAAATGTCTACATGCATAAAATAAACATTTTCAGCAGGTTTTCCCTTTGTGAACGAACGCATTAATTTCCCGTGGATTCACCACGTCAATCACTGTGAATTCGATCTGCCTACGTCGTACCTTTTGGTCGGATTGAAATCCTTTCAATCTGAAGAGGCCGAGGGGAAGATGGGAAAATAGCTGTCTTTCAAAATCATCGACGGATTGGACCCATGGGGGAATAATTTCTCATTAAATGGAAAGCAGTTAGCAACTCATGGGGTGCGATAAGACATTGGATACAAGTATGAAAACTCATTAACTCGGAATGCACCCTTCCAGATCAAAAGTTGTTGAATGCGGCGCAGTACATACACACAACAATAGAGGTGCGACTGTGGGAAAATGCTGACAGTTTACATAAACGTTGTGGCTCAACATCAAAAACTACGCTGATATTTTAGCAATCATATAAGGAGTTAAAGAAAGAATAATACTTCATATATTTAGCTACACGTGGTAGATTGATGGTAGAAAACTTCAGTATTTATGCTAATTTTAAATGCAAGCATATCAAGTAAAAAACGTCCTAAGTACAGTTTTTCATTGCCTAAGCAAAATAATGAGTAAAGAAGAATAAATGATTCATTTTATCAATTTCATTAATAAATGTGCATTACGGTTCATTTTTTATTTTATTGTATTTTATATCACCTTCTGCTTCTTCTTTTGCCATTTATCATCATTCAGCCAACTGAAACCATCTATGTTTAGTAGCTATAGTTACAGTCATATCCAAGCATATTAGACTCTTAGACCATTTATGTACGTCTTACTATTATCCTGGAACAAGTCGTTACTTCATTCACAAACTAAATGTAGTTCAAAAGTGTCTTTTATGGTTTATAGGTAAAGGTGTAAATGTTTATAGATAAGGTATAAAGGTTTGTAAGGTATTGCTTAATTTGGTAATAGCTGGTATTTTCCGGTAATTAAAGATTTAACTTTGAAAGTGCTGGAAAACTTCAATAAAGTTTCGTGATTGAGAGCGCAGCATCCTTATTGTTTTTCATGCATGACGTCAACACGCACACAATGTTATTTCTCTTTATTAATTTCGAGGGTTTCATAAATAATAATAATTCTTAATGCCAATATATGCGTTTTTAGTATTTGCATTTATGCATGCAAATTTCCTTTGACCAAAACATTTACATGCTATATTTACCTGTAAAATAACATTCCCTAAAGTTTTTTGAAATTAAAACAAAATTTTCATTTGTGATGAAAACATATGAAAAGTATCTAGCATTCTTCAACGGTTACAGAAATATTTTGGCTACATATTATTCTTAAATGTGGATAACTACGTGTAGTGTACCATGTATTTGTGGGATCTAATAATGTGCTTATGTGAAAAACTAAATAAATATTTACTTGAAATGCAATGGAATTGTGTACTCATGGATCGCCTTGCTATACGTATGCCATATTAATTCTCTATGGCTCTGTGTATGCTCCGTTTCTAACTCAAACAATTCAATACTTCTCGTAAGTCCATCCTCGTTTCATACAAGCCATCATTTATTTCCTAACCAGCGATTTAAAATAAAAATCGTCTTTCATGGACTCATAGGAAACTCCTTGATGTCATTTCACTATTTTTGTTAAGAGGAACGTTAAGTATAGCTAATGCGGAGACAATAGCGCTGCCCTAGAAAAATTCAGGTGAAACTTGGGTATTATACGCATATTAAATTTCTTTTCGGTATAGCATTCGCCCAGGATATTACGAAAAGGTAATGGGAAAACATTGGGATAATGCTTGGTTTTCTGTGGCGTAGAAAATCGGCTATTAATGCATAATGGTAGGCATATATAAGAGGATTTTGATAAGTTGGAATGAAGAAGAATGGAAAAGGTAAAACGGACGGAAAGAAAATCCAACGAGTTGCTAGGCACTGTGGGGTTGGAAAAAGTATTCATTGTTGGGAGAAATCTAGCGGAGACAGGAAAAGTTTATGCTGGTCATTATGATTGATGATGGGATATTAGAGACTGTGATATAGATGGGAGAACATAAAGAAAGCAAGGATGGGTTGGGAAAATAATGGACACGTTGGACGAAATAAATAGAGGAAGGAGGATTCGGGATCGAAGAACATTTCAATGTAGCGTGGGGTGTCAAGGTTTGTCTTCGTAGACGAAGTCTGTGGCCATCAAACACCTATCAGAAATGGTATACTACCAGATAGTAGTGATAAGAACAATCAAATATCAATTGATGAGTGGCAGTGTCACGTGAAATGCGGTCATTAGCACAGTCCAAGCGTATTAGACCCTGGAAACGTTTTTCGTCAACTCTTTAGCTATATGATAGTGGGGAGCCTTGGATGTATCAATTGATATTAAGAACTTAAGTGAATAGAGGGTTGGATTTAAATTTAATTATACCCGATGATAGCGCCAAATTTGTAGATATTTGAAGCAAAAAGTGCAACGCAAAATTTAATTTCTGTGTTTTTATAAGATAACTCTTTCCTAGTTTAAAAATTATTTCTTTGGAAGCATTACGATGTGATGGATAACTGATGCTTTTACCTTCAGTTTGGTTTTAATCAATGGTAATTTTGTCATAAATTATGTTCAATGACAACGCATACAGAGGCATTATTTCTTTTCAGTTTTTAAAAGAGGGTTATCTAAATGACAATCTTTTGACATGTAAATTGCTTATTATGTAGAAGAGACATTTTTTCTTGAGACACGCCACTTACCACGTCCCGGAGAACAAGCCGTGGGGTAAGTTTAATAATATTTTTGCTAGCTTAAAAAAATGTCTAAAACTGTCTATATCCTCCACGGAAAGAAATAACAGTGACTCTCTCCCCACCCTGCCGAGAATCGGAACAGCAATTTTGATAAATTGAAATTACAATATCCATTGAACTTCACGAAAATTATACCTCCAAGAGAAAATAAGATATATGTATATATATATATATATATATATATATATATATATAGTAACACACAATATAGAAACACAAAAAAAGAACACTCACACGTATTTTCTTGATATTTCGACGGAAACAATCCTTCTTCCTCTGAAGATATAGAAGTGACTTATATAGACATAGATGACTTCTATATCTTCAGAGGAAGACGGATTGTTTCCGTCGAAATATCAAGAAAATACGTGTGAGTGTTCTTTTTTTTGTTTCTATATTGTGTGTTACTGTGTATTGTACTATTCGGCACTTCCGTGTTACGTCTACGAAAGCATATATATATATATATATATATATATATATATATATATATATATATATATATATATATATATATATATATATATAGAAAGATTCCGACCTCCCTGGCGATGGCCTCGTACCCTAATCCTTTAATCCGCGAGTCTAGGACCCGAATCACGACTAGGTGCGCCCGTTTCACCTTAGACCATAGCTATTTGTGTTCATCAATATTTCAGTAAAAATACCCCAAGTTAGACGTAAGAAGGGTATTTTCTAGGGTGCGCGAAATAATAAACTCTCTGTACCTTTTATAAAGTTCCAATAATTTTGGGTTTGATTTGTACTGAAGCAATTGGAAACAATCCCTTTCGTGCTTGCGCGAAAACCACTTTAGTTCAATGGCAAATTGAAATCGAGTAACGTGTGTAGACCTGCTCCAAGTGAATTATTTCTTTCGTCAGAATGGATGTGTACCCGTGAGCCTTTGAGCAACTGTTGGCTGGTTCCACGGCGAAACCAGTTTCATTAAATCCTACCCGCCACCCAATTAGCCAATTACACCCAATTGCATATACTGTCGTGAGCATCGTATGTCTCACCTGAAATTATTGGTCACGAAGTTAACAGGCTAGGAGTATATAACACCCTAACATGCTGCTGACTCGGAGGATATTAATTTATTACATTGGCAGATTGAATCACCATGGAAATTACTATAGATAGACATATTAAATGAATTATTCAAGGTTCAACCAGACACTTTTAGTAATGATTGTCCCGTAAATTTCAACGATGAAACTAGACCAACACAACTAACCAAACGGCTTTAATAAAGATATATAATCTGTTTATTATATCTATCTGTAAAACTTCTCAGATTAAGAGTATTCTGTTGTTTTTGTAATGAAAATAATATTAAAAACTTTTTAATATGGAGTGTGTTGATATTTTTTAGAATTTTGGTTTTTTTGACTTAGAGATAAGCGTAAATTGAAGGAGATGTGGGTGTGGCGAATATTGGAAAACCGAGATGCTTGGGAAAGATAGCAAAAAATGAAGTTGTAGGCATGCATGTTGGGAGAAATCAAAAGTAGGCTGGACAAGTTGATGCAGGAGATACCGAAAGGTGATGAAGACGATAATGGTGGGGAGAACATTGGGAAAGCGAGGCAGAGGGAGAAAAAAGATAGGATAAAAATAAAAGAAGGTATGGCATGATAAAGATTGAGTAAATAGGATATGTTTTATGGCGTTTAAACATATTTAAATTAAGATCAGGTGCTTTCCCGGCGTATTTGCTTCATGAAGTTTTCTCGGGTCTTCCACCGGGTCACGGACTATATTGACCGACATTTCAAATCCCGACTCTTGAATCATTCTACCCTGAGGACGATGCACGAGTCGGGCATCAAAACGTCGGCCAATATGGAACCCCTGACTCAGTGGAAGACCCGAGAAAACTCCATGAAATATTTAAATTACGTAAGTTAGGGCGTAGGGGTACCATAGGATGAGTTAATGCATTGTAAGAAGCATGTATGTTTAAAATTCTAGAAACGTATGGTATGCTTCGCCAAGACAATAATTTATCAACTTCCTCCTCGTCTCATTGCGAATAAATGGAGATATTGAAGTGCCAATATACAGTTGATTCATGAAACACGCAATCAAAATAGAAAAAGTAACGAGAGGGATTAAGTTTATCGAACAAGATATAAGCATTTTTTCTTTTTCAGATGACATCTGAGTGATACCAGAAAATTACAAAGACCTGCACCCATCATTAAAATAAATAGATCAGGTACAAATGAAATGAAATTTATTTCATTTCATTTTACCTTTAGATGGAAAATTACACCAAGATGGGCTAAAACAGTTTCGTATGGGTCAAGCACTTCAGTGATCGTTTGGCAAGCATAACAACTTCATAATCTTTTCTCTCATCCTAATCCCCTTAGTGATCTCGAACATTCCAATTGTCGTCTTGTAGTTGTACTCTTTTGGTAACCGCATCTCTAATTTTTCAAGTTTTTAGCTGGTGTTCCTCTCCTCTTCGTTTCCAATAATATCCCATCCCACATAAAGATTTGAACAACCGTCATTCTCCGTTATTCAAAATCTGTCCGTATGCAATAAAAGGTTTTTCTCATCTCTCCTTCAATTGAACCTTTTCTGTTTTAATTTTTTTCATGCTGCGATTCACATTCAATCAAGTCTAGGTATTCCACATATGTGTTTCGAATTAAACATTTATACTCTCTATACTCTGTCTTTTTGAATGAGCTCCCTTTTTCTCCCTCAACATGAGACTATTCTATGAGTGGTTGATTGATCCATTCATTTCTTTACATTGATTTATAACTAAAATTCTAGTTTAATTTGATTTTATCTAATATATAAGTTCAAATCTACACCAGAAAAACGAACTGCTCGCCGGATGCGTTTGGAGAGAAAAACAAATCCTAAATTGAGAAAGAGAGAAATCGTAGGTGCATGTTACACCGGGAGGAGAAAAATTACAGATAGTTAAATCTTTCACTTGCCTTGGAAGTAAAATAGAAGAAACTAGCACACATACTCGTACCATAGGATTGAAGGAGCCGAACCCATACCAAGCCGAGGTTAGCTCAACTTGAGAAGGTTGACACAAAGAAGACAATATTATAAACAATGGAGCAATATATGTAAGCATTCGTCTGAGTTTTATCATCACATGGGCTGGAGACATGGACTATCCGAAAAACAGAGCAGTGGATAGGAATAAAAGGTTTAGATATCTGGTAATTGAGGTGAATTCTGAGGACCAAATGAGCGGATAACATCATTTATAGCACACAGCAGGAAATATTGCGCACTGTTGAGAAACCAATAAACACAATAGTTAGTCACGCTTGCGACGTAATGGGTGTTTAAATCCAAAATAGAAGGAGTGAGATATGGTGGCTCAATGTAATGAACTTTGGGCTGCCGACCAGGTGATCTATGTTAATTCCGGGTGACACCTATGACTCTTATAGCTTCGTCCAAAGTGTGTAATTTTTCGGGTTACATATCTCCCTGGAGAATTCCCGGTGACAAAGGAGAAGGAACTGATTCTTCTTTAATCCTTATGGACAAATTTCACACCTCATAGAGGGTAGTCGTATTTGGTGAGCTCTACTTTAACCTATCAAATCAACCTTAGGTTTGATTACTGTGTCAGTTGGATATAAATGAAGACATTGCGAGAAAGGTCAGTGGACAAATACGTGCTGACCAAGTAAAGAGGGATATCGGGAGGAATATTGAAGGGATAGAAAATCGGGTTATCACTGTGGAAATAGAAGATTAGAAGGCTGTAGTTCATCAATATTTGGTCTGAAGTATCATTACATTGACGAAGTGACATAAATTTATATATCATTAGACAATATAAAAAACATGACTATGCGAATGGTATTATGTTAATCCCACTTAGCATTATCACGGCTAATGATGGACTCAAATGCCACTTTGTGGGACGTCATTATGCGTATTATTTTTATATGAATCAAAAAAAATATTTTCTCTATTTGTCATTCAACACTCAAGCAAAATATTTGAGATGAGCACGAGAGTATCACTTCATGCTACCTTTTTGAAATTTGTGTAACACTCATTGAAACTTAAAATAAATTATATTTGAGGACTGGTGTATTACAGCGTGCTGAATAAGAGTGGATGGTACCCTAACACCCCACGCCACACACCTGAGGTGACTTACGGGCCATTCTGCGGGTGTAGATGAGTATTCCCATACGCTGTCAGTCAGCCCTTTGTAGGTTACCCAGGAACCAAATATGATGGTGACATCGGCCACTGCTACCACCACTATGACACAAATTGTTATCAAGCTACAACTTCGGAAATGTTACTAGACAGGGTCTAGGATTAAGTAATACATCTATGTCGAGAGTAAAATAATCACACTGCCAACACATTTCAGGTCGTTTGATTACTTTCCTATCAGTTTATTTCTATCCCGATGATTATGCAACACTGCACGCTATTAATGCGTATGAAATTGCATAACTCACAGAGGTTACGAAGTCTGATAATGTGGCAATGGAGGAAAACATTTTTGTTTTAGGGGATGTAAACAGTGCACCCTCAATCCACATGGTACCCTAAAATAAACCGGTAGGATGCATGGAAAAAGTTCCTTATCACATCAAAATTTCATGTAAATTAAATTTTATTCGATAGTATCCAATCTCCGCTATAGTCACGAAGCAAACGTTTCCGCAATCAGTTTCATTTTAAAAATACCTACATAATATAAATCCCATGTGAATTATTTTGCAATTTTTTACCTCAGATATGTGCCCTTGGTCCTCTAGATTGTAAAAAAAAACTCTTTTGATTTTTGACGAATGCTGCTTTTCTTTGAGGCATATCATCAACAAGCCTATCGTATTCTCCATTATGATATCAATCTGACTTTTTATGCTTTCGCTCCGATTCAGTGTCTAGTCACGTGGTACTCGCGGTACGTATACAATTTCGATTGGCTCCCTTCTTCTGAAATTTCAACACAACTTGTCTGTGTTCGTCTTCTAGCCACAGTCCTTGTCCTTCATGCGTATACGAGTACTCCTCCCCGTAAGACATCTTCGCTCTGTGCTATCAAAGTCTGCAGTCGGTTCAGTTTCTCGAACTATTTTTAGGCGTCCTTTTGAATTGGAAGAATAAAGAGTCATGAATACGCTCTTTGAAACAATACAAATAATCTGTCTATCATATGATATGATATCAAATTATGTCAATTGCATGAGAACATTATTCGTCACGTAATGTCTATGGGGAATTTACGTATTGAGTTTTAGCCAAGAGAAGCGGGCCTATGATCTTTGACACTCTTCAGTCTTTAGTCATAATCGTTTATCTTAGTACTGTTTAGTACCTAGCCAATGCTTAGCATTAGCTCCTGTCAAATTTTGATGAAAATGATCCCCAGAGAGCTTCATTCTATCCGAGCCCTGAAAAAATTTTAATTATTAAGGCAGTTCTTCGAGACTAGAGCGAGCTGCTCTTAACATTCGAATCTCGATTATGATGCGAGGTGATGTTACTGGGTTTACCTACATTAAGGAAAACCTTCGATTTTATGACCACCAGAACTCAAGAGTCTTAATTGCATACGCAATAAGCTTAAAACGAGTCTACCTTGAAGTGGAACTTCAATTTGATATCTGGGGGCAATATTATTAGTCGTACATTTATAAATATACTTCACGCTATCAGTTTGCGGGTTAGGTTTTGGACTAATGGTTAGGTTAAAGCATTCAAAGTCTGAATTTAGGTTGTCATATTAAATTTTGACCCCTAATTTTACTGGGTTCTATTTCCAAACCTACTTCTTATCTAATATATTCCTTTGAAATCCCACCCAGCGTAGTTTTTTTGCTTCTGTTACTTTGATAAATTGTTTTATTCTTTTTTTTTCTGAGAGTTTTTGTAATTATTATAATGAGGCTCTCTTCAACTACATTTTCCCAAGACTTCATTGCGCTGTCCGTATACTCCTTTTCAAATCATTCAGGAGATACTTCTCACACGTATCCGTTCGGTGATTCGGCTCTTGTCATTATCTTTCAGTGTGATCAAACAAGTGTATGGGAACATTTCTGTCTTACTCGTCTATTATTGATACATTCAATCTACATACTCTCATTAAACACTTATGAGCTAAACATTTTAACATTTTTACACTAAGACTTCTTCCTCTGCCCATTTCGTTCTGAAGAGTGAAGATATTGAAGATTGTGGAACATCAGTGTAGAATTCGGTCGACATTTACCCTAGCATGCCCAAGTTTCTCATTCGTAGCGATCATTTCCTCTGTGAATTCCATGAAATTTGGGAAATGATGTGACTTTTATTTTAGCCAAATCACTCGCGTTTGTGCATACAAATTCGAGAATGTTACAGTTGGAAAATCATTTGCCCTGACCTGGGTTAGAATCCCACATGTTATTCGTCGAGTCCTTTGGGCAGTTACGCTTCCGAGTCGCAGTACTGTACCGCATATTTCTAAGAGACATTTAAAGGAACAAGACGTTGCGACTAATTACCTTACGCGCAGCGCCCCAAAGTAACCGTAATTCTGTAATTTACTCCGCATCCGACAAGGTTAATGACAGCGTTAAAACATGTCCGAGCTTTGGTTAGCTTAATTGACTAAAGCTCTCCGGTGGATATCGAGGGATTAAGGTCCAAATCTTTGTTCAGCCGAGGGGATTATAAGCTGTTTAGTACTCACATTTTTCTTTATTTGTTTATTTATTATTTCCGGCGGAATATTTAAATGTAAAGCCGTTAGCAAAAAATCTGATGGCTTCGATAAAGTTCGGCTACCTCTGGCACGTCGTCAGGGTGTTTTGTTATGCATTCCTCGACGGTCTATCTCCGTCCGTAATGCACCTTAATGGGAGTTCCCATGGGCGCATTCCGAGGGCCACTCTTGCCCATTGTGCGGGTCCTTTGGCCTGTGCGTGTCTGACCCTTTGTCTGTCCCTAGCGCGAATTACGAGTAAATCAGGGCGTCTCTTTCCCTTAACAGTCTCCCCCTCCTCCCCGCGTGTTCACCCCATTCCCTCCTCCCCACACCCTCTTTACCACGTCGTCGTTCCGCTCAAGGGACCGGCTGGCTCCCTCTCTCTCGGTGGGCCAGGGCGCGCGCGCGCCCCGGGCGGGAGAAAGTATGGACGCTCGGAATCCGTTTGACACCGCAAAGCGACCAGCTCACCCCTCACGCCTCATCGCCCGCACGAATTCCCTCCCGTTTCCCTTCCTCACCATTTCCACCTCCAAAAATGTACTCCCAAGAATATTTTCACTTGAAATTCTACAATTGAATACAAACTTGCTTCAGACTGTTTCCCCCCAAAAGGGAATTGGGGGGAAACAACCAGCTTCAACAAATAAAGTGACAGTAAAAAATTGAGAAAAACCTATGCATGCGATTCATTTCCTACCAATTCAATAAATAAAAGTGGGTCATCCTTTTAACCTGAGCAACGAAACAAAGTTTCTTGTAAGAAACTGTATATGGCTCCCTTCTGTACAACTCCTTCTTGATTTGACTGGGTAAATCGCTGCCCCGGTGGCGGTGGGGTAATTATCTCTTCTGCCTACCCAGATGTTGCGGGTTCGATGCCCGCCTAGTTGATTTTCGCCCATCTAGGGCTTGGGTTTATGCAATTGTCAAATTTTTATATCAATGTTAGAAGTCCGATACAATGGTCGAAGTGCTGTTTTCGGACTAATGCAAAATAAAAGTAACACCTCAGTTCACAAGAAAATGGCTTTTATTTTCAAACGACTGCTTTTGTCACAGTCTTTCAAAATCTGGTGTAAAACTCTGGAATTTAACAGGGAATCCATTTTATAAACTTTTTTGTTTTTCTATCTCTATAAGTTTTTACAATAAAACGTAATTTATTTTGTTCAGTGTAGAATATCTTCTTGTGGAAGAGCATATTTTTTTATTCGTTTCTAGATGGAGATGGATTTGGTTACTCCTATGTAACTATTTTTTTCATAAATATCACACTATGAAATTTGCATTTTTTTAAACAAACAATAATCATGACGATGGTTATGATTGAGATTTTTTTATCAATATGGTTATTTGATATTTTTTAAGTAAATTTAATATAAAAAGGTTATTTTATTTTTCACAATGTGGAATGTGGTGATATGGAATTTATTTAACGAGAAAGATTTTATAATAAGCGCCTTCAATTTTTAAAATTCTATTTATTAAAGCAAAAATCATTATTTGCCCACTGCTTGCTTTCCAAAAAACGTCAAGAAGAAGAAGTTGATGTGAGTTCTTGTTTGCAAGTACTAATTGATTATAAAAAAATTTAAATAATTTTTTAAACTTTATTAGTAATAATTATTATTATGAATGCCCAATACATGAAAGGTTTCCTCAGTGAAAATAAAATACCGTAGTTACTTGAAATGATCAAAGTCGAGAAAAAGATGTCAGCTCTTTCTATAAACGAGGTACTATAAAAATTCACCGTGTCCTCTGCATCTCTTGGTTTCTCTCTCTTCCGGCGACGCAATTGCACCCGCTCTTTATGCGGCCGCATACTTCTCCTCTATTCCTTCCTCCCTCTCTTTTTGCCCCACCTGCGCCAAAACCAACTCAGGTCTTCCCTCGCCTTTCCAGTTAAAGCTCATGCCCTCGCGTGACCTCTGAGTGTCTTCTAAATTAGTCCTTCCAATACGATTCGAGATTCATGAGATTCAAATCTCTAATGCAATTTGAATGAAATTTAATAAGAGATGTTTCTGAAAATGGTGGAGAAATTCTACTGAACTTTATTTTTGCATGTGTTTTGGACGCCACACTCATCAATGAGAAATTGTGCGCGCAATTCATTTCCATGCCGACCAGGAAAGTACAACAGTGCTGTATATAATAAGAATAAGTTATTCCATTGGTTAAATACCTGTCATCTAGTAAATTTTTCTCTTAATTTATTATTCTGATCATGAAAGGATGTATGGCTCCGCAACTGGCGCCACGAGCGAGCCAATACTGAACTTGAATAGACTTGGTTATGTTACTTTCTATCAGAGTACTCGTTCACAATCTTTGTCGAAATGTCTTGCATATATTCTTGCCCCTTGCCTATTTCCTCCATTCCCTGCTACCAAGCAGTAGTAAATGGAGTTAACCAATTAGATGCCACGCAGAGTGGTACAAAACTGTAGAAATAGCAGTGCATGATTTTTAACCGTACGTTGAATGTTTTGCGTTAGATCGCCTCCAAAATGAATAATAAATGATTCTATTTGTCAGCGTGTTATCCCGCAATATTTACAATAAGCGTAAACTTGGATTGCGAGTATGTGTAATCGATTGCTATCACGAACTTTCCTCACTCCACCAAGTTCTACGTCACTTGTCGACCAACTTGGTATATTGGTAGTGGCGAAAACATGAAAATAATTTCGTATACTTTTGATTTTATGCGTGTCTTTACATTGATTAATGCCATTGCTCTCGAGTCGTTCAGTCACAAATATTGTTCCATTTCACAGTTTTGGGAATCAAGTCTCGAGTATTTGGTCTTCTAGCCTTGGCAGAGAATGGTAATATTTTATCTTTCGAGACTATAGACTGCTAAAAGACTAGCTATTCTCACACCAATAGTATTCGTGCCGTTCGCGAGACTTCAGCTGAAAAGACTAGACACTTTCGTAAGTATTTCAATCAAAGACTCTCCCTGTTAAAACCTTGTCAAAGTTGTAGTTAAAACTATGAAGTGGAATTACCGGTGGAGTCACTATTACTCTTAAAATGTACTGAAGAACTTCATCATCAAATCTACATTGTATTGCGTGAATGGAGCTTAATATAGTATTAAATACCCCGAAATATTTAGCGCAAAAAGCCCTTTCTTCATATCATACATATATTATAACCTGTGCATCTAATCTAAATTATCTTATGACCCACTCATTATTCACCCTACACCTCACCCTGTATCTCTCTTATGCTTAGTCTTTTACAACAGAAGCCACTAAAAATAAATTTGCAATGAGAACGTAAAATTTTCCGAAGGTTGCTCATCCTCCCCGTACTAACCCCGACGACAGAGGTCTGAAAAAACGCTAATCTGGAACCTATTCTCCAGAATTAGTGACTCTATATAATTTATATACGTTTTATCCATTGTAACTGTTTTTATAAACCAATCATCATATATAAATCAACATATCATCACTATTACTGTGCCTAAATTTCCACTTTTCCTTTTCCCTTCTTTATTTATTTTTTCCTTCTTACTTCCGGCGGCCTGGCGAAGGTATTGCGGGTTTCCCTTCGTCCAAGGGTGAATACCGGGTCAATGCAGCTCCGGATGAAAATATACATCTAAGTCTTCACACCATCGCTACACTCATTGTATATCTACTATCTGTCTGTCCTCCGCCAAATAGGGGATTGTTCTTAAAACGTGGAGTCCGGATCGTTAATATTTTCAACATATTTAATGTTAACTATTATTTCCTTTATCTCTATTTAAATTGCGGAATAAAAACTTAAAACTGAACCGCTTATAGTCCAGAAATAGCCGTAAGAGATTATTTGATGTATGTCAGTGTGAAGAGACACCATATATTGGAAGGGATTTATCAACACAAGAAGCAGTATTACGCGAGATGAACATACTTCAAATTGTAATGGCTGCTGCAGACGCAGTACAAGATTTACATTAATGAAAGTAGTACCACCACATATATAAATTTCACTTCAAAATATTTAAGTAGGAAAAATTTTATCTTTTCACAACAGTATGTGGAAATAAAAAAAATTTGATCAATCTTTATAGATCAGGCCTTAATTAAAATGTTTAAACTTAAGTTTTTATCAGTTATTTAGTCACTTAGCTAACAATTTATTGTTATAGCTCAATATGTGAATGTGTGAAGGAAGAAACACAATTATAATCTTAAACATTATGAAAATGTATAGATGTAGATTAGTCGCAAGTTTTGGGATATATTTATTTGCCTCTTCATGATTGTCATATTTCCCATCTGGAATGACCCTGCAGCATTCGGTCTTTGCACCTTACTCATATTTTTAAAAGCAAAGTGAGCATCGTGATAACCCGCGCAGTACACAACAATTATCCAGGATATGGGCCTCGTTTCCGTGAAATGCCCCTTTTACTTCTTACCTCCCCCTTAAAATCACTCGGGAGAGTCGTCGCAAGTGGTTCTTTTTCAACTCTCGCCCATTCTGCGGCGGTCGCCTGGGAATAATCGGTGGTGTTGGTGCTGCAATTGGATGGACGGCCGCGCACCTCTGTCGTTTAACTACTTCGTGGTACAGTTGCCTCGGCCACCCCAATTGCCACCCTCCCGCCGCCCTCCCCACTTCCCTCCCCTCACATTCACACATCTCCGACTCCCTGACCTTCCCCCTTTTTTTGTTCGGGGGTCAATTGGCTGTAGGGGAGGTGTCACGTGTGGTTAGTACCGGAAATATGGAGGGGCTTGGAACTGGAAGTGAAAAGATTCCAAGGATGTGATAGTTTTGCATGCAAGTGAGATGAATGGGAATACGTTGAATTTAAAACTTTCAACCGTAAATGTAATTGAATATCAAATGTGTGTAAATATATGTATATATAATTATTATTAAAATTTACGTGGGCAGATAGGCAGTGTCAGGTTGCACACAAGTACCAAGTAATCACAAGAGATAATAATCAGTCAGTTAAACAAAAGTACACTTAAAGGAAACTTCCAAACACAAATCTCTTTCACAAAACAAGAAAATCTCCATCTCATTAACATCCATCAATCTGCAAGAAAAAAGAATATATACATATATATATATATATATATATATATATATATATATATATATATTCATTTAAAATGGAAATAGAGATAAGGGAGAGGTATAGGAACAAATATAAAGAACGAATACAGGAGAGGTTTCGAAGGCGGAATCGAACAGATTACAAGCACAAAAATATTTCTTTGACCGGAACTTGTACACTGGATCTTTCCACTTGCCGGGCGGATGCTCTTACCTCTTGAGCTATCGATAAAACATAATTTACCCTCAGATCTGCGATGATTTAAGCAACCAAGGGCCCTGATTCTTTGGCCAAAAGATGGCGCCTGGGGGTTGTTTCACCCACGATTGGAGAAATAGACAACACACACACACACAAGGGAAGGAGTGTAGGTTAGCGATCATACAACACCATAGGGAATAGGCACCGTGCGTTTCACGGCTCGCATAGCCAGAAGAAAGAGATGAGCCACATTGGCCAAATACACATTCAAACACGAAAACCCGCCACACGGTGAACAAATATTCATTCACATGGAAATAGATATAAGGAAAAGGTATAGGAAAATGTTTATTGTTAATTACAATTCATTGAAAAACACAAATGAAAATTAAACCTTTTACAAAGAGTAACATTACTCAATGTAAACCCCTTCAGCTGCAGCGACCGCCTTCAATAATGTCCTCAATCGATAGCACGCACTCCTTAAATCAGCGCTGTCCGCGAATTCGCGAATGCTGCTACGATAGCGGTGCGTAGAAACGCGACGTTAGGGTGCCTCGTCTTATTGGTAACTCTAGGCAGTCTACGATTATATCATATATTTCATCCAGATATAAAGTGAGGACGCAAAATGGCTATTGATTTAATCTCTTATATTTTTGGAAACATTTGAAAACACTGCTGGTTCTTGAATGTATGAAAATATATTTGCAGTATAAGTATTTTTCCTTCAACACAGGACATCAAATGTGGAATCGTTTTACTTAGGTAATGGGCTACCTGTGCATCTAAGGGAATTTTTTTATCCCATAATCCGAGAAATCGTCCTGGATAAAATAATACTTTAAGGAAATTTATTCTCATGTCTATTTATATTGTGCTTGATAAATTGAAAAATCCAGTAATATTCATGCTGATTCTAGATGTTTTTGCTGATTTTCTCTCCCAGAAGAAATATTTCCGGTTGAAAGTTTAAAAATTTGATGACTTTGCCTTGAAAAACTTGTTTCCCTTGATTGGATATTTTACTCCTGAGTCTGACCAGAGTGTTTCGGCTCTAACAATTGACCGTTAAGAATTAGCAGGAAATTAAAAGTTTTTACGAAAGTCAGCATCATTTTATATCGAAATACAAAATATTCATGACTTCATCCCTGGCCACCTGCTTCTTAAGTGGTTCCAGCAAACATTTCCGATTTTCCGTCTTCTTTTCGGTCTTTACTATTCAATAATCTTCATTTTTACGATTTGCGAAATCCCCTTTGCAATTAATCCGGCATCTTGATTTTTCTTCTTGCCCTTTCCTTACTTCCTTCGATCTTTCCCTCAATGACATTATTTAACAATCCGTCTCCTCTAAGTACGTGGCCTGTCTACCAATGGGGTCGGCGGAGAGGAATCTTTAATTGCCGCACGTGCAAATAGTTCAATTTTAGTAATGTTCTAATTTTGCCGCAGAATAAAACGTGTGCATTAAAATCGATTAGAATGGATCAATTAAATAATTCCAGCGATATTATGGTCATAGTTCTTAATTTCGCCCAAACGGAGACGTCGATCTAAACCGTCTATCCTCGGCGAGGCTTTCACTCCTTTCCTCTCCTTACGGTGCTTCGTCGGGTTCCCATTCCCTTCTCCCCCCCCCACCCCCACCTCCATGAAACCCCCTCAAAAGACGCGGTTTGCGAACACAATGCGAAGGAGAAACGCATGTGCGTACCGAAGGGCGGAGAGGGTACAGGAACGCTCCTCAGGCAGACGGAAACGGAGTAGGAGGGGGTGGGGAGTAGACAGGGGGTAAACGGGGGGGTCGTCGAGGCTTGGGAAAGGGATCGGGTGGCGATGTGGAGTGGTGGGTGGGGGTGGTTGTGTCCCTTTGTGTGCGCGCCGTCTCTGCTGCCTCCATCCAACGCCCGCCTTCCCTTCCTTCGACGCGCGGGTGTGGGAGGAGGCGGAGACGAGGCCGGGTGGAGGGAGTCTCCCCCACCGTGAGCCAAGGGAGCAGGGGGTGCAGTATGTGTGGACGGGCAGGAAATGGAATTAATACGGCTTCGCAGAGAGGAGAATGGAGGGAGGGGAGGGTGCTTTTGGGTGGCGCGTGCGGGGGTGCATATGTTCCCCCTTTCCGTCGTGTTTCCATCCCCCTTCTTCCCCTTCCCACTCTTAACACCATTACAAACTGCGCCCCCTCCCTTTCTCCACCCCTTTCAAACGCGTGAACACACACACCCTTTTTTTCCCGCTCCGACACCTCTTTCGTTCTTTGAGATTCCTCGACACCCCACGAAACTGCCGGAATCTCTTTCCCCCTGCTTCGCCGAATGGGGCAATCAGAGGGTAGAATGCGAAGGGGAAAATAAGAGAAAATACATTTTCCCTTATTGTCGCCCTTTTCGTCTTTTTTTCCCCCGATATTCATTTATTCTTGTCGTATATGCTTACGTACATAGTCACGTATGAAGGACCCGTCGCCAAGCGGTTAAAATTCACGCATGATGATTTAAGGAAAACAGTAACAACCACAAATGACATACGCAGGGAATTTTGGGAAGATGGAATGATTATAATAATGGAGGGATCCAGGAAAATCTAAGGCAGCAGGAAAAAGAATTGTGACCAGTCGAGGAAAATTTTTCGATTCGTTATCAAGGGAATAGTGAATTTATTTATCTGTAAGTTATAGCTTGAGGAAATAAATGCGTGAAATCAATGCAAAACATACCTGTGTTCATAACTTACTCATGAATCCGTAAACTTTCGTGCTTTTAACCTTCTTCAAGACAGTTACATGTACATATCCCCGGTAATCAAGCCAAAGATTGGTTTGATAGACGAAGATAGAGCTCTTCTACTGCTGTGGCGTGAAATTCAAGCATTTGGGTAAAGTGGCCGGTTCCTTTACATGTGTGGTTACGCCTGAGGTTAGATCTGGCACCCGCGAAAAATGCACAGCTTGGGTGAAGCTTGGGAGTGAACAGAGGAGTCGCCGAGAAGCGAATCCGAGGCCCTCGGTCAGTAATGAAGCTCTCCAACCCCTGGACTGGTACTCACTTCAATTGCTGATATTATTGATTATGAATTATTTAATAAATTAAATTGCTTTTCGTCAGCCTAAACTTCTTCGTTGCAATTATTTGCTTAGTTTTCGGGCAAAGTTGAGCGGGAAGCTTTTTGTTTTTCATAGAGAGAAGTGACATACCGAAATAAAGGGAATTATCTTTTTAGTGCCAAGTACATGGATGATAGATTATTTTTGTTGGTAATTTCTATGCAAACCAGACTTCGTAACATATATGCGAAAGATTGAAGAAGTTAAATGACCTTGACGTGGCTGTAAAAATCTCCCTGCTTTAAAGCTAGTTATTAAAAGAATGTAATTCCTGTAATGTGCACATTCATTAACTAGTATATATTTGTAAATTGTATTGAATTAATCAGGTGTGTTATATTTTAGTAATGATAATTGCCATTTTTTTAGACACTTTTATGGACACCAATTTTTGTGAATTATTTTTTATGTTCCTTATTTATGTCCTTATGTTTGACTAAGTTCACGTATCATATCATAGGTGGAGAGGCATCAAAGTTGCTCCTTTCCCCCGAAGAAAAATAAATTTTTAAATCTGCTCAAATCGGTTCATGCAGTAAAACCTCTTTTTTTTAAATTTTTAAATTTTTTAAAAAATTTTTGGACCCATTTGACCAATGGTTTCCTGGGTCCACTTTTATTTTACTTCACAGTTAGTTGAGGATTCCTTTGAATCTTAGTTCCCCTTTTTACAAACAATTATCAGACATAAGGAAACAACAGACATAACAAAACAGACAAAAAGACAAAAATAATCAGACATAAGAAAAGTTATTCTAAAATTTTAACATCTACAGGTGCTTATATATGTTAGGAGTTAAACTAATGATAAACAATTCAAGAGAAGGAAATCACTCAATAGACAAATAGGAGAATGCATTGCTACATTTTACACAAAATATTTTCCAGTTAGTTCACTTGTTGTGGTTCAGTATTTGCCGGTTTTCTTATTGCAAATTTTCAAAGCAGCTTATTGTTGTCCTTTAGGCAGAATGTAATCATTTCCCTAATGCTTGAAAGCTTCTCTTCCATACTGTTCCATAAGAGTTGTCGCTCTGTCTCATAGAATACACAATCCTCCACTCTATGTTCTGCTGTGTCTTCTTCTCTACAGTTACACAAAGGGGTAAAACATTTCCCTATGAAGTGTAAGTAGGAGTTGAAGTTCCCATGTCGGGTTAACACTTGTGTGCTTGCTGAGGAGTGTTTAATATTTAATTTTATCCGGTCATCTATGTTCGGCAATATACGGTGCGTTTTCCTTCCCTTTTCTGTTCTGTTCCATTCGTCGTTCCATTCTCTATGTGTTTCCTGTCTCAGTAGTCTTTTTAATTTTGATATTTGTACTGCATTTTCTGCATCTAATGAGAGGTAGAAATACTCTATATTTAATTTTTTCCTCCATTTGTTTAGAGCAATTCTTTCCCAAATTCGGTATTTTTATATCATCATATGCACCTCATTAAGATTTACTTTATGACATAAGAAAAGGAACATGTTAAGGAGTCGCCGTTATTATTTCACGTGGTGGGAATCTATTTTACAAGGATCTCTTTAGGCTAAGTAATCTCATGTCATGGCTCTGTGGTGATTGGCAACTTATAATTCAATGAATACCCGCAAAATTAATACTTAAGTGTACAGAACTTACTTATTTAACTGTAAAAGCTTATACGCATTTAAGTATGGGAATTTGGCCAATCCGAAAGAGTAACAGTTTTAATAAATTGAGGGATCATTTAGGCGTTCTGTATCAAAATCAGGCCAATAGATATACCATGGGCATTGTTGATAATGCTTAAGAAATGAAGGAGCCTTGCTGGATGGCAACGACTTCTTCATCAAGAATCGTTGAACATTTTATTAGAGATAAAAAACTAACTAATAAAGTACCTCTGATGCATGTAAGTAATCGAACAATTTTAACAAAAAAATAAAGACACAAAGGAACAAACGAACGATATTAACGCAGGTAAATAAACAAACACTGTTAACAGTATATAGTTTATATGGATGCTGTTGATTCAAGTTCATCGTTTATAGCGTACTTGAGATATATTTCGTAAAAAAGAAGTATTTCCTATGCCATAGTTCGTGATTATCCGTCTACGTTCTTTCCCATAATCTCCTTTGTGGATGAAATCACATGTCTGCGTCCTAGAGCATCGGCTGGAAAGTGGAGGAGAACATTTCTGAATCCCTCATTCCGATTGCCGATTTCTTCAAAATTCGCAAACCAATACGAATTCAGAGGCCCGCAGCCGTGTCGATGAGCTGGCTCCAGCTCCAGGCTCCAGTTCTCTCCAGCGAGTCTTCTCTTCCGGAAAGAGCAAACCCGCCGCAGCTCATTCGGGTGGATCCCCGTCCTCCGTCTCATTTGACGTCACTTTTCCTCCCTCCTCTCCCCTTCCTTTTCACCCCTTCTCCCCCTTTCCTTTTTAACCCTTTCTTTTCAACCCTTTTGCCAGTCGGAATTCCTTCGCATCCATCCCACACAGACGCGCACTCACCCCCGTAGCACACAATTCCCTACCTAATTGTTCTCCGCGATTTGCATGCAAATAGTCTCCCCGTGTATTTCCTTGCTCCCTCCCCGCCCTCACCCTCCTCCCACCCGCCATCCCACCCCCAACAACAGCACCTCCTTCACACCCTTAAAACTCTCTCTCCCTCTACATTCCCCTTCTTCCTCGCCCGCCCTCGCACCTTCCTCCGCAATCCAAATGCATCGATCCGCAATTACCTTTCTCTCCGTCCTCACCTCGCAACCTCCTCTCACCTTCTTCAGTCCCGTTCGGGCGCTGGGTTTCCCTTCCCTTCTTCCTTCACTCGAAGAAAATTGCAGGGCGACCCCAACCTATCACATATCTCCGTATTGAAATCCACTCTTCCATTCACCTCGACTGGAGAGGAATGGATGGAAAGGTAATTGTTTACAAGGGGATGAGACCAACAGTCTCATTTGGGAGAGTTAAGCACTTTGGTTGACATTGGCATTAAACGTTACTCTGTCAGTAGCGGATATATAAACCGCTAAAGGAAGTCTCATGTAATGCACTTTCGTATGTGATTTCTAGTAATTTTAGAAATGTATTACCCACCTACAGGTAAACCTGGTCATCCAGTGTGCTGAGCGCTGGGATTCTGACTATTATGATTATAGGGTCAAGGTTTCATACCGGGTGATGATGTCTCTAGGAACACTCGGATAGACTCAAGCCATGTGATTATTTGGGTACCAGATCTTCCTGGGAGACCACATTCAGCGAAAGGAAAGAAAATAGCCCCTTCTACCCTGTTGTGCGAATTTCACTCACCGTTGAGCTTATTATTGGGAAGGATCTACTTGTTGGGCTTATTATGGGGCCTATCAGTAAACCTTTTGGTTGATTACTCTGCTCTTTAGTCACTTAAAAATAAGGTAGGAAATAATGCTACATGTGGAATTTATCATACCAATACAAACAGAAACCCCAATGTCCCTAATTTTGGATAATTTTATACGCGAGGGAGGGGACGTAATCAAAAGTTGTATTTCACACCTTCGTTCATTTATTAATGTCGAGTGATGATAATTAACGTGACATCAATTCTATCCATGCGTAATTTGATATGATGTGAATTAACAGTTTATTACATGACTCCTAGAGATTCGTATTATTTTTCTAGAATTGATAAAAAAATAATATTCTTCTGGCTGAGATTTTCGGGTGCCAAAAACGGGTCAGGCAAATTGTTGAAATTATGATTTATTACGCGATTTCTTTGACGACATTAAAATGAAAGTGGTTAGGTTCTGTTTTTTAACACTGTGAAACCTCTTATGCATAGTTGAACAAGTGATATTATCTCTCTATGGAAAATATTTCGCCTCCATCAATCCATAATTCTTCTTGTGGTTGTCTTTCAACAACATGAGATCAATCGTTTATTTGTGGCTTTTTTATGTTGACTGCCATGTAAGCTTAGCAGAGGAAGGCCTTGTTTTATCATGATGACAATATAGAACGCAATTAAGACTACATATTTATATAATTTTATAAAAATTACGCATGCCTGACATTCTCGACACCACGTCCTTTTTTCAAGTCCTCTTCACACGCCTCTCTTGGCAGCTCCTCTGAAGATATTATTCATGAAGCAGTATCTCTCTCAGCACATAGACAGTATTCTACTATTCTTCAATTTCTGATGGCTCAATCAAGCTTCTCTGTGGTTCAATTTTCCTCAGCATCTCATCATTCATTACTCCTTCTTCCTAGATCGTTTTCAGCATCTTCTATTCTTCTCAGAGACTACTATTTCTTTTCTTTCACTTTTTCCCAAAACCCATTCCTCACATCAATAGAGTATAAGGCTCCGCACAGTTTTAAATCCATCCTTATACTTAATAATTCCCTTCGTGCATGCCATAAAATTTGCTTCCCTTCGTGCATGCCATAAAATTTGCTTCCCTTCGTGCATGCCATCGTATGACGATGATATGATCTGGCACCATACTCATTTCTTACATCCTACACCCACATCTAAACAATACCCAGAGGAGTGCCTGCCATCGCAAGAGCGTTTGGCCGGGGGTGCCAAAGCACCAGTCATACGAGCTTCTAATACTAACTAATACACTAATATAGTATATTAGATAATGCACAAAAATACTCGTGAACATATGCCCATACATGCCTATAGGCACCATGCAATAATTGTTGTATTTGACTAAACTATTGAATGATAATCTTTTACTTAACTTTTGCGAGAGCTTGGGTACTATTTCCTTGTAATAAATGCGTATCCTGCAAGGAAAGAATGAGTGCTTGAATCTTCCTGCGGTGGTGTCTATATTTGTTGTTTTTACCTTTAGTCGAGTTGACAATTTAATTTTCTGTCATAACCGTTTTTTCTCTATCACAAAAGAACTCAGGTGTCCCTGTCTGCCTTGCCTGATCTCTCTGAGAAAAAGGAGTTTACCAACCTAATTACTTCATCATATCCGTTACCCTTACTCTTTCCTCGTAGGAAGTTTTAACAAATTTGGCGGAACTTATCTTAAAGTAATCTACTGAAGTGAAAATACCAATGTATCTTTCCACTCAGTCTTATTCGGTACAACTAGTTTGGACGCATCGGCGTCATCCTCCGGTGCTCAAGTACCTGAAGATAACACCGGGGCGTCGAAACTAGTTTTACTGAATAAGATTGAGGAAAAATGTTATATTGGTGTGTTTACTCCAGTGATATAGGATTAACTCAAAGTTAAGCCTGAAAAGAATTGAATACTAAAGTAATCCAGTATCTTAATAAAATTTTCCCCCGTGGATCCCAAGCACTTGCCAGCTATTCTAAATGTGACCAAACTTAAGCGTAATCACGCTTCTTTCATCATCATTGCACTTTAATTTCCCATCTAATGCGATTACTAATTCTTTTAATTCACAGTCCTCTCATTTAAGAGGGCACCATATTTCTGACGTGACAGGAAAAATTCGTTAAAGAGTGTTGATGACTTAAATCTATCCGCCTTTTAAAATATCCAAGTCAATATTTTGCCTACAACGCTCCTCTGATTTGACCTCCAGTGCCCTTCTCTGAAGTTATTTCTAAGCTTTCCCTAGCAGTTTAAACTCAGTTCAAAACCGTCTAATTTAGAGCTTCCATGGGAATTAATACTACGTGGAATGCCTGATGCCGGGGAATATCACCCGAGATGACTCATGTTGCTGGATCGAAGTGAAAGTGAAACACATCTTGGATTTCTTAGCTTGCCATATCTTGTACTTTCTCTAGAGCTATCACTCATGTCTCACTTTCTCCTTCTTGTAACCCTAGACTCATTTGGCAGATAACTTCTCACCCCGTCAAAAATTCATCATGATTAGTTTTTATCAAGCTGACAGACTCGGCATGACACATCTCTCGTTTACGAGATTTAATGAGATTGAGATTTACGCCGGCCCCGGTGGCGGCGGGGTAACGTCCTCGTCTGCCATTCCAAGGGTCGCGGGTTCGATTCCCGCCTGGGTGAGTTTCGCTCCATCTAGGGTTTGGGTGTTTGTAAATGTGATCATTGTTATCGTTGTTAATAGTTCGATGTAAAGGCCAAAATGTGCTGTTTTCGGACTTATACTGAATAAAATAAATAAAAAAAAATAAAAAAAAATAATGGACGAGAAGGCGATAGACGATTAGTGCTGACCCCAGTCGCGTCGCTCGACCCTAGCGTCTCCCGCAGTAAACATGCTTCGCGTTCCTCCGAACAAAAACGGTTTACTGGCCCCTCATTCTTTTCCTCCGGCGAATTTTCTTTTCGTTACGAGTTCATCACCATAATACGTAAATAAATTCTCTCTTGTTCTGCCTCGACGAAAATTCGCGTCCGGCTACTTTTTAATCATGGCTCCTATATTTGAATGAATTTTTGGCGAGGGGAGGTGGTTGAAGCGGGCAATGGTGGTGGGACGATAGAGGGAACGGAATAAAAAAATAAACGTCTTGAATTAAGCTCTCTCTCCCCCTCTGTGTCTGCCATCGATTTGATGATGAATGTCCCCCGACGCGCCTTCAACTTCCTCCTCCTTTCGTCGCCGACGCCGACTCACCTCTCTCAATCCGTGTTTTCCCTTTGTTTGCTTTACAGCCTACTTCTGTTTTTGTTTCACCATTGTTTTTCTGAAATTATCATCCCTCCCAGCATTTTTACATCCCTCGATTCCTGATGCAGGGATTTCTCGTGGAGACTCTTCTCTCGGTTAGTCGAAATCCTTTGAAATCGCTGCCTGGCGGCTCAAAATGCGTTTTACTCTCTATTTTCTTTTATTTTATTCCGGTGCAGAGAACGAAATGAATGAATGGCTTCATTTAAAACTTAACCATTAAACAAAAGATGGAACCGTTCCGGATGATTGAATAAAATATTTGGTGGTTTTTCTCGCTCTCTTTCACTCGTAGCATGAGTGCTTTCTCGGATCGCTTCCTGGCCGGTAATGTCAGAATAAAAGCCATTCAAGCCCGCGGGAAAATAATCACGAAGAAAGTATTTACTGAGTATGATTAGTTGATTCTTCGCAAAAGCCCTAGAAAACCCAAATTCATCAGAGATTTCCTCTTTTTGTTGACGTAAATATTTTTGTGAGCTTGCAATTGTGAGCCCGTCAAAACTTTTCAAGTTACTTTTGAGTACGCGCAGCAAGAAAAAATACTGCTGTTAATGCTGTTTGTCTCATTTGCATAATATTACATTCATGACGCATAGGGTTTACCTTGTGGTACTTTGACTGAGCTTAGTGTTTAAGGGTCATCAGCAATGTTTGTCTGTCCTGGGTTAGGACTCTTCGGGATTTTGATCATCAGTTTTCTGGACTTTGAGCATCTTGATTTCATTTCTTGCTCTTTCCTTGTTTTCTCAGCACCTTTTATTATGTCAAGTTTCCTCCTTTCTCCTATTCTCTTTTTGGTGCTTCAGCTGTTGTTTCTTGTCTTTTTGTCTGACTGTGGACTTGAAAGACTCCTCTTGCTCCCTTTTCACTCCTTGAAATGTGATATTTGTTTGAAACTTTTCTGTTTCACAAACAAGGATTTTGATTAGCATGTTATCTTCCAGAAGTACATGGCCCATAGCATATTGAGTTGTTTGCGGATACTCTGGCGTTTCTGCGACTACTATATTGTCATCTGCTAACCGCATCATTTTAATTTTTCACCATTTTCCTCGACCCCTTTGATGCCCAAATATTGCATCTTGTGTTTATTTTATTATATCTCCTAGATGTACGTTGTATAATGCTGGCGGGAGAATGCAACCTTGTATAACTCCTTTGTTTATTGTGGCTCCTATTTTGCATCTCTTTTTCATTTGCATGGCTCCTACCTAATTCTTGTAGAGTTGATGAATTATTTCCACCCAAAGAAGAGGATGAAGAATGAAGCAAGACACGAAAACTTTATCACAAAGATTTATTTAGACGCGCGCCGGGTTACAGCATTTGTACGACGTCAGGATCACGTGAACAAATGAGTATTTGTGACAAGTTTTTCTTTGCGTGTGTGTATATATATATATATATATATATATATATATATATATATATATATATATATGCGTAATGCTTTTTAATTATTTATAATAGATCCCTGGAATTAGTTTTAGAATATATTCATAGAAAAACTAGAAACTAGAAAATGTATCGAAAGAAAAATTTCGTCAGTGATACATTAATGTACAAAGAGGAGGTAGTCGCATAAAAACGTTAATGAAGACGTAAAAAAAGATTAGCTTAAGTTTGGATACGCAGGTTAAATTTTTTTAAATCGTAAATTTGTTCATCAAGGCAAGTCACAGGCTTATGATGTTTTTGAGATGTGATTATAGAGAAATAATGGGAAAGTAAAATGGAAACAAAAGAAAAATACCAAGATTTTTTTGGCATAGTAGTGGAAGACGGATTTACTCGGAGAAGTTGGGAGAAGACAGGAAGGGACGATGGAGGAGAAATTGAATGCAGTGTAATGTTGAAGACCGGGAGGTAGAATGCTGCAAAAACGAGTTAGATTGGGGAAGAGACTTTTTCCGGCTCGAATTGAGGTGGGAAATAATTATGCATGGTTGAAATATGCTATGTTGTTTTTGCTGTGCAAGAGTACTTGGCGTCTTGTTCCAAGGAGGTTCGAATTGTGGTGGCAGCTGTTATTCCGTGTTCGATAAATCCCTGCCTTTTCCATCAGATTATCAATAGTAAGAGTAAATGTGAGCCCTTAAACGATAATACACCCTTATTTTGTCTGTTTTAAAATATTTAACTGTTTATGTTGATACTGACATTATCCTTTTTTTTGGACGTTAACATTCTCATGCAGATATAATGGTGTTGTAATTCTTGCAGCACAGTTTCCCAGTCTTAACAGGCACAGCTGTGATGTTGTGAAAGAAATGATGTTCTGCTGGATCGCAAGGCAGCATAATGAGTAGATGTCTGGATTCCAACCATTCTGTAAGCATCTTAAAACAAGAATGGCGATACGCATCACGGGATTCTTATTCCTACGTGCATATGGAGTATACGCGTATTCCAAGTAATATGGGGTCTCTGTCCGGGTGAGTTTTTCATCGAATGTTTTAAGCTGATGCTCATTAGCGTCTAATATAAAGACTAACTGCTAGGAGAGTGTGGTCTGAAGAAGGTTTTGGAATCTCATGATAACCATTCAAATATTATCCGACCTTGGCGTTACTCCCACGCTCAGGTTACATTTGACCAGAATTATTTTAAGTCGTTGATATTTTATTATGACAAAATGTCCTTAATATTCCTTCCATAGATAATCGGTTACGCTTCTGCTCTGTTGACTAAATTCAAGAAACAAAAAAAACCAAGCACAGGTTAACACTGTGTGTTTAATAAAAGAAGTGTAAAAAGTGCTTAGCAAAAACTGTTTAATTTTATCTACTTAAAAACCGCGGATATAATCTCGCACCGGTGTTAATTGTTTCGTACCTGATATCGAGCAATCTTTTTCGACTTTAGAAATGGAATAAATGAAGGTTTTCTTAAGACATTATTAGCTTGTCCAACTGGTTGATTAGTTGGAAAATGAACCTATAGTTATTGCAAAGCAATTTCTACTTTACGTGAATAACCTTATAGAATTTTAATAAAAAACTATCTGCCTGTGTTATGCTAAGTGACTTAATTAACGTTTCATTTTGAGGCAGACATGTCAGTTATAGATGAAAAAATATCATTGCAAGAAATAATAGTGATTCTTTCAAGTAGAAATCAGCATTTTAGCTCTAATAAGACCCATAGGTATCGATAGTCATTGGGTAAATTTTAATAATGCGAATATGTGACGTTTTCATCACTGTGGAAACCAGCAACTGCTATGAAGTTTGAGTGAAACGTGGGGGATCATCTAAAAGAATGTTTGTAAAGTGCGATTCTGCATTAGCTGTTAGAAAGATCCATCTAATTCAGTTTGGACTGTGTTCGATTTTCAGATGTCAATCTCTTCTCAGACCTGTGTAATGGGGAACATCGAAAAACTCTGCAGGATGGAGGATTGACTAGATTGAATTAGTTAAATATAGCTCAGATGTGAAGAAGAACTCTTTATAGCATTGCAACTGAGTTTGTATGTACGCCAAACTAGATCGCATTACTATATGAAAAAGAATTTTTAAGTACGCTGCATTCATATTAAAAAAATTCCAATTAAGGCAATGCACTTTATATTTTTGCTACGTTTTGTGAAGATTTTAACGAAGCGAAAAAAGTTTTTAATGGAAAATTAGAAAAATTAACTATAATAAAATTCCAATTAGCTCTATTAATAAAATGACATGGAGGATCGCTCATGTATACTGGGACGATCAAAAGGCCAAGGCGCTTGAGTTTATATTTGGATGTAAATCGGTAAAACCATGATGCTATACGGTAAAAACAAACTTGGAAATTCAATGAAACCTCAATCGTCAATTGTATCCAAGTCATAGTGTCCTGTAAGGAGAGATTGATTTGTTTCATAAAAAAAGCCTACAATGTTTTTTTAAGTTACATCTCGAGACATTTTCGTCGAGGATCTGAGCTATGTCAACGGGATGATATGACAACAATGAACATTATTTCACTTAAAACGTACTGAACTTGAATTTCCCTAAAAATCATGGGCTAGATATTAAGAGAATAGTTTTTTAGAGCAGACTTATAGTTCTTCGCAGAGCACCCACCAATCAGAAGCGCATATGGCGTGAAGGCGTGATAGCAATGGGCTCTACTCTTTTTTTCCCTTCACGACAACTTACAAAAACTGAGGGAAACAAGCTAACATCCATGAAACCCAATTCTTGTACTGACTAATTTTCACGAACGAACAGGTTCATGTAATGAATCCTGAACTACTTTATAAGAAAATTCTAGAGGAACTTGAATTGATCCACTCACGTTTGGTAGTGGTTACATACCGTGGAATGAATCAAGTGTTGACTACAGGGTTCGTCCGGAAAATAAGTGTACTGACTCCTGGGCTGGGCGCGCCGCTCCAGGCGCGCCCGGCACCGCTCTGACGGGCTGCGATTGGAGGGGGGTATGTTGGCAAGCGACGCTGAAAAAGGCAGTCGGCTCTGAGCTGTGGTGTAGTGAGGAGCTCTGTTAACGCGAACCTCCACGCTCGACCCACGTCACGGAACGCGATTCCGAAGTTTTTGGAGCAGCGTTATTCCATCAAATTTGCGGTAAAGCTTGGGAAATCGGCTACCGAAACTGTCGGTATGATTAACCAGGCTTACGGGGAGTCAGCCATGTCCAGAAACATGATCTTTTGGTGGCACAAGATGTTCGTGGAGGGCAGAGAAGAGGTCGACGACGAGTTTTCGAGAGGTTCCCGATGATGCCTTCGTGGGAGCATCCCAATAATGGGAACGCCGCTGGAACAAGGGTATCGACTCACAAGGGTCCTATTTTGAGGAATATTAGCTTAAGATATGTAAAAGTGTAATAACTTTTTTTTCCTGAGCTCAGTACAGTTATTTTCCGGACGAACCCTGTGTACTCACCCAGCAGTCATACAAACCGCCGCGGGTCAAGGGGGAGGTTATGTGTGTGTGTGTGATCTTAGGCGCGCTCGGAATTCCTCCTCCGCAGACTGTTATCGCTGTCGTCACGTCGTCACGTTAATTCCATTTCCCCTCCTCTCCGCCCCACCAGAAGGGCACTGTTGTATGCTTAAGCGACGGTGAAGAGGGAGAGAGAGAGTGGCTGGAGTGAGAGGAGTTCGCCGATTTTTCCGTCTCATTTTTAAAGCTGTCGTGCGTCCTCAACCCACACAGACGCCGCCGGCGCCGCCGTAAAAGCGCTCCCAAAAGACCCCTCCCCCCTGTGATTCCCTACCATCCTGCCAACAACCACTAAACACCCGCCCACCTCAGGATCCACTTCGCGGGTGATGGACTTAGTTTTCATTGTTCCCAACTGTGTGAGCCGAAATGAATTTGCGTCTGTCTATATATATTTATGTGTACGTATGAATGTAACTATAAGTTTTATGCCTAATTTAATATGTAAACGGCGATGGATTAAATGGAAGAAGGGCTCATTTTCGCCCAAATGAAAGACCTCTATCTATCTATCTAACCTTATATTTGAGTGAAAATCACCGCGAACAGTATATTGGTATTTTATAAATAGAAAAGAGAAAAAGTGTTGCTACAGATTCTATGAGACATATTTAGTATTACGTTAAGAGGTACTATAAAAAAAGTTAATAAATTCCCAAAAAAATGGAAGGTGGGTGCTTTCCACTGATATAAATTGTGGGAGGGGAGTAGATTAGAACAGTTAAATTCACGGGAGATGCTTCAAAAGAATGTGAAACAAGTGGTAGCCAAACTGAAATAGAATTGCGTTAAGTAAAGGAGCTTTTACAAGGAGGGGGTAATTGGTGGCAGGGAACGTAGTTTCCAAGAAAATGCTAGTTAGCACTATAATGTTGAGCGTATTATTGATCGTCGTGGAAACTTGGTCGCTGAGGTATGGGAATAAGCGCTGATTGGAGGCTCTCGAGATTTGGATGTGGAGAAGCAAGGCAAAGATAACATGGACAGAAATTAAAACAAGCGAAGGCGTAGAAGGCGTGATTGTGGAGGAGAAGGTTGCGTGGAATAGTTCAAAGAAAGCAAGGAAAGTAGATGCGACGCACATGGAGTGGCAATGGAATGTCGAAGACTGTGATAGAGGGCAGGATATGTGCAAGCGAGTTATGGAGGCGGAAAGGGTTAGCGTATGTTGAGCGAATAGAATGGAGGCAGAAGGGTATGTAGTCTAAGAACGGTTTGGTGCAATTCATGGTTTAGAGTATACGAATTTAGTGTCTCGCTAGGAGGGGTATAGAAATGTATTAGTGCTTGGGCAGTGGGTGTATCAAAAACCTCTCATAATCGTCTTAATTCCCAATGAAGAGTACTTTTCCACCGTTAAAATGTATTGTAGACCAGGTTTTGATTGTACTACGCGTACTTAATATTCCACCCGAAGATGGTGCCATTCGTGGATATCTTGTCATAATAATTTTCATCAGTTTGAAAGTATTCTTATTTTGTCGTCAATATGTTCCAATTCCCCCAAATCACGCCTGAAAGTAAAAAAAAGATTACCTTGACTAGTATCCTGCTTATAATGAATGCTTAGAATGCGGTTATAAATCATATTGGAGTGTCCTGCAAGAAAAACATGCTGGGAAAAAATGAACTAGAGAGAATAGCACTAATGACGTGTCTATCGATTGTTATTCTTGAGCAGTTATGTAATAATTCAGAGGGTGCGTTTTTAATAAAGCAATGGAAAGAATTGTAGACGATTTAATATGGCAGTGTGATTATAGAGTAAGTAGTGTCATTGGGTAAATCTCCTAGCGGTATAACTCCGAATGGGGACTGAAGAGGCCGGTATGAACGCTTTTTATTCTAAAACAGTCATTTTATTAAATTGCCTCTTTTCCGAAATACAGGTTTCTAAATCAGTCTCGCATATTTTACGTATCCGCTGAATATTGGCGCAACTAATTTTTATTTCGATCAAGAATATGAAAAAAAGTTGTTTGTAGCACAGTAGAAGTAGTACATATTCAAGAGTTATACTCACACCCTCTCATTGTAAGTATTAAAAATCGATCAACATTTCTAGGTTAAAGTCTAAAGAACTCGAGAATCAATCTTAATTATCTCTTTGTTACACTTTCACCGCAATTGTATTTTTGTATCATCATTCCAAGACTTTAATGTAATTTTTACGCATGGACTATAAAAATAAAGGGGACACTCTTTCCTTAAATTCTGATGGTATTCGTTCGTATTGTCCACACTGATTTATCCATTAATTTCAACACGCAAACCTCAAGAGACAAACCTTATTTACCTAGGGAAAACGGATATTTCATCCAGTATTTGATTTTGACTCGGAATGCGGTAGACCGAAAGAATGGACCGGGGCAGGGGGCGACGGGGGAGTAAGTGGGTTGTGGAGACAGGACACACTGAACACCCAAGGGAAGGCAGCTGGGGCGGCTGCAGTTCATAAAACCTTCGCCCCCACCTTGGACGGCGGCGGGGGGGGATGCGAGGGGGGCGGGCGAGGGTGGGTGGTGGAATAACCATTAAACACCCGCAAACCGAAACCGAAATTTACGCCTTCAGCGTCTCCTCATCCCACCACTCCCGCTATCCTCGTATCCCTCCTCCTGCACACCTCACTTCAGACTACGTCGTCGTCGGCTGCGAGACCCGCCACCCCCACAATGCTCCGCAGACCGCATTTTGTGTCCTCGATACTCCGCCACCCTCTTCTTCTCATAAACCCCACTCAACCCCCGAACCCCATACGCGCCTCCCCGGGCCCCTCCGCGTACCGACCCTATTATATTAAATTGTTCTTCATTGTTCTTTAACCAGGACACGTTCTACATATATATATATATATATATATATATATATATATATATATATATATATATATATATGTAGAACGTGTCCTGGTTAAAGAACAATGAATATATATATATATATATATATATATATATATATATATATATATATATATATATATATATATATTATCGTATGTTCATTCTGTAGTGTCCTTTTTGATATTCGAATGTTAGCTGTCATATTTGTTACATTATGTTAGATTAAATATATGTTTGTATGCATGTTTACATGTTCATTTAATTATTTTCATGCTTAAACCGAGCCATACATTTGTTTCTATTTCAAAGCCAACAAAACAGAGGTAATTAAGTTTTCGAGAAATGGGAAAACTGTGTCATGCGTAAAAATGAGAAGACATCAAATGGAGTTGGTGGTATTATTTACTTTTATTTTATGTGTCAAAGTTACAGGGACCTAGGAAGAAGGATGGCCGTGTTTATCCTGCAAGAAGGGCGGGGACCTTGAGTGATGTATGATTTGTGGAATTGAAAACTTTGAAACCGAGCTTTTATTAATTTTTAATTATTTGCAGCCAGAAACTTGGTTATTCAGTTAATTGGGTGTTCATAATCGTGTCTATTGTTTTCACTGTTAGCAGTCAAATGTAAAAGGACAAAAATTGCTCTTTTTGGAATAAGGCTAAATAAACAAATAAAATCGATGGGCGAAAGTTGGAGGCTTCAGCAATAAAGGTGTGGATAATTTTGGCAAAGGAAAAATGGATGGACGGGAAAACCAACAAAGTAGTGGTAGGCACGGTGGGTGGGAGAGAGTATTGCGGGGAGATACTATCCAAATGGGACTAGAAAATTGGTGCAGGAGCACTATGAGGTGACGATGGAAACTTGAAAACTGTGTTAGATATGAGAATGTTTACTAGTTCTATTAGGGGTAGGAAAGGAAATGGTATTTTGGATGGACTGAAGGTAGGTGGTCAGTACATATGAATTGTATAAGAGTTTATTTTAGAGTAGGATGTCGCGTTGTTTAGTTTTTGGCGAGGTTTGTAAAATTAGTGGTGGAAAACCAGTATGACTATCGAAAACCTACCCTAAACTTTACTCTACCAGTATAAATAAATAGACAGTTACCCTCACATGTAATTATCATATTTTTCATAAGATATGTTTGAATCTATTTGCCGTAATTTTAGTTATAATACAATTTTTCCTCTCAGCTGTATAGTTTTCAGGTTGTAGATTGATAAAGAGAAAAGTATTGATGTATCGGTTTTTAAGAGAATTCATAAATTGTAAGATAATGGCGTACATAAGATTGTTAGAGAAAATGTAATTTTTCACCTTATCGTTACGGTTTATCCTTCAACTTGCCTTTGTTCCCATTTGAAGAAATCAAGCTTTTATCCTTCTTCTGCGCCTAGATTTACAGAAGAAATTTATTAGCAAAAATATCTGAATACGTTAGATATTAGCATCCTTCTTTGGCTCTTAACTTCTTGAGTAATTCATTTCCATTTTTTGATGAAATTGTGATAATAAATCTATAGGTTCCATTAAATTGAATTATTGAGTAAATTTCGGGAATAAAATGAGAGGAATTTTCACAGTTACTTCAATAAACCGACCACAGTTTCTCTACGCAGACAGTAACTATGCATTCTTAGATGTAAATAATGGTTGACTATCCAATGTAAAAAAATTGAATGTACAGGATATTACTTTCCTAGAAAATGTTGACAGTTCTTTGTTTTATGGTTTCATATAATGATTATCAAAAAAATTAAAGAATACATTTTTTTCTTTGGGAAATTTAAAAAGACATTCATGAACGAATATTTATTATATTCTACGGTTTTTGACTTTACTTAATTTTGTACGCGACCACAGACCTTATTTTAAGATACTGTGGACTTGAAGTCTGTGAAAACGTACAAAGTGGTTTAATTTGAATATTTATTACGTTATTGAACAATTAGAAATAAACATGAGGAAATATTGCTGAGGGATAAAAGTTGTATTCTTTCTTAGATGTTACGATGGAACCTCAGAATCCAAGAGGTACGTTTTAGAATTTTGGGAAATTGACGCAAGAAGAATCACGCCAGTATACCTAGGTTCACTCTCAATTCCGCTGTTTAATTATTCTTTGCCCTTCCATTGCTTCGTTTGACGTGCGCTGCGTCTTTTTTTTACGAGGATGACAGAGATCGCGCGAATCGTGGAAAGCGTTTATTTTACCGTATTTAGTGTTGCCCTCCGGAAATGTTTTCGAGGTGATTCTGAATTTCCTTTTATCCAGTAATTTCCACTTCCTCTCTCACTTAGAGTGCCTTTGCCCTCGCAACACCCTGGGAAATCCCTGGTCGGGGTGGCTGTAAGCGGCGCGAGGATCTCCTATCCTCTAACTCCCGCCCCCTCCATCAGGCCCCGAGTAAACATTTGCACGGATCCGCAATTTCCCTTTCGCCCCATCCTCACCGACCCTCTAAGGGTCCGCTTCCCTCCCAATCCCTCGCCAAATGACTGTAATGTTCAGGAGGTGGGGAGGTTGAGCGGGGTCGTATTAACGACCGAAGAGGCTTTATGCCAGGCCAAATACAGAAATATACACGTCGTCCCACCCACACCATAGCTTGGTAATTCCTTGTATTTTTCCTCATTAAAGGAAACCTTTTATTAACATATGCCGCTCTCGAATTTGCACGGAGATACGGACATCTGGACCCAGTACTCGATTTTTGATTGTGCTAAGACTTATCCATTTCATGTATCCCCCACATTCATACATTCTCATCTTCAACCACAGCCGAGTAATTTACTCGTGTGGAAGAGCGAGTTTTATTATTCCAACCGAACACTGTGTTTGATTGATGAGGAACACCGTTTTTATTCAATATTTTCACCGACCATTGAATGATTTGCCAATTAAATTAATTATTAAATACATAAATAAAAAAAATATTTTGAATTTGCTCATACAAAAGAAATAAACAAATTTAAAAAAATAACTAGTTACATTTTAAATGATTTGTTACCATGCCCCAGGTATGAATAAAGAGAGGTTGGCTTTTTTGCCTATTGTACCATGTACATATATGGATTAAGAGTTACTTTATAAAACCCTGGGCAAATCACGTCTTTCACGTTAATAAGTAATACTTTAGTAAAATGGTTGAATTAGATTTTTCCTGGATGTCAGGGTATTTTTTATTTAAAATATTAAATATTTTTGGTACTTCACCACATAGTCTTTTATTAACGTAAGTATTAAATGATTGGATAATCAGACAATGCTTTACATGTGTAAGCCGTTGCATCCTGAGGAATAATCTACTATATTTTTTTAAATTATGTTAAAATAGCTATCCAGTACCAGTATATAATAAAACAATCCATCGACCGGAAAAAGTCTCCGCAGGAATTTTTTCCTTTGGAAACACAAATTCTTTGATTCTTTCTTTAGGCGTTACAAATGAATTTTCACCAAGTATCCGCCTCTACCATCTCTCAAATAGGCAGATCATACTTAATTAATGATTCAATCAGTGCAACACAACCATTGTTGTAATATTATTAACAAAATGTTCAATGAGAGATATCCTGTGGTATATTATGCGTAAGTTCGCCTTTCATTTTTCTTTTAATTTTTCAAATGTAACTTATTTCCTAGGATTTTGATATGTCATTACAGCAGTGACAATGATTTTGAAAGGTCTTTTGACTCACCTGACTTGACTCCATTGTCCCATTCATATCGATTTAAGAGTCACTCGATTACGAGTCGAGTCCTGTGTCCGTCCGTCCGTGTCTTAATCATTCCAACTCCGGAGTCTTGCGGATTATAAATGTCAAAATAAGATGGTGGGTCTGAAAGAGAGAAATTAGAATAAGGGGGACATTCACCTAACTCAAGAACAGTATAACAATGGATGGAAGCTCAATGTATTTCAGAGTAGCTCACATTAAGAACAAAAAGGCAATTTCTATGCTCAAAGAAGATATAATTACAAACGAGGAAGCATTTGGTAAAAATATGTATGTGGAATGCGGCATTGTATGAATGAAATACACGAAGTAAATGAAAAATTGACATGAGAACAACATAAGCCATGCAAAGTTGTGCTGAAAACGAATAAACTAAATCGACATCAATACCCTGCAAGCCACCAAAAAGGTGTGTGGCAGGGGGTGCAGCACCACGAGGAAAGGGTAAGGGATGAGGGGGTTAGGGTTTTTCAAATGGATGGGGAAAGGTGAGGGGAACCTGCAAAAAAAATATATATATATAAATATAATCGTATAACCCTGCGCAGTCGCTACCTTGTAGGTTAATACTTATTATGTCGAGTCGGATCCTGGGGGTTTTCGATTACCAGAATTCTGGTCTCTTATTGTTCTCGGAAAAAATAACCATTTAAATCTGTCTGTCCTGCAGTCAATCTCTCTAATCTTACATTCGTGATCCCTCCGCCCGTAATACGTTGGGGTTCGTATTATGCTCTTGATGTCATCGGAAAAGGACCCATCTTAAAATGTTTTTAATACGTTTAATCTATATTGTAAACGCCGCTGTGTAAGGGAATCCCAGCCGAAATTTTCTAGCAAAGTAGTTACGCTACTGCGTTGGCCATGACATTTTTTGACAAATCTAGCCCCCCTCCGCTGAACTCGATCCAATTCCGAAATTAAATTTATGTCTTGAGGATCCCATATACCGGCAGCATACTCTAGGTGGGGCCTGACTAGGGCAAGAAAACATCGTTCCTTCACTTTTTCGTCACATTTACCCAGCACTATTTTTACAAATCCCAATTTTTTATTAGCGCGACCGCATATTTCCCGTATGTGCTTTCCCCAGGACAGATCGTGAGTAATTGTTACACCCAAGTATTTAAAGGAATCTACCCTCGCGATTTCTGTTTGTTGCACTTTGTAACTAAATGGGGGGCTCTTTTCCCAAAAATGTATTACTACGCATTTTTCCAAATTTAATTCCAATTGCCATGTATCCCACCAAGTCTGGATTGCATTTAGATCGTTAGCTAACGTGACTCTGTCATCGCGACTTCGAATTTCCCCATAAATCACCGCATCGTCAGCAAAAAGACGGAGCCTGCTATTAATCACGGCGCTGAGGTCATTTATGTAAATAAGAAACAAGAGGGGGCCTATAACACTTCCCTGTGGTACACCCGACGTGACCTTAACAGTATCGGATGATACACCGTCCAGGACGACTGTTTGAACACGATTTTTTTAAAATTGTCTTATCCAGCATATAACACTCCCGTGTATTCCATAAGTTTCCAACTTAGCGAGTAACTTGCAATGAGGGACTTTATCAAAAGCTTTTTTAAAATCTAGAAATATTGCATCAACTGGAATATTACTTTCCCCGGAATGCATTATATCATAAACAAAGAGTGAGAGTTGAGTTTCGCAGGATCTACCTTTACGGAACCCCTGTTGGTTATTAATCAATAAATCTTGGCTATCGAGGTACCTCATTATGGAACTAACAATTATGTGCTCAAAAATCTTACAGGAGATGGAGGTGAGCGATATTGGCCTATAATTACTGGGGTCCTCCTGGTCTCCATTTTTAAATATGGGTGTCACAGAAGCTATCTTCCAGCCGCTTGGCACGCTTTATTCTGCTAATGATTTCTTAAATATTATATTAAGATAAGGAGCAATTTCAGACGACAGTTCTTTATACACGCGAGCCGGTATCTCATCAGGTCCTGGAGATTTGTTGGGGTCGATATTTTTAAGGAGTAACTCTATTCCGCGGGTGGAAAAGTCGATTGCATGCATTGGCTGTAGAAATGTTTCGGAAGGTTCTCTGGTATATTCTGGGAGCATTTGTTGAAAACACTGTGGAAGAATGAGTTTAATATGTTGGCTTTATCTAAACTACTTGTTACTTTATCCCCTTTTTCGTTGTTCAATGAGTTTACGGTGGACTTTTTTCCCTGCACATCCCTGACGTAAGACCAAAACATCTTTGGGTTATCGTTTAAATGTTCACCTAATTTTTCCTTTTGAATTCCGCTAGCGCCCTCCGGAATAATGAAGACAAAAATATCAGATAAAGTAAAAAGAGGAGTATACACATTAATAGAATAGCAAGAGACCTTATGAAGCACCTCAAGGAAAATAAGTATCAGATAAACGGGTGGTGGGGAAAGGTAATGAGAAAGGTAAAGAGAGGTATTATTTTGCTCGAGTTAGACCTCATTTGGAATATGCCGCAAGTATTTGGGATCCTTGGGAGAAAATTTGGCAAAAATAATTAGATAAAGTCCAGAGAAACTATAGTTTCTGGAAAAGTGTGATAGGTCACTTAGGGGATTTAGGTTTGGAGCCACTTGAAGTAAGGAGAGAACAAGCGAGGCTTAGACTTTTAGAAATCCAGAGAACAAACGAGTTTAACGATGGCACTCTAGGAATCATAATGACCCCACACTACTTAGGTAGATCAGACCAAAAAGATAAAATACGGGAGATAGATTCCAGTACAGATAGATACAAATACTTAATCTTTCCCCGAACAATTAGAAATCATAATAGTAAGAAACCGACGTCACTCTAGAAATATTGAAAACATTGAATTTACAAGTCGGAAAAAGAAATTAGACATCACAAGGATAGCAGGTATAATGGTATGTGCATGTGTATGTTAGTTGGTGGTTTGTGTGTTTGCATGTGTGTGGGGTGCAAGGGTTCTTGCATGAATGCATAACATGTTTTGTTCGTGGATTGTATAAATATTTGGCTTTTGCATGCGGTTTTTTTCCTTAATGAAAGGTGGTGCCCTAACACCCCCAGCTACATGCCCTTGCGGTGGTTTGTGGGGTATTAAGTAGACGTAGAAGTAGATATTACTGTCCTCAGAGTCCAATAGTCTCTCATTGTCACCTGCGTCACTGGTCTTGCATTTTACGAATTTCTCCCAACGACCTTCCTTCTTTTACCAAGCCAAGAGCTTCTTTCGTGCGCTGTTTCTCCTTCCTGTCCATTTTGCGTCTTCCATTCTTCTCCACACATTTCAAATCTCTGTTTATCTTTCTACCTCGAACGAAAAGGTTCTTGAACCATATGAAAAACTGCTCCATATTAAATGCTTACATTTATATGTTTTCTATAGTCTTTTCTCTATGGGAACACTTATTACCAAACGAAATTCTTCTTTTAATATGCCGGTGTCAGAAATTTTCCTACGGACAAAAAAACCTACCAAATAAAGAGATATGCAGTACAGAAGAGCTCTAAAAATTCCACTCTATTCCTTCCTCGACTCCGCTTTCCCGCCGTGCCCACTTCTGTTGTGGCCTTCAACATACCTCAACCTATTGAACACACCACTAACTCGGAATATTTCCTCCATCCATATTTCCTACCTTTTTCAGATTTATCCCAGTAAACTGTCTTTTCCCACCTCTTTTAAAATGTCATCGTTTGTCTCTTTCTCTCTGTTCAACTTCTTTTCTCTATTGTCAGCCACACAAGTATCTCAAAAGTCATATTACAATACGCTTGTCCTCATGCCTCAATGACCATGTCCGTACCACAATGTGATCCAGTTTATAGATTTTACTAATATTTTCTTTGCACCTTTAAGCAGCGTTTCTTCAACCTAGTTGAGCTTATTATTGAAGTATAAATGAAGTATTGATGAGGTAAAATTTTAATCTCGATTATAAGAAAATACGATTTTTGCATTGTTACTCTTACTTCATGTTATAAGTACACACTACGGTGTTCGTAAAACATTTAAATTTGACCAATGATGGATGTTAAATACACCCTTATATTTTATGCAACATTTATGTATTTCATGGATGAACAGTACTTTATAGTGAGTAAATTATGAGCGTGAATTTTTGCAGCTTTGATCATCTTTTGGCGGGTTTCGGAAGATGCGGCTTTGCCTCAAGAATACTTTTGCGCGAGTTTTGTCAGGTCCATTTCGGGCGACATCATCACGAGAATCCAAGTGCCTTACTAACTGCCATCTGCTTATTTATCTAAGCAAATTTATCCCTCTAGCTCTGGCCCTGGCTGGTCATTTCCATGTATGTATCCTCCCCGTTGCGTTGGCGATAAAATTCTTTATCCTCTGTTGGCTAGTCTTTCTCTATCCTTAACCTTGGGCGATGGAATTCTCATTGCCTGGAATACTTCCTTATGAACTTGTCCTTGTCAATTTTTTGCCAGGAGTACAAATAATTTTTATCAAATTTAATAATTCTGCATACTTAGTTTTCGTTACCTTGGTTGTAGTGAGAAATAAAATAATCCATAAAAAATCGCAATATGCCAGGATAAATACAATTTACAGTATTTAGAAAATTACGTAACCCATAATGAAGAAGATGATCTGTATAATAAATGACAATGTCATCATATATTTTTCAAATAAATAACTTGAAAAATCAGAAAATAAAACAAATAACAAACAATTAAAAAGACAAATCGAATTTTATGACGCTATGGATGTTTTTATTTCCTCATTTGGTACTGAATTGTGGATACAGAAAAGGAAAGGCAAAAGTATGATTGTAACAGCAAAAATGCGAATCCTTTGATCAATTAGTACTGGACAAGAGAGACAAAAAATATAGTAAAACGAAAAATACGTGAAATGCAAGATATTAACGAGAAAGTAATAGAATATGGAATACACTGGAAGGTTTCAATGTGAAACAGTTGGAAATAAGACGGTTTTATAGAGAAGATCTTCACCACGAACCTAATGGTAAAGGAACTGTGGGACGGATTCGAAAAAAATTGAAGTTCCATAGCATTGCACGACAATACATTTACTTGCCTTCTCTGATATCGGACACAAAAGTAAGTCCCTCTTCAATTCCGCATACTTCCTCCCTCCCTTGATCCCGTCTAACGTACCTCTCCTATTCCTTCCACTTCCTTGCTTGCCTAGCATTCTCCCCTCTATCACAGGCTTCAACATTCCATTGCCAATCAAAATGATCTGCATCCATCTTTCCAGCCCCCTTTTGATTTCTCCTAACAAACCACCTCTCCTCCCTCATCATATCCAGTACTTCTTCATTTGCTTTCTTTTTTCTGCCCATTAAACGTTTTTCATAATTCTTTACACCCACAATTCAAAAGCCTCATATATACCCCTTTAATCTCGCTCCAATGGCCATCGGCGATGCACAAAACCACGCTCTATACTAAAATTGTAACGAGTCATCTCTTAACATCCTTACTCAACTTCCCCGTCATCAATTCCCTCCTCCTTGTGAAAGATTCTTCACCTAATGCAATTCTTCATCTTATTTTCCTACTAACTATTTCGGTGAAGAACACTTGTCAGATAAGTAAACTGTTTCACCAGCTCATGTTTATGAACTCCTATTTCATCATTTAATGAAACATTTATTTCTCTCGGAAACGGTTTTACCGTTGTTTGGGTAACATTTATTCTCATCCCATAACTGACTTTTCAATACGCTCACCAAATTTTGCAAACCCTTGGCTGACCAGCAAACTAAAGCTTGATCATCAGCAAACGTAACTGATCTCCTACATTTCCCGCCGAATTTCAGACTTATCTCCAATTCTTCCGGTGTCTCTTTCACGATTACCTCCACATATAGATTGCAAAGCACATGTCATCATGGACCCTGTCCTACCCCCTCTTCCTAACACTGCTCTCCATACTTTAATTGATGATATTGTGAACCACTTTGACTGCGTAAGAAATGAACCTTATTTTTCTGTATTCCTGCCGTATTGTACCTTTCTTTTTTTTGTGATAGGAAATAAAACTAATCTGACAAATTCTTCTGACCAAATCCCTCTCTCTTAAATGAATTAGTTGACTAAAAACACCTTACTCCAACTTTTTTTCTAAAATTTTGAGTAGTTTTGCGTGAATACTGTCCACACCTCGGCCTTATTTCATTTCAATTATTTGATACCCTTTTTATCCTGCCATCAAGTAAGCCTGGACCTAAGCTATCCTTATCTATGTGTTATTGTCTTTCTGTGTCCAATCTAGCCAGCCCAAAATGTCTTTACTGTAGAGTTCCTTCTATCTCTCTTCAATCCTGGTTACGTTAATATATTTTTCTTCTCGAAAACTTGGATTATTTGCAAAGATATCCCCTTCCTATTTCCCGTATGTGTTTCAATCTTCCTTCACAACACTTCAATTTTACCCTTTCTCTGTAAACTTTCGATGCCCTCGCACCGCGTCTTCCACCATTCTTCTTTCGCCCCAGTCGTTTCCAGCCTCAGTTTATTATTGAAGTGTAGTTTATCATTGAAATCCTTCTACCTAACTCTGGGTTTGTAATCTTCCATTTTTCTCTCTCGTCTATCTTATTAATCATCTATACCGTAATCTATAAATCCCTTATCCTCTTCCTATTTACTATTCCTATTGTTTATTTTGTGGAAAAATGTATACATTTCTGAAAATTTTTGTTATGACTGTTCGTTATAACTCGGGTGCGCATTTTTTATACACACATTTAGTATTAATTTTATTCCATTCAATTATGATATTTAACCTGAATATAGGGCAATAAAACGTTATATACGTTTCTTGATATGGGCAAAAAAAGGCCCTTTCTAAGTTTCAACCTTATAAGCCATTGAATTTCTCAGGCGTCGTCTATGCCAGCAATCTATATTTGAAATTGGATTAACTGGCAAGCTTTTTCTGTAAAGTAAACACTATGTGGATCGTATGACGGTCTTAGCCTACCATAAATCTTCGTGCTGGGATCTGACCTTCAATCAAGATCTATGCCTCATTTTTCTCTCCATTTAAGCCTCCAAACCCTTCCAGTTTGGGACCTTCACGAAAAGGTCACTGGCTGAAAGAATTTACTGCGGGGTCGGAGGCATTATTCAGGTGGGATACTGCTGTTTATCGGAGATGGGTTGAGCCGGAGGGCTGTGAGCGTCCGGGTGATAACGGGGTGGGTGATATGGTATTAGAGATAGCTGGATCGGGGAGAGGGTCGATTTAAATTATGCCCCGGATGAGAGCGGAAAGGAAGAGATATCCACTCACGCCGGAACTTTTCCGCTTCGGAGTTGGTTAATTAAAATGTTCGCTTTCAACAAGGAGGGGATCTAATATCTGAACCTGCGAGAATCCCTCAGTTCAAGTGAGTGTTTGCCCAAAAACTATTACGTGTAACTGTAGTCGTTGCAATGACGTTGCTGGTCCTTATTAACTTCATTTAACATGATTGGTCAATTGAATTTTAGACCGTAGACTTTACGCTAAAGGGGTAGAGAGAGTGTGAATTTTCGATCGACGGTTAAAATCGCATAAGATCCTTATTCAACGACTCTCTCAGTAACTTTTTTAATGGAGTTGGTATGATTTATCTCCTTCGGGAAGTAGAGGACGGACCCAAATCTAATAAACAAAATTTACCCTCTTTGAAATTTGTGGAGGGATTATTAGAACTGAAATCAAAAACGTCTTGAGGACGTAGTTTAACATGATCAAACCTATCGCTTGAACTTCATGGCTAATAAAATTACCATTCTACGACCATGGTACTCAGTTTTAGTTTTTTACAAAATTTTTTCTCTCCTCTGTATTCAATAAATATGCTTCCTTACCAAGGTTATTTGAATTTTAAACACATTTTACAAGGAATATTAATTACTCCGCAGAGAATGAATTTTCAACCTCATTAGTAGCAGTCTCTGATCAGATGTGAAAAGCGAATGTTCCATTCCAAAGTGTCTTTTTACATCACAATGTAAAAGCACTAACTAAAGGTAAAATTGGTCAGAGATAATTCATTGTTTAGATTCGTATAATGGGTATTCTCATGGGACCGTTCATGACTTTCTAAATGTCTGATATGTTTCTCAACAAATTTTTCTGATTTTGATCGCCATTATTTTCTGGACTTATTAAGTCCTTTGATACTTGGTATCCAGTAGAATATCCGTCCAGAGCTTTGCCATTCAGTATGGTTCCAAAATGTACATGAGGATATTTTTATTATTTGGTTGTCTGTTTAAGTTAGATTTGGATTGATACAGACTGAATACCCTTAACGACTCACCTAACTATTAATACCCTTACACTCCATACTAAAATGAATCCTTCTTCAATTTCGCATACGTTCTGCCTTTATTCCGCGCAACATGCCCATCCTTTTCCTATCCCTTCCTCACCTGCCTAACATTCTCCCCGCCAGCAGTCTTTTAGCGTTTGATAACCTAACAATATTGCCTGTATTCATCTTTCCTGTCTGCTTTGATTTTCCCCTAGGTACCCTATCTCCTCCCCTACCATGCCTAGCACTTCCTCGTTTGTTATCCTTCCAGTCCATTTTACCTTTTCCATTCTTCTCCACACCAAATTCTCAGGAGTCCACAAAACTTCGCCTACCATCTTGTTTCATCGAACAACTTTACGAGACCTTCAAAACTTACTCCATGCCAAATTTTTCCTTAGTCCCTTCTTAGCATCCTAACTCAATGTCCCTGTCATCATTTCCCTGCTACACATGAAAACTTCTATGCCTAATAGAGCACTTTTTCTGACGTCCCAACTAACACTACCACTGTGATACAGAACACTTCTGAGGTAGGTAAAGTGTCCTACCTGTTCTAGTTCATTGCCTCTTATTTAATGTTTAAGTTACCTTTCACCTTTCTTAATTCCACGTGACATTTGTTTTGTCCAAATTGATTCTCATTCCATACCTAACTCACTTACCTTGTTACCCCTTGGCTGAGGAAACATGCTTGGAAATGTGTACGCTCCCAAATCCTCCAAAATTAATTATCCGCAAACTATCTCCATCCCATCCATGCATACTTTTTTGGCAGTAGGTCTCTCAATTATACTCTCCACGTCCTTTTTCTATTCTTACCATACGCCAAAGACGGCTGCCCTATTGCCTTAATGTCACTCCGGCACTTTTAAACAAACGACCAATATATCTGTCATTTTGAATACCACCATCCCCCTATCTAAATCGTACACTGCCCACAAATCCGCTAAAAGCTTTGCAATCCACTCAAATTCAAAACCTTTCCCGTCCTCAGCACTCCTTCCCTTCGTCCACGGGGCGCTGCTTCTCTCCCATCCCCCTCTATTCCCTCACGCACCTCCTGCTATGCAATGCCCCTCCTCAACTGCAAACACTGCAACTCACTCTACGTTGGACAACGCACTTCACCTATCTCCATCAACAATATCTGCGCCACCCTCAACCTCTTCATCCGCATCGGCCAGCCCAACAACTTCCAAACACACCTCCCTCCGCAATATTCATTTCAATGAAATTTATCTCGTCTCGATTATCGCTTCGCCTCCGGCATTCCACTCATGCCACGAAACCCTTCAGGTGGAGTGCATTTCATTCCTGGGTCTATAGCCTGTCCCGCAGCTTGTCTACTATGGGAGACTGCTCGTTCCCCTCGATCTGCACTCGCGAAAACCCGCACTCCTCCTTTTACTAGAAGACCCTTACCGCTAACCCGGTACCGATTCTTACTCACGGTGAAAAGGTAATTTTTATGTGTATATATATATATATATATATATATATATATATATATATATATATCTGTGGGTGTGTATAGAAGGGTACCAGGTTCGATTCCTGGGCAAGGCGCTCTGGGCACCTGCAGCTCCACCCAAGCTGTGTGATTTTTTGGGTACCACACATAAATAGAGACTCGGTTCATATTTTGGTGGTTCCGGCCACCTTCATCAGAGTAAGAGTTGTGAGTCGTATATACTACCTTGATCAAAAATTTCCCGGAATTTATTCAGAAAATTAAAAATACAAGTTTATTCATCTAAATCTATATTGTCCCCTTCAAAGTAATCCCCATCGACTGCAACACACTTATGCCAGCGCTTGATCCAATCCTCGAAACATTTTTTATATTCGGTTTTCGGTATGTCCATCAGTGCTTCCTGCGATTTTTCCATTACTTCCTCTCGGCTGCTAAAACGCGTTCCCCGTAATGGTTTTTTAACTCGATTGAACAGAAAGAAGTCACAGGGAGCCAAATCAGGTGAATTCGGTGGCTGTTGGATGGTATTTGTTGCATTTTTCGTCAAAAAATTACGAATAATGATAGCACTGTGCGACGGTGCGTTATCATGGTGCAAAATCCACGAGTTTTCTGCCCACATTTCTGGTCTCTTTCGGCGAATTGCTTCACGCAAACGTCTCATAACGCCCAAATAATACTCTTTGTTTACTGTCTGGCCTTCTGGCAAAAATTCATGATGCACTACACCGTTGTAATCCATGAAAACCGTCAGCATTGCCTTCTTTTTTGACTGAAAACGACGTGGTTTTTTTGGTCTCGGCTCATTTGGTGAACGCCATTCACTTGCCCGATGTCTGGATTGCGTGTCGTACTCATAAACCCACGTCTCGTCTCCAGTAATGATCCTTTTGATGAATGTGGGATCGGATTCAGCCTCGCAAATCATGTCTTTTGCGACGTCAACACGGTCTCTTTTTTGCATGAAATTGAGGTCTTTTGGCTGATACACGACGGAAACCCAAATCATTAACCACAATGTCTTGGGCGGATCCATAGGCAATGTTCAAGTCCTCCGCTATTTCTCTGATGGTTAATTTGCGGTTATTGACCAACATTTCTTTTACTTTATCAATTTTTTCACCGACTTTCGATGTCGATGGTCTGCCACTGCGTTCATCATCTTCGATTGACTCACGACCACTTCTGAACCGCTCGTGCCACTGGCAAACGACCGTTTTTTTTAGAGAATCGTTGCCGAAACACTTTTCCAACATTTCCAACGTCCAACCATGGTGAGCGACCGGCTCCTCGCCGGTCTTTTCGCTGCCCAGCATCTTCTGCTCTTCAGCGAGGGGACATTCGGACAAATTGCGCCACTAAATCCGTTTTTTACGCAAAATTTAATACAAGTTCGTTGTTGCAAATTTAAATCCATTTCTGCAATTGTAAAAAATCGCCAACACACACAGAGATAGATGTACTCTTGGCTACGTAACTTTTGCAAATGTCAAGTTATGACACTAAGATTTAAAGGGAATATCAACAACAGATGTACCAATTTAACAAAAAAAACAGAACTCAAATCGGAACGATGGGAGCGCCACACGGTGGTTATTCCGGGAACTTTTTGATCAAGGTAGTATGTGGATATATGCGTGTGGGTATATACATATATACTATATACAGGGTCGCACCCAAAAGTGGTAGGACTGATTTTCTCTGGCGCGAACGGAGCGGTGGAGGGGGGTCTGCCTGGCAGGGTAAGGTGGAGGGGGCTCTTAGCAACCGACCAACACCAACCTCAGTTGCCTGCGGGCTGTCGTTGAGTGAATACACCGTGTTTTTAGTGAAGCAAGTTTTTTGTCCGCGTCGAAAAACAAAATGAATCTGAATTTAGAGCATTTGTGAGCAAGTTTTGTGCGAAACTCGGGAAGACGGCAACTGAGACCCTCGATATGATCATGCAGGCTTATGGGGAGACTGCCTTAAGCCGTTCCACAGTATTTGAGTGGCACAAGTTGTTTAAAGAGGGTGGGGAGCTCGTTGAAGACGACCATCGCTCCGGACGGCCGTCGACGGCAAGAACCGACACGAATGCGGACAGAGTGAGGACACTGCTGAACACAGACCGACGCTTAACCAGTGAAGAAATTGCAGACCAGTTGGGTCCAACGTCCAACGCTTAATTTCACAGGATTTGGCCATGCGCCAGGTGTGCGCCAAGATGCCGTGCCATGGCGCGCTCCTCGTCAGACTGCTCCTGGCCAAATACGGCGTTTCCACGTTGCCGCACCCGCCCTATTCTCCCGATCTGATACCACCGGACTTCTTCTTCTTTCCCCCAATGAAAAGACAGCTCAAGGGACGACGTTTTGACTCGATAAAGGCCGTTCAAGAGGCTTCGACGAGGGTCATCAACGGCATCCCCAAAGAAAATTTCCAGTGGGCGTACGGGGAATGGGAGCAACGTTATACTAAGTGTGTAGCAGCTCAAGGAGCATACTTTGAAGATTATTAAGTCGATGTAAGTATATCGTCAATAAAATTCTTGTATGAAAATCAGTCCTACCACTTTTGGGTGCGGCCCTGTATATACTATACTATATATATATATATATATATATATATATATATATATATATATATATATATATATATATATATATATATATATATATATATATGGCGTATTCACGCGTTATCCATGGATGCACATATTTACACACACGTGCACATTTATGTGTGTATAAACTCCCACTCAATAACGTCTCCCGACCCCTCAACTCTCGGAAGCTTCGTCCTTTATCCCCTGCTCCAAGGTATCTCATCCATTTCCTAACCCGGGATAAAAAACATTTTACTGCCAAACGGAAAAAGGAAACCAGTCTTTCCACTCTCTCTGGCTCCGTTTTAAGTATTATTGTTTCCTCAAGGTGAACACGCACCCACATATACCAACTACAGCCTCCTCTCTTCGTCACGCGGCTCTTCTTCTCACCCTATTGCCACTCCCACTCCTTGTCCCCTCCCGCCTCCCCACCCTCCTCCACATCCCCGCCCTCGCTGCCTTCAGTTTCACCCGCCTCGGCCTCGTGCTCCTTGGATCTGTTGCCTGCTTGAACTGCGTGGACACCTTGCAGTACGCACCGACACCGTTCTCATGAACGTTTCAATGAAAGTCATCTCTTTTGGCTCGAATATTCTTAGGTGTATCGGAATTCAGTTAATGCTTGAAAATTATTGCTTGCATTACTCATTAAAAGAACACAAACTAATAAAAGGTACAATTATGACACCACAGGCCAGGTGAAATGGCCGGCTCGCTTAATCGCTGTAAAACATTTTAACGTGCTTAACAGATTTGATTAAAAAGCATAGAAATTCGATTTAAGTATCTCTAATTCAGTGCAATTTTTGGGGTGGCAGATTCTCCTGGGAGACCGCTGGTGGCACTGGGAAAGGAGCTGGTCCATTAATTTCCCTGTAAATGTACATTAATCCCTGACGCTGAGAAGGGTTTAGGAGAAATGAGCTCTACTCTCACTTAACTATTATTATTTTGATTTTGTGCGCCTATCAAACAATATTCGGGGTGATTACTGTGGTTTTGGTTTATCCTGTATTATACTATAATAACTACTGCCATTGAAGCAGGATACTTCGGCGAGGTAAGAGCTGTTACAGCAATATTGGACGCATGAACGCTCCTTTGCTGTTGCGGGAAAATTCCGTTGAATGCATGACCAGTTCCCCTGTTCACTTATTCCTTGGCGGAACGCAGGTTAAATGGTAGATACAGATGCGTTAATAACACGCATTTTTAAGGCACAGTTTCAAAATTCTCTTCCGGTAAACAATTCAGCGTTCATGTCGCAGCTGAGAACCACATAAGTGACGACGCATGATAAAATTGTCAGAAAAATCGGCGATGAACCTGAAAAGTGTTTTTAAGAGTACTTCCTAACGGTGGGGTTTTCCAGACCTGTAATCTCAAATAGCCATTAAATTCATAATTTTCGTGAAGTATGCATTCGTAAAAATTAGGTATTCTATTATAAGGTGGGTTTGTTAATTCTATGAATGTGCTGATCTGAGGATAAACCATACCAGGAATTGATCAGGGTGGATGATATTCACTTTCTGGAATTAGGCTTGTTCACATCCTGAAGACGTCTTTTGACGATCCCGGCAAAATCCAAGTTGAGATTTCCTCCACCAAGACAAAATACAGACGGCACAGGGAAAGGAGATCCTCTTCCCATATTCACATCTTAAATCTTGCGTGTTAAAGAACAGGTCAGAATCTTTCCACGCGTGACCAAAAATATTTGGGCTGATTACTGAATAAAATTACCACTAAAATGCTTCAATTCGGGGTATTGTTTCAATTAAAAGACAATATTTTTTACGAAACCTATGGATAGTAAAACGTAGTTATCAGTGGTGCTGGCCGACAGCTGAGTGTGGGGAGAATGAGCGAAGGGAAACTCGTAGTTAGCCCACTCTTAATTAAAGGCACCAAGGGGTTCTCAATTTTCCCATCCGACAACATCCCAAAATTTCCCATCTGACTGACAGAGTACTTGAAATCCTGTTCACATAGCATCCCATAAGGAATCGGTTTCTCACTGAAAAAGTCTTCCATGGACGGGATTCGTACCAAGCCGCATTCAGTTACCAGTGCGTGTACTAGCCACATCACCAACCTGATCCCCGCATGAAGGCAGGACAACGCTCTCTCGCCCCGAACCATTTTGCAGTAAACATTTGTCCTATAACCCATTTCCTTTGGTCCACTCCCAACCTTTTCCCCGAACTATACCCATAAGGGGGATCGGTATGGTGTGGTGCTAACATACAGGCTTCCCACCGAGAGGGTCTGGGTTCAAATCCTTGAGACAACAAATATTTTTCAGCGGACTCTCGTTCCCTATTTGAGGTGCTTTGTGGAGAGCACTTTGAGTTAGTCCGACGTCCGTCGGATGGGACGTTGAACTGCAGATCCCTTGGCGCCTTTCGACAAGAGTAGGCTAATGCCGACGCAGGGTTTCTCTCCACCCTTCCTCCTTTCCCATCCATCGCTAGTGGCGAAGATGACCAAAGCTGTCGGTCGACTCCCATAAAAACTACTACCGTACCCATGAAACCCGGGACTTAAAAAAATCAAACGTGTTGAATAAAAAGTAGTTTTTCCGCCTAATTATTGTGGTTATTTTTTTGCTTAAGGTGCTCCGAATAGTAGACAGTTCATGGAATGATAGTTTGGTTCGTGGGAGAAGTTTTAGAGACGAGTCATGTTGGTGATGCGAGAAGCTCCCTTGGCCACCGAATGCCAGTTTATACCGGACTACATTCACCAGTCCATTGGTAAGGGAGCATGCACGCATGGAGGGCACGCGTAGATATACTCACTTCTATTGCCCTTTATATGAAACTGTGATATTTGTTTGGGGTCAAATTTGGTGGTGGGCTCTAATACGGATGTGGTCAACTTAAAAAAACCAGTGTTGAAGATGAACACCCTTGACGGAAAGTTTCACTTTCCCACATAAAAGCGCTCAGCTATTCTATTCAGTGCAGCTTGTTGAATGCAGTTTTTTTCTATTTCTATTGTCTCCTTTCTAAAACCTTGCATTTTTTACATAAAAAACATCCATCCTATATTTTAAAAGATAATCGCTCAAATTATATAATTAAAAGTTTTAAGAGTCGTCCATATCACGACGGAAATGGTTTAGCAATCTACATTTCATTTTCAAATTACTGGAGTTATTAATTTTTGTGCAATTAATGGCCCGATTTAAGGATTTTAAATAAAAGTATTCCAAACAATTAAAGATGATACGCCTTTTACATGTATCTTATTTTCCGGAATTATGTTACACTTTATTTTCTAATAATTTAGAATTGCCTTGCCACCTTTTTCCTTAAAATATTTTTATTCCAAATAACCCTCCGTCGAAAAGTAAGTTCGGGATTTCCAGCAGGGATGACATTAGTTTTATCCTTTGCATATGTTGCCAAAGAGAATAAAATAAAAGGTGATACATTTTCTTGGCAAAAAAAGACTGTTGCTTGACATATTAAGTGGGTATATCCATTTCCTCGTCCATAGATTCAAATACCGTACTTTTTCCGTCGTCAAAGGAACCTGACCTTGACCTGGAGCTCGTGTTTAATGGAAAATAAATAAGGAGTTCTAAGAATCCATTTGGAAAACATAATGCTATGCAAGTATTCTCTGCTTCTTCCATTAGCATGTACTCACTTTGTGGGCTCCTCGCACGTGTGTGGACTCGTGTGTATGAAGATTTGCTTTCGATAAAATGGTTTTTATTTTTTACTCACGCAATTTTTCCTCCTCGGCATCTTCTGTCAAGGAAATGTCACGAGGCTGGTTTCCATTGCAGGAACGCCTTCGGTTGCTTGTTTGGCTTCTCTGCTCTCCAAAGAGGTTTGGTGTGGATTGAGACCGAGGTGGAACGTCGCTTTAAAAGAGTTCTCGATATTTTTTTTCTTAAAATGAAGATCCTATCCTTATTCTCATTTCCTTATGAGTAGCTGCCTTTATGTAAGTAAACTTAAATTCATTCTCAATTAATTTGGTTCAAAGAACCCGAAGAATGTTGAAATCTACCCGTAAATAATTGTTGGCAGCTGAAGCCTATCCGCATCCGAAGGTATTTGTTCTAAATAAATCATTGTGAGATTTGCGAAGACTTAGGAATGGCGTGTTGTGTTTTTGGTAGGTTATTGGCATTTGGTAAGCAGAGTTAAAATATAGCCAAGGAAAAAACATATGTATTTTTCTTATGCTAGAACAATTCCACCATAGATTGGAGACCAATGTCTTTTACGTATCACGGTTAAGAATCAGGTAGCTTTAACCCATAACTTTATGTTTAAAATAATCAATACGGACGTACAAATAATCATCAAAACATGCGTATAATGTTTCTCATTGGATTTATATCCTGTTTTTAGATATGCAAGACGCACTTCAGTGTCCAAGTAAAAGACACTCTATCCAGGTGGTACCCAGAAAAACACACCAGAGCAATATATAAATAGCGTTATTTCTGTATTTATATCTCTGTTAATTCGTAACATAGTTAAAATATTACTCTTAGCGTGAAATTAGGGGCTTTTTGGAAACAGTTTCCCTTCAGATCAAAGTGAGATGCACAAGGAAGGAATAAAGAAATAAAAAAAGTACATTGTAGGACGACATTTTGTTATAATTGTTGGCCGTTATGGAGATTAAATAACTGTTCATGTTGCTGTACGACATTAAAATTATCCACATGAATTTTGGAGAATAGCAACTTTATGCTATACAGGTGCGGAGAGATAACTTCCTTTTTTGAAAGCATTTTGCGTTTGAAAATAGGAAGATATGTTGCCGCATTTTGTATTTATCATCATATTTAATACCATTTATCGTGAAAAGTTAATGTTATACGGCAAGATTTCAAAGAAATAATCATGAAAACGAGTCAACGTAAAGCCAAAATGAACCCAAATCCTGAACTTAACAAAAAAGAGATAAGGATATTAAAAATAAGTTCAGAGTATTTCATTTTTTAAACATTCAAGTAAATATTTTGATAAAATTTATAAGGAAACTTCAAAAATTGACAAAAGAGATGACAAGGAAAGGAAATCCCGGGATGAGTTCAAGAAATGCTTCATTTCTAGTCCTCATAACTTTTAATAATAATTATCTTAGAAAAAGAAAAACAAGAATAAAAGTGGTACAAACAATAAAAAAGGCATGGAATAGTTATTAGAAAAATACAAATAAGGTAATTGAATTAGAAAAGTATATTTATTAGGTGTAAATTAAACTTGAGACAAATTATAATAAGACAATTGGAAGTAAAAAATCAAGATAATCGACTTGTCAAGGGACACATTAATATCCTCTGATCGGAATATCCTTAAACTATATTTATAAGAGGCTTTAAAGTTAGAAAATTAATCAATCCAAAGGGATAGATGGCGTACGAGGCGATATGTTGAATATGGGGGATATAGAAATCGTATCATATTCGATTCGGATATTTAATGCAGTAATAAATAAAAAGGAAATCCCAGATGATTGGCCCAAGTTATTAAAAATCCATTCCAATATTTAAAAGGGGAAGCATGATTGCGGTAGATAATGTATAATAACCAAAAAACCTTGAAGGGTATTGTTTGTAATGTTTTTAAAAAGAAAATAATGGATTATATAAAGACAGCTTTCGGAATACGCCATGGGATGAATAAGTCCCAGTCAGCATGGGTTTAGAAAGTATTACTCCTGAGGTAAACTCCCAAATTATTGATCTTAACCAGAACTTGGTCGGTGCTCATAACCATAATAAACAAGTAGATGCTGTTGTGGTGGACTTTGCTAAACCATTCGATGTTGTAAATCATTAAATACCAATGGATACGGTTAATAAATGGGACTTAAATGAAGAGTAATTCATTGGGTAAAAGCATTTTCTGCAAATAGTGAACAAAGAACCAAAATAGGTGACAAATTATCTGATGAAATGCAGGTACATTCAGTTCTGTACCCTAGCAACGCAGTGTACTTGTACCAACGATCTCCATAGTTTATAATGAATGACTTAATCGAAGTAGTGCAATCGAAAGTTGATCTCTTTGTGGATGATTGTGTGAAAAATATAAATTCATAAATGAATGAAACCGATTGTAAATTGTTGTAGGATTATTAAAATAACGTTCTAGAATGGTCGAGAAGAAATGAGAATAAATTGTAATGAAAGCAAAACAATTTATTTTAATAAATTATAAATTGGGGACAGAACTCATACTTAACCCTCATTTTATCATGCGTATTTTCAAGATATGCTGTATAAAAACCAAATAATAGGGTTATCTTTCCTTAGTAAGACTTAAATGAGTGCGTGGATTAAGTTTTATGGGGCCATCATGACAGTCAATCAAAGAAAACAATTTATAGTATCCAAAAGATAACAGCTCGCTTCGCTTCAGGGAAATTTAAAATGGAAGACATAGCATGTGGCATGACTAAGCAATTACGATGGGACAGCTCAAAGAAGAGACAAGCAATTGGAAGTTTTGGGAAAATGTTGAATTTTATGCGGCAAATGAGGCATGGGGAGACGTCAAAGGGAAAACAAAACCTGGTTGTTAAAAAGGAAGGGGAGACCCTGCACATGAAAGAATAACCCAAAGGAGCTACATTAGTAAGCACTCCTTCCTAAATAAGGGCATAAGTGGTCGAAGCAAACTGCCTACAGATGGCTTTATACTTTTTCCTGTAAACTTAGGGTGTTTGAGAAGGGAATGGCCAAACCCGTGCAATAATTTACTTTTATTTTGACGTTTTGATATGGCCATTATTTGGCTTGGCTATGGTACGTAGCTTGCTTCTAATTTTTGATTTTTTAACTGTACCTTGCCACCAGGCTGGTTGCTAAAATTACGCTGCAAGAAATAAATTATCAATCAATGAAATATCAACGGACTTACTATGTGGTTTGATTCTCTTTAATTCACGAAGTCTGTATTCATTAATCATTTTAAACTTCTCACGAGCACAGCCATGTCAGTCATCTTCCAATACATTTTGTAGTTGACCCTTATTGTAAAATGTACTTCTCAAACAAATCACTTAATCCTTTGATCGTTTAATTAATTTAACTCTTGTCAATTGATTTCCATATCCTCTTTGTTAATGCTAAGGCAACGGTGATCTTGCGGTATTTCTCTAAAATGGCAAACCACATCTGAGTACCTGAACTCCTGTAAAACTATTAATACTCAGTTTCATATCAAATATATGTGTAGTTTTAAATCTATAAATGAAGATTTGTCAACAACAGTAGCTCTAAAGAAAAAAAATCAGTGAATAATTGATACTAATTCCCACATTTTAAAAACATCTTAAAATCAACACTCCGCAGTTCTTCACAAAAGCAACATAACCTACTTAACACCGAAAGCGACATAATTGAAATAAATGTTCGGAGATGGAAATCGACGCAACAAAATAATTTTGAAAATAACGAGTTTTTACCTGGTTTGGACAAATAATTGGGGTTTTTTTCAAAGTCCCTTGCAAATCATTAGGCGCTTGGTAAGTGTGTTATGTGCTACTCTGTATAAATAATGCAATTGCCACTTCTGGACTGCCGTGACAAAAATTTATCGAACTTATGTCACCATTTCAAATTGACATGTGGTAAGCAGAAAGTGCTTGAGTGTTCAAATGTCTTTCAAGTACTTTGCTTTGCTCGTTTGTTGATGAATTCCAATATTCGTCTATTTCTACACGGGCGGAGGAATGATTTTACTTGCATTGTTCTTCGGATAATCTATTGGGGCAATTTGCGAGCATTTTTTACCAAATTAAAAATTAAATAATTATTTTATTTCATAAACTTCAAAATGATTTAAGTTCCCAGAGGAAAAAGATAATTAAATAAAAATACTTCGATGCGACGGAAGTGGGCTCAATATGCCACGGTAAGTAGTCTGCATGAAGTTAGCGAATGGGCGTTACGCTTATTGAAATGATCTTGACGCTTCTTTGTATTTACGTACCTCGAAAGGGGACGGTGTGAAAGTTATGTGTCTAAAAGTATGAACTTGTTTTTAGCGGTTCTACGATTATCTCCAGGGGTAAAACTTTTGGTTGAAATTAGCGATATTTTGTGTGGCTTATATACCGCTTCAGAACGCTTATTTTTCTCTGACACTATTGTGTATAGCCTTGGAGGTACTTAACTCTGAGGGAGGTGTCGTATCAAAAATTCTTTTGACATGGAGGTGGGGAATCTGGATAAAAAAATATGTCAAAAATAACAAATTTCCATTCTCTTTTGCGCTGTTGTAAGATTTTTCGTGATTTCTGCCGTACGCTGAGAATACTCTGTCGCAATGCATCTTTATAGTCGTAATGGTTGGCAGTAGTCTGTCAATCAGAGTCAAGTTTTTGATAGACCCAGACATGATAATACAAGAAGTCACTGAGTCAGTGACTTAGTGACTCCTTGTACCCTAATAAAGGTGTCTGGGACCGCCGAAATATTTTAGTGAGTAGTTGTAATGCATATAAATGTATATAAATATAAACATATAAATATATATATATATATATATGTATATATATATACATATATATGTTTTTTAAGGTAATCTACCGTTTAAGGTAGGTTTTTGGATGGACACCAAACAAACATTTTATTACCCCTAAAAAAACACAAAATCCATCATCCTACTCTAAATCAGGTCCCTCTTCATCTCTGAGTACTTTCTTCCTCCCTTCATCTCGTCCAACATCCCTATCCTGTTCCTTCCCTTTCCTCTTTTGCCCAACATTCTCCCCTCAATTACAGTCTTCAAAGTTTTTACGAGTCTTTTCTTAACATCCTTACTCAACGTCCCCGTCATCAACTCCCTCCTCCTTGTGAAAGCCTCTTTGCCTAGCCCAATGCTTCTCCTTACACTCCTACTACTTTGACCGTGTTGATCCAAAACACTTCCGAGATACGTAAACTGTTCTACCTGCTCCAGTTTCTGCCCTCCTATTTTAATGCCTAGCTTAGCCTTTTACTTTCTAGAAAATCGCATTACCTTTGTTTTATTAATATTAATTCTCATGCCATACCTGTCGCACTGAATTTCCAATTCACTCAGCAATGCTTGCAAACCCTTGGCTAACTGACAAACTAAAGCTTGGTCATCAGGGAACCTAACCGATTTTACGTATTCCCCACCCACTTTCATTCCTACCTCCGGGTCTTCCTACGCCTCTTTGATCATTTCCTCTGCATACAGGTTGAACAGCAACGGTGATAATGGGCAACCCTGCCTTACACCCCTTCCTAACACTGCCCATCCGGACTCCCCGTTTCCCGTGGGTGTATTTTTCCATGTTGCTGTTTTTGCATTTGGTATTGTTCTTTTTTACGGGTGGTGACCTAACACCCCCAGGCAACACGCCCTCGTGGTGGCTTGCAGGGTATCATGTAGATGTAGATGAAATTCAGGATTCGCGAAATAGAGGAAAGCAATTTTGAAATTGTTCAGGAACTTAGCATGTAGTGAGAGCAAAAAGAATGGGCATTAATCAAAGGGTTTTCTTGTGGCGTGAGAAAAAAAAATGGCACCAGAAATTTGGAAAAGGCAATAAAGACGAAAATGTAGCGATTAAGTGAATTGTTATTGCCATAATAAAAGAGAGAATTTATTTATGCCAATTAATTCACTAAAGCATGGCAATTATGACCGGGGGTTTTGCTTTGGATAGACTGCTGATAATTTTGCTGTATGGGGTAAAGAACAGTTAATTACTTTTATGAAATTATTATTTAAAGCAGTTTTGCCGAACACTTTCTTAACTGTTACCACATAAGACCTCTGATTATGATGTTTTACATTTGATTTGCAGCCGACATTGGCTTAAAGCTCTTAAACGACTAGAAATTTCAAAACAAATTAGCGACCCTGAAGTGGCTGCTGTCAATGAATATGTTCCGCGCTTTTTCCCCATCCTGGCAGTACTTTCACATTAGAGGCCCCTCCCTCCCTTATTTTTCCCCTCGTTTTTTAGCATGAAAGAGAATCGCTGATTCCTTTGCTCCAAGTAATTAATGTTCACTGAAACCAGAGCCGTGTGATTTTGTAACTTTGTTCTGTTAAAGTTTCCCATCAATCAATAAATAATAATTTACCTTGACGGTAAAGGAGCTCTGTTAAGTCAGTAAAAATCCTTGATTATTGCCATGGACCGTCCACCACTTAACTTGAATTGAAAGACTTCCTACGGTGAGGAATTAGACAAACTTGGTGAATCAATAAAAATTTATTCGTACGGTACTGCCATTTCATCACATAGGCAACATAGGGGTACCTGAAGATATCGTATGTAATAAATTTTTATTAATTAACAAAGTTTTTCTTATTCCTCAAGAGGAATGTTCACATGTTCACAAGGAGCCCGATACCATTGAAATTTCCTATGCTGTTCTTTTCATTCGACGAATATTTGTTAACTGAACTGGGGCGCACAATTCTACGTAAAATCAACGGGGAGGTAGATTGTGACTTTTATAAACTTGGTTTCCCTCAACTGCATTTTCGTATTCCCTGCTCGGTAATTTTTTTAAAAATCTTGATTCCCATTGTGGATCTCACGTGCTGGGTGCTAAAAAAGTTAAGGGAACGGGAAGGATGTTGTCATGGTGCTATTGAAATGGACGGGAAGGTATTTGTGTGTGTGTGGGTGGGTGTGGAGGGTTCAATTTTCACGTGGGAGACGACGCTCTAATATTCCGACTTCCCCATCCACTTTGGTTCATTCCCACTTACAAACCACTCGTCCCCAATCCTTGAATCGGCAGTGCGAGAGAGAGAGAGAGAGGGCGTAAATAATCGATCTGTAGGAATTCGAGGAGTGTGGGAGCAGCGGCGGCTCGTTAGCCGATGGGACGTGAAGGGGTTTTGAGCGTGGCACGAGGCGTTGGAAGTTTGGTTATTTGCGAAGAAACTTCCCTTTCTCGGAGACCGGCGTCAAGTAAGGCATCGGAATCGAGAAGCAACTTCCGTTTGGGGGTTTATCCTTTTCTCCTCGAGAGTGCTGCTTTTCATTTGTTTTTCTTTCTTCATTTCCCCCCCCCTCCCTCCTCCACCACCCAACGCTAATTCCTTCTCCTCCCCCCTACCCCATCAAGTCTCCACGTCTCAAGAAAGGTCACGTTTATTTTCCAAACTTCTTTAAAATTCAGTCGGACCACAGGAGGGAGTTAAATTCTTTTGCTCCACGTGTATAATTTTTTTGCGCTCCATTTTTTAAAAGGGATTGGGGAAAGAAGTCGAACTTGCGGAATTTGCCTCTTCTCTGAGATCTCTCGCACGCCCTCTTCCTTCTTCCCTCATCCTCGGCACTTCTTCCCGCTCCACGAAACCGGCGGCCAAGTCATCTATAATTAGCGCCATAATCTCACCTTCCTGGAGATTTAGACGACGGAAAATGATCCTGATTGGTTGACTTGGTGAGATCGTGGTAGTGTGTGTAGTAGGCAAGAACGCCTTGGTTTCCGGATCTGAGGATCTTGAGTTCACATCCGAGTGAAAGTAGCAGTCACTCAAATACACATAAAAGCTTTCCGATTATTCCGCCATCACCAACATCTACAAAATACATGCAAACCGCCGCAAGGGCGTGTGGCAGGGGGTGTTAGGTCACCAGCCATACATGCACAATCGCCATTAGTTCTTCCCAGGAGGTCTCAAGTAGGACGCGTGGAAAATAGCATCGAACGATGAACACATTAGCAGCATGTGCGGAACTGAAGTGAGGGAATTAGGCTTCGTCAATGGAGCCTCGGGAAAACATTTGAGTGGAAAATGTAAAAACAAATTATGTGCGTTAAATGCGTTTGTGAGGCTTGGTTACTCTTAGAGAACATTGAAGCATGTACGGGAAGTCTAATTTCATTATTAATGATTAAAAAGATTCCCGTTTCGCGAGGAATCAAAATGGCTGCACAAAGTGTTTTAAATAATTTGAAGGAATAGTGACTTATAACACTGCGATTACGCTTTTCATCATAATGAAAATAATGTAATATGGATTTGCGTTTTTCATCTTCTCTATAACTTCAACAAGTAAGAATTACACCTCGTCAAGCCCACGGCAATTTTCGCTGACACAAGTTTACGGCAATGTTCGCTGGGTGACCACAAAGCCACAAAATAAATTGTGGCATTGTACAAATGGTATATAATAAGTAATAGCACCTTGGGGCAGTCAAATGAAAACAGAACACCAGCCACAACACACAGTCCGTTAAAGCTAGAATCTAGCCTTTTACGTATCAGTATTGCCATAGCTGTGGTAGGGGAACCGCATAGTGACAGCTCACAGGCGAACGCAGTTTTTGGGTTATGTCCTTGTTGGTGCGCGGACTGTTTGTTGTAAAGGGTGTTCGGTTTTCATCTGAATGTCCCTAATAAATTGAAACGGTATGATCTCTATGGTGATGCAGGGGGAACACTCCTAGCCCCGAATTGCATTGGCAGGCAAGTTCACATCGATAATTAAAGGGAAATCGGAAGCCGAACGAAACGACTTGTGGAATTCCCTTCCACTCGCACAATTCATGACCACAAAGGAATTCAACGTTTCTGAAGAAAATTCAGATTATCTTAAAATGAAGTGATACCGATCGCTAATGATCACCGATCAGGCTGTGGTTGCTGGCATAACATTCTCCGCCGTTCAGTTTAAATGCATTTGGTGTAAAATAAGTTTACTCCCCTACCCAAAAACTGAATATTGAGAACCACACGTCTTAGTAGCAGGTGAGCCCTACCCTTGCCTATCGAATCAATCTCCAGGTTGTTCATACTCCATTCGTGAGAATCTGGACGGCACTCGGTAGTCTACTTCACAGGTGGGTGCAGTCCATATCGGATTTGGGGTAAGCTAGTACTTATTTGTGAATGGGGATCCGTGGATATTAATCTTGAGGGTAAAGAATGATGGGGTGGGTACATCGAGGAGGCGAGAGTGGTTTCATCTTCCCTTGGTGCTGGGTTAAACTGCCAGCAGTTGACTTCTGGGGTTTTGGCGCTAGTTTTAAGAGTTAGATTTAAAACTTAATTTCGGTCCTAGGCATCTTTCCCCGTTTTTATCAAATAATCATAGCACAAATAACTAATTAGGCATTTAATAAGCAGAAATTGCCTTCTTATTCAAATTGATCAGATGATGATAAGTTTATCAATCGAAAATTTTTAAAGAACGAATCAACAAATCTGAATACTTTAACCTATGTGATTTTTGCTGTGGAACCGTTTAATGAGTCTATAGTAATGCAATTTTTATTAGGAAATTACGCAGGAGTCAAAGTCACCAGTATTTGCAATCGAGAATATGAGAGTTTAAATTAAATTTTTTATTGTATTAATCTTCGGTGTCCGCCACCATCGGCAGTGACCCCTTTGGGTTTCAAATTCGGAGAAGAAAATCGTATTATTATTGGGGAGTTAAACAAAGAAATTAAAAATTTTAAGCACTTCAAACTGCAGAAATTTCCGACGATTATTTCAATTAAGAATATCAATAGTGTCCACAAAATCACTCCATAATCTATAAATCTAACTTGTCAAATTCTAGCTTGCACGTTAATGGATAAATGTTTTACTGCATACTACGGTGCAACTGCTTGTTAGTTGATAGTCTACGTATTTGCATGCGTTGAAAGGATTTTTGCATGAATGTATACGCTACTGTAGGTATAGGTTTGGATGGATGTGTTGATTTTGAATGTGGTTTTGTTCACTTTTACGGGTGGTAACCTAACAACCCCCGCCACACGCCCTTGCGGCGGCTTGCAGGGTATTATATAGATGTTGATAAATTTAATTCAAATTGTATTTTTAATGCATTTTTGGTCGACATTAGGATTAATTTTGGAATGAAATAATTAAACAGTCATATAAAAACTAATCTTTGTTGGCCTCTCAAAAATATCTTCTCATTTGAGTAAGCGTTTACGAGTATATTAAAACAGCGTTTTCCTAAAGTATAAATCGATAATTTACTAAAAATTTACATAGTAGTGACACTGAAATTGGAACTAATGTGTTTTCAACAGGGTTTTTATCAACCTTCAACCTAGGTTTAAACTTTTAGAAATATTTGATATGGTGTTCTTTTGACGTGAAAATGACGTGTTAACATCGAAACTACTGTCAGTGGCTAATAAAATTTCTGCGGAAGATTTAAGATCTTCAACCCTCAATGGCAGCTTTAATCTCCTTTTTCTGGTTCCTCAAATAAGTGGGTAATAGTCCTCGAGTGATCCTCTCTCATTTTCGGGACCGGATCAATGTAGCTACGAACAAACCTCTGCTGGCGGTTTTGCGGCCATGCAAATCTTCTCCATCTCCTCGTTTCTCCCCTTCCGATTTACTCTAGATGCCGAGCTGCCTCTGGATTTGCGCACTTGATTCGGCAGAGATGACCAAAGTTCATTCGCTTCTTCCCATGCCTGACAGGTAGACAGAGACTACCAAAGGTTACTCCCATGGTCCACAGCACAGTGAGGTGACCCACCTCATTAGTGACGTGACTCATCCATGGTTTCTTGAGAGCACTTAGAGATACATCCACATTTATAGCCTTTCCAGCGCTTCAATGGCAAATCGTCATACTCAAGCTTTTACCACCGCAAGCAATATAGGTAAAACGTTGTAGTCAAGTCTTTAAAGCCATGGGGATATCCATTTCCATACATCGCCATTAAGGTCATTGGCTTGACACTATTCGACCTGCCTATAGGCTACGTCATTGAGGGAAAGTTCAAATAATAAATAAGAAGTTTATGTGTGTTTCCCAGATAGATACTTTGAGATATTACAAGCAATTTACAGCCAGAATAATGATGAAAATAAAAAATAATGAAATAAGTATTGAATGCATAATTAAATAAAACAGTGGGAGAAGAGAGAAATGGAAGGAGAATATAAGGTTTGTACCAAAAAAAGAGGAATAAATCTGGGGAAAAAGTTTATTTAAGTACAAATTGATAAAAGTCTTCATGAGAGCACCCTTATGTATCGACACACCAATGCTAGTACCTCCGCCCGTCATGGTATGCTTATGTAAGGCATCAACAGGACCCTCGTTCAGGCGCCTCGTCACGGCCTCTTTGACTTAATCCTGTGGCCTAAAATGGTACTCAAAGGGGTTATACTTGGGTCGTGCTCAAAGACCCATGTCTTGTCACCAGTAACCATCTATAAAATAAAAATTCGGGTCATTTTCAAAGTGGTCCAAGAGGTCCAAGACAAGAATGTAGAACAAGCAATCTTCTGTTGGGGATCACTTGGCCCACTTTTCACATGGCTAACTCTTGTGTAAGAATGCAATGCACTATGGTTTTCTGAGTATTGCGCTCTTCTGCTAATATTCTGACACTTGGTGGTCAATCAAAATTGAGTACGTGCCTCACTTTTTGCACATTTTCATCACACTATGTAGTTGATTGATGTTCAGGACATTTTATCACGTATCGTTACTCCATAGAACGTGACATCGTGAATTCGTGACGCAACCCTCGATTAGGGCTCCAAATTTGCAGCGATCAGCTCACTGTAACGGCCCACAGACCACTGACGCAAGTCGCGTTGCTTTCCCAAGACCTCACACCACTTATCCCACCACAAATTTCCGCACTCATCCGTCAAGGTTGTTGGAAAAATCACTACATTTTTGAAGACAAATCATGCATACAGAGAAGGTGAAAAATAATATGACACTGCCTGAGATTCGATAACTTAAAGAAGACCATTACGGAAGGAAATAAATGTCGGCAGCAAGCATTAGAGAATGTCTTTGCAAGGAACTAGAAGAGAATGAAGGATTGTCTGGGGAAAAGGATGGTTTGGAGAGTCGCTGCAAGCTAACCCTCGGATCGATAACCTATGACTATGATTTTAAGGAAATAATAAATGGGATTTCAAAGTGATACAGGATCTGTCTCAAAAGTGAGGTTCGATACGCTCATACTTTTTCGACCCAAAAGGCGTTGCCCACAAGAATTATGTCTCTCGAGGACATACAGTAACAGTAACTTTTACGTGGAAGTCCTTGAAAGGCTGCAGAAAAGAATGAAAAGCGACTGCACGAAGGAGCTACCCGGTGGCGGCGGGGTAACGTCCTCGTCTGCCATTCCAAGGGTCGCGGGTTCGATTCCCGCCTGGGTGAGTTTTACTCCACCTTGGGCTTGGGTGTTTGTGAATGTGACCATTGTTATCGTTGTTAATAGTTCGATGTAAAGACCAAAATGTGCTGTTTTCGGACTAATACTGAATAAAATTTAAAAAAATACCATTTGGCGGCTGCACCACGACAACGACCGTCCCACGCTGACTTCCTCGTGACCTTGTACCCGGCCAGTCACAAGGTGGCAACGCTTCCCCAGTCACACTAGTCCCGATGTTGCACCGCCGGACTCCATATGGTTCCCAAGAATAAAAAGGAGCTGGAAGGGCAACCATTTTAGAAAGCTGGATAATGCCAAAGAGACCGTGACGAGGTGTCTGAACGAGGTATATGCCTTCCAGGAAGAGTACCGCGACTGACAGAAGAGCTGGCATCAGCGTGTCGATGAATCAGTGTGCTATTTTGTAGAATTTTGAATTAAGCATATTGTACTTTGATCAGTAATACTTTTTTCTCGGATTTATTCTACTTACTTCTGAGTCTGATCCTGCAGCACAAAATCTCCAGATATCCTTCACTATTATTGAGTGCTACGATATACAATATACTAGAATAATACGATGAGTTGTAGCAAGCGATTTTCACTTTGGGAATTTGGTACGTAGATAAGTGTGATGGAATTCTTTCATCGCTGGTGTTCCACTTGTGCTAACTCATTTGACAGATTTGTCGAAAAACAGATTTGTCTTGATCACTACAGTATTTAACGACCGAATAGATGCCTTCCATTGAGTGGGAAAACTTGTAATTTTAACACGGCTTGGATTGAACCTTGGCCTCAACAGTGGTCCAATTTCTACGCACTGGTGGATTATATGATTAAACAAATCTTTGGGATTGGCAGGCAAAAGCATTTGTAAACGTGCATCCGACCGTACGTTCGGATTTGGTTCATTGTTTTTTCGTGAGGTTTCGCGAGAACCAAAAGCGCAGAGTCCATGTGCAGGCTTATTAGATAATGATACGGATGTTGAAGATCTTTTGTACACCTTAAGAATACATTTTGAGAATCGCGCTTCAAGATTCTACAAGCTTTTTTTCGCCGCAACAACTTCTCGCCCACCCTCTCCCATTGTTGAGCACTTAGCCGATATTCACTGCCGCGACTCTTTGAACCGGGAAGGCAAGGATGCCGCGCCGCGCTCTTGCATCAATGCCTTATGGCGATGAGCGAGGTGAGAGGGAGGGTTAGAGTTAAAAGGATGTCGTCGATCCCCGTGGGGGCGGGGGTCCCCTTGGAAGCACCACGATAAGGGGTCGCGAGGGTAAAAGAGTGGCGGGTCGACAAAGCGAGCTGCGTATTTAATCCGGCGCTCAACCTAGCTCGATAACTATCGATAAATCATTAAGGGAGAGAGAGTGAGTGATAAAGAGATATATGTATAAACTGAGAGAGAGACGGACGGAGAGAGACAGGATCGGTTTTCCATATGCGGTGTACTCTCTTTGTGTTATTAAAAAAAAATTCTCCCGAATCGACGTCCTGTCAGCGTTGACTCTGTCTCCCTTTCACCTTTCTTCTCTTCCCTCACCGTGTCACGCACCAAAATGTGGGATGCAGAGGAGGGAGGGGGGTGAAAAGAGGACGAAACGGGAATATCTAAAAGGTTGGGGTGGAGGTTCTGGGGTATTTGGATCCGGAAATTCGGCGCCCGTGTCACGGGGGGGATGGTGGAAAAAGGGGGTGGCTTGCACCCCATCCCCTTTTTCCTGGATCCCTCAATCGCTGCTTCCCCCTCCCATGCAGCATCCTCTCCCCCCCACTCTCGACTCCTCACATCTTCAAAAAATCTCCCCACGGTACCGCGCGGTAGTTGACGAATGAGTGACGGAAGCAAGGGTCGGGGAACACGTTTATTCCCCACCCCCTCTTCCCTCCTCCACTCACTCCCCTCCTCGCCCCACACTTCCCGCCTCACCCCTCCCACCCCCTCAAATTCATTTTTCCACACATCCCGTCTCCTCTTTTTTTTGATGTCGCGGTAGACAGGAGGATTCTGTCGGGAGGGAAATCGACGTCAACGAGAATCGATACCCTGGCCCTTTTAGCCGAAAAGGGATCCGTGTAGGATTGACGTGCTACAATGAGGGCGCGCACGCTTTTTGACTTCTTTTTCACGTGGTTTACGACGCCGACGATTGCGCTCTCTGAGCAACTCGCAAGTGATCCCAAATTGTCATTTCAATGATTTTGTGTATGCTTTAAAAAAGGCGTCGTCTTTCAATTTCGAGTGCTCCTTAGAAATCTTTGGCAAGGAGGAAATAACGTATTAGATCATATTAACGTATTTGATTGTTCGTATTTCATTATTCATTTAATGATCATATTCGACTTTTCATGATTGGCGTGTACCCAGTCGTGATATGGATGAAGGTAAATAGTTATTTATATTGGGTTGGTTCTGTGCCCGGTGCGATTTCCCCGTTGAAAAGAACCATAGATAATAAATTCACATATACGAGTTTGAAAACATAAAACGCATAAGATTTCAAAAATTAATGATTTACAATTATTTCGTCGTAGTTTTAGCAAATATTTTTCGTGTCGGATAATTTTTGAATGGACTTAATCATTCCAAATACTGTTGTTACCCGTTCGGAAATCCTTAATAAACTGAAAATGAGGGCTAATGAAATATTGATTGAAATGAGCTCTTACGGCTAGTAATATAATAAATGTGAAACTCCAATTGCCGTAAACAGTTTACGGCTATTGGAGTTTCACATTTATTATAGGGCTAATGAACCTTGTTATTATGCTATGTGAGTTTGGTTTGGTTGGGAACTCATATTTGAGTGAGTGGTATAAGCTAAGTAATTGAGAAAGAAAGATGAATTAGCGTACCGAGTATGTGGACCATCCAAGGTTTTACGTCTATTCCACTGAATTTCCAATTCACTCAACAATCAATGCCTTTAACCCCTTGGCTGACTGACCATGATCAACAGCAAACGTAACGGTTTCCCGTATTTCCACCGACTTCTATTCCAACCTCCAGTTTAGTCCATGCCTCATTCGCCATTTACTCCAAATATGCTTTGAACAGCACGGGTGTTAATGGACAACCCTGTCTTACTCCTCTCCTTAACACTCCTCATCCGAACTCTCCATTCCCCACTAGTACCTGAGCAGTCTAAGGCATATTCTCCTTTCCAATCATTCTCCTCTCCTCTCCAATCCATCTCCTTTCCAATTGTTGTTCTCAATTAACTCAATCAAAAGGCTTTTTGAAATCCACGAAATAGAGAAATATATCTTGATTGTATTCTAAGTTCCTCTCTATTGGGGACCTCACCACTGCCATTGAGTCACTACATCGTACATTTCCCCTTTATGAACGGAAACCGATCCTCTCCGAAGGAATCATTTGCCCTTATCTCCATCTTCTCATTACTGTTTTTGAGTACCACGTTAGCTTTGGGGTATTGTTCTGTAGGCTTTATATATTCCAGCCTTTATCTTTTTTGGAATAGGAACTAACCATGATATGGTGTTATCTTCCAGTTAAATTCCTCTCCCTTTTAATGTTACAAACTAGTCCAAAGAGCTCTTCCTCCCACCTTTTCCTAAAACCATACATAGTTTTTCGAAAATGTTGTTGACCTCCACGGTCTTATTTGATTTTAATTCCCTTAACATCCGTTTCTATGTCGCCATCAAGTAAGTCAGGACCTGAGACATCTTCATCTGCGTCCATTCTCTTTCTATATCTAACCTTGTTGATCTAAAGTCTTTTCTATACAATTTGCTGTAAATTCCTTCCCTCTCTGTTGAATATTTTCTGGTTCAACTCATTATTTTCCTGACTTATCTCTGATTGTTGATCATCATTGCCTTACTTCCCGATAGTGTTTTCATTTTCCTGTTTTGCGCGCCACTTTTACGCTTCCTCCGTAAAATGTCCATATCCTCGCCCTGCGTTATTCGTCACGCTTCTTTAGCTCTATTCGAGACCCACCTCAGTTTATTATTCAACTCTTGATCCCACCTTCTAGCTAATTCCGTATTTACATGAATTCCATGGTTTTTGGTTCAACCCAACGGAACTTCATCATGAAAAGTGAATAATAATAGCTTTGTAAGTTCCATTGATTTTTATTTCAAAAACCGCACTTCATACGCACATTCACTTATTTATAACGGGGATGAAGGAGGAGAAAAAGAAAAAACAAAATGGTATAAACAAACATTTTTAAATGATAAATAGAGTGGCCAGTGTTTTCCCAAAGGATAATAGTAAAGTGGCCTTTTACAATATAAGTAATTTGAAGAGTTTACTAAACAAAACAATATAGCCAGTTAAACAAAATTAAAAAAATGGTGTCCCTAAATTAAAATGTAAAAAATGCAATGCGATTTATGTAGAGCAGACGGGAAGATCATTTAAGGTTAGAAGTGAAGAACACAAGCGGTGTATCCAAATATTTCACAATTTCTTCTCCACCAAACACTTGTGGGAAGAAGGACATACGAGCGATTTTACCCCCGAAGTCCTCCATAGTGAAACCGATGGCTGTGGATTGGATAGATAGGTAAATAGATAGATAGAGGTCTCTCATTTGGGTGAAATTGAGACCAAATGGTCCCTTCTAATGAACGTCTTAGAACAAATGAAGATAAGCAAAAACGTTGGAAATGGATTTCTGGTTAATGATAATGTGTATCCCTTATATTGCCCTCTCTTTGATCTCTCTTACACCCGGTAATCTCTCGTATCCTATCTACCTCTCCCTTACCTAGCACCACCATCAACCCCTTACGGAGAGTCGACTACCACTCTGCACTTCACCTTTACCTTCTCCCACTCCCCCCCTCCCTTCCTTGGTTGGTCCCCATCCTCCCCTTCCCTTTCTCCCAAGTTCTACCACCCCCCCCCCTCCACACCACACCTCTTATCCACCCTAAACCCCTCCCACCATATCCATGCATATATACATATATGTCAAAAAGTCCTGCATTTTGTATCTGATAATGTCGAAACAGGTCGTTTTTAAAATGAAAATCAGTGGAACTTACAAAGCTATTATTATTCATTTTTACGTATTTACATTCTTCTATTTCCTTCGCTCCTGTATCTTTCTAATCATGTCGCACATAATCTATGGTTTCATTTTCCTTTTACATTTTACTGTTCCTATGATTTCTTTTGCGGTTTTCGATATGCCTATTCTGATATATTGCCATTTTTATTTAGAACTGAGAACTGTTTGTATAGCTCTGATTCAATGCTCTTTTAATGGTCAGCTAAATCATGTAGGGCTGAATCAGGTTGAAACTAGAATACCAGTTGAATGTTTTACACGATCATTCATATCTTTTAATTGCATTTATCTCAGCGATTGTCCAGTCTAAATTCATTTTCCTCGAAATCATCCCTTTTCAATTCTTTGCCTCTTCTATCCGATTACATTTATTTCCAAATAGTTTATTATTCCTTCTTTTGCTCCGCTTACTTAAACGATTTCTCTATATTAAAACTTTCTAATATTTTTCTTGTCTCTCAACCTTCAATCAACGTTTTCAATGTCTTAAAGGTTTAACACGCCAATTCCTATTTTCCACCTATTTATACGAGAAATTTGCTATTTTTATTCATCTCTAGACAACTTACTTTCTTTTCTATGACTAGGCAGAACTTCATTGGGCTTCCCCTTATGTAATTTATTTAATATGGGGAAAACAATAAATTACTGGATTCAACGGGTGAAAAATGGTGAAAATAAGATACCAGGCGAATTAAAAAAGCTACAAAAGTAATTGATTTTCCCATGAACCCTTCTCCTAAGTACCCATATCTTAAAAAACTTCTTATATTATGAAACAGAGGCTAGTCCTTTGAGAAAAGTGAGGAAGGAAAGGAAGCCATTTCTGTGTTAATTGGAATTGTTAATGTGACTTTTTGACTGATTAAATATGGTATGCTTAGAAAGCAAATCACGTATGCATTGTCCTATACTTATCAACTGAATAATAAAAAAAAACTCTTGTTTATTTGTATTGGAGGGGAAAACATTATTGAAAACACTTGACATTTACGGTTCGCGAAGAAACTACAACAGTTGCCATTTTTTGCCAAATTTTGAAAATATCAAAGTCTGCGGAATATAAAATATGGCACCTTGGTTTTGATATGGTCTCTTGCGAGAGATTTGACTTTTTTCTTGTGTATTTACGACCAAGATATGTGAATTTTTTTGATGGCGTCTCGTGACACGAGTGGTGGAAAAAGCGGAATCGTCCACAAAATCCACGACCAGCGAGAGCCTAAACGCTCGCCGGCGATTTTATGAATTGTACATTTTCGTCCCCGGTTGAACAGACACGATTTGGGTAATGCAGACTTAATCTTTTCCGACAAATATTTTAATTCTTTTTGCATGTTTAGAGAGGAAGTTACACACATTAAAAGGCACTTAATAAACTATGCTGTTACTAAAGTAATTAATATTTTTCGTCCACCTATAAAGGTAGGTTTTTAATGGGTACCGTGTACTTATCGCTGCATTCCTGAGTGTCGGGCAACAGAAGTCAACCTGACATTTTTATGTGCTACAAAAACCTTTCTTAAATTCTGCATAACTATACTCTCGCCTTTGACCCCTACCTCTCTTACATGACATATTCCCCTCTATCAATGCTCAAGATAACATCGTCAAATCAAATCCAACCTCCTTCATTCATCCATTCTTGTCTCCTCAGGAATTCACTCCGAAATCTCTCTCCATCCCTTACAACCCTGCGTTGGTTGACCTCCCCACCCATTTTATTATTTCCAACTTAATCCACAAACGCATCTCAAAAACCTCCAAGCCCACGCCTGCCTGTCATCACGCTTAGACAACCAAGTTTTAACACCGTGCAAAGTTACCCTTCCAATCAAAGTTTTAGCTCATCTTTTCCTAATCTTCCTTCCTAATCTTTTCCAAACTCGACATTCCCGTCAACAGACTCTCATCTACTTATAAAAACTTCACTTAAGGGTCCAAGCGAGTAAAATGCCTTTGGAGCCAGTGTTAACTGTGAAGAGGGATTTTTATTCCTTACGCCAAAATATCGATTATCCTTCGGGACTGTCATTGCGATCACGAGAACTTTGGAGAGGGCTGCCGAAACGTGACCGAGCGTGTTTGGAGTAACGGCGGCCACTTTTCACCCACTGCTCAACCCCTCTCTTACTTCATCCACTAGAGATCAGTCGAGGAGGACGATGATTATTCAAAATTACGAGACAACTCTGGATAATTAAAGTCTTGTTTCAGAAGATCTCTTCAAAGTCCGCCCTCCCGTGTCCGCGAAAATGCCGCTCAAGATGAGACCACTTATTCTACTCCTGATCGCATTTCCAAATCAATACATCCGCCGTAGAAGGCCTGAAGATCTACCGCCAAAATAATGGACAAAATATTCAGTCAACATTAGATTTAATACATGCACCAGTTCTACGGCATTTTTTAAGTCAAACATGAAAAAAATGAACGGAAAATATCTCTTCTTACCATATTAATCACAATCTGAACAAACGTATTAAACTTTTCTGCTAACTTATTTCTGAAGCTTGATTTTATTTCATGTCCTGAAGGTACCTTAAATGCTTTTTGTATTTATTATTTATGTATGCATGTATTTCAGAACTGTGGGATCCATGGTTGACTTGTAGAAAGAAGGATAGTCGCAAAAAAAATTAAGAAGATTGGAATTGATAGAAGGTCAAGCTAAAATCGAAAGTCTGAGAGTGTTGGAAAATTATAAATGATACGTGGTATTTTTATATTAAAATCCACTGAGTACTAGGAATACTGACGGTTTATTTACGATGTCGGAAAAAGTTTTCTTAATGACCTAATTTGATGACAGACATGATAAATATTGATGGAAGAATACAATTGTGAAAACTTTAATATGAAACATGGAGGTGTATGGATCCGGGATTTTCGACGAATGGTGATTAATTTTTTAGATGCTTGCGTGGCATAAAATAAGTTATTTAGAGAGGACCAACGCCGAAGTTTGAAATATGGCAAAAAAATAGAGGTCAGTTGTGGGGTGAAGTTCGAAGAAGGTAGATATAGATAGAGTGGAGAAAGTGTTGTGAGAGCTACTCTGATATAGTTGTAGCCTGATAGAATGGAGAAAGAAAGGCAATCGGGTCAAAGGAGAAAAGAAAATAGGCTTGCCTACTTGGACCACTTCACGTGTGTCAGGAGGCATGAGGAATTGAAGAAAACAATTATGCAGGGCATATGAAAGTTAAAGGTAGTAGAGATACACGGCGATGCCACAAGCCACAGAATAAGTCATCTATAACGGCTGGACTTGCTCCGATGATGCTTCAGTATGATCATCATGATCGCATACAACCCCTTGTCGCTAAACGTTGAACACCCTACCGCTATTCATTAAGAGCATTTGCACGCATCATTCATCCTCTTTCACTCCATCTCCAACCATTTTTAAAGTCAATATTTTTAGCACCTTCTAAATTTTTCAAACGGCGTTTATTTTCCGCACAAAATTGCATTTCTTGGGTGAATTCGGCAGTTGCGTGCTTTATGCAATCGATGCCGCTACGATACGCCATTCATACGCTCGATACGCCATTCATTTCAAATAACGACACGCCACCTGTTCTTCCAGGAAGTGCGTTGCTATCACTTTGAAAAATCTTTGCTAAGCGACAGCGACACACAGCGCCCCACGATGTCACGGTGCACGGAGTGCTGTATTATTTTGTCTTTTCGTCGGCCGAACGGACCTCCCTCCTTGGTCGCAGCAATGCGCAGCGGCATTATGCATTCAGGAGGAGGCCATGAGCTTCGTCCCCTGTGTGGGGTGGAGAAGGCTGGAGTGGAGAGGGTGTAGGTGTACAAGGGTCGGGAGGAGAGGGACTGGGAGGAAGGGAAGAATCCATCCGCTGCAAAGGGAGACATAGTGACGGGGTTTGCACGCATTCAATTGTTGATGACCCCTATTCGAGAGCATATTTTCCCGACTTCCGTTCTCGGGTCGTGTATTCTATGTATGCACAAATGGGTCAAGCTTAACAAAAGTAACGATATTTTTCTGACAGCTATTTAAATTTTATAACTTAACAGAATATTTTTCCACCGCTGCGTGGGACGTGGAAGTCCAATGGGTTGAGTGGACAAGAGGGATCCTTTGCTCGAGTCTGGAGGAAGACCTTGGACAGCCTTAGTTTTATTCCAAGCTGTTTGCGATTTTTCGGGTCCTAGATCCTATAAATCTCAGGCGGCAGCTAGGAGCAACTGACATCTGGTATCATATATCAACCTAACCTTAGGATTAATTACACGTATATTGATTACAATCACTCATTCATATAAAATAGTAGATTATAACCTACCAATTTACGTTTTGGTGCTTCGTCTTAAAATGATTGATTTTTCGTAATATATTGATTCTACTTACTTAGAGATACTTAGAGAAAAGTTAACTTCAACTGTAAAAAATATAAATATTGACCCGTGGACAGAGTTGAACCATTTAGCTGCAAAACTAATTTCTATTAACAGGGAAGTAATATATTTTTAAATAAGTTAGGTTAAAAGTTAAAGTCTAATGAATTAAATTCAATTAGGGCTTACGGGTATAGTGTGCGGTGACACGATCCATCAAAAAACTGCCCTAAACAGACTGACTATTGTTAATAAAAATAATTTAGAGTTGGATTTTAAGTAATAAAAGCTAATTTAGCGAAAATATTTTCACTACTGCGAAAAAAACTTTTTTTTCATTTTCTTGCACCTCTAATAAAAAATGGAGCATTTTAGATGCCGACTCAGAGTGACAATTTACGAAATAAGTTTTCAGAGGTTTTGAACTTTTCTCATATCTATTCTTTGGCTCCGTACTGAACTCAGCCCCAAATTATGCCTATAAGGATCCAATTTCTTCTTAATAATTAATAAAGCATTAAAATTTCTAAAAATCAATCGGTTATTTTCAATAAAATACAAGACTTCCGTTGAAAAGTTAACCGGAATGCACGAGTCAAAACTTCTTCAGAAATGTATCACTTTAACTTACCGCGTCGTGGTTTGACGCGTCCATGGTGACGGAGTCCAGCCTTAAGAATGGCTGCACTCCCTGGCCTTAATCCATACGTGTATTTGGTCCTTTTTTCGCCATAAATGATCCCCTAAGGACCTAGGGTCCCGTAAAGGAAGAGCAATGGAAGCACGAGAGTAAATCTGTCCCCGGTTGGCCGGCTTGGCGAGTTAAAAGATGCAACAGGAACTCTTCTCTCTCCGCCTTCACATTTGAAAGCGTGCCCATGGGCACTCCTGGGAGTGACGAAGCGACGAGTCACATAACCTTTGTGCCTCCCATATTGGCAGCAGCCTACTTGGAATTGACACGGTGCGAAGAGAGAAAATTGGCCGAGATTTGCGGTCTAATCCTATGTGATTTATCATTTGCGTCATTCATTCGAAGATTTCCCTTGACGTAACTACTTATAATATTTTATTTAAATAACATTTTTCAGCAGTGGTAATAAACTTGAGGGACAGTAGCTATGGTATCCTATAGAGTCCTACCTGTGTTTTAATGCATTCGCAAATCGGTCTCGCTGTTATCAATAAGAAAAATACTTCGTAGATTTCAGAAAACTTCATCGCAAGCCGACCACTAGTGTCGTCATAAATGTGCATATTTAGGTAAATAATAATATAGATTACCTAATATATATATATATATATATATATATATATATATATATATATATATATATATACATATATATATATACTACCTTGATCAAAAATTTCCCGGAATTTATTCAGAAAATTAAAAATACAAGTTTATTCATCTAAATCTCTCGTATATTGTCCCCTTCAAAGTAATCCCCATCGACTGCAACACACTTATGCCAGCGCTTGATCCAATCCTCGAAACATTTTTTATATTCGGTTTTCGGTATGTCCATCAGTGCTTCCTGCGATTTTTCCATTACTTCCTCTCGGCTGCTAAAACGCGTTCCCCGTAATGGTTTTTTAACTCGATTGAACAGAAAGAAGTCACAGGGAGCCAAATCAGGTGAATTCTGTGGCTGTTGGATGGTATTTGTTGCATTTTTCGTCAAAAAATTACGAATAATGATAGCACTGTGCGACGGTGCGTTATCATGGTGCAAAATCCACGAGTTTTCTGCCCACATTTCTGGTCTCTTTCGGCGAATTGCTTCACGCAAACGTCTCATAACGCCCAAATAATACTCTTTGTTTACTGTCTGGCCTTCTGGCAAAAATTCATGATGCACTACACCGTTGTAATCCATGAAAACCGTCAGCATTGCCTTCTTTTTTGACTGAAAACGACGTGGTTTTTTTGGTCTCGGCTCATTTGGTGAACGCCATTCACTTGCCCGATGTCTGGATTGCGTGTCGTACTCATAAACCCACGTCTCGTCTCCAGTAATGATCCTTTTGATGAATGTGGGATCGGATTCAGCCTCGCAAATCATGTCTTTTGCGACGTCAACACGGTCTCTTTTTTGCATGAAATTGAGGTCTTTTGGCTGCTACACGACGGAAACCCAAATCATTAACCACAATGTCTTGGGCGGATCCATAGGCAATGTTCAAGTCCTCCGCTATTTCTCTGATGGTTAATTTGCGGTTATTGACCAACATTTCTTTTACTTTATCAATTTTTTCACCGACTTTCGATGTCGATGGTCTGCCACTGCGTTCATCATCTTCGATTGACTCACGACCACTTCTGAACCGCTCGTGCCACTGGTAAACGACCGTTTTTTTTAGAGAATCGTTGCCGAAACACTTTTCCAACATTTCCAACGTCCGTGCGCCACTAAATCCGTTTTTTACGCAAAATTTAATACAAGTTCGTTGTTGCAAATTTAAATCCATTTCTGAAATTGTAAAAAATCGCCAACACACACAGAGATAGATGTACTCTTGTTACGTAACTTTTGCAAATGTCAAGTTATGACACTAAGATTTAAAGGGAATATCAACAACAGATGTACCAATTTAACAAAAAAAACAGAACTCAAATCGGAACGATGGGAGCGCCACACGGTGGTTATTCCGGGAACTTTTTGATCAAGGTAGTATATATATAGAAACACAAAAAAAGAAGAACACTCACACGTTATTTCTTGATATTTCGACGGAAACAATCATTACTTCTATATCTTCAGAGGAAGACGGATTGTTTCTGTCGAAATATCAAGAAATAACGTGTGAGTGTTCTTCTTTTTTTGTGTTTCTATATTGTGTGTTACTGTGTATTGTACTATTCGGCACTTCCGTGTTACGTCTACGAAAGCATATATATATATATATATATATATATATATATATATATATATATATATATATATATATATATATATATATATATATATATATATATACTGTATCTAGTTAGCGTTAGCGAACAAAAACAGAAAAACCGAAAAACACAAATGAGAAAAGAAACTCACACGTTTTCGGATTTCCGCCTTTCTTAGGGGAGCGAAGGAAGGAGTTCTTTCACTATCTTTCTTGAGAACGGTAACTTGACCGCCGAAAGTTCGCCGAAAACATGTCAGTTTCTTTCCTTTTCTTGGTATTTCTTTGTTTTCGTTTTTGTTCGCTAGTGCTAATTTATATACATTATTATTCACATCCGTAAGACAGTAAGAACTGAGGGGGTGAATATTGAGGCCTGTGGCCATATTACATACCTGGTGGTACTCATCAAAAATGTAATATTAATTGATAGTGTGTAAAATATTTGACCTTAAACGATGCACCTCAGCAGTTGAGTCTTTCTTTCATTAGTGTTCTGAAAATATTATTTTTTTCTGAGAATTATCGTGTTTTTTATTATATTTTTGAGTGATTAAAAATAACGATACCAGGAGTACGTTCACTTATGACGATAAATAATTTCCTCGTTGGCGTTAACCTCTGACATTTGCTTCATGTAAAGTAAGTTTGCCTCACATGAACCTATGCGTGTTATTATGAATAAGAATTTGTACTACGAATAAAATTTTGGTAGCGTACACAAACCACTAACGATGGTGAAGATATTTAATGCTTTTGCTCAGGTTGTCCTCTGAAGTTCCCTCTGACTGTGGCACCCAATTGTTATCTACCATATGCAGGGCAAATCAATAGCCTTCTTCGAACATCATATTTTTTTCCTCTCTCCCTTAGATATACCATTCTTCAGTATTTCTTAGCTTCTAACGAAACATCTTTGGATAACTCAGAAAGCCAGCCTCTTCCGACTTGTACGCGATGAGTATCAGCCCTCTCAATTCGGATTCCGTCGTCAAATTTCCCTCAGGAGACCACAACACTTGAAGGATGTAGGTTGTTGAAAAGGTCACATAGCAGAGATCAAATGGATATCTTCGTGATATCTCAAACTGGTCCTTTCAAGGAACGAGGCATATCTGACTCTGAGTCCTTTTTGACTCTCCTTCTGCACAAAACTTCATGGGAAAAGGACTGTCGTGTGGGTGGAGTAATGGGACTTTGACAGAGGGGAGCGCTCGCGTTTCAAAGCGATACGCTAATGAAACGAGGTAAAGGGGGTAGCAAAAGAAACGAAAGGATCAACAACGTCCTCATAAATAACATTGACATTGCCCGCGATGTCTCCAGTGGGTGGAGGCGTTGCACATTTCCAGGAAATATACAACGACCCCTCCATTGAAATCAGGGCCGTAAAAATTGGATAAAAATCGGGTTATTTAGTATACGCCAAATTTTGGTGGTTCCAATTGTATTTTTTATTTTCCCCTAATTCGTTAACAACTATTCTAGATAGTACTATTTGGAAAAGGCCTTTTACATTATAAGTAAGAATGAGCCATAAGGATAGTAACTATTATTCAATTCTTAGGTGTAGGAATATTCACAACTAAGCGGAAATGAAACCAACGACCCCTAGCTTATAACGAGACTAGGTTATCCCAAGGCCACTGGGCCGGGAAGAATTTCATAAACGGATTCATTGATACGAATGATAAATAGAACCTTGGTGAGATGGAGATTATAGAATGCCGATTCTCTAAAAGACGGTAGCGTGACGTCTGCCTCACGGTGGTATGAGAGGTCAAACGGTTGCGGATTGGACAAATTCCAAACCATGAGATCGTCTTCCATGTCAATACTTGCGATCCTGGCGAAAAAATAACTCTTATGCTCTAAACTCTTAATCTATGTAGTTAATGGGAATTACGTTTTCAAGAATATATTCAACAATTTGAGATGTATTAGATAAATTATAACATCCTCTGCGATATTTATCTCGGCTAGATGGAAAAATGAGTTCGGTGTAGCGCCAAAATGATAAAAATGCTGAAATATGTTGCATCATGTCGAACAACATTGGTGAAGTTCAATTGTAATATAAATGTGCATAAAGTCGCAACATTCAGGTTGGAGCTTTTTATACTCATAATAATTGTTCAAGTTATTATTTTCAAGTTATCACTGCTTGGTGGAGTGCTTATGTATCAATTTATATGCGATTACTATGCGTCTAAAATAAAATTATACGGAACCGAAACCCTGATTACCCAAATAAAATATGTCTCCAGGCGTCAACCATTGAATTTTTCTGCTTCAGATAATTCCGAAATCGATTTTAACATTTTTTTTGGGATTATTCGGTACATTTTCTGCAGTGCACGTAAAAAGATCTCTATTAGTATCAAATAATATGTTTCCTACATTCTGTACACGAACGATTACGGACAATGTATTTAATGGTGTGATTCAAATTGCTTAGAACGACACGAACAGCAGGTACAAATATTGCGTGCATAAATTTGGAAAAAAAAAATAAATTTCAGTACTGATGAGAGAGAACCAATCTCCTTTTTTTAATTCAGTCGTCGAAGATGGATGGTGTTAATGGGGATTTTTCTAAATGTGAATTAGGGTTCCCGTTAGCATTCAGAAAGAAAACCAGTTCTAAGGACGAAACTATGACTTGTTCAAGTGGTTGCAGTAAGTGAGAAAGTGGGCTCAGAAAATTGCAAAAGCTGGTCGCCTGCTTCTTAAAACAATTATGAAATTGCTCATTTTGCTAGTGAGCACAATCGGCAAGCGATCGGAATCGGACCATCCCATTTTCTAGATGGCTTCTTAAAAACTGCACGTCAAAAGTTGCTGATAAATGGACATGAAGCAATCATTGTGATAGGGGTTTGCCACCATCATGAAATTACTTGATATCTTGTTTATTTATTCATACAAATAAATTTAAAAAATTATTTTCAGAATTTTAGTTGTTTTCATAATTAATATTTTAGAGCTTTAAAAAATTATTTAAAATATTCATTCATGTAGATTTGTTTCGAGTTTGTATGTAATAACGCAATTCGTAAAATAATACCATTATTTCGCATTTCAACTACTATTGACAGGTAAAAGTAATAATTAGATTTTCGTCGTGCAGAATATAATCTGAGTACTAGCAATTTATTTTTGGATATTGCCATAGTTCACCTCATTTGTTAGCCTTGTCGAAATCATTGAAATTTTTATGAGCACGATTCATCCTTATCTTGATGCAATCATATGAGAGGTTAGTGTTAATAAAGGGCATGGCAATATTAACTCTTATCTCGCTACTACGCTGCGCTTATGTGTTTACACTAACTTTGACCGCTGGTAAAAGGTCACGCGGATTTAGTTAAAATATCCTAGAATATGAAGATGTTACGTATCCTAAACCAATATCAATTAAATTTTATACCATGAGACTGCAAGCCATCTCCAGGATGTGTGACATGGGATTTTAGTTCACCAGCCATTTAAGTAACTGGTAATAAATTGCACAGAGTATTATTTTTCTTTTCGTAAAGTTTATTTGCTGTATTTTGTAATTCCAACTGCCATAGTCGCGAGTTATACGAGAAAAAATAGTTTCCTTGGATTGGTCTCTTTGGCAGTCAATATCCTTAATCCTCTCTTTGTTATCTTGTCAACCACTTTAATGGGGGACCAAAATTATTCTTTCTGTGCGATCGCTACATTCAAACGATTAGTATTTATCTAATTCATGGGATCTTGGATGAAATTTTAACATGCTGAATATTTTACGTCCTACACATCTGTACTTTCCCATTCTTGTTCCTTTTCAATCTTAGGGAAACGTTGATACTGCCCAAAGAATAATAAAAACCGATGAGAATGAATTTTCAGGTCAACCTTATAAATGAAAACCATTCAACTACTCCGTATTTTCCGATTGTTTGGTCTACATTTCCTCGTAGTTCTCCATTTCTATCTTTTAATCTTCTGGTTGGAATTTATTGTAGAACTTAGGTCTGTTGGTCCTTTAGTCAGGAGGATTAGCGGATATTGGAAGATGTTATGGTAAGGTTGTGGGAAGATGTCTTGTCCCATGTCTTGCCACTCCCAAGCTCAATGTGAACGCTGAATAATGAGATTTCTCCTTTATCTCAATAGTTTCAGCCTCAACTTTGTGGAAGTTCATTTTAATAAATGAAAAAGAAACACTTTGTTCCAATCCACACTTTATTTCAGGTACGACTAGTTTTGACGCTACGGCGTAGGTACCTGAGGATGACGCCGTAGCGTCGAAACTAGTCGTACCTGAAATAAAGTGGTGGATTGGAACAAAGTGTTTCTTTTTCATTTATTGAGATTTCTGCTGCTTATGTAATTACTCACACCCAGTTTTGAGGACGCAGTTGGCAGATTACGATTACTTTCCGAGGAAAATAACAAAATTAATAAATAATTAAATTTCGTTAGAAAAATTTTCACAAAGTCAAGCTTGCATCCAGAGATTATTTTCGATATTTATTGCTTCGTATTTGAGATTTATGAAATACCTGCAGCATTCCGTCGCACCCCCAGTCCCACCTCTCCCTTATTCCCCAACTGCGGAGAGTGACCACTTCAACTGACCACCATTTTTTGGCCCGACCTTTGTATTTGTGGACGATTGCGCCCTTCCCCTCCCCCCCTTCCCGGCGGACACACTCACCACCCTGTCTCCCCACCACCCTTTCCCCTTGACCTCTCGAGGTCATGCGGGGAGCAGGGAAAAGAGTGAGCCGGTTCATCCATGTCCCCATTTTCATACCTCGGCCCTCTCCTCGCTTTATCATTTTTTCATCGGCAACCGTTTCGTATAAAACCCGGCGAGGAATATTTCTGCTTTTTTTCCGCTTCACACCCTATTTTTTTTACGAATCTCTGTCCCTTTGCAAGTCCCACTATGCGCCTCTCTCCGAAAAAAAATCTCCCCCCCTCCCTTCCCAATCCCTAGGGTCCCACCCTATGTGCCCATTCCTCTAACGCCGCCCCTCAACGCTCCAGTCCGCGCTTCCAACCACCTCCTCCTCACCCCTCCCCCCCTTAAAATCCACCCATATCCGGAATGCCTCTCAAATCCCCGCCCCCATCTCTCCCAGGGCGCGCGTATATACTCAAGCCTCCTGTCGTATATCCCTCCCGCCCCCGCATCCTTCCACCCCCATCCCCTGCCCCATTTTGCCCATGTGCCATCGCGTCGCCTTTATTGGTCCCGCGAGCGGTCTTCTAAAAGTTTTGTTTTCCCTTCTTCTTTTTTTCTTTCACTTTTTTTCCATCTTCGCTGTTTTTTTATGCTATATATTTTTTTAGCGCGGCAATTTCGTAAACACTTGCCCCATAAATAAATATCCCTCGGCGGATTTCCACGAGTGAACCAGAGTGAGTGAGTGAGTGAGTGAGGGAGGGAGGGTCGGAGTGGGGTGGGTTAGAGGGAGGGGGGCGGCTGCTAGGGCGGCGGTGGCGGGGGTCGACCCACCAGTAGTCGAGGGTGCTATTATGCCGGATGGCGTGAATGCCTTCTCCTCCACAACTTTTATTTCCCGCGCCCTCTTCACATCGTCTCTCGGAACGTGTTTTTTTATTTTCATAATGTTTTTTTTATGCGCTCGCGTGGGGGTGTGCGGGAGGGCGCGTGTGTTTTGTTTATGAGCATAAGAGAGAAGGGTGGAGAAGGAGAGAAGCGGGCATGGAAGTGGGTGCGCCGTAACCATCTCCGCCGCGGACGAAAACGACCCCGCCGAAGTAAAAGAGCGTTTTAATGGAATCCACTCTCTCGAGGGGTTGGGGGCAGGGGATGAATGCTCTGGGGCGGAGGAGGGTGTGGGGGCGTCGTCTCAACTCAAACGGGGCTTAAGCGGCGCCGTGAGACAGCCGTCCCCGTCGCTTTCGTCTCCCGAAGACCGGTTCTGCCCGACGTTCACGCTCCCGTGGTTTCGACGATATTCCTATCGGAGGGAATTTGAACGTTGGCGCGTACTTAAGGCCTCTGTGGGTCTGTCTCTCTCACATCACTCTTTTAACTACTGCTGAATACGGCTCTCGGCTAGTTGAGCCCACGGGTATGGCCGTTTCTCACCGCAATAGGTTAGGTACGAATAAAATATCGCACTGAATGATCCACTGGAACATAATTCTTCACCTCAAAGTGTCACTCAGCGGCATGGTCAACATGCTCATACGCACGGGGGTGGGGTTGTCATCGAATGACCCTGGGTCGATTTTTCTAGCGTGTGTTAATTTGCACAATTATATGTGCTTAACCTCTTTTGCCATTTACTGTCAAGGAATGTTGCTAGGGAAAAAGAAAAGAATGATTGATTTGACTTATAGATCAAATAAGGAATTGAAAATTTAATGATACTTTTAATGAAAAAATTAGCACCACTAATTTCGAAGTGGTACAAATGAATGTATCCTTTAGTTAGAAGTGTGCTTAATTTATAAATGAGGCTGATATGTGTAGAGCATTTTTCTTGGTGCGCACAGAGATATTGATTATATATTAGGAATATGATGCTGCTACAAATGTTTCATTATCCTTAAAGTCAAATCTGAACAATTAACAGAAACAATAAGTGAAATTGAAATTATTACAAATGCACGTCATTACCCTTAAATGGCATTTTTAATAATTTTTTCCTCTAAATTATAAAGTGGCTATTATTTGTTCATGTTATCCATTATTATGGGAATTTTTATTATTATAAGGTAATCTACCGGTCAAGGTAGGCTTTTGGATGGACGCAACTGCCAAATAAATATTTTGTGACTCATAACAAAACACAATCCAGCCATCTACTCTACATCAGGTCCCTCTTCATCTCTGAGTACTTTCTTCCTCCCTTCATCCCGTCCGACATCCCTATCCTGTTCCTGCCCTTTCCTCGTCTGCCCTCTATTACAGTCTTCAACATTCCGCTGCCGATCATTACACCCTTCATCCATTTTTCCTGCCTTCATAGACATTTCTCCATATTCCCATTTAAGGGAATAACTTTTTAGATTTAGATTAGCTAGTTTCTAATTACGACAAAAGGTTTCCCGAAATTCAACAGCAAATCAATTAAACTACTACATAAATCATAATTGTCTTCTTGGTTTACAAAACATCCTTAATGGATGCACACAGCACGAAGCATCAGTATACGATGGGACAATAATATATAGTAACTCTATTTTTTATTTTTTTTTCCGTATGTATACCGAAAATACATTTTATGCTATTCCTATGATTTATTTTTTCTTAGTTTGGCTCTGAGGTATCCAAATTTTAGGCAAAAGACAGGGCCGGTTAGTACAATAATCAATATCAAATAAATAGATGAAGTAGCCGACAAAGAAAGAGTACGAAGGTTTGTTCAAGATGGAAAGCATTGAACAGAAGAAACGATTATTTTATACGAAATGTTTCCTTTCGGAATAGGCATATTGAGCAGGAAAATCTAAGATGAGAAACTCCTTTTAAAACTAATATAGTAACTGAATGATACCTCTTCTGTATTGACGATGATCAATTATTGATAAATTCAATGAATAAAATATCATTTCCCTATTATGCATTCATGAGTAATTATACCGATAGCTTTGTGCATGTCATTGGATAAACTGTCAATTTCACTGTGTATAAATTGGAGGCATTATAAAACGGAATGATACCAGGGATTAATGAGGAAGATCTCCGTTTATGCCTTGTCCTCTTCTAAACTAAGTACTCTTGAGGTCTATATTTCATCGTCTATCCATCGGTAAGAGGGACCAGTTTCCAAAAAGATTTACAAGAGGATCTGGGTAATGGTTTCATATTCAATTAAGTGCTACATTCAAGAAACTAATATTTTCTAAACTTTGTATATTAGATTCACTTACCGCAGCATCTTCTTTTGAAATTGGCTTTAGCTAGATTTAAATGAGACTAATAAGCTATCAAGTACCAATAGTCATGAATGTACAGAGTAAGCATTACTCTATTATTTATTCTCCCTGGAAGTAAAATTACAAAACATTATTTATTTATACTTTCATCTTCTTAAATATATTTTTCGGTAACCGATATAAAAGTCAGGTAATGAAATTTAGATACAGGAACGACCCCTTTTATAATGCAGTAGCGATTGCTATTCTTAATAAACAAAAGGTACAATACTCGTATTACTTAAGTTACCACTGTTTGCAAAACAATTAGTACTAAGACACCAAGTACAAAACTTATATCAAATAAGTTAGCTCCGTTCGCAGTAACTAATCAGATTCTAAATTAAAACAAGAAAAGAGTGAAAAACATGGCAAGAGTGATTATGGAATGGAACAAGAAAATTGAAGAAAATACTCCATTGATAAAGACCAAGAAGGTACACTTTAGTTTTGGCTGAAATTCACTCTTACATATGTTTCACTCTGATAATTGGCTTTCTTTTGAATAAAATTTTAATAATTATATGCATCCCGTCGAATCTGTTTAAAGGTAAGGAGGAAATCCAATAATTTTAACGGTTGAAATACCAATGGACTCATAAAAAAGGCATTGATACATTGTCATTTAAAAAATACATTGTCAATACCTTAATACGCTGTCGTTTAATTTTCCGTGCATTATTTCAGCCTTAGGCACGAGTTTCGATAGCATAAAAAAATTATCTGAAATCGAAAGGGAAGACCAACTTAAATATTGTGTGGTGGTGCTTACTAGAGAAACTATTTTAGTCTTAAATTATGTTAGAGAGGATTATGAAAAGAGCTTAAAAAATTTCAGGAATTGGTTGATTTGGATATCTGATTCGTCAATGTGGAACTTACGAAAATATTCCATTTTTCAGGGCCAACAGTATTATTATGAAAGGAAAGTGACCCACACTGATTACCAAATTTATTTAATTATATTTATGCTCATAAATTATAAGCCAAATTCAGGAAAGTAATAAAATTAGTATTTAATTTTTATCTTACATTTTCAATCGAGATCAAAAATTGAGAAAGAATTTAGGCTTAGAGAAGAGAATAGATTTAAGTTCAGTATAACGGCATTTCTAGGACCAAGTTCAGAAGCTTATAGATTTCAAAAGAGAGCATGAGAGATGAATATATGAGTTGATATTATGGATAGTATTCCAAAGGATAAGAGGTACAACAGTTGGGACATTAGAAGAAATATTGCATGGTAAAAATGAGAAGGAAAGAAAGAGTTCAATATGGAGCGAAGTGCTTATATGGATGTGAGACCTGGTCTTGAGGCAAGAGAATGAGCGTAAATTGGAGGTTATGGAGATTTGGGCGTGGTCGAGAAGGGGAAAAATAGGTTGAGGAGAGAAGAAGACAAACGCTGAGGTTCTAACTAGGTTGCTCAAAGAGAGGAAGTTGCAAGGGGAAATTCACGAAAAAGAAAAAGAAAGTGGACGTAGGAAATATTGAAATGAGAGGAGGACGTGATAGAGAGGAGAACGCTGTGTTAGTGGGGTAGAGGCGCACCTAGACCGCAGATGAAGGCATGTAGAATTTTCGAAGAAATTCGTCATTAAACATTTAAGGCCAATAGCCATGCCACTCTATTCACTGCTGCTTCCTTTAGGCTAGCATATGATCCGAAGTCCATCTCATGCTCCTTATTTTTTAAGAAAACAGCTAAGGGACATCCTCTTGGTTTCTTTCCTGCGACTTTCCCTTCCAATATGTTTTTAAGGAATTGCTCATGCCTTAATACATGTGCGATTGATTCTGCTCTCCTTTGTCCTATTGTTTTTAAGAGCGATCTCTTTTCTTTCACTTCTGCTTACACTTTTCCATTTCTTTTTATTTTTAACCAGCTTGTTTTTGTTAATTTCCTACATGTCCTCATTTCCAATGCCTTAAGCTTTTTTCTTTCCACTCTCCTGATCTCACATCCAGATAACGATACACTCCAAACGAACGTTTTGATGAACCCTTAACTGGTTTCTATGCTTAAATGATAATAGACATGTAAATTCTTCTTGTTTTGCCAAGACTATATTTCACTTAATCTCAGCCTCTCATGTATTTTTGTTGTTAATAATACTATCTAGGTAGCAAACATTTTAACCTAATCCGAGGTAGTGTTGTCTATTTTTAAGTCTGTTTCGATAATTTCTTTTCTCTTTTCTGTTACCATTATCTTGACCATCATTTTGTTTATTTTTAATTCCAAATTTTTTAGGTCTCTGAATAGTATTTTGAGAATCTTATTCATATTCTTTTCAGAGTCTGCACATTGCTATATCATCTCCAAAGCTGATATTGTGCATTATTCTTCCCTTCACATTAATACCTTTAGTTCTTTTTTTCATTTTTCAATTGCTTCCTCGATGAATGAATTAAATAGATAGGGGAATAGGAGATAAACGTGTCTCATGCTCCTTTTTATTTTTATTACTTTCCTGCATCCATTCATATCAACTTCGGTTGATTGAAAATGAATGGTTCTTTAGTCGTATGCATCTTACGACGTAACACCGAGAAAGTTCACTCACTTGCCTCAATCTAAATTTTGTGGCGCGTTAACTGTTGGGGTGAAAATAATCTTTCATAGGGAAAAAATAACTCATCTCAATCAGTTACCCTCGAACATCTGTAACTAAAAATCAGCAAAATTTCCTACCGGGATCATAGTAGCATAAAGGTCTCATTTTTGTCGGGTACTATTTGTATTCGTGACACGGGAGTTGAAATAATAACTTCCAATTAATGCTGTGCGATTTTAATTTTCCAATATTGGCCTTCGATATACGATTCATGCCGTGCAGGTAAAGATGTAACGACCTTGCAATAATAATTGGATAAATGTATCGAGAGCATCGATCGTTATTCTTCGATATGATCAAATACATCCACATTAAGCCCTACAAGCTACAAGGGCGTGTGGCAGGACTGGTAGGGTAGGGTAACACGGCCCTACATGCTGAAATGTTAGATGCATATTATAAATATTTTTAAATGTATGAATATGAAAACTCGAATGTTCTTTACCGTTCTAAAAGGCTGTCTTCCCTGCTCTATAAGTTAATCAAGGGGTTTCCAAAATAATTCCCCCGTGCACGCGTCACGCTTGCTATCTTCTCGTAGCATTTGTCAACATACCAGGTCGATTTTCTTGTTATTATTTCCAATTATTGAGTTAAACTATTCTCTTATGGATCCTTAATACTTGCTGCGTATTCGAAATATGATCTAACTAAACCAGAGTAACATCCTCCGTCAACTTTTCATTAAAATTTCCTGCCACCAGTCTAGTTAAACAAGGTCTTTCTAAGACTTACCCTAATTTTCTTCTGATGCACTTATCCCTTGAAAGTCTTGATGTCAGTATAATATTTTTAGTTTCGGTATCTACAAATTCTTTTTGTGAAGGAGAAAATGCCTATGCATAATCAAACAGATGCAAATGCACGCCTGTTACCTCAACACCCCCCTCCACACGCCCCGATAATGGCCTGCGGGACATTTTGTGGGTGTTCATGTGCTTTAATTCGTAGCTTGAAGCAAAACCCGTACTTTTCAACCATCTTCATGCGGCACCTTGGAAACCCCACTCCCTTGTAAACTAGAGGGACAGAATGTGTTTTAGTCTGTAGAACGTTTTACGTTCTTATCCTCTATATTCAGTGTATCGAGAAATTGTTTATTGTTTCAAATATCATCAATGCTGATTGTATCGTGTATTTCCATTCTTTTTCACCTCGATTTATTTTGCAACATCGCTCACATTGGCACATTAAAGCAAAATATTAACTTTAATTGTCGATATTTCATTTACATGAAATAATACATGGTCTATATGAAAAAATATCGGTGAGATGTCAATATTTGCTCATAGTACTAACACTCGATGCAATCATTATATGTCACCGCTCCTGAAGACATACGAGTATTGCCATCCCGGGCACCACTTCCTCGCTTCCCGCGATAAGCTAACTCCATATCACGACAAAACATGCATTCACGCGGACATATTCCATTCGATCATATTAAGCGACGAGAATCCTTCAAGATCAAATGATTGATCCTCCGAATGACACCCTTCGGTCCACATGATAATGCAATAAGATACAAAGAAAGAAGAGGTTGTACAAGTAAATGAAAACAGGACAAAAAAATATAGAACTAAGAGGACCTAAAGCACTTCAATACGACTCAAATTTTGGGCATTCTTATTCTCCACGGGTGCTGCACGGACAGTGGTAGAAAAGAAGCCGAACATTACTCGAAGACAGAGAAACTCGACTATAGGGAATTAAGGATTATTAAATGACCGTATGGAATGGCCGATGACGAATTTTAAAGAAGAACTCTTGAAAAGCTAATGCTATAGAGTGCTCCGTTAAGCCGAAGGACAAGTTGGGCGTATACCAATGAAGAAACGATAATATGCTGAAGACAGCTGCTGAATGTAAATGTGAAGAAATTAATCGAAGTGATCTAGTTATTAAGACAAATATAGTCGTGCGTACGAAAAAATATTGGTTAAAACATTTTGTATTTATTGGGAAGAGATACTAGAGGAGACATTTGTTCGAGGGTAATTTGAAAGGTACTCAGAATCACCACCACCTCGTAAATAAGTGCTTACGTTTTATTACACCAGAGAAAAATTCTGTGTAATAGGGTATAGAGAGATGCCCCGTGTAGTTCAAATACGGGAGGGGTAGTCACCTCAGTTTTAATTATCATTGAATATTAAAGTCTGTGTTGCTCAGTCCATTTATAAGTAGACCGTATATTCTTTAACATTACCTTTGAATTTATTATAAATTTTGAAGGTTCTGACTTGTGCGAATATAACCTTGTCATAACTACGTACATATTGCCGGTGATTCATCTCTAAATGAGAATTGACCCACATGATAGATTTATTTATGAGAGAAGAGTAGAACAGAAGAGATTTGTCATCAAGCGTACCTACTTAAGGCAAGAGTTAATTCTTTAAAGGGAAGCGGTAAAATAAGAAAGTCTTGCGTGGATTTGGCTGTGGTTCATTTTTATTCCTTTTTTACGTATCACAAATAAATAATATATTAGATGAATTAACCCTTGTTTTGAATTAAGTCTTCCTCCAGCATTTATACAAATTTGTACATTATTTGATAGATTCTTACTAAATATTTTCCTCTTTCCACTTCCTCTCCCACATCCTCCCTTATTATTTACACATCCAACCTGGCTCTTGGACCCCCTGCCACACACCTTTTCGGTATATCGTGGGGTATTTATGTCGATGTCGAAGAAAAATTTCAATACCACGAATTTAAGAAGTCTCGGGCACTAATTAAAAAATAATAATTTTGAATTAATCATGATATTCCACCATACCACGCATGAACTATCTCCTTCTAAGCCTCAGGAAGACAAGATCGTGAATGAAAGCGTGCTTGAATGTCACAAAGAAGATTAAACTGTGAGGATGGAGTAGTAACCATTACGAAAAATCGCCAAGGGGCTTTCTCATTTGAAATGATGACTGTAACTTTGGACTTGAAAGTAATCATACCAATTTAGAGGCTTAGAAGTACCCTACAGTAATGAGATAATTATTCAAATAATAATAATTTTATGCTCATGTGACATAAGGTATTATAGTGTCAGAACAATAGGTATTATTGAATTTCTATTATATTAAAGCCAAAAATATTTTTCAAGCTGCAAAGCATTGTATTCGGGGGATCGGATTGGTGTGGTGGCTAATGTACTGGATTCCCACCCCTAATAGGACCCGGGTTTGAATCCCGTGGATGACAGGATTTTTAATCTAATCTCTACTTGAGGTGCTATGTGGAGTGCACCTAAAGTGGCGAACGCCGTCCTTTGAATGAGGCGTTAAACTGCTGATATCTTTGGGAATGGGCTAATGCCGACACCGGGTTTTCCTCCAACCTTCCTCCAATCACTGAGTATCCTACATCTCTTAGCGATTTATCCATCTCCATTTCCAATGGCACAAATCACTTTAGCTGCCAGTCCTCTCCCCTTATGACTAGTAGTAGTACTGGTACCATTGCGATCATGTCTACCTCCTCAAAGCTTCGTACCCTGGAATAAAGTTCTAAAAAAGAACTTAGGAAGAGTAGGTAAGGCACCTTAAATAACGTAAACAGGAGCCCTTTTTGTCTTTGCTTATCCAGATAGGCTGCAAGCGTATATAAATCTCGATAGTACAGCAATAATTTCATTATACCTGTATGTATGCAGTAAGTAAACAATGGTTATTTCAAATTTGAAATAATTCAGTTTTGTGTAGCACATATGAGAGCCTTTTGAATTCACGCGGATATTTTTCCGGTTGAAACTGGACCACCTAATCCTGGGAATACCTTATTTCACGCAAGCACTTGCTGTGAATTTTAATTTCAGTTGATGAGGACTTTCCCTCCCGCGCGAGAGAGATATTCGTGGTTGATTTAAGAGGGAGGAATGGAATGGTTGGGAAAGTAAAATTGTGCCCTCCATCAACCGCCCAATATTGTGTTGCCCGGGGTTAAAACCACATCTTCGTGGACCCACATTCGCGTCGCGCGCTTCGTATGGTGAAGGTCGGCGCATGCGCTCCCGAGTACTAGTGGCCAAAGAGGTGTGAGGAAGGTGGGGCTGTGAGGGGTTGGACGCGAAGTGGGATGCAATCCGAATGGAAAAATCCCGCCGGATGGAGGCGCAATCCTGTTATAACGTGTGTTGCAGCACGCGGACGGCGTTTTAGGTGTGGACTGCTTGGAGCCTTCCCCCCTCCCCATGACCTGTATTTACTGCGAGTCCTACGAGAGCGCCAAGGCGTATTCGGAAATTATTATTAGAGAGGTCGGACAATTAGTGACCGCTCGGAGTCCACGCGATAGTGGAGCGTTAAGCGGAGAACGTACGGGGTCGTAAACTTGCCTTAAAAGGGTTTTGTGCTCGAGGATCCTTAACTTCTGTTTACTTGCAGAATTACCGAAAAACAAGTTTTTCCTCCAATTGCCAAAATTAGAATTGACTTCCCACCACAGGGTGGAAACATACCAGTTGCCACTCGTTTGGAGAGGATAGAGGACTGGCCACGTGCTCCCTGTATTCGTGAAGAAGAAACAGGTCGCGTATTCATAATTTTTTGAGCAAATTGCTTACTGTTGAGCCTTAAGGGAAATACGCTACGTGGCATATGATTTTGAGAATCGCTTGTGGGATGGAATAAGTGGAGAACAATTCTGTTCTACCTTACACCATAATTAGTTTTTAAAGTGATTGAATCGATTGAAAAAATCTTTTTTTCAATATTGCCTCAAAATCTGATGGAGCTTACCTAGCTGGTTATTTTAATTTATTTTAGTCAAAATATGTCAAACGAAGTCGAAAATCGTGTTAGTTACACCACTCGAGAACAGCGGAACCGATTATCATGATGCTTGGATTTTTCGATACGACTCCGCGAAGAATAGCAGAATAAGCATTAAAATATCGTAAAAGTATAGTATCGTAAAATATCGTATCATATTGTCGATTTTAAAGATATTTGGTTTTTTGGATTCCTCTGAGCCCAGAATAGCAAAATACCCATTTCAGCATCGTTATAGTATCGTATCGTAATATCGTATTGGAAAACATCTAGTCGCATCGCTTCATCGAAAACATTTCAACGTCGGAAGCAAGGTGACGTACCTCCTGGTCATCCGGATGTGCATTCTACTGATGCTCTTAGCCATATTTATACAGTTCATCCGAAGAATGATGAATGCCTCTGTTTGCGGTGGTTACTGGTTATTGTTCGAGGGGCCAAATCGTTCGAAACACTACGATTTGTCAATGGTATAGTGGACCCAACATTTCGGGCTGAATGTCAAGAGGTTAATTTGCTTGAAAACGATAATCATTGGGACACGACTATGGCTGAAGCAGCTATTTCTGCATCTCCAAGGCAGATACGCACATTATTTGCTATCATCCGATCGACATGCTTCCCATCCAATCCACGTGACCTGTGGAAGAATAACTTTTTAATAAGTTACAAGGATAACATGTCAGAAAACATTTTACATCGCATTCATGTAAGTTTAAGGAATGTCGATATTGAGGTAAACGAGGAGATGTTGGGATCGAGATGGTGCGAGGGCGCGGGTTCAAATCCCGGCGGTGTTGAATATTTTCCATACTTAAGGTGCTATGTGGAGGGCACTTTGAGTGAGTACGCCGTCCGTCGGATGGGACATTAAACTGCGGACCCCTTGGTGCCTTTCGTAAAGAGTAGGCGAATGACGACGCCGGGTCTCTCCCCACCCTTCATCCTTTCCTGTCCATCCCTTATGGCGCAAATTACCTCAGCTGTCGGTCACCTCCCCTAAATACTACTACTACGAGGTAGTAGTAGTATTTAGGGGAGGTATTTGGGTAATAGTAGATGTATAACCAGGCTTTGCTGTTGATTGAAGGCATGTGTTACCTCATGAGCGGCAGTTTATTAGTGAAATTAGGAATGCCAGCGCCTCATCGTGGAATGAACGACGCATTTAATCGAGAATTGGCACGTGAGCGTGAATATGATCGACATACTACCTTGATCAAAAAGTTCCCGGAATAACCACCGTGTGGCGCTCCCATTGTTCCGATTTGAGTTCTGTTTTTTTTGTTAAATTGGTACATCTGTTGTTGATATTCCCTTTAAATCTTAGTGTCATAACTTGACATTTGCAAAAGTTACGTAGCCAAGAGTACATCTATCTCTGTGTGTGTTGGCGATTTTTTACAATTTCAGAAATGGATTTAAATTTGCAACGACGAACTTGTATTAAATTTTGCGTAAAAACGGATTTAGTGGCGCACGGACGTTGGAAATGTTGGAAAAGTGTTTCGGCAACGATTCTCTAAAAAAAACGGTCGTTTACCAGTGGCACGAGCGGTTCAGAAGTGGTCGTGAGTCAATCGAAGATGATGAACGCAGTGGCAGACCATCGACATCGAAAGTCGGTGAAAAAATTGATAAAGTAAAAGAAATGTTGGTCAATAACCGCAAATTAACCATCAGAGAAATAGCGGAGGACTTGAACATTGCCTATGGATCCGCCCAAGACATTGTGGTTAATGATTTGGGTTTCCGTCGTGTAGCATGCCAAAAGACCTCAATTTCATGCAAAAAAGAGACCGTGTTGACGTCGCAAAAGACATGATTTGCGAGGCTGAATCCGATCCCACATTCATCAAAAGGATCATTGCTGGAGACGAGACGTGGGTTTATGAGTACGACACACAATCCAGACATCAGGCAAGTGAATGGCGTTCACCAAATGAGCCGAGACCAAAAAAACCACGTCGTTTTCAGTCAAAAAAGAAGGCAATGCTGACGGTTTTCATGGATTACAACGGTGTAGTGCATCATGAATTTTTGCCAGAAGGCCAGACAGTAAACAAAGAGTATTATTTGGGCGTTATGAGACGTTTGCGTGAAGCAATTCGCCGAAAGAGACCAGAAATGTGGGCAGAAAACTCGTGGATTTTGCACCATGATAACGCACCGTCGCACAGTGCTATCATTATTCGTAATTTTTTGACGAAAAATGCAACAAATACCATCCAACAGCCACCGAATTCACCTGATTTGGCTCCCTGTGACTTCTTTCTGTTCAATCGAGTTAAAAAACCATTACGGGGAACGCGTTTTAGCAGCCGAGAGGACGTAATGGAAAAATCGCAGGAAGCACTGATGGACATACCGAAAACCGAATATAAAAAATGTTTCGAGGATTGGATCAAGCGCTGGCATAAGTGTGTTGCAGTCGATGGGGATTACTTTGAAGGGGACAATATAGATTTAGATGAATAAACTTGTATTTTTAATTTTCTGAATAAATTCCGGGAAATTTTTGATCAAGGTAGTATTCAGTTCAAGCGAATATACCCCTGCTGATCCTCCAACAGAAGGAGGAATATGATAAATTGATGAACGAAATTGATGATGGAAATGGTTGCTTATCTTTCCCGGATGCACCTGGTGGAACTGAGAAGACAATTCCTCATATCATTTCTTTTGAACACTATTCTTGCGAGATCGGACATGGCGGTAGCAATGGTTTCTTCGGCCGCATTGTTGGAAGGATGCCTTACGGCTCATTCAGCGTTAAAGTTACTGTTAAACCTACAAAATTCGGAACAAGTGTCACGTAACATTTCGAAAGCGTCCGCAATGGCCAACATTTTAGAAGCGCAATGCGCAATGACTCGAAACGATTTGGTGGCGTGATGATTTTACCATCTGCCGATTTCCACCAAACACTGCCATTCATTCCAAGATCGACTGCTGCCGATGAAATAAACGTTCGCCTCAAGTCATCAAATCTGTGGCGCTATTGTGAAGAAACTTCAACTGTCAACAAATATGAGATTTGTATCGCTGAACGATAAATCTGCTGAAGATTTCTCCAAGCAATTGTTTACTTTTGGTAATGGCCGTGTTCCTGCAAACTAATCGAGCGGATTGATTTCATTTCCTCGGAGATTTTGCAATTTCGTTTCATCGGAAGATGAGCTCATCAACAGAGTGTTCCCGAATATCATTGATAACCACAAAAATCACAAATGGTTGAGTGAGCGAGCAATTTTGGCGGCTGAGGATAAAGATGAGGAGGACTCAAACTTTGTATTTCAGTATCAAATCGTTGGTACTCTGCATTCATTCAAATCTATTTACTTTGTAACAAACGAAGACGAAGTCACCAACTATCCATCTGAAATTTTTAACTCCTTAGATATGCCCGGCATATCACCACACAATTTACAGCTGAAGGTTTGCTCGGTGGTCATGATGCTTCGAAACCCAAACCAACCCGAATTATGCAATGGAACGCGTTTGGTGAAAAAAAACTAATGATCAATGTGATTCACACGACTATTCTCAGAGGAAAATTCAAATATGAGGAAGTTTTCATTCCGAGGATTCCCATGATTCCAACCAATATGCCCTTTGAGTTTAAACGAATTCAATTTCCAATTCGTGTTGCATTCGCGATGACGATTAACCAAATGTCGAGTGTTTGTGGTCTGAATCTAGAAAACTTATATTTTTCTCATGGTCCATTATATGTTATACGTTCGCGTGTTGGTAAACCATCCGCTTTATTTGTTCTTGGACCTGATAAAAAAGCAAAAAATGTTCTATATTAAGGGTTGACTCCAGAAAATAAACCCGAATATGCATAAATTTGGAAAAAGGAAATGTCTTTCAGACAAACCATTTCAATACTTTTTTGTATTTTTATTGATTTTTTTTCCTTGCATTATTATAACAAGTACGATTAAAATCGGTATAGCCGTTCTTCATTTATAAATGTTTAACTAAACTATTCATTAGTTGGAAGTCGGTACGAAGTTCGCCGAGTCAGCCAGTTATGATATAAAAAGAAAACTATTTTTGATCATTTATTTTTATTTAACATTGGGTGATTTATACCTAGAAACCAGTAAAAAAAATCAGTTCTCCAATCAGTCAAAATCAGTGCTAATCACCCAATTTTAACTTAAAATAAATCGTCAAATTGTTTTCCCATCATAACTGCGGTAAACTCAAAGTACCAGGAAGATAAGTTTCATCGGATACGGATAAAATATTAAAAAAAAAAGATTTTTTTGATTTATTTCATCGCTTTAAATATAAATTATGGTATGAGGTAGGGCAGAATTGCTCTTCACCTATTCCATTACAAAAGCGATTCTCAAAATCACATGTTTCATAGTGTATTTCCCTTAAGGCCCTACACTAAGCAATTTGCTCAAGACATTATGAATGTTTGACCAGTTTCTTCTCCACTCATGCTTTAGTACAATTTAAATTTTTTAAACGTTTTTTGATAGATTAATAAATCTGGTGAGCCTGGCTTTTTTAGGCTGTAGGATAGGAGTTCATAAATGACAGGGCTCTCTTTTAAAGATCAAACTCGTTAATTCATTTATACTGCTAATTCCTTTTGTGTTGCATGAGAGTGTAAGCGTTTCCCACGATTTGATGATGTTGCGGTACCTTTCGAGTGTTTTGCGAACGAAGCATAGGATACCTACCATGTTAGTGATTCAAGGCTTTACTGGCTTTTAACGGTCATCTCCTAGGGAAACGTGATAACTCTTCTCTCTTCTATTCGAGAGAAACATCAAACCACATAATAAAGCAACACCTGAACGCTAAAATAGATTGCTGAAGAAGTCCTTGGTGTTGTCGTTCGAATTACGAATGGCATTTAAGTCATGTACGTGTCTGACCCCCGCTTTTGGAAAATAGCCAATAAGGTTCTTGTATTTCAGTTCTTAATACCGGAGTTTTATTTTATAGTTGTAAAATAAGAGATTAACAATTGATGTTACATTTTACGTTTGTTGCATTTACCAACAAACTGAAATAGTTCTCGTTCATGTATGCCTTTCTCTACATGATAAAAATCAACTAAGCCAAAGGTACTTAAAGTCACTACGGGGTGGGGTAGGGAATTAACACCAAATCTGGATTTCAACATCCAACTTATGTGCTGGCTAGTGTTAAGTTGACCACTAAATATGTCAAAAATTAATCAAAGAAATTATTGTCCCTAAATCAACGTTCACAATGATATTAAGTGTAAAATACTAGCATGCAAAGTGGATTCATATTATGGATAACAATAAAATAAGGGTTTCATAAAATAATGGTAACTTCTAGTTAACATAGAATTAAATGCCATTTCCTAGCATTGACATTTATAGTTACTGTGATCCCTTATCGTTTGCAGGAAAAACGAGATCTCAAACGTGTCGTATCTATAGTTGATATTTCTTTCTTTTTCATCTACATTATTTCTCCTATGGTGGGGATAATAACACATTTTTAACATTATCGCAAAAGAGATGTATATGTAGAATGCCACGTGTAATTAATTCATACTTTGATTTCATCAGCTGGTCCGTGTTCAGTATGCAGCTATTCCATCATTTGTTCCTTGCATAGCCATACTATTTGCTTTCTAGGCCGTTAAATAAAACCAAAATAAAAAATATTGGATGTGTACCTATTTTAAGCTATGATGCAGTGTTGAATGCGTTTTAGTTCGTGTTTCCTCAAAGAATTTGCATTCTGCAGAAATCCAGAGATTTTGCAGGTGACTCAGTTGATCTAAGAGATTATATCCCTCAATTTGCTAACCTGCTTTCCTATCATCGGTAACAAATAAAATTACGGATTCGAAATTTTTCGATTTTTAAATTGAAGCGTAATTTTTTTTGTTTTCATTTCAGTGATTGGCGCATTCATTGGTGTCCGCGACCATACTACGGGGACTTGGAGATATGGAACATTTTGTGAGTTCCACACACGTAATCGGATTTACCGAGGATAACCGTGGTGTTTACTTTGATGGAACAGTAAGTGAACGCAGTCATTGTTTTTGAATTTTGAGTCGAAGTTTTGTTTATTCAATCGATTCGAGTGTTCATTTTGCGATTTTGTGTTAATTTCTGCGACTTTGGCGTGTGTTTTGCGGTGTTTGCGTTCTAATTGGAGTTTGAATACGTGTCTAAAAAGCTGTTATCGGTTTATTTAAAATATTTTGTGCTGTGTTAAATGTCTATTTTCAAATCGTCTACGCCTGGGATGTTTTAAAAGGGTTCTTTTAAAATATTTGAAACACTTTTTTAAGATTTTTTTCTCACACAATTGAAATGGCTGTTAGTTAAACTTCTGATGACGCTTGGTCTCGAAATTTGTTTTGCACCAGCTGTTTAGCATACATTTAAATTAACGTTCCATGGTTGCGGTTCTCATCTGCTAAATTCTGAAATAGCAAAAAATATTATTTCGGTTATGTATAGCAGGTCAAAGAATTCGTCGTTTTTGGCTGAGTAGTCTTTCTTTAGATTAGACTGCATATGAATATTTGTGTTTTGATTAGATGTTTATTTTTAAGTGAAGCTTGGGAAATATTGGTGTTTTTTGAAATTTTTGAGGAAGGGGAAACCACGTGAGAGTATGAATTTTAAACCGGAGAATGGTCTCCCTTCGCAGGTTATACTCTCTAGTCATTTCATCCGTTTATTTGGTCATCAGAGTCCCTATTTAGCAAAACTCTAATGATTTCGCTAGACTAAAATTCCTAATGAAGTAATTCCAATGATTGCAATATTCAATAATATTTTGCTTTATCACTGAACCTAGACTCCCCGATCACCAGGAGACCTTGACCGCGGGTGGGATTTAGGGATTGGGTCCCAAACACCACCTTACGATCTGTGGGTTCCCAGGTCTATCACTTTCTTTCCCCCCAAAATTCCTATAGGGCCGCAAGTTAACCCTGTCACATGCACCCAACAAACGGTCATCCTCTTCTTAGTCAACGCGGGGCCTTATTTCGTTAACACTAAACCAATCCATCGTCTCTCCCCTAGGCCCAGTGAATAACCCTCCTCTGTTACTCCATTACCTCGCTATAAATTGAGATTCACGTTTCAGAATGTTGCCAGAAGATGTACTATTGATTTGATACCAACGCATTCATTTAAATATATAGCGTAGAAAAGTGGCTCGAATGTTTTCGGGTTCTATCGCATTGATTCATCTTGTGGGGACACAGTTTCGCTAACAATACAATCGGAATCTACAGGACCAGGTCAGACTCTAAACTAAGAAAATTTTCTCCTGGAATATCGTTAAAATGGTTATCAAATAGGAGGAACTCTTCTGTCCGCAGAGGAAGGTGTTCTTGCTTCCGCAAATTTCGGAATACGTGTGTGACTTTTTGCGTGTCTTTTGCTATATTTTTTTGGCCAACCTTATCTTGCTCCTTCTTTTGAATTAAATAAATCAAATATAGATGCACTTATATCTTTCTTAATGAGTTGGTGCTTCCTTGCTATTGTATTTGTACTAACTGCTATGGTAGTAGTTTTTAGGGGAGGCGACCGACAGCTAAGGTCATTTGCGCCATAGGGGATGGACAGGAAAGGATGAAGGGTGGAGAGAAACCCAGCGTCGGCATTAGCCTACTCTCCAGTGTGAATCCGGGAGACGGTATCCCGATCCCTACTTGAGGTGCTTTGTGGAAAGCACTTTGAGTGAGTGCGCCGTCCGTCGGATGGGACGTAAAACTGTGGACCTGTAAATGCTTAATTTTGTGGCTCGAGAACCGGCCAGTTTTAGAGAAAAGTTTGGCAATCACATTTGTAACATTATATTAATAATAGTGGGTCGCAGTAGGCCAGGGATAGAGTGTTGGACGACTGACCGGAGGGCCCGGGTTGAATTCCCGGCCAAGCCTCTCCTGGCTCCACCCAAGCCATATGATTTGTCGGGTACCAGATCTTTCTCGGGAAACCATAACCGGCACAGGGAAAGGAAATGGCCCCCCTGCCCTGATGTGTGAATTTCACTCGCCGTATAGGGCTTAGTACTGGGTAATCTCTATCATGACCTACCAAACCGACCTTCGGGTTGATTACTGTGTTAGTGGTTAATATTAATAATACGTTATCAAATCTCATTGATGAAATGAAACCATTTTATCCTAATTTACTGTTTGAATTTAATTTTGGGCAGCAAAGTAATCACACATTCTCAATGAAATCTATAATTACGCATACTTTACTATGAAAAGTAGCCAATAACCAATTGCCTTTAAGTTCCCTTTCCTTCTGGCGCCCCCTCCTGACGACCGTTTTCAAGCCACCATCAACAGTTTTGATCCCCATAATGGTTTCTGTAAGTTTATTCCGTATAGTTGCATTCATAGATGTACGTGGGATGTATCCTTTAATATTTATTGAAGTTGTTTTGTTACTATGGGCCTTTTATTTTGACATTTTACAGATAAATAGACCAACTTTCGTTATTCTCAAATGATAACTCAATTGAAAGAAAAACTCTGGCCATTACTGTAAATTAAAAACAAACTGAGTTTTTTGTGAATAGATCTTACCTGATCTTGAAGATGCTCTCTTTTTTTTACAAAATAATTTAATGATACTTTAGAATAACTGTATCAATTGAATTAACTGTCAGCCCAGTGGTTTGAGAACTAGGTATCATTAGGGATTTCTAAACTGCGTGTTCAATATCGTCTCGATAAATTACTAGAAAATCTTGTATTGAATCTTAAAATTATGCGCAAAAATATTTATGCATTAGGAGAAATGGTTGAATACCTGTAGAAGATACATATTTTTTGTCCTTATCTCTTTTGTCTCATTGCTCAAACTATGCTTCGAGATACTTAATATATTGTGCAAATATTTCATTAACAGACGAAAAAATCTAAGTTTTTCTGTTCGAAAACATAGAAAATATTTTATTGGCTTCGGAAGTACAAACGTTACGAAAAATTGTAATGCAAAACATTTTCCTGCATGATTTATGAACACCACCAAATATTTCCTGAATCTTAAGGTACGTTATCAACAGGGTACACAGTATATGGTTTATATTTTTATACCGTTAGATTTGAACAATAAACTGATTAATATTTTTCTGTTTACGGCCAGCAGGGTGCACACTAATTTTCAATTTCTAAAATGGCAGAGATAATTTCAGCATCAGCCATTGTGTGCCTATGCTTGGGGAAAGGATTGGAAAGCGATTTTATATCATGGAAACGATGAAAAGGAATAGGAAGACACTCTTTGTGTGAGGATATTCTTGGATGGGGTAATGAGCGGGGCAAGCGGGTGGCGATGAAGAAGGGGTGGCGAGGGTGAAGATGCAAGATATCAAATCTGAATTTTCCAATAAGTTCTGCAAATATTCACCGGTTAACTAAAAAGGGCAGAGTTAAACGTGGGATAGGTGCGAATGTAGGAAGCAAAGGGTGTCCACGGTGTAAGGGGAAGTGTCCGGGGGGAGGTACAACAGAAGGCGACTTCGGAACTACCTTTGAAGAAAACCCGAGCAGAGACATCCTTGAGAAGGTCATCCGTATGCTCGTGATGTCGCTCAACCCCCTTCCGTGCGTGGAGGCGATAAAAATGAAACCCCTTTTGGTGTGCGACGATGGGATTACGCACGCATTTCTCATGTTTTATGCTTTAATTATTTTTCCTTATATCTACTTTCTCCCGTGGGAGGCAAGGGTTGAGCTCGCCGGCCGCACGTGTTTACTCCCCTTCTCCACGCCCTCCTGCAAGTCAACGAGGGTTTCAAAAGCGCGTGAAGATGTTCCCTGGCCGAGACTACCGCTACCCTTCCGTCCGCTACGCCTCCACCCGCCCCTCCCGACCCCTCACCCTCGGGGATTTCCCCTGCTGTCCTCCGGGGAGGAAGTAGTGGTGGTATCGTTCCAGGGTACAAAATCGGCCCCGAGGGCTAAAATATGAGAAAGGGAGTTCTTTTAAAAGGTGGGGAAAGGATAAGAGGGGATGGGATTGAGGTATGGAGTAATGCAGGGGCGGATGTGGGATTTATAGAGTGAGGGACAACGAGTCCTTGTGTCGCACCCAAACTCATATGACGGTAATCAACCCAGAGGAAGTTGATGAGATAGCTGCGCGTAAAACATCACCAAATACTGAGTCAAACGTCGATGAGGATTTTTCACATCATAGGACCCCAGTAAATGTGGCAAATAAAATTTTGCATTTTAAGTTTCAGGTAAATGTTTTTTCTCTATTTTTTGGTGTCATACTCAATTAAATAATTTTAATTGAATTAACAGCCATTTAATCTATGAAATTAGCAAAAGAAAGACCATTCTTGCTTACTTAATAGCCCGAAGATTTGTTGGAAGTATATGCTTTCCTTCTTCACTCATACCGGTCTAATGCAAGTCTCCTTCATTCCATGATGGAATGAATGGCGGTCCATATTCCTCATTGTGGCTGGTCATCCATAGTGCCTTCAGATTATTATTTATTTTTTTTACAGGTTCCCCCTACCTTTCCCCATCCATTTGAAAAACCCTAACCCTCTTATCCCTTACCCTTTCCTCCTGTTGCTGCACCCCCTGCCACACACCTTTTTGGTGGAACACAGGGTATTGATGTAGATGTAAAAGATGTTACATATACAGGTGTGATGTCTCTTTTCTCAAGGCACTCTTATAGCACTGTAAAGAGGATATTTATTATTGTGTAGCCATCTAACACACCGCGTATTCTAGGGCAAATGCCGATGATAATGTAGAGATTTTCGGAAAATGTACTCCCAAAAAGGTGACTTAAAAAGTGACTACAAGTACATCACCTGTTTGAAACAAATTTGACCACCTGACATTTAAAAGGAAGTATCCTCCTCTCCAAAAAAATGGATGAAAATTGTAACAAAGGATGAAGTTCTTGATATTGCGGGGGAAGAGACGACAAATGTTGAGAGATATTCGAAGGGATCTGGGTGCAGGAAATACTGGTGGCAAGGCAATGCAGAAGGTCATAGTTGAAGGAAGAATTCTGAGGGAAAAAGGCAGACAGAAGGAAAGAATCGGAATTTACCGTAACATTATAGGTAGATGAAGGTATACAGAGCTAGAAAATGGCTTACGGTAGGTTATTCGTAGTATTTAGAATATTTATTTAGCACACTGCGAGTCACCTCTAGGGTGTGCGGTTGGTTGTAATAACACCCCAGAAAAATTTTGACCATAATATTTTTTCCGTACCGCGGTCGGAGAATTCCTTATCGTACGTGGAAAAAAATGACACCCTAACTCTATCTGCTCTGTACTTCTCAATTTCATTAACACGATCTCGCCTACTGCAATAAGATGGGGCTAATAAAACATTTTCAACATCATTGCTGAAGAAACACCTTTCCAATTTATGAAAAAGATTCAATCTTCACTTCAATCTTCGCCCCGTGAGTGATTCCCGACCTATTATTCCCTAATAGTTTTTGTACGCTACTCAGTTTTTCGCAACAGCGTTTTACAAAGGTCTCCTCTGCGCTGAAAGAGATCAGTTTCGCGTCATAACTGTTTTGAGAGCAGTAGTGTGCAATGCAAGCGTCTACCTCACCTAACCCGGCAGTCTACTGCTCAATAAAAATACGTCTCTCAAAATTTGACATCCAGCTTATTCCCGTCATTTCTTTAAATGGAGTGGGGTGGGCATCCACTGAACCCCTTCTCTGTATCCACCCCTTGGGTGATGGAGAAGCTGAGGCTGTGCTGGTGGTGGTCAAGAGTCCGTGCGATCTCTAAAGAGAAAATGGCGCGGGGTTGGTAAGTTTCGGGGCAATGAGGATGCATGCTGGCGCTGAGCGAGATGGAGGGAAAGGAGAAGAGGAAGAGACGGGGAGCGAAGACGGCGTGCCCCGGCGGTGTGGAGAAAGGAATGTGTAGCAGGCAAGGGGTCGCTTTTATTTCGTCCCGAGACCTGCGGAGGTTTTAAGGACGTGGAGGAGGGCTGGGGGTGGTCAGGCAGGGCAGGTAGTTGGGGAGGAGAAGGGGATAGAAGGGTCCTTTTTCCCCTTTTGGGACTCCCTTGGTAGTCTGATCACGCGCCACCAGAATCCCTGAGGCGCGGTACGAGGACACAAACAGGCACACACACACACAAACAGACACACACGCGGTAGAACACAACGATACGAGACAAACGGTCCCGCACACGCACGCATCGTGTATAACAGAGGTGCACGCAGGGCAGCCAACTCACTCAGTATCGCCGTGGAGGCTCCATTGAATTTAGCAATAATCCCGTAATACCACGCACTGTCGCTCGGATCGGTCTTCAGGAACGCCGCGCCTTCATGTTGGATCCCCACTGCTACGTCGTAGACGCCTGGGTGCTCTGTTCAAACAGGAAAACTTTGTGAAAATCAGAAATTGAATTATTTTAAACTTTTTTTTGGGTCTTTTAAATATTTTTAATGTAAATTGGAACGCTATGGCCGTTGTGACCTGTTTCTAGAATTTAAGTCTATGCATGAAAGCTCGTCTTAGAGATTTTAGCCACATTGTGATGTGTTTTACTTGAATCATTTCTCGAAGCAGTCATAATAGATTTGATGGGTTCGCTGAAAAAAGGAAAACAATTGAAGCGTAATAATTGAATATTTTTGACAACCTAGTCTCGATAGTAGGTTGTTTCATTGTTTGTTTTAGTATTTGTCAATCTCTAGAATTAATCAAAGATTTTTTTGCCTAGTTTTAGTATGACGGAAACTCTAGGATCAAAGAGAAATAGGTGTTGCCCGACTAGAGAAAAAATTTATGCATGTCTTGATCATTGAAAACTCTTTACTGGGTAGAGCAAAAATGATATGATGCTAGCATGATAATGGAGGTGGTTTCCCTTTGGCTTCCTCAATAGTGTTCTAAACGTGATATCATAACTCAAATGGTCACTGCCACTGGGCGTATGCTTACACCACTGAATACGCTCTGGGATAAGCTGTTGAACATTGCGGATTTCAGAGGGCCATGCCAAATCATCGAATTATTATATTTACTTAGTTGAAGGGCCTGATCCCATGACAGTTGAATCCGAGAGTTTGTTTTCAATCGCGAAGATTTTTAGGAATCTTTGCGGTATTTTAATTTGAAACAAATGATTTTCTCTCGGTGTTACAGTCTTTCAATGGAGTTATTTGTGTGGAGGGAAAGCGGGTTTGGCGCTCGTCGCGTGAGATTTGGGGGGGGGGGGGTGAGGAATGGCGTGAGTCTCGGAGGGGGCGCGGAGGGGCGGACATCATGCACCGCGCCCACACGGAGACGCGACCCCTCGTCCCATCTCGGGAGTCGCTTTGTTCGCGCCCGCCCGTGCGCGACTCAGATAGCGCGCGTGTCGCCTTTGGCGCGCGCCAGCCGCCATTGCATTGTTTTTTTTCCTTTACGTGCCCGCCGCATTTGAGTGAGTGGCGAGGATTGTGGTCGCTCTCTCACGCCTCGCTCATCATTTACTCCCTCTTTCTTTTTATTCGGTCTTCGATTTTTTTCCATTTCCATTCTTTGTCTATCTGGGAGAGTTTATGCATTTCCCCGCGCGGGACTGAGAAAGGAAAAGTTTGGGAGAGAAAGGAAGGCGTGCCAATGATCGGAATTAAAAAATTCGTTTGCTTAGGCACGAAAACTTTTTATGAAGACTCTTTGTCATCCATTCTCCATCGACAAAATACTTGGTTTTAATTTCTCGTAATGATTATGCGGTGGTTTTCTAGCGCATGCATTCATCTACCACTTGCAGTGTCTCTTTGGATGACTTGAAATCGTGAAGTTACAGTCGGGAACATTCCATATGGAGAAATACATTTAAATAATCGAAAGGAAGAATTATAGAACAATTAATTCCAGCGTATACTCATCATTGAGTATTTTGAAACGTTTGTTAAAAGAAGCGAAGGTTTTTCTCAAAGAAAAATGTACAGTTTTCTAGAAATAAGGTATTTAATTTTTCATGAGACCCAAATGAACGTAGAAAAATTATGAATGCTTGGAAGATTCCTTTTGGCAAATAAATAAAAGCCTCCATTAACGAATGAGTTAGTATTACGAGTTAAGGATATAAGTATCATTTATTTTTGTATTTGTATTTTTGTCACACAGATACGGTTGTTTTGTATTTTTTCCCTCCTTGTTGTGGAATAAGTGGTAAAAGAGACTCCATAGACTCATCTCGTCTTAAAATAAAGACGTCTATCTATTAATCTTGTAACTTTTATCTTCGGTAATAAAATCAGCATAAAACCATAAACACAGTAATCAACCTGAAGGTCGGTGATGGTAGAGTTCACCCAGTACTAAGGCCTATACCGCGTGTAAAATCCACACATCAGGGTAGGGGGGCCAGTTCCTTTCCCTGTGCCGGTTATGGTTTCCCAGGAAGATGTGGTACCCGAAAAATTACATAGCTTGGGTGGAGCTGAGGGTCTCCAGAGAGGCTACGAACCATGGCCCTCCAATCAGTAGTCCAACACTCTACCCCTGGACTACTGCGGCCACAATCAGTAAACAGGACCTATACGCTTATTGAGATAATTAAGTAAGTCACGATAAATCATTCATTAAAAACAGGTCACCCGATTTGCTGGCACTGTCTTTGAAGTTATTCATACATATTTTAATATTATTATTCTTGGTATTTACCGGTTGAGGTAGATATTGGTTGGATACAACCTATAAAAGCAACAAAACATTTTTCTCATATTCAGGTCTATCTTATAGTCATTGGGTATTGATTGAGATGGTTTCCCATTTCCTTTCCTCGATAATGTTTATACCGTGACGCCATCACTCAATGGCCGCCCCACTGGCGTCAGACGCCATTGTAGCCGACTGACTGAGGAACAGACGCGGAGTGGACTACCTTTAGTCTGGCACCTAACCTACGACCTATCTGGAATGGGTGACCCTACCAGGAACAATTATCATTGTTTCCGCTAGCACAGCTCCTGGGATCAACAGAATGTACAAATCCCTTTCCATCTCTCGTCGAATCACCGTCGAATTGGTCATTATATTATTTCCTTTTAAAATAAAACACTAAATAAGGAATTCCATGAGTGAATACAGTATCCGAAAGATTATTAAACTCTCTCGTTTAGAGAAAATAGGTGTAAAGTATCTGAGGTGGAACACATCTTTTTGGAATCGTTTCGTAAAGGGAAGCAGCAGGGGTTGTTAGAGTTTGTATATTAGTTTTTTGACATTGCCGGATGAAGTATTCAGAAAGGGATTGATTAAATGAAGGTGGATTATTTTGGATAATTTCTGAGTAAAAATATGAGCTTTCATAATTGGTGATACACGGATAACTTTTTTGATTTTTAGTGCCCCAGAAACGCAGGGGTGTGGGAATAAATATTTCTTGCACGTCCATCTATAAGAATAAAAACTGCGAACAGAATAAACCAAGAAAAATGGGGACATGTTTGTAATCATTCGGAATGAATGAGTGATAAAATTTGAGCATAAAGATTGAATTACGGAGAGCAATGCATAAAAACTGCCTAGCAAGTGTGGGAGTGGATGGGATCTTGAGTGAATAGTTTAAAGTTAATCGTAGTGTGAAACCAGAATGCGTATAGTCCCAAGACTTATTCTTTGCTTTTGTGTAGATAAATCAATTGGATGAAAAATTTCAATCAAACATAACAACCTTATATAGAAATAATATTCATAATCGTTTTCTTTGCGCTAAGGAAGCAATGTTGGCGGTTGAGAGCGCACATTGGTATTTTGTCTAAAACCTGGGTTAATGTTTGACAGCAACTTGTTTCAGGCAACGGAGGTTAAAATTGAGGGTAATTGTATCTAAAAATAAATTAATTGTGTTTGGGAATTTCGAGTTTGGGAATTATAAATGTCAGATAAATTTAATTGGCGAAATATTTTTGAAAGTGGATTATAACGTTTCTTGGCAGAATAATTGTGAGTGAATGTGGGATAGGTGAAGGAATAAAAAACCGTGCGAGTTCCGGGGAGGGGAATGTATGAATGTGAGTTATATTCTGATAAAACAAATGTTACTATCAACGCGTAAATGTCATTGCACAAAGGTTTACTCATTCCCTATTTATTGGGTGGAAATGAAAGTTGGTGGTGGCTGGATAAACAAAATTGCAGACTCGAGTGAATAGATAAAAAAAATTGATACACCACACATACACACACACTCACACAAGTGTCGCGAGAAGATTGAACGGTCAGAGAAAGGAAGTGATGGACTGACAAGGACATAGGTGAATGTGATCGAGACTAAATACAAGGAGAATTTAGAAGTTTCAGAAAGGAGAACGTATATATCAAACAAGGCATGAATGCGGCGAAAGAAATCAGTATTTAACAGCATGGAAGAATTAGAAGAGGAAATTAGTTTTCCTAATCGGTCGCCACCATTTCCCCGAGAGAGTGCCTACCCTGAAAGTGAAGAGCGTGAAGACTCAGTGGTGAGGTCAGCATGAACGATCAGAAAGGAAGTGGCTCGTGTGAGTGGGATCATCGCCTCGTGCGGCTGGCACTAACGGTAACTGAGCGACACTAGAACATTTACCTTAGACGCATTTGAACATATAGTAAAATTTTGCTCTTTAGGTAGTAAATAAATGCTATTTTGAAGTTTAAAATTACACCTGGAAGCCCATAATCTTGATAATAAAAAATTATTACATAGGTCAATATTCATTATTTATTTAAACCATTAATCATTTACCATTTGTTACACTGACGATATGATTATTAAGGCCCAATGGGGATTTCTATTAAGACAAAATAGCAGAAGCCAGGGATTAGTGTTTTAAATTGTGTGAAAACTGACGTGTGGTATTCAATGACGATGTCACGGAAATGTTTGAAAACAAGTGACGTGCGAGACAAAATCCTATGCTATCTCAGGTCAGGGAAGTTTCACATCATCATAAAATAGCGTCAAATCACTTATTCGAACGAAAAGAACAAATATACAAGTATCTTATCTATTCTTTATCTTATCTCAGGTATTTTATCTATTCCCTGTATATTAAAAATTACAGACGGATTTTATTTAGCTTCGTGTACCTGTATATTAGAGGTGAACAGTAATATTAGAAGAGTAAATAGTAAAAATAATAATATAGGTAATAAAAATGTTTTGTGACGAAAATATTGTGATAATTTGTTTGTCTCCATCTTCGGCAGGTCTGTTCTTGATCTATATCTCCATTGTAATCCCTCCCATGTAGCTGATATCTTCACATCCCTGGGTTTTCCTGCAACCCTGATGCTACATATATTAGCTGGATCCTTCTATTTCATCTCTTCCTCCCTTCATTCACCATTCCACTTGATAGCCAGCAAACTCTCCTCACATTGTGTCCGATTCTGTTAATCTTTTCTTATTTTAATTGGAGGGTGACAGTTTAGTGGGACGAACGCTGAGCTACTAACCGGAAGGCTCGTGTTTGATTCACGCTGATGTCTTGAAGCACTTTCAGATTTACCCAAACTGTGATTTTTCGGATGCCGGATGTTCTTGTGCGACCACAGTCGACACACTGAAAGGAAATTCCTCCTCTGATCACTCCGGTACGTGAAATTGACGCCGTTGGGCATAGTATTAAAAGAACCCTACATCCTCCCGTGACATTACCCATTGGGTTGGTTGCTGTGGTTTCCATTTTGTGCTTTCTGTCATTTTCAATTCTTAGTCTGTTCTTCAAACATCCACCCTTTGTTCCCATTTCATTACTTCTATTCCCCAATGCATATCTATTTTTAGGGTTTCAAATTTCTTCATGTGTCTTATTTTGTGCCTCAGTCTCCCTCTCATAAATTACCATACTTCAAATAAGTACATCGCTAGCCGTACAATCTTTACCTTACTTTTTAAGTACTTCTTTTTTCCATCATAATCTTTATATTCAAAACATAACAAGAATGAGAAAATAGCCGAAGCCATTGAAAGAAGAGCAAAAAATTATTGGCTGCATTTTCATCCATCTAATTTCACCAAGACTGACTATATTGAATAGTTTTTTCTTAAGCCGTAAAGGGTTTTTTACACCACCGTAAAAGGAAAAAAGGAAGGGAATATAAAGATTGGTGTAGTGATTTACGGGGAACGTTAATCACTCACCAGAGATTAGGATTTACATTCATCTTGTTAGATGCTCACAGTTACAACAGGGGTCTCCCGAATTAGTTTACAAGCAAATCAATCTTATTGGCCGGGACCGTATTTGGGAACTTACAAATACACACTCAATAATACTGGTTGATCCAAAGCGGTTTACGGGGAAGTTTTCCAAACCCTAGGGACGGCCTCTGAGCTACTTTGACCACTTGCGTAATTACTAGATAGAGACCGATAACATTTGTGATCGGGAGAGTAATGCACACATAAACGCAGAAACTCACTCTCACTTCCTCAGGTATTTTAGGAAAGCATTACTAACACTCGGGACTATGAAGTGGGCAAGATGGCCTAATACCGTTGTCAAAAACGAAAATGGCAGGGAATGAAGCCCTTCAGTTCAAAGGAAGGAACAAATAGAAAATAAAGGAGGAAGGCAAAATAACAAGAAAAATAATAAGGAAATACAATGGTGAGAAAACCGGATACGCGTATTTTGACCACAAGGTGGTCCTCCTCAGCACTTTGAAGGAAAAACAATGGTAGTATAAGGTCAAAATGAATCGGATTAAGGAAATCCTAAGTACACGTACCGTATTACGGCTGTGTAAATGTGAGCGTCATACAATTTTGAATGTAATTCTGATCACTGACGAGGGATTAACTTTCCTCGTAAATCACCGCACTAATTTTGATATTTCCCTCCTTTTTTCCCTTTAAAGCGGTGTAAAAAAACCCCTAACGGCTTAAGGAAAAACTATTTAATAAAGTCTGTTTTAAAAAGGCCGTAATAAACCTAATTACCCCTTTCAATTCTTTTCACTCAGTTTTACACGTAGTATAGGAGGAAATCCACCAAATTGAAAAACTACAATGAGACTCCAAAGAATTATTATGTTAAGCAGGGAATTGCGGACGGAAAAGCAATGAATAAAGAAGAAACAAAGGAGTTAGCAAGACAAGGGAAATGTTGGGAGATTGGTGCCTCTAGAAAGCCTCAAAAGGGAGTGAGTGGATTTTCACTTATGAAAGGCAGTAGTAATTGGATAACATTTTCAATAAATTTGCGTAAATCGTATTAAATTGTAAAATGACAACCTGAATTTAGATAGATAATTTAGAAATAGATAAAATGTATGTCCCGGGGAAAGCAGGTCTTCGTCATCGGTTTCGGTTCTAGAAGCAATATTCACCTTGAATTATATCAATACCATAAAATATTCCCCCGCGGACATCCACCCCTGGTTTAAGGGCTGGAAATCTCGGGCCACTAGCGTACCACGCTGATGAGTTCGCCCCGGCGTTTCTCACTTATCCTCGTGGCTCTTACTTCGGCTCCGATCCTCTCACATTTGACACAAAGCCTTACAGAACACTCACTCGGACCTTCCCTATCCCTACTCATCTCCACACCTCTTCCACTCTCTTTCATGCTCACTGCACCACACCTACTCATCTCCAGATACCACGGCTTTCATCTTTGAAAAAGCACTCTGGTCAAAATCGTACCGAATCACGGAAGGGAAAGAGAGAGAGAGAGAGATGGTGATAGACAGTACTTGCACAGTCTTTAGAGATAGCGATCCCGAATGCGAGTCAGGGAAATTGGATTGGGGATCGAGTGGTTTTAGGCTGTAATACATTTGACAGGGCGTGGGGGTAGACCAGAGGTAGCGTGTCTGTGCCTGTGGAGCCGAAGGTCATTGTTTCGAATCCCGTGGCCGGCGAAATGTTTTCAGCTTAGAAAAAATTGTCAATGGTTTTTCGTAGCGAGTTAACCACAAATTTACATGAAAAAACGTAATAATGATATTTCTGATCGAGGCAACGAGATAAATAAACTCCTACGAAAAAGCTACCCCACCTTAACCCATGTTTGTGGATAGGCTAAATTTTTGGCTTTAGCATGAGGTTTTTTTTCTTAATTAAGCTGCCGTAAGAGCGTGTGGCGGGGGGGGGGGGGGCGCCACACGCTCTTACGGCAGCTTGCGGGGTATTAAGTAGATGTAGATGTAGATGGTGAAAGGCAGCAATTTCACCATTAGGCACTGGTGGTCGAGAGGGTCGGGCCGGCATCACCTGCCATAGGTGCGGGCGATAGTGAAGTTTACGGTATCGGCCGCAGTACTGCGATGTGGAAGGCAACGGGAAACCACCACACTATTCTCCCTAGTATATACAGCCTTGCATTCAAATAGAGTACTGGAATGTAGTAGCTGCAGTAAAGTAATCCTAAAATTAAAATACTGATGATTATGATATTCACTTAAAGCCGATTAATTTATTGAAAAACCCCGTCTTCCTCACACTGACGAACAATAGTGGCTTTGACTCTCCTGCAAACGTTTTGTCCTTTTGGTAATCTGTGTATTCCATAGAGGAATTCCGCAACTGCATGGCGTTTCATGCGATATTTCTAGCTGCCCATTCCTGAGCAACACTTTCTTATGCTATTATGATCAGGCACTCGCTTACATTGTTCACTAAGAGATGAGCATCAACGGTGAGTTTATGAAATTTTTTCACTCAAAAGTCATCATATTATTCATACATTGACATACAAACTTAAATTTACAGGGCCAAAAATTTAGGAGTGTAAAAATCATTGGCCTTCACCAGGATTGATTTTTACCCTCTGAAATCATTGCTCTGCAATGCACATTTAGCGGATGACTCCGTTAAAAGTTACTCTTGCGGTATCTCCCGCAGGTTCTTGAGATTTCTACTGCGTCAACATTATGGGCGTCTTAAAATGATTGCGTATTTTGGAATATTAGTGTACATTTGTTCGAGCACCGTAAACCAGTAGAAACACTTAAATATGGACCTTAAAATTGATTGTGAAACCTTTATCAAATCAACCCATCGTTTACGTGAGAAACGAATAAAAATTTAAAAAAACACGAAGATTTTTCTGATAGAAAGAAATAAATGACGCACAAACTCATAATATTGACTTAACATAATGATACGGACTTAAAACTTCACTCAAAGCCTTTCCTCACGTTTATTAATTACGCGCAGTGAGAACCCTTTACCTTAAGCCAATATTATAAACAACCAGTAATGATTTAATCGCAATAATTAGGAATAAAATTATTTTTGAAAACAAAATCAACAAAATAATATTCTCACTTGGACGAGCCGTAGAAAAGGTGGTCAACGTCAGATGCTTGACAGACTGACGGAAATTACTAACAGAAAGAAATTAATTGATGGGAAAATAGTGTTCTAGGATTTAACCTTCGGCAACAGTTTCGATCAGAAGGTAGATAGGCTCATGTCAAGGCCACGAGAATAGGATAACAACCGCCATCAATTCCTATTTGAAATGAAATGAAATAATTTACTTTGTAATTCCACACACAAAGTGTGTGGAGTTACAAAGTAAATTATTTCATTTAATTTCAATATATTATGCAAATTCCATAAAGTTACGCCTGAGACAATAAATTTTAAAAGCCATCAATTACGTCTGAATGATACTTGGTTGGTGGAGAACTCGATAAAAAAATTTTAGAAGTTAAATTCGTCGTGAGTAATGTTTTCAAGAGTAGTCATGGGTCCGGGTGCCAGGATGTAAAAAGAGAACGTGCGTTTGAAGTGCCCGTCGCAGGAAAGTTAAGGGGAGAGAAGGAGGAGGAAAGCATAGGGAATATCTTTTTTTGCATTTCAAAAATAAAATATCCATTATCGGAATCAGATTTTCTTGAATTTCAACCTGGATGATGAGGAACGCGTAAAACAATGCCAGTATTTTAGACCCTACATCAGAGGATTTAATTTGCTGGTGTAACTTAAGTAAAAATGACACTGTCCGTTTCATTTAATTCTGCGAAGAACGGGAAAGATGTTAGGAAGGGGTCACAATATTGCTAAACCTTATCAGTTCGGAGTGATTAAAACACGTAACTGACGAGTATGACTGCACTCACTCGATAATTATCAACCGCCTCAGTTTAATACTGGCATAAAGGTGATACTAGTTGTAAACTTGCATTTGCTTTCAAGCTGACAGTGAGAAAATGAAGAAAAATAGCAGTCGGGTAAAGTCGGGCACTCAATATAATTTAGGCTTTATTTTTCTCTTGTACGTTCGACGATTAAAACAGTAGTAACCACATCACACGAAAAATCGAGCGACCCAACCTTAAGCAAAGCACGGTTTGGATGGTAGATGCATCCAAATCCACCCTAAAATAAAAATGAATTTCATTTTAGTCGATTACCACGGGCAATACTCTTGATTTGAACTGATGGAAGAAAATACTCAAGGCGAGTTTTAAATATAAAACTACACCGTAGTTAAAAAGGTATTGTGAAGGAAGTGGAATTATGATTGATATTTTTTTTAATGCTTGTTTTCATATTTTTCCGAAATAAAGAACTTTGTAGAGGTAAACCAAAAGGTTTTAATAGTCAAGAGTAACGAATATTATGGGATTCTACCTTGCCTAATTGCTACATGCCAGGCACACGAAGAAAAATAAATTTAAGTTTGGACTTATCACGCAGTTCATCAATTACTTACCGAAGTGATTTTTTATTTTGTAAATTACTTTCCAGAATCTACTAATCGTTTCCCTGAGTATTTACCATTGTTCCAAAATTAAACGAACGCTCCATTATTCTGAGGTGCACAAAGAGTCTGAAATAAAAGAAACTCGCAAAATCGAGTCCTCCAGCAATGTTTTAAATGATGGAATGTAACTTACGACTCTTAGAAGAGAGAGAGAGAGAAAAAGAAAGAAAAAAACAAGAGAAGGGGCTCGAGCGCAAATGCTCAATTATCGGGACAATGAAAAACAAACCTCGATCGCATTAAAATCACAACGCGAAGCGAAACAATTTCCGTCGGGCACGGAACATTAACGCAACTTAATGAACCTCCGTCGAAAAACCGTTCCGTATTTATTTATTCTCCTCTCGCCATCATCTCAAGACGTTCCCTCACACATTCTTTCTTTTTTTATTTTTGTATCTAACGGGTGGGGAGGAGAGAAGGCGTTCATTGGGACGCAACAAAATGAAAGAATGCGACCCGCTCTCTATAATGGACGCTAAATGGAAATAATTTCGAAGAGAGAGAGAGAGAGGGGGGGGTAGATTTTGTTGGGGGTGGTTGGGGGAAAGAGGAGGTCAATAACCGCACAAAGAAGTGAACTCTGGAGAATTGGGGACTGGCCTGGATCTTCCAGGCTCGCCCTTGTGCCCACCCCACCACCCTTGCTTCCCATCTTTTCCTTTGAGGGCGCGGGGAAAGGAGGAAGAAAGTAGTGGAGGTGGGGGAAAAGGATGGAAAGACGGTGGGTAAGAGTAAGGGTCTGGCCAGGCGGACGGGGGTAGGAAAACACACCGACAAGAGAGAAAGGAATGAGAGGGCAATGGGAGAGCATTTCGGCGAGGGGAGGCTTTTATTAAAAAATCTCCAAATTGGAACGTGACGAAGGCAAAGCACTCCGCCAGGCCGTAGAGGGGAACCCCCGTCATTCCTTTGCACAAAGCTTTCTTGAGTCGATTCCACCTCTATCGTCTTCCTCTATTTCGGTCCCTCTCCGTCTCCTGGCACCACCCCCACCCCCTCCTTCCCCCCCTCTTATGTCAATTTCTACGGAGAATTCATCAGCTTGCTGTCCTTCCAGAAATCTTGTCGGCACTGTGTTCTGAATTTCTGCGTTTTCCCTTCTCCCACTCGACTGTTTCATGTCACGTGAACGCACACTTTTGATCCGCTTCTGTGTACTTAACGAGAAGAGGACGATCGTAATGGCATTGATGGAATTTATTGAAAGGAAACGAAAATTCAGCGGCCAATGTGCATATTGAGTATGGTAATGGGGAATAAGATACAAATATTTCCACGTACATTTTATTTATTCGGAATTTTAACCTGTTATAATGCATTCTGATACATTATATGATCCAGTACTACTCTCACTTGCGTTCGGAGATCAAATTTCCGTGCAGAGAAAGTCAGAAGACTTGGGATAAATTTAAGCTCTGGATGTATTCAAGGGAGAGAGAGGAAGAGAGAGGCTTAGGAAGCGTAAGTCATCGACTCTCAAATAGAAAAAGCTGTCTTTTTATTGATCAAGTCCTCCGAAGAGAAGACAAATGCTTATTGACGGGCACAGATAAATTAGATTTCGAAAATTAATCAAAATATTCTGATGGCTTCAGTTTTCTTAATTGCGGATTTGAGGGAGAATGCGATTAAATGACTTATGGGAAAGGTTTCGAAAAATGTTCCTTAATTAGGAGTGAGTACATTAGTAGAAATATTATTTTCGAATGATTTAGTGTTGGAAAATCAGAGAGCTAGAGTAAAATAATTTACCGAGTCATGCGCGTAGTGTCTGAAAGCTATCAACTCTCGCTAAATATTCGCGGAGTGCAATTAGACTTTCGATGAAAAATTCCTATGCTAGAGGGTGATGGATCATTTTGAGAAAATGTTGCACCGTGGTATGCAGTTGACTCTTAAAAGAATGCCATTAATAACCAGGAATCTGCCTGGAATTAGTCGCAGTTTTTCTGAAGAAATCAACAAATTATCTAATCTCAGTGCAAGCCTACTGTTTATTTCTACAAATAATTCAGATACGATATTCTCTATAAATCAATGATCTTACTCTCTGCTGTTTTTGAAAGATAAAGTTATTCAAAGAAATGCTTAGCAAAGAGCCTATCGAGAATTGAATTCAATCATCAATTCAAAAATCCTGTTATATCATCAGCTTTATTGGAATTCTGACAAAAAAAAATAAATAGCATTTTAATTAATCATGATTCTTACTGGCGAAATTGCATTGTCACTGCCTTCGATGGTAGTAGTATGTTGACTGACCACCTAATTGTGCTGCATACGCATCGAAGAATTCATTAACCAGTATGATTAAATTAAAGTACAATATACCATAAAAAATTGATCTCCTGTCACTTACTTGAAGGGATCCTGAAGTCAAATCAATGGAAATTCTACCAAACATACATTATCCACCAAGCAAGCAACTTAAGATTAATTTAAATTTTCGCAGCAATACGTCATGAGAGTAAACATTTATGATAATTTTCCATCGAAAATTTCCTGCATATTTTAAGAGAAATGAAGTTTCACGTAATTAATACTTAAAATAAAGATCTCTCGGATTCCTATGTTTTCAGAGAAAAAAAAATAAATTTTTATTTACTGAATGAAGTGTAAATGAGGCTTCTGGATTTTCATGTATCTTCCTCATATCTCCTTTCAAAACTTATGTGGTAATTTAAATCTCAATAATGGGGTTGCGTATCTTAAAAAATCCATGACGAATTTATGCTTTGAGGCTAAACAGAGAGAATTTAAGTGTTAACCAACAGTCGCCACCACATGTGTATTTTGCACACGGCGAATGCAAGGAGACGGCAATCATTCAAATATTTTGAGTATAACAATGAATGTGGGAATACCCGTGCTGCTTATTTGTTGCGGATTACGAAAGCTATAACAGACCATGTTTGATTCCCGCCAGGGCAGCTGTTACATATCTTGTGGCTTTGGATTCCCAGCGCTCACGGCGCAAAACTCTGGCCAAAGTTCTTGGAGCACTCACAATGCAAAATGATGAAAAACATCTCAACCCGTGATAATGAAAAGGATCCCACGAGGTGTATCTTTTCAAGCAAATGAAGTGACGGTCGGTGAATGAATGGATTACTTACTGTCTAGAAACCGATCGAACTCCAAAACCAAAGTTGGATGAATTCGGGAACGTTACGATATAGAACGCTTCGAAACCGCTCTGCGGCACAACGACGTTAGTGTCCCTCTCTGACGTAATCCGTCTTGGGTGCGAACTCCCGGGATGCTTTCTATGTGATTGAATCCGTTTTCATGTATGGATGGGAGGATTTATTTGTACAGCGCAGCATGAGGGAGCGTTCAAAAGAGTAAGAGTGCGGTAGATACGTATTTTGGGAGTCGAAGGAGCGCGCGTTGAAGCGGAGGGAAAGAAGGGAAGAGCCGGAGGGGTCAAGTGTTGTCGTCGGGGCGAACTCAGGTCGCAAATGCCCACGTGAAAGAGGTCGTTTAGGAAAATGCTGAATGGCCTCGCATTTGCGCATCACGTGAACCGACTCTGGATCTATATATATGTATGCCTCTGTTTGGAATATAATTTTTTCCTATACATTTTTTGGGTGAGGTTATTTTTCTATCGCTTCCAGACTTTGCGTCGCGTCCAACGTGATGATAATTTTCGAGTGTTTCGTCCAGAAACAAAAAATAATGCCATCCGTTGGCCATTCCGGTGTAGTCGGCAACAAAAAATATTCTGTTCCATACGCTCCGTTGATGACTTCAGGCGGATCTTCGAAAGGACCTTCGCGACCCGTAAGTACATTCCGTTTTATCTACGTACGAATTTTGAAAGGCAGCGTTGGAAAGGTCAAGTTATGAAAAAAAGTTATTTTAATACCATACAAGTCCTGTTTATAAAATTTGATCATAAAATAAAAAAATCATGTTTGTAAAAAAATAAAAACCTGTAACGTTTCCATCGAAGTAAAAAGATTATGATATTCCTTTTAACCAGGAGATTATGCAAAGTAATTCGAGATGAGATCTACCTCTAACGATGAAATCATGATTTTTTTTGTTGTCCGGTGTGAGTGTGACTATTTTTCACTCCTTCAGTCCATGTGAACTTGACATGTTTCATTTTCATGTACAATACCTAAGAACGATAGTAGTGGGGATATACAAATATGGATTAATAGCTAAAAACAGCAAAATTTCGATCATGTTGATTTCACAATCTACACTTCCTAAGATAATCAAGCGATGCCAATTATCCGTTTGCAATGGGTTTCTATGATAATTCCAGGGCTTTGAAACGAGTTTATAAAGTTAAAAGTACTAGCTTTTTTTATTGGAGTGGGATAATTATGCATGTAGTACCTCCACGCATTTTTAAATTATTCTTAAAAATATGAGTATCTACGATTTAGAATAGTCTTAGATGTTAATTTTTCATTTTTGGTAATACGTGTTATCAGATTACTAATGACATTTCTATGTTCTTTAATCATGTCATCCACGTGTACGTCGAACAGCACAGGTCATAATAGACAACCCTGCCTTACTCCTCGTCACAACAGTGCCTATCCGGACTCTCCGTTCCCCATTCGCACTCTGAGAGATGTACAGGCTGCCGATAGGTCTCCTTTCCCTCCAATCTTTTCCTATTTTCTGCAATATACTCATTTGATTTTTCCAATTCACCCTATCAAATGGCTTTTCAAAATATGCGAAACAGGCAAATACATCCTATTTTGTCCTATATTTCTCTCTATCAGTGCCCTCATTACTGCAATGGCATCACACATGCCTCTCTCCTTCCTGAATCCAAACTGATCATCCTCATATAATCATATGTGCTGCTCTCTGTCTTCTGGTTTCTGATCCTGAGAACCACTTCAGCTGCGTGCGATATCAACCCAACTCTTCTTTAGTCCTCACATGAAGTTACCTTTATCTTTTTTTGGAATAGGAACTAACACAGATCAAATAAATTACCTTCTTTGAATATATTTCAAAATCCTTATCTCCTTGCCCTCATTCTTGGTACTTCTTCGTTTGATTTCCCATCCGTTAGTTTTACTTTTTCCATCCTTCTCCACTGTCGCATCTCAAAAGTTTCCAACCTAAGGGCATCAGTTTCCTTCAAAGACTTCAATTTTTCAGCTGTACAATAATACACTCAATATCACTTTTTTTTCTCAACTATCCTATTCAAAAATTCACATTATCAAGTCTCCATTCCACGTAAAATTTTCAAAACTACGTTGGAAAACGGAAATATATTCTGACATGGCGATAAAATAAATATAAAAATTTTTCTTATCGTTATTTTCTTCTTTTTGTCAATTGTGAATGATGATCAGCTTATGCAGAACTTCTAACATCGTTCGCAATTGGGCCAACATAAAAACTCGGTTTATTTCAGAGTTAGGAAGTTTTAACTGCTAACTGATTTATAATTATTTTTCCTGAGAAATTGTTTAAAATCCCACAGACAATTAAAAAATAATTTTTGTTGGGGCATGTTATGGGAGTGCATTAATAATGAATATTCATTCAAGGTTTTTTATTAATATGAAAGAAGTTTTATCCGATCCCCTACGGCTTTTATCTTGTACATATCACGGGGACCTTTTTACTTCTCCAACCCTACACAATTTATTTCTGTAGTATTTTAAATTTCTGTCTTCCTTCTTTTTTTAATTTCTATCCACACTAAAAAACCATTTGTTTTCCTACCTTTACCACGCCTAACCAACCTTCTCTCTTCTATTAACACTTAAAATATCACAACGACTTTCAAAATTTCCTCCATCCTCTTTGTAATTAATTCGATTTTCCCTTTTCAACTTCGTATTTTCACCTAGCGTATCCAAAGCTTAAATTTTCGTCTTTTACTTTCTCTGTCCAGCTCTTTTTTCCAATTTTCTCCATAGATACATTTGAACTTCCTCTGATTTAAGCTCTTCCTTTTGCTTCAAAGAACTTTTTTCAAGTCCATCGAGTGCTATCATCAGTATTTGGCATTGTTTTACATACATATTTATTTATTCCATCCACATGCACCGGGGCTTACAGCATCGGACGAATAACACGACAAAAATAAATAGTTAAAGGTTAAAAAAAATACTCAAATTACAATATTACAAAGCAATAAGTTTCGATTTCAGTAAAATAGATTCGAGAAGTTCAAGGAGTGAAATCAAGTCCGTATTAAGGGTAAGGAGTGCATAGCAATACGAGAATAAAAGGGAGAAGTGAGCCAGATATACGGAGTGTATGAAAGGAATTTAGATCGTAGTTACGTTTCAAAATAGCATTAGAGGATCATTAAAGTCTGAAGATTCTTGAACGTTCAGTGATTGGAATGGAAAATGACCGATTCAATGAACCACATATGCATGCATGCATGCAATCACATCGTGCATACATGCACTCCAAGTTTGAACATGGCAATATCCTAGGATAGCTATTTTAGTCTATTTTAAATGAAAGGTATGTTATAGTTTTGAACGTGAACCTTTGGACTTTTGGAAATTTAGCAGAAGGAAGATCTAACTTCATCGATGATGTTTCACAATCGTAAATGACGTTATCGAGTTATAAACAGGAAGGAAGTTATCTCGCGTTGAACCAATTTTGGGAGCAATATTTTAGGAAACACATGCGATGAGAAAACTGCGGAGAGCAGACGGATCAGTTACGTCACTGTATTGATAATTTAAACTCATTAATGACATGGCACGGGCAAATATGCTTTTTGTGTTTTCACGAAAAAATAGCTCAGTGCCAAGACTTAAGTCGTTTGGAGTCGTGACTAATGGATTGACTTTATTTGAATTTCAGTCGCCATTTGATTGAAGCTATTTAAGGATAGCATGATACAGCGTGGCAGATAGATTTTTAAATTTAAATATCATGTAACTAAGGCGTCTAGAGAATTTGGCAAAATGTAGCTGTCATCAACGTGATAGCTTTCAGTGAACATTTTGCAGTCATCAATGTAAATGGTAATGTACATGCTGTAGCGGAAATGATATCAATAAAGTTTACGATTTAAGATCAAATAATTAAGTCTAAAACAATCCATCAAAATATTTAAAAAATCACCGGATATTTCACCGTTTTGGTTTTAACCCGCGTTTTAATTGTATGCTGAATTTATATTCTGCAACTTTGCTATAATTTTAATTACAGGCGTGCATCGCAGTAGGGAATATGGAATCAGTATAGGATGTACTCACGTGTTCATGTTGCTTTTGATTTCAAATAAATATGTTCTGTAATTAATGAGTGTGTGAACGGCCACTCATTACACCCATCATTGAATCGCAGACTCTTGGGTTCTTACGGGATTTTATGGGTTTTGATCGTCCTAACCCGGCTGCCATCCCTGAAATACGAATTGTACCAGGCATGTCTTTGCAAGGGATCTTAAGGGTGAATTCGAAGCCATCATTAATGTGTGTGTGTTTTGGAAGTGAGTAAGGGGGAGTTTTGTGATCCGACACTGATTATAAAATTGAATAATCGGAAGAACATGAATAAATTAGAAAAAGTTGAATAATAATTTATTTGCTTATTCGTGGGAGCTAATTATTCATTTTTGTAAATATCTGAGTCCTTGATATTTGGTTTAATAAGGAGCTTTTTAATACTAAAATTGTGCCAAAATTCCACAGGAATAGTTTGAATTTATTTTGTGAATAAGCGATGAAAAACAAAGCCCTATCCGTAATGAGCAGCGTGACGTCACTCGCAGAAGGGCATACTTAAGTCCAAACGAATATCACCGGGATGGCCCTCGAGAACTTTGGAAGATCCTAATGCGAATACAATGAATGTTCTATGTTTTGAGAATATTATATTTTCGAACTTTGAAATTAGTGAAGGTATTCCAGTAAATTAATAAATTATATTTCAGGCAATTAAATCAGTTCCTTTGCCAAAGCTATTTTAATTGTATCGATGACGAATACGTGAAGAAATGGCATTATCGATAACCTTAATTAGGTCGCTTGGTCCATTAATGGTTGGGAAATTTAGAGATAATATTCCTCAATCCCTAATTATAGCAATATTGAAGGTACAAGGTCTGTCCCAAAATGGTAGGACTTATTTTATTCCGGACACACGGGCGGACGGGCGGAGGTTTCTCTGGCTGGGTTAAAGGAGGGGATTTTCAGAAAAGGCAGGAAACCAGTGGCAGTTCACTCCCAGTCGTTGCGGAGTCCGAATCTTCCGTTTGCGAAACCTCTATAATATGGACTCGTTACGCTCCGTCATGAATCGATTATTGGAATAGCGCCACGGCATCGAAGTTTATGTATAACTGGGAAAAACTTGAATAGAGACTCTTGACTTGCTCAAGGAAGCTTAGGGTGATAACGCCATGGGTATATCCAATGTTTTTGAGTGTCACAAGTTGTTTCGGGAGTGTATTGAGGAGATGTTGAAGACGCCGGTCGTTCAGGACGCCCTTCGACCTCAACAAGTGACGGAAATCTTGCATTAGTGAAGGCTTTGTTAAACAGGGATCGCAGATTAAGTGTTTGATTTGCTTTTGATGAACATGGCACCTTTAAAAGTGATGTCCATCGACTTGTAAGCAAAAACATGGGCATGAGGTATTTGATAAGTCTATGCCGTGATTGCTCTCGGACGAGCAAAAGAAAACTCGCACGTAGATCTGCGAAGAGCTTCTCGACTAGCCTCAGCCATCCCACAGCCCTGACGTCCCACCAGACTTCTTCTTCCTCCGCCCCAAATCCATGCCTAAACCCTGTTGCAACGCTCCCTTGGCTTGATGAAAGGATTACAACAGGCCGCGGCGAGGAAGCTTAGCAGCATCTCGGTTGCGGCCTTCCAGAAGGCGTACTAGGCGTGGAAAATCCGTTGGCAGCGGTGAGTGGAGGCACAAGGTCGCTACTTTGAGGACTCTTGAGTGAATGTATCAACTCTGGAAATGAATTATTTTGAATCAACTCAGTCCTACTACTTTTGGGACAGACCTTGTGAGTATATTAAATGATAATGGTTTGCTGTTTCTCTTCCTCGTGAGTTGTTAGTTATATTTTTCTACGATCATGAGCCCTTTTCAACGGATCACGTTGTTCACAGTTTTGTGCAAAAGACACCCACTGTAATATTTCACGTCTTATAAAGGGTTTCACCTTGGATCATCGAGTTTTCGGTCAGGTTTACTGTGTTTAATAACAACGTAATTTTCTTCGTTTAACTCTTCGCGCGCAAAATTAGCGGTAGTTGAAGTGGCCCACGTATTCCTTATTTCTGTCATCTCCACTTTATTCTCCTCCGTTACCTGCGTCGCGTTTCATTAAACGAATTCTTCTTTCTTCCTTGCTATTCCAGGACGCTGGAGCAAGTAGGAACTTAGCAGAGAGCAAGTCAGCAAAACTAAGACAATTAGAGAGGTACAGGACACCATGGGGCCCCAGTGAATCTGGGGGAAATATTACGGGCCATGAGTACATTCGTAGAAATGAACCAACCGGATATAATAAAGGAGGCATCTTCATTTCTGAGAACCCTTTCCGCGTTCATCTTGATTCGGCTCGCAGAATAGCTAGAGCTTTGACCATTAGGCATGTAGCGAGAGATTTGCCAACATCTACCCTAAAATGACAAAAAGGGCTACTGGTTGCCAAGGGCTTACGGGTTGCCCAGACATAGAAAAATATCTATCTTCCAGCAATTGATTTGAGACGAAATATTTTGCCTGAATATTGCTGATTATTGTCGATTCCGTCAAGTGCTTCCTTCCAAAATGTTGACAATTGAATTCACATCACGACAATGAGTCACTTCATCTGATGGCGACCGTTAATCGCTAAAATCAGCCTCATTCTGTGCATGCCAAGTGCGTGCCATGCCATATTTTCCCCACTCGTGTGTGTGGGTGGGTTGGAAGGTTATCGTCGATGCATATCCCTTATATTGAGGGCACCTTCGACGGAGGCGGAGGAATAAAAATTATCGTTCGAACAAAATGACCAGGAAAAGAGCATTGTAGGTAGGAAGGAAGGAAAAAAAAGACAGTCAGACCGCGCGGGGGAGTGCACGACCGCACGTAATGGCGTTTTAATATTCACTTGACCCACATTTTTCGCGCCCCGCCAAGAGTCGAACGCCGCTGCACTGCAATAAAAAAAGTAACCCATGCTGTTCCGTGCGTGTCTTTGTCCCCTTTTGGAATGCACTTATTTCGGAGGCGTGCGGGCGTCGCCATTAATTATTTTTTCGTCGATGGGGCGGGGATGAAGTTAAAAAAAAGGAATACATTTACGAGAGAGAATTCGGCCATTCAAATGTAAATATCTCATGGAAAGCCCATTTGTCTCCGGATATTAAAGGTTGGTGAGGGGGGGGAGGGGGTCGGATTGAAGGAGGGGGTGGGGTGAGGGGAGAAGGATTGAGGCTGGAGGATTGAAGGAGAGGATGAAGGAGAGGCAGGATTTTCACTCACGCAAATTTCATGACTCTCGTCACCATGATGACGCCGAACGTCTTTTTTTTCGTCTCTGTCAACTTTACGAGAGATTAATTTTTCAGGGAATCGCAGCGCTGCCACTCTCTTTCTTCCCCCACCCCCCATTCTCATGCGTATTACTCCCTCTCGTCCTTATTTTCTTTGCCACCACTCGCCCTCTTGCTCTCCATTCATTCCTTGTTTCTCTATTACTCCACGTTTCCTCATCCCATTTCTTTCGAATTTCTCCTCTTTGGGAAAAGTAGCGGGGGACGCCTCCAGCGTCCTTCGTAGGCTGCTTGATAAAGACGCGCTACATCCAAACGCGTCAATAAACTATGATTTTGGAAAGAGTCAGGGATACTATTGTATAAAATTCATCCCCCATCAAATAAAAGTTTCTTTTTTAGGCTGCTGGCATATTAAGTTCTAGCATATATTGATGTAGCAAACAAATTACCCGGTGTTCACTTGAACGATATTGATTGCCTCTGTTATCTTTAAATGGTGTTCTGTTGTTAGGTAACTTAAAAATAAAACAAAAATTGATGAATCTGTCGGACGTATCCGCTGACCGGCCTGCGCTGAAAATGATGCAAATTAATCATCAGTGATTTTTCTCAAAAACAGTCTCAGTCTTCAAAAAAAGAGTTATTCAATTCAGATACATTTATACTCAGATTTCTATGTCCACCGTAAGCTTATGGCATCGCAGTTCTTTTGCAATGTATTATGGTAGAGTTTTAAGTGTACGCTCTTTCCATCCCAAACCTGCCTTAACCAGTGAAATAATAATAATAGTTTCGTTGTTATAGGCAGTGACTTTTACTTTCAAAATTTTGTTTAATTTATGTAAGCAGTTGGCAAAAAGGAGCTAGAGTAGATTTTTCGGAAAATGTGTAGTAAGATGGATGGTGGTCTGTTCGATGTCATGTTTTCCTGTGAGATAACAGTGACTTGCTATTGTTTCACACGACATATAGGCTTGGTTAACGTAAAATAGAGCTATTAAAGTAACTATAATAAGTACGATATATAATATTTAACATATTTTGTGAAGGACTTTTCAACTTACTAAATCATTTCTTCATGAACTAAATTTGATTGGCTTGTCATTAGTTTTCTGATTTGTTAATATTTTTCATAAAATTTAGATAATATTTGCCATTTATAGTTAGTACATTCAACCATCTAAAGATCAAATGCCAAGGTGATATTTAGCGCCATTCAAATAGCCTTAGCGCTCTGAAATTATAGAAATGAAAATCATTTTGGAAGCTGTAAAAACGTACTTAAATCCTGATACTTGTTTGATAGAATGAGCCAAGTAATATCAATTGAAGGAAAATTGGGTAGAATAGATTAAAGCATGGTAAGTTATATGAAATAATAATATCACGTGAAATAATGAATTGGTATTCTTTTTTGTTTAAATTTTGAAGTCGTAAAACAAAGTAATTTTTCAGGAGAATTATTGTAGAACCAAGAATCGGAGGATAACAATAAAATAAAGCTTATGATTTACATTCTAATTTTTTATGTCATCTTATGTTCTTGCATGCTATGTGAATTTCAATAAAACTAATCTTATTTAACTTTGGCAAGTTAGATTTCATTTTATCTCTTTTAGGAGAAAATAAAACTTACGTTTTCCTCCACTATAAAAATAAACGTAATTTATTTAAGTATAGCCATAGATAAATAGAACGGTATGCTTCCACGTTAAAAAAACCGATCACGTTGTCTGCTTCTTACGGTCCTCTTTTAGATTTTGCTGGATAATGATTTGTTGCCATATTTTGTGGCGTATTTTTGGTGGATATTCTGTGTAGTTTAACAAGTAGAAAAGGAAAGGAAAAGAACTCTGAATTTCAGTGGGTCTGATAGCAAAGAGTGTAATAGGAACTACCCCAATCTACTGCGTGCCGCAGTGACACTGGATTTTCGTGTTAAAAGCGTTTAAAATATTTGATACAAGTCGTGCGGTTATAAAATCCATCAGATTTTCAATATTATTTTCAATATGCCACAAATCATGACTCATCTCCATCTGTTTACTGAATAGAAATATTGGGGACATAAACAATCGACCGGTGTTATCGAAGTACATGGTGTCCACGAAGCTGTTCATGGATGTTGATTCTTAATCTTGAATATCTATTTTATGCCTTCGATAAGAGGCGCTGAAAGAAAAAGAACATGTCTTAAGGTACCTTATAGGCTCTGTGCTGAATTTTGAGATTGTCTAGTCAGGTATAATTTTCTATTGTTTCAGGCTTCACTTCGTGGAAGTAATTAATATCCATTACTAAAAAAGAAAGAAAGACTCGTACTTTTCCACAGATTTTATTATACGGTACAACGCGTTGTACCGTATAATAAAATCTGTGGAAAAGTACGAGTCTTTCTTTCTTTTTTAGTAATGGATGGTATAATTTTGATTTTTAAAATGCTCAACGTGAAAAATTCATCATTCCACCGCTAGGGAAATGCTAATCAAGAAAGTATATGAAGATTTTGAACTCTGTATATTCTCCTTCAGTGATAGATGGTCAACCATTATTGATTAATATATTGACGAAGGACAGTATAGTCCGCAATGTACAGGCATGCAAAAAACGGAATACACGTTTTTCCAAGGTTTTTGCAGAAGATATCCTATAATGCAATTAAGGGCAATTATTTGAGGCTAAATTCCACAATTCTCCCTAGGATTTACTTTGGAGAGCTCCGTGGACGTTTCAAATTCAGGTCTCAAATGGTGGGATTTTGAGAGTCAGTATAAATTCTGTTTTTCTAGCTTGGAATTCACTCCCTTGATAATGCCATCATTAATAGAGCTTTCTTGAACCTTTAAATTTCCAGAATAAATCGCTTGAGGTTTAACAACGGCAGACACCTTCTATTTTTAGGTTATACGTTTGTGAGTTACAGGTCATGCCTTTCAACGTGGGGTCATCAAAGAACAAGACTGGCAAAGCAGTAGTAGATTGGATTTGGATGATGCCTCATTTAGCATATAGTATGCTGCTAGTGTATGGGATCCACATGAAGTTGCATTGACTGCCGGATTGGATCGCGTGCAGCGTAGAGGAGCTAGATTTCTAAAATGTTGACTTGATAAAGTGAATAGCCATTAAATTATTAGAGAAGCTAAGCTGGGATACAATCAGGAAAATAAGCTTAGATACAGATTAAATATGTTGTACAAATTCGAAAGCTGTATCTCTAGCATTGATGCTGAAAATGTATTGTAAGCCCCATCCTACAACATTAGGCGAGTTCATGTCAGTATAATTAGAGAGAACGAGTGTAGAACAGATAGATTTAAGATCTCATTTTTTCCACGAATGACAAGGGATCAGAATAACATTGTGCGACCGCAGTAGGGTCATTTTCGGATCGAAATTAGTTTGGTGTGTATTCACCCCCTGCCACAGTCCCTAGCGGTCCTTGCAGGACACTGAAAGATGCTAAATAATACAATGAAATTGTTGCCTGTGCTAAAGTTTTGAATAAATACATTCAAAATATGAATAAAAGTGAACGATTCTAAAAAGCATCTCTGCCGTCATTAAATCGTTGTTACTTCATCGTAATCATAAGGGATTAGTTCAAAGAAAACAGTCTATTAGAGCTAGGAAATTCCCTGGATGGAAAGGAATTCTTGCACAAGTATTGAAAGGGATTCCACCAAATGTTTCACTATATTTGTAGAACGTAGTAATAAAGGTTCCATAGTTGCACTCCTATTTATAAAAGCGGAAATAAAAGGATGCCAGTGAGGATAGACAGAAAGAAAATACAAAATCTTGTAATATGGAGACGCTTTCATTACGTTTTAAAAATGCTTCGCCAGATGTGATCAAACAATAAGGTGAAGCCTACAGGGTTCGTCCGGAAAATAAGTGTACTGACTCCTGGGCTGGGCGCGCCGCTCCAGGCGCTCTCTTCTCTGACGGGCTGCGATTGGAGGGGGGTATGTTGGCAAGCGACGCTGAAAAAGGCAGTCGGCTCTGAGCTGTGGTGTAGTGAAGAGCTCTGTTAACGCGAACCTCCACGCTCGACCCACGTCACGGAACGCGATGCCGAAGCACCGTTATTCCATCAAATTTGCGGTAAAGCTTGGGAAATCGTCTACCGAAACTGTCGGTATGATTAACCAGGCTTACGGGGAGTCAGCCATGTCCAGGAACATGATCTTTTGGTGGCACAAGATGTTCGTGGAGGGCAGAGAAGAGGTCGACGACGAGTCTTCGAGAGGTTCCCGATGATGCCTTCGCGGGAGCGTTCCAGGAATGGGAACGCCGCTGGAACAAGTGTATCGACTCACAAGGGTCCTATTTTGAGGAACATTAGCTTAAGATATGTAAAAGTGTAATACATTTTTTTTCCTGAGCTCAGTACACTTATTTTCCGGACGAACTCTGTATAATTTGCTTCAAATCGCCGAGCGTTGATGTTTTTTGAACAGTCTTGAAAGCGGCCGAAAAATCTGCGAGACATTAACGCACGATACAAATTGCATGTTCGCAGGACAAATGTATTTGCCTGCTTGCAAGGAAAGTGAAACCTGTCGTTAAATACCACTTGAGTAACCAATCTTCGTTATTCTTTTGCTCGATCAGTGAAAGTATTTTACGTAAACAATTAAAGCACATTGTTAATTAGCGATAAATATTTGATTCAAATATATAGAGATAATTTATTATTTTTCAATATTTGTCAGTAAGGAAACATATACTACTCTGTCCAATAAATACGCGAACTAAGGCCATAAACACTTTATTTTGCTAAATTTAGTCTACATTGATTTTTTTCCCTTCAAAGTACTCTCCATTCGAAGGATATGAACTTATTCTATCTTCTTGTCCACTGTTTAAAGCACCCTTGGAAGTCCTCGGCAGGTAGGCTTCTTAGTTTTCTCATCGTTTCTCCCTTTATTGCGTCCACATCTTCCCAGTGATGTCCCCTCATCACATTTTTGCATTTTAGAAATTAGTAGTAGCATTTTAGAAATAGATAAAAGTCGCAGGGCACGAGATCTGACGAATGAGGAGGATGATCGAGGATCAAAGTGATTGAATTTTTAGCGAGAAACTGGCGAACAATCAATAATGCTGACTGTGCAGGTGCATTGTGATGGTGAAGGATCCATCCATCATGTTCGGTTAAAATAGAGTGCACTGTTGATTTTCCTAAATTTAGTTCATCAGCTATATTTCGGAGAGTTTTTCGACGATCGGTAAGGACAAGGGGCCGCACACGATCAATGTTGTCGTCAACACAGGCGGTTGAAAGTCCTCCCGGCCTTCTATCATCCGTGGTGTCTTGTCGGCCATCTTTAAACCACTTAATCCACTTAAAAATGGATGTTTTTTCAGAGCATTATCACCCTAAACAGCTGTCATCATTTCAGTAATTTCTTGATAACTGTTACCACGGCACTTCACCAAAACACTTTATGTTGATTCGTTGCTCTGTGATTTCGTCAATTTCCATTTTCGACAAACAGTAAAAATAAGGGCAACAGAAACTAATGTAACTGGCACCATACGCACAGCTCGACGATCCGCCAAGCACAGACGACTCATTGGGTTGCCGGAGGGCAACTAGGACCGCTAGTGGGCGGGGCTATATAGTCCGCGTCATGGGCGCCAGATTGCACCGGTCCGCGCATTTATTGAACAGTCCACGTGTGCTATTTTAGTCGTTTATAAAATAAATGAAACATTTAATAATTTTCGTGGAAATTTTGAAACACAATTTTTCATAAAGTAACGGAAATGTATTCAAAACAAACACGTGGGTATGTTTTCTGGTCATCCAACATGATTTTACAAGATTTGATCATGTATCAGCTGGAGTATCTCCAAAGTGCACCCCAAATATTTCCCTAGTCTAAAAGTAAGGACTGTTCTAAAGAGAAAAACATTAGTCAGTAATTACCTAACTAGCAAGTAATTTTGCTCCAATGAGCACCAGCGTATTGCGAGAATACTTTCATGGGTTTCGGTCGATGCATGCTTTAGAAATCAGATCTTGTGATTTTCACTATATTTTCTTTGCGAGTTCCTATGCTAACAGAAACATGGCACAAAATTCGAAATCCAGGAGTTAAATTTCACATTTTCACACATTTGCACTGTGTGTGTGGTATCACTTACGTGATGATAAAATACTCTGACTTTTGAGCATATATTTTCATTAATTTATCATTAATTTATTTTGAGATAATAAACCTTGTCGATATACATTTAGAGCAATTCAAAAACACCTCTTGGGTTGATTACCATAATGGTGATCAAATTTTTAAAAAAACAATCAATTAAACTCAATTTTCTATGCTAGCTCTTATACTCTCTGAATTGAAGAATCATATATAGTATTTAAATGACCTTTAAATCTGCTTGATATCCGCAGTAAGCATAGTCAGCATGTGCAGTTTCTTGTATTTCTTTAGTTAAGAAAAAATAATTGCTTCTATCGGCTAGTTTAAATAATTTGTTAAATAAAAGTGTCCCTCTTGGGTTAGTGATCCCTTTCAATGTTTCTTAAATTCAAAGCATTACTAGTCATAGGGAATATATATAGTATATTCGACTGAATTTCAAATTTATGCGGATACTGCTCGTCAGCCTCGATCCGATGGCCCTGCCTCCGCTTGGCCACGGATGCGAAGAGGCATTTTCAATTCATGCAATCGCCGACTTATACACCGAGTTCCCTCTGGAGAATTGAATTCTTTCTATCTTTATACATCTTTTATCGACTTCCCTTTATTCACTTAAGCCTTTCTCCCTTCGCCTTAATCTCCAATGAGTGGGGGCCATACATTGTCACACGAAATGCAAACGTTAGGCGATCAATGGACCGTATCCCTTCGTCTGAGAGTCGAAGTTGGAAAAAGGGGGAAAGAAAAGAAGAGATAAGGCTTAACAAAAAAAAGTCTCAGATTACAGAAATCGCTTATCGCAACACTGCAAAGTTCCAAAGTTGGTTCGGACGAGTAGTTCCCAGCGGGCGCTTTAAACTTGTTAACATCATTCCAGCCATTCTCCCTAAAGTGGTTCCCTTCGGATGCCAGCCGACGTATATTATCTCGACACAGATATGAACATGCAGAGAGACAGAAAGAAATGGGAGGATTATACGAATACTTATATTTTACGATTCTCACCTAAATTATAAAATGTCCATACTTCAGTTGATTCTTTGATCACGGAGAAATATGAGTATGGTAGGAAAAAAAGGGTCACGAGGATCCTCAAAAAAATATGCAAACTCATTTTAATGGAGCAGTAAAAATGTAGATAAAGGATATAGTCTTACAGTGGTCTTTGAAACCATTTGAAACCATCCTCAACGTTTAAAATATAAATTTTTAAATATAAAATTTGCTATATTGTATATCCTGTATCCTTCAGCTTCTAATGAATCCAAAATACCTTCGCTCTTAATTATTAACAATTTCAGCATCTCTAGAGAATTTCGGTGTAAAAGAATTTCATTAAGAAGAGCTAAAAAATCATAGTTATTAAAAATGATGACATTTATAGAAATGACAATTAATAACATTTTCTATGGTGGAAATTAAATATATGAAATTAATAACTCTATCTTATCCACGCAATAGGTCGTAGATGTTACAAATAAATGTATGAAGATATTATTGGTGAAAAAAATGTTAACGATAATTAGCCAATTGGTCACCTAATAAAAATATGAGGCTTCACTTCGTGGAAGTATTTAATATCCATTACTAAAAAAGAAAGAAAGACTCGTACTTTTCCACAGATTTATAAAATCATACGGTACCGTATAATAAAATCTTTGGAAAAGTACGAGTCTATCTTTTTAGTATGGAATTAGAAAAAAATTATAAAATAAGAGCTACAAAACTTTCTCTATTTTTATTTTACTTTCCAGTTTGAAATATGCTCGTATAAAGCTTTTGATTGAAATATTTTTAAATTTATTTCTTTTATATTTCCTTGTGAGATTAACAGAAAGCCTACGTTAATAACAATGCAATACCATTGATCAATGGAAATGGCTCAGAACAGTGGATATTTAATTGCTCATTACACAAGACTATACACAAGACATATAGGTTCTTGAACTGCAATTGATTTGTTACCATGGAAGTACCTGAAGACCAAAAGATATTTATTGAAGTCCACGACAATGTAAGAACTCGTAAAAAAACTTAAAAATCAAACTCAGTTGTCACAGATGAAGTCTTTTCGGACGGTTAAATTTTATTGGCAACCTATTTCGAACGGTGCACCGTGGTGTTTATTTGAAAATGAATTGGTTCAAGACATTATGAGAATATTTACTTCTCAGTCAGGGATAAACTCCTACTGTTCTACATGAAGTGGGAGATTGTATTTATTCATTTGTATTTACGAAAATCTATTTCCAACCTTTCGCATTCACAGGAAGAAATAAAACTGAATTGCAAAAATACCACCAACATTTGAGTAATATGACATTCTAATATTCTCTATCATGCTATCAAGTAATCAATGTTGACTTAAACTTCATTTTTAATTTAGATGAATCGTACTACTATTTATACTATACTTATATCGCACACTACATATCTTCTGAGTTAAAGTTTTCAGGGAATTGCAAGTTAGGTTTTCAGGTACACGTAAATACTATAAAGCCTACTCGTTGACTTTATAGCACTTCCTCATAAGACCTGGTTTGCGATATTTCCTTCTTCAGTCATGCGACATTTCGTAATCCACTTCGTGCGGTCGAAATTATCCGCATTATTCCACCATCTACTCCGATTGATCAATATTCTCCATTCAATCGCAAACTTCGACATCCCAATCGCTCCCAGGCTGTTCGTTCGTTCCACTATCCTACTTCACCCACTATTCTTTCTTCATCCCAAATTTCGGTGCATTTCATATGTGCTTTGCATTAATTAACGCTTCATCGGGAACCGGGTTCACTGCCTATGGTCAAGTGACCACGCAATTTGCATTGTTTAAACACGACGCAGAAGTTTGAACTTCCCGTAGAACTTTGGACAAACGATGTCGTTAATCACGGAAACGCCCGATCTGAGTTGTTTCCGCGTCCACCGGAGCTCTTTTGCATACTATTTTCAACTCGGAACTGCTCCAACCAAAATAGCAATCATTATTTCTCGAACGCCTCGCCCTGATGTATGAGTAAACGAAGGGAGAAATGGCGTGGGGCGGGCTTGGGAGAGTGAGTTAGCTGGGGGATGGAGATGGGGGCAAAGATTTGGGGTGGGGGGGGTTACGGGGGGTGAGAGAGAGGAGAGGTTGGGTGGGTGGGAGCTGGAAGATGGAGATGTAAGGAGAAACTTGATCCCCGAGGAGGAAAAGAAATGGGGACGAGTCTTGGAAGTTTTTTCCTCCCCTTCCTCCTCCTTCCATTCCCTCATCCCTCACGAGGAGTCCGAAGCCGAGATCGTGGGCGGGGAGGAAGGGGGTGGGGGATGGGATTTCGAGTCCAATGAAGCGAAAGGGCGCGGCGGCAGAATGGGAAGGGAGAAGGGACGATGAAGAAGGGACGATGACGAGGGTGGTAGGAGACGAGGGTTTGAGGAGTTATGTAGTTTAAAAGGGGCCGTCGGAACAGATGAGGGATGAGACGGCTGGGACGCATATATGCCCACGTATGTTTGCGAGTGCACACGCGTGGGTGGAAAGACGGAGGGGACCAAGGGGAGTAGGTGGGTGACCTCCAGTGGGGGGGGGAGCAGGGAGAGAAGGTATGATCTATATGGCGAGGCTGGGTGGGAAGGTGGGTCGGATTGGAGTCGGTGTTTTTTGCACGGCGGAGGGGAAAGATGTCGAGACCGAGGTTTTTGAGGGTCGCGGTCTTCATTGTTCGTTATAGCTCGCTCGTGCTCTGTTGCGGTGCCCTAATTGTTTGAATCTCAATGTCGGATCGATTTCAATTGATGTTGCATCGGTGCCAAACCGATCCGTACTCCGACGTCAAGAATTTTGACCCGACTCCCGTATGTTAACTGGCATATTTTTTCACTGTTTTTTGTCTTGCATTTCCACTGCGGGTTTCCCTTGGGTTTTGTTACCTCCCACCCCTAAAAATAAGCCTGGGATTATACAGTGGCCACACAGATGATCCGGAAAATGAAGGGCATTGATATCCGTTTCGAAAAAAAAACTCATTTGAAAAAAAATTATCAGCATGTGACATTAGTGAGCGTCGTTATTTGAACCTCAAAATTTGTGGGTAAGATTTTGATGGTGGAATGAGGTGAATGCTTTCATTGAAAAATGCGAATATCTGTATCCTCTATAAAAAAACCGTCAAGTGAAGTAGTGAGGTTAGCGTTGATATTAAAATGATATTTAAATGATAACAGAGATGGAGACAACTACAATTTTCCACTAAAGATATTTATTTAGTGGAAAATTATATCAGTCTTCATCTCTGTTATTTTGGAAAAGTTCAGCCATATTACACCTGAACCTCTAATTTATATGACATTTAGATGCTTCAAAATAGCATCCTGTTATTTCTTAGGAAAAGAAATTATTTTATTTCAATCATTCAACACTCTTTTTATCAACACTTGATTACACGTAATAGGTTTTCTATCTATAATTTTATTTATATCAACCTATTATTACATCGATAATGCGAGTCATCAAAATCAAAAATAGCGTGGTGGAAGAAGCACAAACTACATATCAAGCCTACGAGAATAAATTGAGTTACGAGGTAGAGATAAATTTTAAAATATCTTGGAAGGCAGTCTATTATTATTCCAGGGCTTAAAATACGTGGAAATATTTTCCAACAAACATATCATAACATAGGTATTTTAAAATCACCACCGCGTTTCATTAATCTCACTTGGTGTTATTACCCTGCTCACGTAGTCACGGCAACAAGATGGGACGCGGTCAAAAATATCGAGATTCTGAAAAGTGTCAGCATTTGATGATTCATTGTCATTGGAAAGACCATTCTGTTTTCTTGTTTCTTCTCCCAAACCTCTTTGGTTTTCTGGCCAAGTTCATTTTAAAGTTAGAAACAAAGCGAGGTTAAACTTTAACTTTCTTAAATTAAACTTCAATGAATTCTTTTGCTTGAACTTCAATTAATAAATAGCATATACTGAACGGAATTCCACTTGTTAATCAAAGGCGATTTATTGTAACTGGTGAGGAAAGCTGGAATTATACGCATAGTGATTGATATATTATTCATCTTTGACGTACTATTGGGCAATAATTCGAGAACATTTTTTTAGATTGTCGTAGCTGTAATTTTTTTTAAGTTCATTTTAAATTTGAGAAATTATTACAGGAAAGACCATGCTGTTTTCTTGTTACTTCTCCTAAACCTCCTTGGTTTTATGGCCAAGTTCATTTTAAAGTTAGAAATAAAGCATCAAGGTGCTTGAGGAAAACATTTCCAAGACGATTTGGATTCTCTCGACTATTTTGAAAACTTAATAGAAGTGCACTTGAATATGAGGCGGTGTACTTATGCTTTAGGGATACTGCGTTTTCCTCGAAAAGAAAGAAGTGAAAGGGAAATGTATTAGAAAGGCTGTGTATTTGTATTTTGAGATTATTTACATTTTACATTAGAAAGGATTTAATTGTACATAGAAAATAAATATCAAATATATTTTCATTAAAATTTATTTGACATTTACTGTTTTGGTGGAGGGAAAATATCAATTACAGTAGACGACATCTGTTGGCTCAAAAAATGTTACTCTCATTATGAAAACTAGTGACATTGCATGCATCAAATTTTTAATTAATTATTTTTATGAACAAAAATTTAATCCTTTCGTTGATTCAAAGATAAAGAATTTTGAGACTCGAAAAAATAAAAATACGGAGCATTTGTGCATCCATACGTAGATCTACTCAATGCACCGCCGACAATCGCAAGGGAGTGTGGCGCGGCTTGTCCGTACGACAACCATACACGCAAAAATCTTACTTCATGTATGAATTTGAATATAAAGATATTGGCTAATGTAGGAACAACATTGAACCCATAAATTTCTGTATACTTCATGCACTAGTTGGTATGTTTGGATGAATCGCTGAAGTTTAGTTTTTTAATTAGTATATTCGGGCGCTTGGGTGATCTTTGGTTATGATTATGTATTATGGAAGGAAAGAACAAGTACTTTAAATCTGTTAGTAACGGTGTCTATCCGTCTATTCTATTCCAACGTTTGAGTCTATCAATGTAATGTGGTGGCATAATATTTCTCTCGGTGTAAGAGGGAAAGTTATCCGTCTAATGGCCATCTAAAAGTCTATGTCTTGCCTTTTCTCCTTGTATACTATTTAGGAGGCATCAGCCTAATTCCTCCAGTACTCGTTAAGCTTAATCTAATCTTGTGGCAATTTTTTACTAACCTATATAATTTTCTTTTAACTTAAACAAATTTTTATTTCAAGTTTTCTCTTTTTATTTCAATATTTTCCTGTACATTTAGACGTTCCCATAGGGTACGCATACTACGAATTCACAGTTATCCTCGTGGCATCATCATCATTATCTTGGGTTGGTGTGTCGTGTGGTGGGTCCACTCATGGTTAAGCCTCTATGCCTGCATGTCTTGAGCCAGCCTCTTGGTTTATTCATACTTTCTCTTAACTATGTCCAGCATCGTATACCCCTTTCCCACTCTTCCTCTTGTCTCTTTAATCATTTCCTCAAATTTAGTCTTCAGCTTCAGCAAGCTCCCTATTTATAATGCTTAGTTTATGACTGTTTTTCTGCACCCATGTGAAATTGTTTATTTAACCATGCCATCAATCGTAAGATCAGTTATGTTCACACTTGAAATTCTGCTGTTAGTAAAATACCATTCTATTTGAAAAGATGAGCTCAAAACTGAAGTGTTTTTATGTCTAATTTTCATTCAGTTTTTCAAGAACCGAAATTTGAACGACTTTCAAAATTTTCACATTTTCGATTCTTACCATCACACAGATAATAAGATTCTTTTTGCAGATCTTAAGTAACAGGTTCGACTCCGAATTATTTTCATCTTCGATAAAAATATTATGTAGGAGCAATAATTCGTCCCTGGTTGGGGATCTATATTTTTTGCATAATTAAATTAGAAATGATGGCCATATGAACTCAACATAAATGTCATGAGGAAATAAAAAGGATGATATTACTTACTTTTATCATTCAGTTTAGATTAAGGTTAAAACATTTGAAAAGTTTTATAGTAAATATTACAAATTAATTTAAATATAGCACTCATTGAAAATCATCCCCTGATGAAGTATCTATGCGGGCAAAAAGCCTACGGAATCAATTAATAATCCAATTTATATTTTTAAGGTACTTATTTTTTTATTTGTTGGCCCACGATGACCGGTACAATAACATTTATTATTTTTTACCTTTTGCTGTAATCTAACCACTTGAACCAATCTGTGACTGGTAATTTCTGTGTGAAAGTTAAATTTGCAATAAAAAAAATTCTTCATGGATCTGTAGACCATTTATTTATTCATGGACATTGTTCAAAATTCTGATAATGTTGAAAATATTTTTAAAAATATGTAAACGACTATAAACAGGGTCTGTCCCAAAAAGTAAGTGAAACAATTTCTCCACGCGACGCACACAAGTACAGTAGGACGATTTGTGTTGGGTAAAATGTTTAGGGATCTTAAAAAAGCAACGCGACCCGTGTCAGTTATCTGCGAGCCGTTACAGTGTGCTGACCTCTGCTAAACTGGACCCGTGTTCAAGCATCGCGTCACGAATTCGCGATGCCGCTTTCCATGGAGAAATGATTCGCGTTTCTGAAAAATTTTTGCAAAGCTCAAAAAATCGGTATTGGAAAATATGACACGGTTTGAAGGAATGATTTTCCGCTGGCACAAGTATTTCGAGGAGAGGAGAGAGGAGGTTGACGACGAAGAACGCTCTGGCGACGCGACGAAAATGTGCAAAAAGTCTTGACACACAATTTATCATCCTAAATCTTCATTTTGATACTCAGGCGTTTATCGGAATCGAGTATGTCCATCAATTTTTACACATTTCCATCGCACTGTGTCGTTGACGGACGTCGAGGGCATTCCTCGTCGCCAACTTCCTCTCTACCCTCCCGGAACTACTTGAACCCGTGGAAAACCATTCCTCACTCATCTCTTTGAGCATCCTTAACCATGGTTATGGTCGCCGAACCCAATTTTCCAAGCCTAACCCAAAATTTAATTGCTCCATGGAAAGTGACATCGTGAATTCGTGACGCAATGCTCGAATAGGGGTACAGTCTAGCAGATATCCTCACGCTGTAACAGCCCACAAACAGCTGACACGGGTCGCGTTCTTTTTCAATACTTCTTACCATTTTTACCGCCACAAATTGTCCCACTTCAGTCGTCCGCTTCGCCTGGAAAAACCGTTTTACTTTCTTTTTGCGACGGAACCTGCACCTGTATGTTCTTAGTGTGAATGACGGCGGAGCGAGAGAGGCGAGAGAAAATGGGATTGCGCCGTCATTAGCGGCCCGGGGGCAGAGCCACTACTTTATTACATTACTCTATTGCTGTCATTGCGTTGCGTTCTGAAGACTGCCGATTAGAGTGCAGTATTTTGGGTGAGTGAGGTAGAGGCAATAAAATATGCATTGTACGCGGGATGAAGGAAGGAAAAAAGAATGCGAGTACGAGTAGAACGGTTTGTTTGAATCAATGGTGTTAGAGAATTTGTTTAGTGTCGTTTACGGCGGGAAATATAAGTGCAACTGTGATTTGCTCCTAGGTCTAACGAAACTTTCAGCCGTCTCTTTCACAGACCCAAATTGTATTACGCTTTTCGTACAAGAAATCTCTCACAAGAAACTTAAACGTGACAACATGACCGCCGCCATTTAACACTCCGAATCGTCTAGAACGGTGCACATGCCTTCAGGTTCCTATTTCAGAGCTCCAGTCAATCTTTACTTGGGTATACAATGCTATTGGATGAATTTAACCAATTAGAAATCACATTATGATAACACGCTCAGCGATACTATTGGAATGGCAAAGCACGATGATCATTTTGGCTCTCGTTTCTATCATTGTTAACTTAAACTTTAAATGAATTGTTAATCTGTTGATGCCGCCGGAATGATAGACCGAAATATAGTGATTAATGGGGTCTTTAAAAAGCTTTCAGTGCAAATATTTTCACTCTACGCGAAGTTTTCTATCATTTGTAGCGAACTTTTAATAATTTCAACTCATGAAACAAGAAACTAATTGCGAATGCGATTAATTTTGGCGAATGCCATGACCATGACCAGACCAAGCTTGGAAAACTCAGTGAATCTGTTGCTCAGATTTGGGAGTAAGCTCACTCGAAAACTACGCTCATATTTAAGACGCATTGTGCAATTTCAACCATCTAAGTTTTGGCACGTAGTCTAAAGAAGACCAAGCATTTTAAAGTATTAACGAGGACTCAAAACTGATCAAGTTTTAAGTCCCGAAAAATATAACAATGAACTCCCAGGCGATTTACTTAATACGTTATTCCAATGCGTACGAGATTATTTTCTAGAGAAACCATATTTCTTATGCCATATTATCATTTTCATTCTTCCACTTTTCTGTTGAATCGCGTATAAATATATAGTGCGTGCATTTTAGATTAGGTAAAATGAAACAACTAATAGTGTAAGAATATAATTGTGCTCAAATAGGAATTTTCAGGGAAACTTTCACAGTGTGCCAGCCTTGCGGTGCACTACAACTAAGTGAGATGACTTGTATGAAAACCACAGTTGTCGACCTGAAGGTTTTTTTTATATGTGAGGGCAGATTTCACCCAGGAATGAGCCGAACAACGTGTGAAGTTCACTCATCGGGGTAATAAGGGGGGTCCAGTTCCTTTCCGTATGCCGCTAATGGTTACCTAGGAAGATCCGGTACCCGCAATTAAACACAGTCTCGGTGAAGCTGAGTTTACCCGTGGTTGAGTGTCACCCGGAATAGAACCCGGGCCCTCCGGCCAGTAGGTGGGCGCTCTATCCTCTGAATTACCGCCTCCGTAAATGAATGAAAGAGGGGGCTGTACTATCCCCTAATTATGCGGAAACTTTATAACCTTTCTTTGAACAGCGCATCCTCACGAAGTCGTTTCGCTTCAAGGTTCCTCGTATTTGCCTGAGACTGTAATTACCAATGGTATTAACATGCAATTTGTAATTTTCAATGGAATTATTGCTCCCCCTATCCAACGATGAATGAAACTATTCCCACCACTCGGTGACTCAAATGAATTGACCAAGATAAAACCCGGAAGATCGTAATGACACCTTTTCAATTCGAATTCACGCATTTTATTCGTTTAAGGAATTTTTTCCTTATAAGCTCAAAGATTGAACCTTTAAAAATGCCATAAAAAGGGGTGCATGAACAAAGGAGTGTCAAAATTTGCCCATTTCTGGAATTTTTGTTGTTTTATTGATATTTAGTCAATCCGTGAACTGAATTGAACTTAGAAACTCATCGAAATTGACAAAATGTAAGGAATGATTCCGTTCAGCCTAATGTAGGTGAAGAAAATTTATTAATAATTTCATCTCCAATTATATACACAAATATTGCATTGTTTGGTTAATTATTGCTTATTTCTTACTTCAAATGGTATTCAGGAAAATTCTTTCGACTGAAGAAATTTCGAAATATTTCAAGTTGTTCTTGAATAATTTATGCTATCCGCGGGTGATCTTTTCTTGATAGGCGTTACATTTTTTCTTTGTATAGGGTTTCCTTGGGCCCTCGTGTGTGTGTATATATACACACACACACATATATATTTATATTTATATGTATATATATATATATATAACCATAAACACAGTAATCAACCCGAAGTTCGGTTTGGTAGGTGATGGTAGAGTTCACCTAGTACCAAGCCCTATACGGCATGTGAAATTCACACATCAGGATAGGGGGACCAGTTCCTTTCCCTGTGCCGGTTATGGTTTCCCAGGAAGACATGGTACCAGAAAAACAACATAGCTTGGGTGAAGCTGCAGGTGCCCAGAGTGCCTTGCCCGGGCATCGAACCCTGGCCCCTCCGGTCAGTAGTCCAACTCTCGACTCCCTGGGCTACCGCGACCCACAATATGTATATACTTATGAAATTGGTGTACCATTTTCTTGGTTACTAACAAATATTTTTGATTATTTTTTTTGCGGAGAAAGTAACTCCGTTACTATTAAGTTTAAGCCATGTCATGAGGAGAAATAAATTGATGAAAACCGGAGATTCTGCCGCCCGTTAAAATATTTTCCATCACTGTGAATAGAACTTAAGAAATAAATTGCATGAACTGCTTACTTACAAAATATGTTCAGATAGAAAATATGACCGAAATGTAGATGTTCTCAGAAATTAAAATCCAATGATATCTACATCGACATTATGCACCGCAAGCCGCCGCAAGGGCATGTGGCGGGGTATTATGACATGGTTAGGGTAATAGTACCGTAGTAAAGGGTAGTATGTCTATGGTAGGAAATCTTTGGTCTCTAGTCTCTGAATACTATTAAGATAGCAAAGCAATTAATTTATTTCATTTTGTGTAATCATATAAGATGTTTTTCTGAATAGAGTAGCCATTTTGAAAATAACCAGACCTTGTGGAAGTAGATGAATAAATATCATTTTATTAATATTAAACCTCACCTCCATTAGCATAGCTATCATAATGTGCATGATATGATAGTGTGCAAAGGAAAACAATTGAGAATCATAAGGATTGCAGGACATTCAAAAACGCTTCATACAGCTGTATATTTAAAATCTGAAATGCGGATACAGAGAATTTCGACCGGCGATGGAATACTGAAGGCTTTCCCACTGAGAAGAACGTTGGGTAAGCGAGGCAGGATGAGGGAAGGGGCAGACATGTTGGAAGGAATTAAAAAAGCAAGTGTGCGGTTTGAAAAAGGTTTTACTAAAGTGTTGAGATTCGTCTTGTTTCTTTTTAGGAGACACTTAAGAGATGTATCGCTGTTCTCTCTGTGTTTACCCACAACCTAATTTAAAAGGTAAACTACGTAATAAAAATAATGGTGCCCTAATCAAGAGAAGGCACTGATGGAAAGTGTATGTACGCAGTAAATTGGCCATGACTATTATGTAGAATACCACCCATTTGCGCGAATGTCACATATATAAACTTGGGAATGGAAATATACCAATAAATGTCCAAGACGTATGGAATTGCTTTTTATTATAGATTTATTCGAAGAATCTGGCGAAATAACTTCCCGGCAACATTTTAAAAAAAAGAGAAGGATGTATTAAGCGGTCTCGTTGCTACGTGATACGGTGGGCCTGAATTCTCGCGCTATGAAATCAGGGTCAAGAACTTCACGATGAAGGATTGGGGATGGGCACCTTTTAGAATTTTGTTTTTTGACCGGAGAAAAAGGTCAGGGGATCGAGGGGTCGTGTGATACTACGGAGGGTTTGAGGCTGTGAGCTGCCACCCCCTGGGGGGCCGGATGATGAGGCGAAGTCGAGATCCAGAAGTCGGGTTCGGAGGGACTTTGAGATGGGTAGAGTAAGGAGTGCATTCAAGGTGAAGTGTTCGTAATCCCCGATCCCGGCTCCCCCACAGCATATACCTTCCTCTACTTACTTCCCTCTCCTAGCTGGTTCAGCCCTCGCTTCATCCCAAAGTTAAACTCCAGCGGGGGATTTCCGGGAACCTTCCCACCAACCCCCTTCACGCTCTCTCTTGCCGCCACCCCCTCCCCCTCCTTCCCAACGCCTACACACCGACCGACCGGGAAATATCCCCCGGTCGCTAGGAGGAACTTCTTTTTCTACCGACTCCTTGCCTCCTATCGGCTGGTTTTCTTCCGAAACTCATTTTTACCACGGAATCCGCACCGCATTACCCTCCCACGCCCTCTGCATCATCCTACACAGACAAATGCCTACTTTTCCTAACACCGTCGTTTTCTACGCAGAAATCACGCCCCTACCCCCTCCCAATCCTTACTCCGGGTTATGACCTCATCCGCGAAGTCCAAGAATACTTCATTCTTTCTCCCGAGAGAAAATGGAAACACCCGGACCCTGACTAACCTTTAAGGATATTAGCACATTACTGGATTCATTCCCTTCCGGCAAGTATTTATTTATAAGTAATCTATCATTAATATCATCATCGCTGAAGATATATGAAGTAGGATAAATTTCTTTTAAAAAGAGTGCAGTTATATAAAGAACGTATTACTTATTGCTGGAAAATATTCAAAATGTAGTGAGTTCTGAGCTAAAAATTAATATCTGATGCAATTAAGAAGCAACACTAACAAACATTGGGGAAAAAAGATAATTGCAATATATTCCGTGCTGAGAATGTGATCAAGATATCACGGATGTTATTCTTGTAAATTTAAAGTTTTGAAATGAGATGATTCATACTAAAAAATACTTGTTTTTCATCACGATGCCAGAATTTCAAATACAGCTAAGAAGAGGTCAAATTTTACATGATTTCCTGTGGCATTATGGCTACGAGAAAATCGTATGAGTGACGGCTGCAATGAACGTACATGTATTAGGTTGGGAACCATTCGATTCACGAAGAGAGAAGATACTTTTAAATAGGCGCACGACGCCTGAGTTTTCTTGCGACACCGTGGGAATTATGGCGCCAAATGGTATTAATAGATTCGAACGTTCGGACAATATAAAAGAGAGAAAACGACCGATTTAAATACTTACTCTTTCTTCCCTCGTACGATAGGGGGTCGTAACAAAATCGAACCCAAGCCCCCGAATATATATTTACTTACAGAAATACATTTATTAATTAACATTTTTAATTCAATTATTTTAGGATGAATATAGGCATGTATATGTTTGAATGTTGGGTTGACCATGCATATAGTATATAAACTAATAAGTATACGTAGGCGTTACCCTTATTTACGGCCTCACCTGGGTGAAACACATACGGGGAATATGTGGACAAGCTAACAAAAAATTAGGATTTAATAGAAGAGAACTGGGCAAATTTGATAAAAAGGTCAAAGAGAAATGTTATCTGTCGTTGTTTAGGCCTCAGAATGTCGTTTTTTAGGCCTAGAATATGCTCCAAGTATATGGGATCCTCACGAAGTTGGATTAATTACCGAATTGGATCGCGTTTAGCGTAGAGGAGCTAGATTTGTAAAACGTTATGTTAAACTTAGCAAAGTATGCAAAATATTAGAGCAGGTAGGCTGGGAATCACTCATGGACCAAAGGTTAAATTATAGATTGAAGCTCTTGCATAAATTGGAAGGACTCCTCTTTAGCAGTGATGCTGAAAATGTATTATTGCCCCCATCGTACTACGGTAGGAGAGATCGTGTCAATAAAATTACAGAGATTAAGTGTACAACAGATAGTTTTAAGATGCAATTTTTTCCAAGAACGATAAAGGATCATAATAACATTGTCCGACCGTGGTAGGGATAAAAATATTCGGGTCAAATTTAGTCTGGTGTGTTTTCACCCCGTGCAACACACCCTAGCGGTGACTTGCAGGGTAATAAATATCTAATAGGTGTGCATGCATGGCTAGTGCAACAGTGGCTTACGAGGTATTGAGAAGGGTTAGAGTGTCATTATACATTAACCAGCACCACCAGCCTCGTTTATGCTGGAGAAAATTCATGGGAAGTCTCAAATTGTTATTCAGTATTATTCCGTGATTTTGATTTTTAAAAACCATTTCCACTGGATACACAAATATTGCTAACCACAGGAAAAATAATTTATTTGGTGAAAGCAGTTCATTGTTATAATCCTAGTCCATATATGTTTCAGGCGACTTAAAAATCTTCTAGAGTAGGACATTCAATGAAGTATTATCTCTTATTAAATGGAGGCGGTAACATTGAGCAAGATAATATAACTACGGAATCGCTCGGATGGAATGATTAAGGCGGAAAGGATAGGGGGTCGATCGCGGTGGTTCGCTGTTCCAATAGCACTGGTCTCTACTGCTAATGATGTCGTTCACGAAATTAATATCAGTATATTCAAGATATCTGGTTACTTTGACTCTTTAAATTTTTTAAAATTTCTTTGTGCTTTCTTATTAATCCGCGTCTTATCTCTATCACTAGAGAATACCCCGCAAGCCGCCGCAGGGGCGTTTGGCGGGGGGTATTTGGTCACCAGCCGTAAAAGAGAATAAAAACACATGCGAAACCAACATAATCATGCAAACTTACAACCGCAGAGGTCATATTCATGCAAAAACCTTTTTAACTTACACGTATGCATATACTATCAACTAACATATACATGTACATGCACTTACAAATGAAGTAATAATCTATCCAATAACGTTCAAATTAGAATTGAAAAGTAGGAAGGGGAAATTCTACTATCGCATGGACATGCTCCTCATGGGGTCTATGCCTGCTCGTTTAAGACTTATACGCATCCAACAAATTAGGCCAAGGGTCAACTACTAATAAATATATTTAATTATGTTATTTATATTTTTCAATGATGAAATATAGGTAGTTTTATGTTAAATTTCCAGGATACGCCTTTTGAATTCTTGCGATTTTTTGTCAAAATTATTTTTGATAATAGACAATGACCATACTTATACATTGACATTATTATATGCCAGAGTTCTCTTCAATATCTTGAATAAAAAGGCATTTGACTCCTTATCTCACACGTAGTTGATCCCGTTTCAATTGGTTGACATCAACCACTTACCTTTGAAAAAAAAGGAACATTTCGTTTTGCTCAAGTTTAAATCTGACTTTGATTTCAAGCTAAGTTTCTGAGACTTCTCTTTGCGGAGACTCGCTTAAAAAATAGCAGAATACCACTCATTTTAAGTTTCTCTTTGTCCTTAAAATCTTTTCTACGACACTCCTCGTTTTCTTCCCTTACTTCCTTGCCAAGACCCTGAGGAATTTCACACCCAGAGCATCCAAGGGGACGAATGTTCGTCAGCGCCAAGAATCGAGCCCAGTGTTCAGTATTTCCAACCAATAAATCTTCTCTGCCGAGAAGCTCACCGTGAACACTTGGCAAAGATACTTCCGTGGAAGTCAATGGGCGAGGAAAAGAGGAGGAAAACGTGACGGGAATACGTCAGGGGTACCATGCAGTGTACAAATTAATACAAGGTACTCGTGGGTGGATTTTTAAAATGCTTTACTGTATTCAAGCTTTTAGAGTTTTTATTTAGTCCATTAGCGACCGGTGTAATAGGTAGAGTGGTTAATGGAGGAAGTGAGTGGAGAATGGTGAATGTAAACTAAATATGGGCAATGAGGTAATCTAAACAGCGGATAATTAATATAAACGTTAGAATTGGAGGGAAAACAGTAGCGAGAACAGGTAAAAGAGTTCACCTATCTTGGAAATGTTTTGAACATAGATGATCCAAATTGTAGGAACAGAAGAAGAGTTGTATTAGGCATAGAACCTTTAAAAAATAATGGGGAAGCGACCAGCAGTAACGTTGAGTAGGGAATTTGAGAAAAGGTTTACAGGTATGTAGAGTGTTCTCCTGTGTAGTGTCCGGTCGTGTCTTGTTAGGCGAGGCTAAAAAATATCAAGGCATGAAAGTTGGATCCATCCAAAGCCTACCTTAAATGATAGGAACGGCATAAAAATAGTATGTGTTAGGTGATGCTTAGAAATATATCAGATCTAGAGACGTTTTGGATCGACTAAAAAACTTTACTCATAGATTAATCGCTTCTTAATGAAGTAATGACATTTTCCCAATAAAGGTAGATTTTTCACGGTCCCTAGTGACTATCGTCTTCTATGTATCGCGTGCATTTTGTCATATGTTCCCATCGGTGATTTCCATTTTCCTCATCAGTTCTTGCCACCCGCCTTCATATAGTTTGAAAAGTTTCTTCTCATCCGACCTCTACCCTGCTTACTCAAAATTTTCTTTTCTGTTACGCCCTTCAATATACCAATACCTTTTAATGTTTCTTGTGGTTATACAGGGAATATTGAAATAATTATTTCGAGTATAAATAAATATAATCGAGTATTATTTCTTAAAAAGGACGTACATTTTTTTTTTAAATGTTGAAATTTAGCATTTGCAATTTTCGAGAATAAATATGAGATGTCAAACAGTCAATGCGTACAGAGAATTTGATTACCCGCAAATTTGATCTAATCATTTACTTCTGGCCTTAGATTCAGCTCAGGTACCGAATGATAACGAACAAATAACTTTATTTTAGTGGTGCTTCGTATAACAATGCATATTGGCATCATGTCTTTGCATAGTATTTACAGTTGAATTTAACAAAAAATATAATCGTGATGAAATGTACATTAAAAATTCTTAAAGACTGAGCTATTTGCATAAGATTTCTTACATTTTTGAAGACCGATTCTCTTATTGTTTGTGGTGTAATCATACCATTCATGTTTTACCCATTCAATTTCTTTTGTATTGAGTACGTTGTTTGTTCCGTATTATTCTCCCACTACCGGTCCAACTGATTATTCCCGGTATTTTACATGTTTTTGTTTTCTGTGCTTTTTAGTTTTACGCATACAAATTATTTTGTTCAGCGGCACTCCACCTGCAGCAGCAAATTGGCGGTTGTCCGTGTGTGTCTACATCTGCGATTTTTGGAGGAGAGTTGGCAGATTAGGCTTACAAATTAACGGCCGTAAAAAAATTACCCGGCGCACAGAGAAAATATTGATGCCTTGAAAAATGAGACTCTTAACAATGATTGTTCATTTTTACAAGTGACAGCACTAAAAACCACAGTTATCAACCCGAAGGTTAGTTTGATAGATGAGGATAGAGCCTGCCTAGAAAAAAGCTGAACAGCGTGTGAAATGAACACATCAGAGTACCTGTGTCGCCTATGGTTTCCCAGGAAGATCTTGTGCTCCCTGAAAAACAACGTAGATCGGATGAAGCTGAGGGTGCTTAGGGTTCGAAATCATACCAATGTCTTCCGGTCAGTAGTCCAGTGCTCTATCCTCTGGACTACCTTATTTATTTTATTGTTTACAATTACCTTTAAAAGATATTCGTTTACTTTCCATAAAAAGTTGAACTACGGAGAAACCATTGCCAAACGCTGAAGCAAACTTCAACCATATGAATCAGACCAAAAATGAGTACATTAGTTAAAAAATTGAAGGCGTACAATAAAACGTAGGCTATATTTCGTCTGGCTTCTGTCCTTCGATCTATCAAGCATGGGTGACCCTACAAAGAGTAGATATCATTGCTCCCTCAAAAACATTTCTAGGGGTAATCAAATCGCACAAGCCCTTCGACCACGTCAAGGTCGAGGTAATACATGGGAAGGATCGGTCTTTAGGGACGACACAAATATATGTGTAAACACTGCTTCAAAACTTAACTAAACATAGAAACACCAAGGAATGACACTAGTCACGAATATTTTTGATGCTTCGTCAGATAGGACATCGCCAGTTTCTTAAATTGACGGTAAAATGTGTTCTGTGGAATACGCAAATGACGAATGGCATCAGCAATAATTTTTCTGCATCTATAGTATACAACAGCGCCAGCGGTAGGATGTGTTGCAAATTTCATTTTCAACATAATTTTTGGCCAATATAATTAAGTAAAATAAGTCAAATGATGCAGAAATACGATAGCTAAATGCACTGCAGTATTGTATATAAATGTGAGATACTTCACCACGCAGGAAAGACGAGCTGTTAGTAGTAAGGAGGACAATAAAATAGCTTTAGATGAAATAATGACAATATAATAGTTTACCTGGAATGAAAACAATAAAAATATTCTATTTCCCCCATTGCGGTCACTTTCAGATCTTTATTCTGAGACCTCATCATCCCCGGTGTGATCCAGTGGTCGTGAGTTGGAAGGTTGCCTTTGGTACGGGAGTAGGCTATAATAGAATTGAAGCATTTAGAGTCCTAGATTTTTTCATACGCTAAATAAAAGATGTGCGCAGGAGAGTCTAAAGAAAATATTACCTTCCTTTTGATGAAATCCCACTCCACTCCATTTTGCCTAGATGGGAATGTCGCTTGGTGATATTCTCAATCTCCACGGTGGCTGCCAGGGGGTTGAAGCGGAGATGGAAACATCCGGGGGGTTCGTCTCGTACACATGCAGGAAGCCTCATCCGAGCACGCAAGAAGTCCTCACGCACGCCCGCTCACCCGCGCGTACGTGGGCAACGGGGGCGGGCCCTTCTATCTTGCCAGTGCCCTCCCCCGCACCATTCCTCCCGTACCCCTCGTTGCCCTCCTCAAACAAACTCCACTCCTGCCTCCCCATGGAGTGAGGGAGACCAGAAATAAGGCGAACGAAGAAATGAGAGAAAGAAAGAAAGAAAGAAACCGCTCTAGGGTGAAGAGGGGGGGGGTGGGGATGGATTGAGGGGTTAGGGGGGTTACCATGCCCCCGGGACGGGCGCCGTTTCCTTCCTTCTTTCCTTCCCCTCACCCCGTCCACCCGCACGTCTCAGCGCGTCACTCATAATTTCATTACGACACGGGTATTCCATTTCCAGCCGTCGACCCCCCATCTCCGTGCCCCCCTCTTCCCAATCCCTTTCCTCAAGCAACCTGGAGGCGGACCGCCCTCTCTGGGGACCCTCTCCTGCCCCCCCCCTCCGCCCCCTCCTCTTTATCTGCCGTGCAGCCTCCCAGAGCCAACTCTTCCTTCGACTCCCGTCCGTGACTCGGTCCATCCCTTCCACCTCCTCCTCCTCTCTTGCCCTAAGGGCCTTTTTTCATCGCCTGCTCCTTCCCCGCAGTTCCTCCGAAGACGTCCTCCGCTGGTGTTCATTTCATTTCTTCCCAGCCCCACGCCCCCTTGGCGGACGACCTGGCGTTCCCGGGGTTGCTCCCCTTTTTCCCAGACAATCTCGTCCAATCGTGCTTCCATTCTTTGCCCCGGCTGGGAACCGACTCCAGCGTGTGAGGGAGGGTTGGTTGGTCATTTATGGTGGCAGTGAACGACAGCTGAGGCCACCTGCACCGTCATTTGGATATTGAAAATTGGGCGCATGTGTTCTCTTCAGACACTATGATGGCAATTTGATTATTTTATAGCTCTGGTAAGAATAGCCTGGAGATGTAAACGGTGAGAACTTACATCTACTTAGTCAGATTTGTCGATAGCCGAGCCAAAAAATATTTAATTACAGTTCACTAGACTATTGAATCTAGTGAGCAGCAATTTCTAGTGCACTGTAAAAATGGTGAAAAAAGGTGTAAAATATGATATTGCAAAAACGAAATGCATTTAAATTTCCAGTAACATGGTGACTGCTTCGGGACTTGTAAAATAAATAAAAGGATAAAAGTAATATTTTTAAAAAATGTCTAGAAAAAATTGGACTCTGTGGACTCGGCGTTTGTAGAAGTATTGTGTCTTTTCGAGGAATAACGTACAAACATGGAAGAATTCGTTGACCGAGTATCTTGAGTAATGGCGTGAAAAAAGTTTATTCAACCCTTGGCTATGGAATGAAGTGTTACGTTGTTCCATAATATGGGTCTTTTTTGGATCGGGGGTGGACATAGATTGGAGGACTTGAAAGAGAAATATTACATTTGGTAAGGAATAGGAAGATTTACTTGAGTGCATTAGAAGATAATGAGTTATTAAATGCAATATGGTAAGGTAACGTGGCGTCGAAGGTTGCTGTGAAAGGTTGAAGAACGTTAGGGAAGTGAGTTAGGTAAGATGGCGGCAAATTGGTACATTTTTGGAGAGATGAGTTGGGATGGAAAGCAAACTGACCTGAAGAAGAAAGTAATTTTGCTGGAACAAGAGTAATGCGGATGTGCTTCATTAATCCAAAGTGCATGCGCCAATTTCCAAGATAGCTAAGCTACATGGGAAGATTATACTTAATTATTCATACGAATGGAGGCTATTTGGGTCTCTTAATTAATTTATCACCTCTTTTGTGAATGAGATGAGACACTGAGAGCTACTATTAGGAGGAAAAATTGAAACATGCGACAGTTTACCGTATTTGCAATCAAAATTTACTTTTAAATATGACTAAATTATTATTTGAATCACTAAAATGACGTTTTCACATAATGTTGGTATCTATTCATCACACGAAATGGTTTAGTTACGAAGAAAAATCAACAGGTGATCATCTGTACCAAAATCAGGTCACGTAATGAGTAGGTTCTATGCAGAAACGAATGCATTCTTTAACTTAGTTATAATTACGAAGGTCTTCTACAAAGAGCCAAATAAAGGTTTCTGTATCCTAAAATACATGTTTTTTTAAACCAAACTTTATGGTTAATTACTATAATGGTGGTAGAAGCAGTCCTTTAACCGTTTTTAATGTAATTGCTGGTTTGAAATAGATTTAAACACACCAATCTAGCGATTTTATCATTATTATGACATTCTTCTCCAGTTCTCTGGGCATTAAAAACCGATGAAAGGAATTAATAACTGATTGAAATGCGCAAGTTGATGGTCTTGCTCTTTATTTTCTCCAGTAACGTGCGCGATTTTGTTTTGCGGTGTGACCACCATCTTTTAAGTTAACTGTCAATGAGGGGCCATAGAACGGGCTTCTTAACTCTAAAATACGTTTATCTTAAGTAACTGTAATGCTTTAGAGAACAAATTTTGCGTGAATATTTGCCAATTGCGAAACTGAAGTTTTTATTATTTTTTATTAGCATTCTCAGTTATATTGGCTGAGTGTCCAGTGTTTTGAATTTACAGCAAAGTTGGTACTTTATACTCAAAAATATTTTCCATGTCAAAGACGAATCCCATTTCAGTAAAATTGAATTACGTTTTCAGGTAGAGAGAAGTCGTTCAAAAATACTCAAAGCTTTGCAGTTTTGGACTGTCTGGGATGATGGAGTGCATCAAAGTTTTACGCACATCACACACAACGTACGTTGCATTTTAAACTTATGAACGAGTTTCGGCTGCCACATTGATTTCAAATTCAAATTTTAAATCATTTTACTCCACGTGATCGACATTTTTTTAGCCCTAGTCCGTCTTATTCCACAGAAGTGGGTTCCATGGTTTATGAACTAGATGAATCAAGAAACATCAATATTCATATAATTTATAAATTGAAGCCTTTAAAGGTTGAGACTTAAAGTTGAGGCTACCCGACACTCCTATGATCATACGTTTTTGGTTGATTTCGATAATTCTTTAAAGAATATCTTTCATTAGGGTTCCCATACGAATGTGACCATTTAAGTGAAGAGAACTTTTGGGGGAATGTAAAATAAAATTTTTGCAAGCAATTGTTTAGCAATTCTTTTTTCTATTGATTGTGTTTGAGCTTTTTCTTCATTAAAAAAAATCATTTTGCTTATTGTAACATTTTCTCCTTGTTGTATCCACGACAATTATAAAAACTCTTTTAGCTGTATAGAGAAATAAGATGCAGTATTAGGGAAACAACATTTTCTATGTATACACAGGAGTGTAACATGTAATATAGATTACACAATTAAGTTGCCTTTTCGGGGTCCTCGTTCAATGTGAACTAAATACTACGTAACAAGTGTGGTGTATACTGGATAACATCCTTTACAAAAAACGAATCCCTTTAATGCAAACGTGATGGGAAAACCACTTGTATGCCAATTATTGTTGGAATGTATAACAATTATCCACCTTTATAGCGAAAAATATTACTCTTAAGGGTTTACGTTCTTACTAAACTCCATCAGTGATAAGGGAACTCGAAAAGGTTGGATATTATAACTTTGAATTTAAAATGTGGAATTAGTACCTTTTTTCGCAGATTACTAGAACATCTTTTATTTTATAGTATTCTGCGAAGTTTACCCAATGCAATTAGAAATATCGTATTTTATTAGTCTAATTTAAAAGTGGAGGTTTTAATGCTCATTAATTGGCAATGTACTTTTTCTGTATGATTTCAAACACACGTGTAAATTTATTTTGTTTTAGATGGGCTCTTCTGCCTTTAAAGCTACTTCGTCCCTGTATCGACACTTGATATTTGATGAAGATTCACCCTGGATGAGAGATCCGGCGACGCGTGAATTAAAAGGATTCCGCCACGAGAGGTAAGATTGTTTTTCCCATCTTTATAGAACTATCTTTCTTGTAAATAATGCTTTTCGGTCTAATTTCACTTACCACATATATTGATCAAAGAAATTTCATTATTTTTGACGAAATAGAACGTTCATCGTCAAGCGTATTTGACACATCAAAAACAAAAAAAGAAGAATATGCATAAAAGAAGAGTCAGATTTCCTAAAATATTTCTGTGATCCTTGTCAATCTTCATTATTCTGTGAAAGGCCGACTACTCCTCGAAGAGAATACTTAATGTGGCAATCTTTGCATAGAGTAGAGCTGGAAAATTGAAATTTGGCCTATGGGAAGGCATTTTGTTACGAGTGACCGTGAAAATTCTTAACTACGTATTTGTTTATTTTTGGAGTGTCCCGATTAATTAGCATTCAGCACCATACGACAAGTATTAAATTCGATGTAGTGGTTTCCTTATTTTATATATTGCTTGCCTTTCAGCTACGACTCGTGGGCATTAACTAAAATACGGCTAATGAGCTGATCATTCCTGTTCTGTACCTTTTAGATTATTACATTTGGATGCTTGAATATACATATATTTTCCACTCATGACTTATTTACGACTATTATCGGCCTTATAGCTATTGTAACCATGGCTGTGGCACTTCATTCCTGATGATTTAAGACTAAAATTATATCTAGGAATATAATTTGACGTCTATTAAGTTTTTCACTTATGTTTCAAGTTCGACCCATAACCACATATTGTTATGAGGGTATTTATGCTTAAATATATTGTTTCATATGCCCATAATTAGTTGTAGGCATTTATTTTCTCGTATTTTACCACGGAGTATACACTTATATTTCTTACATCATATTTTAAAGGATTTATATTGTGATTTTCTATTTACTTTTATACCAAACTGCAGTCCCGGTTTTCATCCATATTTTTAATGCAAGGCAGTTAAACTATAAACTGCCATACCCAGGATATGGCTGAAACCTATATCGTGCAATTATATATATATATTTAATTGGATGATATAGGTTTAGGACGATATGTATATATATATATATATATATATATATATATATATATATATATGTGTGTGTGTGTGTATATATATATACACACATATATATGTATATATATGTGTATATACTACCTTGATCAAAAATTTCCCGGAATTTATTCAGAAAATTGAAAATACAAGTTTATTCATCTAAATCTATATTGTCCCCTTCAAAGTAATCCCCATCGACTGCAACACACTTATGCCAGCGCTTGATCCAATCCTCGAAACATTTTTTATATTCGGTTTTCGGTATGTCCATCAGTGCTTCCTGCGATTTTTCCATTACTTCCTCTCGGCTGCTAAAACGCGTTCCCCGTAATGGATTTTTAACTCGATTGAACAGAAAGAAGTCACAGGGAGCCAAATCAGGTGAATTCGGTGGCTGTTGGATGGTATTTGTTGCATTTTTCGTCAATAAATTACGAATAATGATAGCACTGTGCGACGGTGCGTTATCATGGTGCAAAATCCACGAGTTTTCTGCCCACATTTCTGGTCTCTTTCGGCGAATTGCTTCACGCAAACGTCTCATAACGCCCAAATAATACTCTTTGTTTACTGTCTGGCCTTCTGGCAAAAATTCATGATGCACTACACCGTTGTAATCCATGAAAACCGTCGGCATTGCCTTCTTTTTTGACTGAAAACGACGTGGTTTTTTTGGTCTCGGCTCATTTGGTGAACGCCATTCACTTGCCTGATGTCTGGATTGCGTGTCGTACTCATAAACCCACGTCTCGTCTCCAGTAATGATCCTTTTGATGAATGTGGGATCGGATTCAGCCTCGCAAATCATGTCTTTTGCGACGTCAACACGGTCTCTTTTTTGCATGAAATTGAGGTCTTTTGGCACCAACTTTGCTGCTACACGACGGAAACCCAAATCATTAACCACAATGTCTTGGGCGGATCCATAGGCAATGTTCAAGTCCTCCGCTATTTCTCTGATGGTTAATTTGCGGTTATTGACCAACATTTCTTTTACTTTATCAATTTTTTCACCGACTTTCGATGTCGATGGTCTGCCACTGCGTTCATCATCTTCGATTGACTCACGACCACTTCTGAACCGCTCGTGCCACTGGTAAACGACCGTTTTTTTTTAGAGAATCGTTGCCGAAACACTTTTCCAACATTTCCAACGTCCGTGCGCCACTAAATCCGTTTTTTACGCAAAATTTAATACAAGTTCGTTGTTGCAAATTTAAATCCATTTCTGCAATTGTAAAAAATCGCCAACACACACAGAGATAGATGCACTCTTGGCTACGTAACTTTTGCAAATGTCAAGTTATGACACTAAGATTTAAAGGGAATATCAACAACAGATGTACCAATTTAACAAAAAAACCAGAACTCAAATCGGAACGATGGGAGCGCCACACGGTGGTTATTCCGGGAACTTTTTGATCAAGGTAGTATATACATATATATATATATATGGTAAGTGTTCTTTTATATGTGTCTATTCTTTTCTATTTGTGTTATGTTGTGTCAGCCCATTATTGTGCCGCTCGTGTGAGTTTTTCCGGACAATCGGTATATATATATATATATATATATATATATATATATATATATATATATATATATATATATATATATATATATATATATATATATATATATATATATATATATATATATACATATATTTATATGTGGGTCGCGACAGTCCAAGGGGTAGAGCGTTGGACAGCTGACCGAAGGAGTCCGGGTTCGATTACCGGGTTAGGCACTCTGGGCACCTGCAGCTCCACCCAAGCTATGTAATTTTTCGGGAACCAGGTCTTCCTGGGAAACCATAACCGGCACAGGGAAAGGAACTGGCACCCCTACCCTAATGTATGAATTTCACACGCCGTCGGGCTTAGTACTGGGTAAACTCTACCGTCATCTACCATACCGACCTTCGGGTTGATTACTGTGTTTATGGTATATATATATATATATATATATATATATATATATATAGTATATATATATATGTATATATATAACATACTTGGATCTCCGGCTACTTGACGATTTGGTACTCTCAGACAGAAAGGCCCGCAGGGGATTACACAGGTTCCTTAGCAGCTCTATCTCAAATTGAGGTGTTCACGGTAACAGCTTTCACTTTAGCATTATTGCAATTATATCAGTTCTAATGGCAGTAGAGGAGGGATTGTCAAACGCTACCAAAAATAGGCAAGGAAATCGCTCTATCTAAAATTTTCCAAGTTTATTAATTTTGTTTTTTCTTGATATATGGCATGGATGTTTACTGCGAGGAACATAGGAAAACGTCCTTTCATGAAGCGACAAATGAATGACATAGAGCTATAGAATTAAGTACTCTTATTTTACTCCTTGCAAGAGAAATGAGTCCATAAGAAGCACACTCTTTAGAAGGAATGGAAGGGTTAAGTTGGACGGAGGAGGAAACTGACGGCGAAGTTTTCAACTTGATGAAAGAGAAGAGGATGCGAGGTGAAACCTCGAAAGGGAAGAATATATAGAAAAATGAAACTTATCTTATTTGTGGAAATCCATGAAAAATTATTGTGAGAAAATATTTAAAACTGTCATAGATAATTTAAAAAAGTCTTTTGCTGAGATAGATATTCATCCATAAAATTCAACTTGGCAATCGGTCATAGATGCTCCTGCACAGATATCTAAATTATGCTGTGAATGGAATCTCTCTCTCCATCTTAAAAAAACCGGATTGTATCTCTTAGCATAAAGTTATTGCATACGTTGTCGTTAATCATTGTGGTTTGATAAAAGTTTGTCTTGCGAATAATTTGTTTATGAAGGAATGTTTTCGGGAGAAAGAAATCTTTCTAATAGCACGACTTGTTTTCCAATTATGTGGCGGTGAGCAGACAAACCTGATGATATTTATCGATGCTGTTTATTTATTGGGTTCCAACATATGATTTCTCTCGTCTTTGGAAAGGTTTCAGAGATGAAGTGCCAAAGGAATAATGGCGAAAATGGAAAGGAATTATATATTAAAGAAAATTCAACAATGAAATAAAATAAACACGATTATGTTGATATGAATTAGGAAATAGGAAATGCGGATGCAACCTAAATAAAATTACCAATCAAAAGAGTTTGGAAGCTGCTGCTGGCCTGATGAAGATCTAAGGTTTTCCATATGCCATGACACATTGGTGAGTCCCATGAATTTTGTATACAAAATTTAAGAAATATTTGTTATTACCACGTAGTTTCTCTTGTGTAAAAATCTTTTTCAAAAATAAAACTGAGGGAAGGGGATTTTTGACAAGGTCATTGTAGAAGGGTATTTGTAGAAAGGAAGGAAAAAACATGAGTTTCCACGAAGGTATGAAGGCAGGTAGTTTATATGGGAAACTGAAAGAGGAAAACTCTATCAAAGGCAAGAGTGTAGGCAGGGGGGATTTCCATACAATTTGTGGTATTCTTGAGGACCCCGGAGAACCTATCTTTTATGGATAAGAGATTTCGAGATTACAGTAAACATATAGGGGGATCGTCTATAATTCAACGCCCGTATTTTTAACCTATGTTTGCAATCAATACTTGGTATACAGTGGTGTCTTTTGCTGGCAGATATGCAGGCTACATGGATGAAACAGTTGGTTGTATTGCACTTTAGTAATATTTATCTTGTGAAAGTAAAAGAAATGATAACTCCTTGCTAGTAAAGACATCCTTGAAAATCAGTTACCTGGACACTTTCTCATAGTAAATTTCTTAAAAAATGAATTCTTGGAATAAAATTCTAATTGTTCGACATGTTCTTCGAAAGCCACCATTTGTGTAGTAACCTCCGTGATAACTTATAACATACTGGGTCTGTCCCGAAAAATAAGTAGAATGTATAGGGGAACAATTCTATTGCAGATTGAAGTACAAATAACAAAAAATATTCCAAACAGCGGCCTTGTGCATCAACACACCGATGTCAGCGCCTCTGCCACGCTTCTAAAACGCTTCCTGGACGGATAAATGTCGACGGAATCTCGTTCAGACACCTCTTCTTAACCACTTTGACATAATGCAGTGATCCAAAATGGTACTCAAAGGGGTTGTACTTGGGTTGTACTCAAAGGCCCATGTCTCGTCGTCGGTAACCACCTTTTCTAAACAATTCGGGTCACTTACACAGTAGTTCAAGACGTTCACGGCAAGACTGTCACGCAAGCAGTAATCCGACAGATCCTGGGTGACCATCTGGACACCTTTCCCACCCGTTTCTGACGGCTAAATCTTCTCTAAGAATACAATTCACTGCGATTTTCTGGATATTGTACTCTTCTGCTAACATCTTGATACTTGGAGGTATCAGAATTGAACATGAGTCTCACTTTTTGCACAATTTTACCAAACTGTTTTATTGATGGATGTCCAGGGCATTCCTCATCGTCAACCTCCTCATTACCCTCCCAGAGCATCCTCTGCGAGCAGCAAACGTTCGCTTGGGACATATTTTCATCTCCATAAGTATCCTTAACCATGGTGATGGTCTCCGAACTCGATTTTTTGAGTAAATAATTAATTATATTCATGTTTAATTTAATCAATACACCTGCCTACCTTAGGATGGGAAGTTAAATAGCTGAATTATTGCGGTGATATTTCCAAGTTAACGTTACGGTTCCCTTTTATCACAGTGAAAATCAAGGAATAACATAAATTAATGCGTTAAAATCGACGGAAATAAAAACTGTATTATTTTTTGTGTGTCCGATGTCCTTTGAAAAATTTCAACATTCAGTCATGTGCCGTGGACACTTTGTTCCACGTGGCAGGACCGCACGGCATTAGGCAAATGAAGTCACTGCTGCGTTCTAAATTTCGCTTTAAGTCCCAGATTCCAATTCATGGAACGAATGAATTGATAAGCCATTTGGACGTTGTCGGGGACACGTCGGTCGAGTAACCCGGCAGAGGGAGGGTAAAGTGACTAGGGGTGAGAAGCGAGTGTTATGGCGGCGTCCTCTCCATTCTCCATTCCCTTCCATCCATTCCTCCAAGTCTTATTCGAAGCGTTGCACTTTTTCCGGTCCACTGATCCCTCGCGGAGAATTTCAATCCCAGGCACACACCCGAATCGTATCTCATTCTACGTAGAATATCATCGGTATGAAAACAGAATGGCTTCGGATTCTCCGGGTGGGAATCAGGCGAGAGCCTTTTGGGTGTCGCTCCGAAGAGTATGGGTTACTTATCGTCTTATTTTGTTTGTTAAACAATTCGACCAAAAGAAAACTGAGCCAAAAAGTTGGTTTACCCCTTGATTAATTTTAAGGGAAAAAGATGTTGAGTGGTAACATACAGTGTCTTTACCCCTACTTTGAACAACTAAGAAATTTGAAGAAAATTAATGAAAATTCTTGTAATTTTAGCTTCGCTCATAGGATACTTTAGTTGCTAACATCTACGTTCGTTTGCCGTAAATTGCCCTTTTAAAAGTTATAATTAACATAAACTCATGAGGACGATTCTGAACGTCCTTTAGAATATTTTATTTTAAACACAAGGAAATAGCCCATTAAAAAAAACAAATGCGGAACAGAATAGAAGAATGTTCTCGTTTTGTGAAAGAAAAAATCGACTTTCACATTCTTACTTTAGAAATATAGCGTAGGTATTACTGGTTTAATTATTTTTAGCTGATTTACATTAAGGAAGAAGCTTGAATAGGTTTGGAAAATTTTGATGACCTTCTTAGTCACACGCTTTTAAAGGATCATATGTATATTTCCCTTGTATTTCGAATGCTTTTCGTGTATTACCAAACGAAGTAACGCAAAATATGCACCCTTTAGAACTACATTTAAAAATTATAATTTTTTTATTGTAGTCTACCTTTCAAGTTAATTTCTGAATCGATAGAGATTGAATTTCGCCACAACTTCTAACATCTTTAAGTCAGACACAATGTGACTCCCAACGTTGTATTAAGTTGTTTCCATTATTTTCATGGGACAAATTACTTAGATGGTGCCTTTTTACATTCCTCATCAGTGTTGTCAAAGTGAAACCGTAACTCAAATGGCAACTCCACTGGGGACATACGTCTCAACAGCCTCACTGAAGGGCAAACGATGCGCGGACTCTCTTTCGTCGGACTCCTACCCTTCGACCCATCGGCGTCCCTACCAAAAGCAAAATATCATGCTCCCGTCAGCACATATCTAGGATTCATTAGAACCCACGAGTCATTCCAACACATAAAAGTTGTTGTTCATGCGGATGGACTTTATGCATCCTATTCCCTGCCGAACTCTCCAATCTCATAGTTCCATGCATCAACATTTTCCATCACCTGTTTATCGAAGTTTACCCTTGTCCTTCATCTATAATTATTTTCTTCTCTATTGTCCTTCAATGTGGTTCCTAATTAAGTCATAGCCCCTCAGGATTTGTCCAATCAATTTGAATCAACATGGGTCTTGTAAGTGTCCTCCATAAATGTCCTCTTCTACCGCCCCTCGAAGTACTTCGTCATTTTATGTATTTAATTTCAGTACCGTAATAGTAATTCCAAAAATCAGTTATGTTATAAACACGCTGTTATAACTTAATTATAATGTAAATATAAGTAAATGTATTGTAAATATTTATTTCTGCAAGTAAAAACTAAATTGGAGGTTATTAATCAAATGTTCGGAATTGCCGACCATAGGTAATGACGAATTTCAAGCATCACACGCTTGATGAATTCTCAATTATATTTGCTTTTGGATTATATCACGCGGTGACGCCATTACCTCGATATTGTCGTTGGATGACGAATCGAAGACATCAGATATTTGAGAGCAAAAAATTAAACTGCCGACTCATGTTGACTTAAGTAATATGCACAGGAAACGTTTTCAAATTGTATTTGATGGAAGTTATCCATGATAGAATAAATAAATCAAGCTCTTTAAGGTTCACGTGATGATTTTTACAACATAGTTTCCGCTCTTAATGTGGTGAGGATGACCGGAAGGGTCGAAACTTCGACCGTATTAAGGAATTGATTTTCTTCGAGATAAGTGATATGATTGAACGATTTTTTTTACTATAAAAAGAATAAATAGATGTTAGTCTGACTGAAACGCAGGGTAGGGGACTAGTTATGATTGAATACACTAGTTGATGTGAAAACTTTCAGTTGGCATTTGCAAAGTTTGCAATTTAGGAATATTGAAAAACTACTATTGATTTACGGGTGTACGTTGACAGATCTCGAAGAGGTAGGTAGTAGGAATAGGAAAGTCATCCACATTTTTTGTTTCATAGGCAAAAGTACTTGCGACGAGGAAATAGTTGGATCATTTCTGTTTCTCGAAAGGCCGCCGACCGGCGCAGGAATTCTCACTAATGCAGGGTTCCACACGACCGTCACCAGCAAGGGCTGTGGTCATGGCTCCGAGGGGTGAAATAAGAAATTCACAGTTGGCCTTCAAAAGGTCTTGAATGCTGTTCGGGGTAGCGGATGGGAGGGAGGGGAGCCGGACAGGAAGTCTCGCTTCGGGTATCCCACCCCCCTACTTCACTCCTCCCACCTAGCCGCCCCGTGGCATCGATTCGTGCCCAGGTACGATTCCCGAGAAATTACCATAGCGCGTGCTTGCATCGATTTGAATACGTTCATTATTCAAATGCAAGCTGTTGCGATTGTTTCCGTGTCGACGCATACTGTCGCGTGTGAGGCTATAATCAGTAAACAGAGGGAACCTATCCAGTCAAAACAGCTGACACCGGTGGACCCGTGACCCAATAGTTGTGACACAACTCAGAATGAAATTGTGAATATATGTATATATATATAAACATATTTAAATATGTATGTTTATATATGTATGTATATATATATATATACATACATATATGTATATATATGTATGTATATATATATATATGTATGTATATGTATATGTATGTGTATATGTATATATATATATACATACATATATATACATACATACATACATATATACATACATACATACATATATACATACATACATACATATATACATACATACATACATATACATACATATATATATATACATATATATATATATATATATGTATGTATATGTATATATATATGTATATATACATATATGTATATACATACATATATGTATATATACATATACATATATATATATATATATATATATATATATATATATATATATATATATATATATATATATATATATATAATGCATGTGAAGTTCGCACCAGCGAACAGAAAAAAAAAGAAAGAAAAGAAACTCATGTTTTTGAACTTTCGGTGGTCAAGCCACCTTTCTCAAGGAAGAGAAGGAAGGAACGTGTGTGTTTCGGTGTTTTTGTTTTTTTTTTCGCTAGTGCTAACTTCATACACACTATTATTTACATCCGTGAGACATTCACATACATACACGTGAGCGCGTGTACGTATGTATGTAAATACTTCATAAATAAGTTTTATTGCGTAAGTGAATGTGTGCGCATTGACTTTATATGATAGTCTACCGTTTTTCAACTACGTTTTGAGTTAATACAAACTAAACAACGCTGCATTTCTAAGCCTAGCCTTAGGAGACTCGCTGCCGCCATACAATGCAATAAATCCTTCTTTAATTCTGCATACTTTCTTCCTCCCTTAATTCCGCCAAGCATCCATCTTTTCCCCCCTGTAAATCAACTGCCTTACTTTCTCCCCTCTGTGTTTATCATAGTCTTCAGCCTTCATCGCCAATCTAAATTCTCTCTCTCCATTTTTCTTTTCTCCTTTGGATTTATGCAGCTCCTTCTACACCATGCCGAACACCTATTTGTTTGCTTTCTTTTCCCTCCATTTTAACTTTTTTAGTTTTCCTCCCAACCCATATCTCAGTCCTTTATGCTTCAAAGTAAATGCAACTTTGAAGTATAAGGCGTGGGATACTTAAGGTAAAGGAAAGTACGAAAAATCACTTCGCCAAATGCTTTAAATTTATCTTATGAATGTAAAAGTTTTCTGGAGCTACCGATGGCCTCATGATGGTCTCAAGGTTTAATTAAGTGAGTTGGAAGATTTTTGTAAAGTTTTATTATATATTATATTGCCATCTTAGAGCATATGTTGAAAAACACCCAAATATGATTCCATAAAACGTGGAAATCAGAGAAGCAAAAAGTAAAAATTTCAACATTTGGTGCGACTAGAATTTTAGCGATTAGTTTTCTGATAATTTTCAGTGAACCAGAGCTCTTCTTGGTAAACCGCACAATTATCGAGAGAAATATCCGTCGCCATAAGATTTAAGGTTAAAGTGCACGCACCGTATGGCGCTCACCAGCTCAGCTCTGTACCTCACCTATCAGAGTGATCCTCGGGCATAAAATTGTGTAGCTAAGAGATTTTCGCTTCGATTGCCAATAGATACTTCGTTTATACTTCGGGAAATATAATGTCCACAACCTGATCAGAAAATAGATGGAGAAAACTTTTCATAGTTTTGGTAAATAAAAATGTATTTGTCGTCGAACCCTGGCACAATATATAGGTAAGGAAGGAGAAGGTAATTCAACTGGTTTTATTAACGGTTTTCCAAAGTAAATGTGAACTTTTACAGCAAATATTTTTGAAGGTTTTTGCATTTTTCAATACTCTAAGTGAGAAAATTACAATGGTACATAAATGTCTTAAACTACTATTTATTTGTTCAAATGAAATGAAATTATAGAATTTATAATTCCACACACTTTATCAATACTATTAATCACGTATATTATGTATTATAATATACATTAAAAAATATATATATTGTATATAATATTATATATGTTATATATGATATATATTTTATAATATGTACCATTGATTATTATGCTATTTACACTATTTATTTATATTCTGCGTATATTATTAAATGATTTTTTTGATTGCAAATAAAATTATTTCAATCTCACCCTTTTTGTTGGTGATATATTATCCCTTTTAAGTATCCCTATTATGTTATACAGTTCTACGGGATATATTAAATTTTTTGGCATAATAATGATAATATATTTGATAGGAATCTTAATTAGAGACGCAAAGAAAAGACTATGGAAAGGCTGACGTGGAGCGTAGCTTTAAATGGACTCTTAACTTAATCATTTGGGGAATAAAATAAGTACAGATTGAAGTCCTTTTAGTTGTAGGTTTGCGGAAGATATCCACGAAGAAAAAGATTTGCGAAGTGGAAAATAACCAAAAATAACTCGGAATAACAGGATAATATATGACGTTTTTTATTAAGGAACAAAGCGTGGAGGAATGAGGTTTTGTGTCAATTTGACCCGTAAGAATGATAGAAAGGAAGAATTTTTGATCGCTAGGGAAAGATAATAGTACTTTTGGGTTGCATTTGGGGAGGAAGAAAGGACGTGGAGAGGGAAGATTCATTATAATAAGGGATGTTTGAGGCATTTCCTTGTATTTTAGGTGGCTCTTGGAAGTACGTGCTTGTAAGTGCTTATAAGGGTACTCCAGGGGAAAAACTAAATGCGTTGAGCACAATATCACATTTTAAAGAGAAATTGAGAAAAAAACCTATTTACATCTACATCAATACCGTGGGAGCCGCTAAAAAGGTGTGTGGCGGGGGGTGCAGCCCTAGGACGAAAGGATGGGAGGACAAAACGAAAGCATAATATCCTGGCTCAATTTTGTCGTTGTTTTTTTAGGTTTTTACAATTGTTCTCAATTACCTATAAGGTACATCAACAGTAGTTTTTTTATTCTGATCAGTGTTAAAAGAAAAATTCGTATTTATATTAGAATTTTAAAATACCTATAGTCGTTTAAATAAAATGAAATCATAAAGAGGAAAGTGGTAGGAAACAGAAATTATTATAAAAGAGATCAGGAAAGAAAGAATTTTTGCAATGGCCTGACTTGGTGAAGTGCTATCACAGCGGAGGCCATTCTGCGAATCTTTATGACGTCTTAAAATTCTCTCAATCCATTCCAAATTCGTGCCAGCAGAATTACTCAGTGACTTACTCGCCAACCTTATGTATCGTACAGAATATGAAATACCAGAAAACATCGATATAATTGATCGTTAACGCGATATAAATATCGATGCATCGCTGTGTCGGACAATCGCATCTCGGGTCAATCAACCATGCGTTACCCCCGGACATCCCCCCATCCGACCCTCCCCCCCTTCGAGACATGGCACGAGGGGGAGGGAGTAGCGTGGCGTGGGTTGCGAAAGGGCATGGAGTTACCCCTTTGCACCCCTTGCCTCCTATACACCATACCCACATCCACGTCCCCTTTTTCGGTACAAACCCCTTTCAACCTCAAGCACCCTTCAAATTTGGGGAGGAAATTAAGATTGGTGAATGGAAACGGGAAGTGTGGCAAGGGAATCTTTGGAGGGAGAAGGCGTCATAAGTTTTCGAGAATCAGGGCCCAGCGGAGGGGGGAAAGCGTGCCAGCCCATTCGGTGGTGGTGCGGTGGGAAGGAAGAGTGAGAAGGGAGCGGTTTCCAGACGGAGTGGAAGGAAGTGATATTGTGAATGCCGTCAAAAAATTCACGGTTGGAGCACAGGCGAGTTGGGAGGGTCTGTGCACGGTTAGTGGGGGACCGGGACCTGTACGCTAGTTTCACTCTAGCGTTGACAGTGCATGTACCGTTTAGATGGAACACATATTTGTTTTCTGTGTTTTAATTGTTTCACTTTTTTCGAAATACTTTAATCCACAGATACACCGCTCTTCTCTTTTCTATACCCACATCTCGAAACACTAAGAAAATATTAAATTCCAAAGAAACTGCGGGAGATGCCGCAGCAGTAACTTTTAACGGAGTCATCCGCTAATGTGCATTTCAATGCAACAATTTCAGAGTGTAAAAATAATTTTTTTGGCGAATGATTTTTGCACTCTGAAATTGTTGCATTGGAAAGAAAATAGTTTATTTATTTGTCGACTTTATTGGGCGAGGTTGAGACTTATAGTCCCTTCTTCCACCTAAACCTTATATTAAAACACAGTAATCAACCCGAAGGTCGGTTTAGTAGATGATGGTAGAGATCACCCAGTACTAAGCCCTATACGGCGTGTGAAAATTCACACATCAGGGTAGGGGGGCCAGTTCCTTTCCCTGTGCCGGTTATGGTTTCCCAGGAAGATCTGGTACCCGAAAAATCACATAGCTTGGGTGGAGCTGCAGGCGTCCAGAGTGCCTTGCCCGGGAATCGAACCCGACACCTTCCGGTCAGCAGTCCAACGCTCTACCCACTGGACTACCGCGACCCATTACAGACATTAAATTGAAGACAATTATATACAGCCAAGCTCTAGATGGAGGAAAATCCACATAGGCGGGAATCGAACCCACGACCCCTGGGTTGGTGGACGAGGACGTTACTCCGCCGCCACTGGAGCAGGAAGCCGCCAAAGTTTGGCAGAGACCAAAACACTGCGAACTGTGGGCGAAGAGCGAGGGTCCTGGGGAAGACCGAAAAAGTGGGTGGAAGAAAATCTGAGTGTTACGTGGATCACTTAAATCCATGTCCTGGATTTTATCAATCATTTCTGAGGAAGTCACTTCCGCCGGACGTCCAGAACGATGTTCGTTATTTGTGGATATACGACCATGATTAAACACATGCACCCAATTGTGAAGAGTTGAAAGCACAGAAGTAGGTGTGCCATGAACTCCGTTTAACTTGACTTCGATATCTTCTACTTCGGTGTTATAAGCCTTTTAAAATGGAAGTGTTTAATTACCGAAAAAAACTAATTTAGTTTTCATCTTTCACAGCAAACAAAATATTTGTTGCTTAAATCTTTCATGAAAATGAAAAATTATGATGAATATAGCTGAAACATTAGCAGCAGTAAATGAGTGAGAGATCATCTTTACCAAAAGAAAACTATTTTCAATGCTGTGAGCGCCATTTATTCGATTTTCTAAGGGATTTTTGAACGGCTCACGTACTGTGATCTTGAATCTCCTTTAGAAGGCAGAACTTTAAGTAACCGGGGGAAATGTAAGAAATATAATAGTCTTTTTATAATCATGAATAGTCTTGTGGTCAGGTAAAAGATACCATTGAATGATGAAAGAAATATTGTAAGCAAAATATAAGCAGGGATATTTTCTCTAGAGAAAAGTAACATTTTCTGGGAAATAGCGCGTATCCCTATAAAAATTATGCTAGCGCAGGGAATAAGAAAATATTTATGAAAAATTACGAGAATGCGAGATTATGATCCGGGTGTATGAAATTGAAGAGGTGCATTCAACCAATTCCAGGATATAAAGCTTATGTGTGGAGGTATTTTTCAAATGGTAGAGGACCTATGGAAATGGGATAGGGAAAAAGCGCACATGCCGATACACTATTTGAAAAATGATGATTATTTCCATCATTTCTGCATCGAAAATTCTCAATGGCAGGACTGCAAATGAATGTGTCTCCGTCTGAGATCGGTGCCTTTGAAATTTATCAGATCAATGACCGAATTCGCAATGGAATCGGTGCTGTATTAAAAATTCCATTTATTCTTGTTTTATTCCTTTCCGCGAAGAAAATTCAGCCGCGTGAAGTAGTACTTCCGGTGGGAGCGAAAAAGCAATCAATCATACAGTTAGACTTTATGCCTATGGCATTCCTAATTTCGAAGCATTTTCATTATTCACGTCTATTTAATTTAAAAACTTGCAACCTTATGGAAGCAATTTCCTACGTTGAGGCCTTGCAGAAAATGCATCCTGCGAAGTGATAAATATTTTCCGCGGGCACGAACATTTTCCAGAGATAAAGAGGAAGTGGGTTTTCAAATGTGCTACGTTAGCGGTGGATTTGTTGAAAACGTGTAATTGATTCTCCACTTGGTCGTGTATAATGAGTACGATTAATTGTCTGGGGTGTTTAGCAGTTGAAATAAGTTTTGGAGTTGGCTCCGGAAATGACGTTTCAAATCTGCTTCCATACGCCATGATAGCAATGTCATTGGCACCGAGTATTCAGGTCAATTTTATGAAATGTCTTGAGTTGAAATTGATGTAGGTGTGCCACTCGTAATTATCCCAGTAAATTTGATCAAATCAACAACGAATTAATGCCATGGAGATGGGGGATTGCTCAGATGAACAAAATGTATGCATAAGAAATAGAGGATTAAGTCTCAAAATGGACATATTTATCAGGCCTAAGGTTGGGTGCTTCATCAAAAAATCATTCGAAAAATTCAAGTACTCTGGAAGGAAATTAGATTTATTTATCAGGCAATGTGAAAGTTTTGGCAAGGAAATACTCTCCTAGTGTACGACTTACTGAGAAGAGATGTTAATGAAGAAAATGGTGGCGACGCAAAGAGCATATGATAGATTTTATAATGGAAATAAATGTGGCAGAAGCTGTTGAGATAAAAATGAAACATTTCTCATAGCGCCAACGCGTAGGTGAGGGAGGATTAGAGCGCGGAGAATTTTTTTAAATATGCAAACTTTCTTTCCAAATCTGTTAATTAATAATAAATTACTTTAAAAAAATAAAAGCAATTCTTTTGAAACGCACCCTGTATTATATTATTCTTAAAAAGTTGCGTCTTTAACTATACTGGTTTACCGTTGATAGCTGCCTCTTTTCATAACCAGCGTACCTCACCCTTGCTATTCTGGTCTCTAAATCCTTCATCTTTAACTCATCGCATGTGATATTTTTGCCTTGGTACCAAAACTCTTCCACTTGTCCCAATGTGCCTCATTCATGTCATACAATGACATTATCTTTGTTGCTTTGGCTGAAGATCAATACCTTAGTTTTAACATTGTCTATCTTGATGTCATAATTTTTGAACCACATCCCCAGAGATTGGAAGGGATGAAAACTGATAACTAGAATTCTTGAAAATTCTTCTTCCTTTCCTCCGTGCTCAGCCGTTTCTCCCGAAAATAGTAGCATACGTATCCTTTCTGCGTGTGTGTTCATACGCTAACTTGTATCATTTCCTTGATCTCGTTAATAGCATTTTCTATGCACACGTTTAAAAAAATCAAGGTCGATAATCAACAGTCTTGCTGTTTCATGAGACAGAAGAAGTTAAAAAGTGTGATCCGTTCTTTATTTTGAATTCTCTGCTTTCGCCACACCAAATCACTGCCCCCTACTCTCCGTGCTTGTATTGATCTCCAGTCATTGTTTCTAATCCAGAAAGTGTGTAATGTTTATTGAGCTAATATCCCCTCTTTTTATCATCAATCGTCCTTCGAGTATTTATCTCCTTCCCTTCCGTCTATCCTGATCCTCTCCTATCCCAAATTGCCCACTGATTCATCAAAGCAATCCATAACATCAGCCGCAGCAAAGTGCATTTGCGAAACTTCCCACCCTATTACACTCAAAGGTTTATCCCTATTTAAGAACAGCCTAAGTTTCAAACTCGACGCAACCGAGAGCTTGCACATTCATGTGCACAGAGAAAATATTATGAACAACGAATCGGGGATCATCTACAGTCCCTTATTCGAATTGTTTCTCGAGTTTGAAGGTGCATAGGCAACGAAATGCAATAAAAAAACACATCTCCCCCCCTTCCCCCTCCTAACTTGTTTCATTGCCACTTTGGTACTGCCGTCATGCCACTGTTATCAAGTTCTCATTCGAAATGGTCATCTAGTTGACTGAAATATTGGTATAGAGTTCCACAAAAAATCAATATTAGCTAGAGGATTTGTGCCTTGTAAAGTCCGCAATACGGCTTTTCAAATCGATTCTCATATTAGCTGAATTCAAGCAGTTATAGTAAACCGTTTTTGGAGTCACCAGACTATCACCAGACTCGTAATAAGCGGCCAGGTCTTTGAAAGCACGCCTCACATGAATTACCTGGCTAATGTCGCATGACTGTTTATGGCAGGCAATCTCCTTAGTGCCTTTTTAGATAATGGACCTGGCATTCCTGCCAATATTTTTTATGCTTTCATTGATTGCTATCGCCAGTCCAGAGGTATTATTGTGCATTAATATGGCAAACGTGACTAACAGCACCATGTAGTCCGCAGCGGTGACTGATTTTACTTATCAGAAAATGGCTGGCATCGCCATCACGCTGTTATAATCTCTCGACTTATCATAAATTTCCTAACTACCTTGTCACCGCCTTAAGAGATTCCAATTAATGTTTCGTACCCGCTGTCATTTCTTTTTTTTTACTTTCTTTCTTACGTACTTAGAAGACTTTCAAACTTCATGAGAATATCTTGTTCGACGTACATACTCTTTGAATTTATTTCTCGTTCTATTTTTGCTCTCCATACCCTCATCTCAAGCCAGCGAAGAAGATAAGTTGGACGAAGAAAAAAACTAACGACGAAGTTTGAATATTGTGGGCGAAGAGATGAAGTTGTAACGGGAGATCCTAAAAAAGAAGGGAAAGTTGATGGAGGAAATATTGAAAGATAGATGTTGAGGGCTGTTATAGAAGGGAGAATATTGGGTAATCAGGGTGGAGGAAGAATGGAAATAAGCTCTTTTGACAGCATGGAATTAAGTCGGAGTTACAAAAGAATTAAGACGGATATAAAATAGGACAAACGAGAGAAATTCCTCGCGATGCGTAGAAGAAAATTGTCGTTAGTGATCGTTCAAAACCTCTCTCCAATAAGTATCTTGAAGGTATCTTGAAACTTTCTTTAATTGCTTCAAGAATTGGAAACAAGGGTCCTTGTTAGTAAAATGTGCACTAGTCTTCCTTTCAAGTTCTGGTATCGATTCTTGGGACTATAATGAGCTTCTTACTGACATTTTTATTTACATTTTCATTTTTTAAAATAAAATATTATTGCGAGTTGTTGCCAAAATATCTTGCGATGAAAAATGCATAATTGCTGAAAAACCTTTTCATCCTTCATTTAGAGTGGCCTGAAACGGAGTATGGTTGTTTCTCCACGCATTTTCTACATGCACAACTACTGTTTCCCTCCATAGCTACAAGGACGAAGCAGTGTTCCTGCCACTATTTATGTCTTTGGCTTATCTTCAAAACTTTAATGAGTATTTCACTCGTATTGTGCGTTACCTGGCAGTTAAGCATCAAGCAATGTGACTTACGTACGCCAAGCCGTTTCTTTCTATCTATTTTGCTCTGTTATCAAGTTCATATGACACTAGGTTTTAAAAATACGAGTATTCAAGGGTGTGACTATAATGATATGCTATACCAATCGAACCACTCTTGTGATGTTTGCCCCTCTCACAAGCCGTCATTTATTAAAATTTGCTTGATTTATTGCTGAATATTGTAATGTCCCGCTTTGACACCCCATCTTATAATTAACATTTTCTTGTTTTAAAAAATTCGCTAGTACTATTTCAAAGTAAAGCCATCTAAAGACATCTAAGCCATTAACTAGCCATCATTATATCCATTTCTCCCTCATCTCTTGAAATACTAAAGGAATTGGAGGAAGGAAGTTTCCTTGCTGATGAAGGGAGTCTCATCCATTTGTTTGGTATCTTCAGTGGCGGTGATATACGTTTATTTTGTCAGGCGTGTCCGAGAAGGAGTCCAATCCCTCTCTGGATGCGTTATATGGAAATTAATTGCATCCTTTTTTTTGGGTGAAAACTTTTTCTCGTGAATGAAACGGGATTCAATCCCACCAGACATATCCGTATTCGTGTATTTCTTTACGAGATTGGGAACCATCTTAGTCATTCTGAGTCATTGGTCATCTCTATAAGCAGAGCGCCACTGACAGGAAGGGAAGGAGAGAAAGCCCGGGTTATTTTCGCACGTCACTTCCAGACCCGCGGATACTGTTGATTACGGCTCAATTAGTCGACCCGACGGCGTTCGTGACGGGCAAGATGGCCCGTAAAAGTGAACACTTTTCGGCTCGAGAGCACATATAAAAAAAAAACCCTCCCTCCTCATGGAGCATCGAAATTCCGGATCCGCATCCACCCTTTTAAATTTTTAACCCTCTCCTCCCCATTCCCCTTCTCCCCACCACCCCTCCCCCCCTCGCCACAAAAAAACGAGGGCGCCATTATCATCATCATCTCCGAGCTGAGTTATGAAGCGACCTCTTGAACGACCAAAAAGTGGTTTTTTTACATCACGCTCCGATGCCCGTTTCGACGTAATTTTCGCCGGAGCGCGATTGGTTCATTGCGGCCTTACCTCGCAATCACATTCATCCGTGACTGAGCATCAAGTGTCCACCTAGTCGGAGCACCGCTTCCTTTGATTGCAGTAATCGATTAGCGATGGGTACAACGAGACTTTCCCACTCCTAATCCACTCCATCTTATCTGATCCACCCCTATCCTCTTACTTGCTCGTTTCCAAGCATCTCGCTTAAGTATTGGTCATCAGAATCATCAAAAAGCTACACTAGACCCTAGATTTTTAACGCAGATATGGTCCGCAGAGGGTGGAATAGTTTACGTTTAATATTTTAAGGAAAAATGCTAGAATATCACTGATTTTAGGTTAAAGGAAACTACTATTGGGAGGAAAAACTGAATGTTTACCATAAGAAGTCGAGAGAATTGAGAGATCGATGATAGAAAACGAATGTGAAAACTTATCACGATCAAAATTATAGTATTGTTCACAAATTATGAAAAATTCAATCATATTATGGATATCTGCATTCCATAGAATGCCAATTACACTAGATTATACACAGCTGATTATTTAAAAGAGTAAAAGTAAAATTACGAGTTGAGGTTTAGTGATGGCGAGGTTTGATATCAACCGTAAGCCATTTTATAAAATTTTAAATTTAGAAATTAGTTCTTTGAAAAATATATTAAAAAGGTGTGCTTCAAATAAAATGAATATTTGAATGCTAATTTAAAAGATTTAGTTTTACCCCAAATGAAAAAATGGAAAATGTATTTCAATAGCAAGGTTGGATGTTCACACAGTTCCATTTTAACGGTAAACAAACTAAGGAAACTATACGATACATAATTATTGAAAATTATAAATTGTGTAGATTCATTAAAATAATTATTGATAATAGACCAGGGATATTTTGAAGCGAGATACCATTTGAACATCGGTGGCAATCAATCTAATTCCGGTTCGATTGCAATATTTATTTTCTCCCATTAACTTAAAATCCTCTACAAGAGGGCGTGTAAGATAAAAAGGTACCATGTTCTCATTTAAAAATACCCTACAACAAAGCAAAACCAGTCAAATTTCATTCCTAACTTTGTTTATATTTACATTTAAATATGTTTTTTTACGCATGAGTGTCGCAACTGCACATATATTTTCTTCACACCAGAAGAGTAATCTTGATGAAATTACTTAGTTTATCTCTTGAGAGGTCATAAATCTTGTAGGGTTTCAGAGTTGAGATTGTTTAAAGAGAACTTCGGTTCTTAGTTTGGTAAACTAGAGGTTTCATCAAGGTCGCAAATCAATAAGCATAAAAAAAAACTTTGCAATTTTCCACAATTAAAACTTTATTTCCGACCATGGTTTCGATACACTGTATCATCATCAGGGGTATCAGCATCGTATCATACAGTGTATCGAAACCATGGTCGGAAATAAAGTTTTAACTGTGGAAAATTGCATCGAAGTTTTTATTATGTCTCGATTCCACAACATCACGCCTGACTCTTCACTTTTCGTCAATAAGCATAAGTTTTTCTTCGTTAAATACATTCTCTTAGCAACGAGCCGCTTCTTGCCATTCTTTTACTCATATTTTCTTGTCCTCTATTGCTTTATCTTTGACTTCTTCAGTTAAATCTCGCGATTTCCCCTTCCTTCTCACCATGTGCTACTCTGTTGGATGAAATGAGGTCTTTTACAAACATAAGCTTATTAAATGTTTCAGGGTGAGTACGGTACTTGACCAGGAGTTGACATAGGAATATGTAAAATAATTCGCATGCATCAAATTTGATTAACAAAAAATTAAAGCTCGGTTTTAAAAAATGCACTTAAGTATAAAAGTAAGTTTATATTGATTAATAGTTGTAAACCTGATATAACATTGTTGAATTAAAATGGACATTGATTTATTCCTATACTTTGGTTCCCGGTCAGAGATATTTTGAACCAATTTATGTACATATCATCACAGTGGTCAATACTGGCGATCCATATCGTGGAATCTTCATGGATTATATGTGATATTTAGCTATGCGAAAGATGTATTTACGAAATGTCAAATAAGTCATCGCCAGTTTAAAACTTCAGAGGAAATGGATCGACTTATTTTTAAAAACCAACATTAAGCAAAGCGAAACCAGTTTTCGGGCTGATAACGGGTTTCGAGTTCCTTTAAGAATTTTCTGAAAAAAATTCTTAATACTTAAAAGATGATGTGAATGCATCTAATACTAAACTTTTCCCAATCCATCAAGCACTTCGACGGTCCGGCTATAAATTCCTTACCATCATTGCTCTTCATTCATCATTTTCATTTTCATCTTCTCCACGTGTGTGAAAAAGAAGCATTTACGACGGTTACGTTTATTTGAAATTTTCAATATTCCAGAACCATGCAGATAGTCATCCACACAGGCCAATAACCGGAGTGGGTTGCGCTCTTAGATAAGCCGATCGGTTCCCTCAGATACGTTTAATCCGAAAATCGAGCCGAAGGTGGTAATATCGACACCGACGTGGTTAATCTATCTTATTGCTGCTATTATTAATATCTCCAAGGGTCTTCCCCGTCGGCCTGCACCCTATTCCCTTTATTCGCTCCGGCCTTTCTCTGTTACCCCATTCTCACCCCTTGAGATTCTTCTTCGCCTGACCCCTCCCAAAGTCTTCCGAAGACCCCTCCCCACTTAGGCACTCATCTGATCGCCCGCCCACCCATTAACCCACTGAAGCACCCTCCACACACGTCCTCCTCCCTCCCCTCATCGCCCTCCACCCTCTCCCCCTACCTACAGCCTCCACCCCCGCCGCCGAAACCCCCCCCACTTTTTAAATCCTCGCACATCTCTCCACCCCTTTGCTCCCCCAGCGTCTTCTTCCTCCGCCTCCACAGCGCGCACGCATTATATATACGGTGTCCGGAACCGCGGTGCGCCTTCCCATTGGCTGACAGGGTTTTACCCCACGCCTCTCCCGACCAATGGCCTCCCGCGCCCGCCCGCGGGTCAAATCGATCGGGCGTGTCGGGGCGGGGGGAAGGGGAGAGGGGCGAGGTGGTGCCGGAGGAGTGGGGGCCCCCGTTCGTGGGGGGTGCGGCGGCGGGAGGGGGAGGAGAGGGGACGAGAGAGCGCACGCGAAGGGGTGGCGCCAACGACGACGCCGCGAAGGGGGGTGGGTTTCCTGGGGTGGGGGGATGGTGAGGAGGGCGCCTCCGCGGCCGGCGCCGAGCGAGCAAGGGAGAGAGACACTCGCCTTCACAAGAGCCTCGTGGCCCCGCGGAGACGAACACGCGCGCTCGGCGCGAAGCACGCGACACGCTCTCGGGGCGTCGGGACACGCGGTCACTCGACGACGACGCGGTCTCGGGAGAGATCGCGCGCTTCCCTCCCCGATCGGGAGTCGAGACCGCAGTCCTTGCCTCCGGACACGGCCGGGCTGTCCCCGTGAGAGACAGGGATCTAGCTTCCTTTGTGGCTGGTGGGAAGGGGGACTTCCGCCTGTCCAGGGGATCCCGGTGCTTGGAGAGCTGCCGGCGCGCCTTCGAGAACCGGGACTCCCGTGTTGGATTCGGACGGAATCCGCGTCGGACATTGAGAACACCGTGGACGTCGTCATTCTTTCAGAGTCGTCCACCCCGCTGCAATGACGTCAGGTTAGAAGGTCGTCCACGCGGAGGACGTGCCCCAGATCCCTTTCTCCCGCCCTACCTCCTTCACCCACAGTTGCAAACCTTCACTGGCTCCCCTAAACAAGACGGCTGGAGGAACCTGCCAGCCCCCAATTCTTTCCCTTCCCACCCGCAAAACTTTCTCAAAGGCGCGTGCAGTCTTGCGATGCCGCCGACGGGCCGGAACAGCGCCCCAACCCGTTCAGACAACGGGTTACATCGCCATCGTCCCCTACCTCCAGTCCTGGGGCATCTCTGAGGTTTCCCGGGAGATTGGAGTTTCCATCGCCGGACCGGAAGGACTGAGGAGCCCGGAGAAACCTTCCCGCCACGTTCCCCTTTTCCGGTGGTGACGGTGTTGGATCGCGGACACGGATTTCTTCTGGTCGTTCCTCGGAGTGCGGCGAGAGGCTGGTGAGCCATGTCGTTCGGAAGGAAGAAGAGGACCCCGGGCGTGACGGCGCCCTCGGTGCCGGCGCCTCTCCTGCTCTCGGCCCTCGTCGGAATCCTCTTCCTCGCCATCGGTGAGTGGCCCTGCGATGACGGCGCGTGGGGAAATTGGCTTCCCGACTCGCAGACTCCCATCGCAGGAATACGTTGAAATCCATGTCGGTTTTTTTCGAGCTCTGCTTCGTCGTTTCACTCGTTCCTTCGAGGTCTTTTTTTCGGGGACCCGCAAGGCAGTCGAGGATCTGCCGTGCTTCACCGCCCGACGAGTAAAGCGACCGTGTCTCCGGGACGGAAGACCGGCTGGATGGTCCGTTGCACTTTCCCGCGTTAATTTCGACGATCTTAGACGTGTGTTCCCGTGATTTTTCAGGGCTTTTATCGCTCGGTATTAAGAAATTGTAGCTCGTGACATTCTTTCTGACCCAGTAAAGAGTTTGAATGCTAGGGGTAAATTTTCGCGGTTAATATAAGTCAGCGGTATGGGTCACTACACTAGTTGTGTTTATCGCTATGACCTTACGATTAGAACATAACCGTACTCATATTCAGAGTAAAATTGGTTATATTGGTACATCAGGCTTTTTGTGATTTTTCCTTCTCCTTGATTGAGTATGTAAACCTCTTACTTCCTTCTCATTTGCTAGTTCATGGTAATATTTCGCAGACATGATTGCAATGCCTCTTTCGAAAACATTCCGCTAAACTAGTTGATAATTACCTTGAAGGCTGAAGGAAAACAATACTAAATCATTCAATTAAGTTATCGCTTCATTCATCGTTGTCAGTGTACTCCATTCAAATACGAAGTTAAAAGTCCCTCCCTTCAGCGTGAGCTTCTTTCCCGAAGATACTCTCTTCGCTTATTTTGCACTTCTCATATCTGAGCGAAGGCGTCTCCTGTCCCGGTTTCATATACCCCCACACCTTCGTCCCCCGAATTCAACTCTTCCCAGAAACTTTTGTTCGGCTTCCTGACGCGTTGATTTTATTCGGAGACTTGGAAACTTGTCACCTTGTGATGTCAGGGTTTCAGGGAATGCTTTTTTTAAATAAACGTGTTACCCTATTCACCCGACTAGAAATTCGATGATTCCCAAAAGGTCTGTTTAGGAAATTACGCCGCTTCAGTTCGGTGCGTGGGGGAGAGGGACGAGTCGCAGTTGCGGTTTTGTAACGCTCGGATCTTCCATCCCCTAAACGGGAGGGAGGGCATGGAAACTCGATCACCTGCGTTGCATCCAATCCCTCTGTACTTGACCTGGGGCAAGAATTCAATCGTAAATGTTATTATTGATGGTAGTCTTCACGTTTGAGGTAGGTTTGAATTGGATACACAGTATAACCACTGCTTGAGTTCTAAGACTCATCAACCAACACGACACAACGCGATACCCAAACAATATATGTAAACCCTTCGACCCCGGATACTTTCTACCTTTATTCGTTCTCTCCAACATTCTTGCTCTCCGTCGATATTTTCGTACTTTTATTGAAGAGTGCCTGATCAATAGAAATATATGCGTTTCGGACATTGTGAAATAACTTCACAACCCGTCAGTGGCACCAGATGGAAATGAATGCTGGGGAATTTTACAGCGTAATGAAATAAGAGTAATGCCTTATTTTAGAGGAATAAACTTCTTCGCCAAATATATTCTACTCATAATGACCATGTTGTACAATTCACATGTCACACCTGAAAAACATTACACTCTTTCCAAATACAAAACATGGTCTTTTTCATCGGTTTTCACCGGTTACTTCATTACTCATATTGTAATTAGAGAATGAAAAAAGTATCCAGCTCATCGTCTTCTTTTACATTGATCGAATAAGTATTTCATTTTGTGCGAAAATAAAATCTGCTTTTTTCAGATTTTTCATTTTGTTGAATGGCAAGATAAAAATATTCTGTTGAAATAATTTCAGTCCAGTAGAATTCGCGATTGGTTAGTTAGTTTCGTCTAATTGCTAAAACGTTTGATTTCATTAGAAATAGTAATGAAGGGCGACGCAGTCTATTCTCCATCGGCGATCGTTTCCTAGACTTCTGACTGCGGTTTACAAAATGGCTGCTCTTCCTTATCTTCATCCTTTCGCAAGGTTACGCGTCTTTAAGGAGGGAAGAATCTTCGGCAAGATATTCTCTGACTCGCAAAATTGGTTTTAATAAATCGCAATGGAGTATTTAAGCTGTCCCCAAGCAGAGTTCAATGTTAAATGTGCTCATTTTTATATTTTCGCCCATCTTTCAAACATAGCAAAGGGATTCTTGAGCGGTTGCCTCAGATCAATGTCTTGATCTTGCGAAAGCTACGCCGAGTGAGTGAACGATCAGATTTCACGAGAGAGGAAGAGGAGTGTTCGGGGACATTTGAGAAACAATCCGGACGGGATTTTTGAAAAATCCGAAAGGAATTGCATGCCTTTATTTTTACACGAACGGTATATATTTCGCAGGGCTTAGCGGGGGCTTAAATTATACGGACACACATACGGTTTTCAGATTTTAAATATTTTTCAACGATTTATACTGTTGCCAAAAGTCAATTAATGGAATATATTTCAAATCTTTGAGTTCACGTCAATATTAATTAGAAATATTTCAAATGTTATGAAGGTTAACGAAAAATAAAACTTCGTCCTTGTAAATACAAGTTATATTGAGTATCATTAATGAACAATAACTCAAGAGCTGCTAAGGGAATCACCAAAGCAGAATAAAATGATGATGCTACAAGACAATGTTTTATAATTTATTGTTGAAAATAATGTTAATATGATACAATATCTTGAAAATATAACTAGGTAACCGGGGAGATTCTTCCGTCCGGAGAATATAATTCCTTTTCATATTTGTCTTCAGTTATTTATTTTATTAAAACAATACATAATTGGCTTTCCTCAACCGCTGAATAACTTATTCTAATAAATATGGATGCCGTAAGGAAGGCTTAGCAATTATCACTTTCTTAGATAAAGACATTCGATAGAACTTCAACGAAAATTTATATGTAGCCATAAAATTAACGTTTATATCAAAAGGAAACAATTCTCCAAAGGACTTTGGGCTGCTGTCTGGGTAAACACAATATAGTTTTCTTTACTGTCATCTTCCTGTTATTTCAGTCACTCGACTTATTATGACTAGAGAACCCATTTATTCAATACATCCTCACAATTTATTTGCACGTAGCAATGCCTCTTAGCATATCGCGCCAACATCGCCTAGAATTTCACGCATCTCCGCCCCTTCCCAAAATCCGACGCCCCTTTGTTACCCAGCCAATCCTCCCATCCCGTTTCACAGAGCCTTCCATATCGGGGCCCTGGATTCCTCCTTCCATTCCGCTCTGTTCTTTTCGCGCTACGCGGGGCTGCATTTCACGCTTAGGCTCACAGTTCACATTTTCCGTGCCGGCATCGGATTTGTTCGGACGGTAAGAGCGACGTCTTTCCTCGCTGGGATTCCGGCTCCCGGCGAAGGTGGGCGTTCCAATTGGGTGACATGCCGCAGGTATAGGCTCACTTCAATCGCGGTATACTTGCAGTAGTGTGTATGATAAATTTTAATAACACTTAGGCTTGGCAAGGACGAATTGATTTCTCTCCTTCTCGCATCGATGGATCACCTGATGGTAATAAAAGATACCCTTTCCTCAAATTTAGACCGCTTGTTTTGTAACAGAAAAGTGCCTCGTGAATCGGTTTGATTCATTTTATAATATAAGGATTGCATGAATCCATTTTCGTGCTTAGTTAAATATGAAATAACCATTGTTTTGATGCATAATAAATGTGAAACTCCAATAGCCGTAAACAGTTTACCTTTCTAAACAAAGTAAAAATGAAATTAGTTGGCTAGCGCCACAAGTCAAGAAGGGGTAAAAGGTAAAAAAGGATAATGAGGTAGGTAAAAGGGGTGAAAGGTAAAAAAGGAGAGGATAAGAAAGGTATCCTTTTACCTAACTCATTATCCTTTTTTACCTTTTATCCCTTCTTGACTTGTGGCGCTAGTCAACTAATTTCATTTTTACTTTGTTTAGAAAGGTAAACTGTTTACGGCTATTGGAGTTTCACATTTATTATATATTACTAGCCGTAAGAGCTCATTTCTATCAATATTGTTTTGATGGTTTGTAATTGTACCTTGAGAAAGAATTCAATATGGAACGAGGTGCTTCACATTGATTGAGGCATAAGGATGAGCGTTCGGAGGTTGTCGAGATGCGAGGGTGGCGGGGAATGCGATAAAAAGTTGGGAGGAGAGTGAGACAAACGTCGAGATTTTAAGTAGTGTGTGTATGCGTATGGAGGAAATTCGAAAAAAAACAAATAAAGTGACATGGAGGAAATACTCAATAGTCTTGTAAGAAGGAAAACTGTTAGTGTATAAGAGGGATAGAGGACGGAAGAAAGGATTTTTTTGACACCATGCACGGTGAGAGAAGTGCGAAAGCAATGAAAAAATAAATAGGATGTTCTTACTATACTTGTAAATGAAAGGCCCCTATGGACCACCGAAAACCTACATTTAAAACAGATTAAGACCCTTGTTTGATTTATTGTACAGTATTGAAACCATGGTCATTGTATTCAAACAAATGAAAAAATGTATGTATATAATCCTTTTGTCTTTTTACAAGACGCACCTACTGGTAAGTCTCCGAATAAATCGGCTCTTCATTAAGAGTCTTTAGCACGACTGTTCTCTTTCTGTTAGCTCTGATCAAGATTTTGGGGTAAAATGTTTGTTAATTTCGCTCAGATATATTGAAGAAGTATGCTGACCGCGTTATCACCGCCGGAGCTCATTATTAAGACATCTAACTCGGCTCCCAAGGCATTAACTGAGGTATAATTAGCAAAAGTACACTCCATTGAGATTTTCCGCGTGTTTTGTTTCTTACGAGATCTCAATTTTGCTGCGTGAGGCCTGAAAACGGCCGAAATTTTCTCCGTGAGTGCTCGCGGTTCTCATTTTACCTAGTTCAATGGGTGGGAGAGTCTCTAATGTGTGAGGCGCTAATCTCAGGTGAGATCGATGGCGGAGAACGTTCGTTCAAATGGAGTCGCAGGGCGATTTGTTCCTGCGCTCACCTCTTGAATGTCCCTTTCATCATCTGGCGAGAAAAACACCATGCATACGGCCATCAAATTTAGGCACCCTAACGAAATACGCGTTAATTCCTTGTGCAGTGTGTATAGCTTGGAATGATTACTGTGGAATGAGTTCATTTTCCACTCGTTAAATACAAAATGCACAAGATTACGGGGAGATAGTTTAAGAAGTCTATGAGAGGGATTTTGGGAAAATTGGACCCGCTAAACGATCACCAACTTCATAAGGATAAAACAACATGCTTACGACGTAATTGTAAGTTCAAAACGTCATCCACTATCACAAGAACGTCTGTAGTGTACTTAATGAGTTTACATGTAACTATGGCAATATTTCTCAGAATAACAACGTTCCCAGGGAGGATAAGCGATTAAAATATAGAGACCATACAGTTGCAATAAGCAACTAAAATACCTGAAAAAGAAATCTTTATCTCGAACGTGAGAGAAGTAATAAAGACTCTGAATAAACTAAATATTTATTTATCATTCGCTTAAATTTAAATTACAACTACTGCAATTAATGTGAAATAATGTTTTCCACGGGTTTCTGTAATTTAAGCTTATCTTGGCTGAAGTTGATACACCGTGGAAATTGTTAAAGAAGCTTAACTTTGACAATCGCCGCGAATCGAGTGGCTCCGAATGTCGAAAGGAAAATAATGTAGTGTTGCAGCAAATACTAAAATATCCTGGCCATGCATTGAGTTTGTACAAATAATGGAAACAAACGGTAACATCCCGTTAGTATCGGTCGCACGAATTGGATGGAATTGATGTAGTTAAAAAAGAGTAGTATAACATTTGGACGGCACAATAAAAGTGCACTCACACTTTAGATCTAATCCTAATTATGAGTGTACTTTGACGAGTTATCTATTTTATTTTGTGTTATATTTTGCTTTCTAACGTATATATATATATATATATATATATATATATATATATATATATATATATATATATATATATATATATATATATATATATATATATATATATATATATATATACACACACACACACACATGTGCAACAGAACACCGACATGTATATATACATATATATGCACTTTTATGTAACAATATTAGAGACGAGGTGAAAGTGGCAAGAAAAATTCATAACGTGAGAGGTAGGGGTGGTTGGTTGGTCGGGATAATTGTGTGGCGAAGCGTGGGGAGGAGCAAGCTGAAAGAAGTAAAGGGCGCTCTTAATTAAACAGTGAGGATTGAGCAGCTCCACTCAGGGGGAGGGTTTGCTCACGGAAGGGAGAGGGAAAAAAGAGTGTAAAGTGAAAAAATAACGTTAATAAAAAGGCCAGGATATTTGTTTCGCCAACACACACTCCCGACCTGTTGAGAGCTAAAAATTTCGTGATTGTGCATGAAGGGAATTAGGTGAGCTTCTAAAACAACCGCGACTTGACTTTTTTTATGTGTGCATAGATATATAAATATGGTATACCCTTTGATGTAAAGCTTTTTAAACGACTTCTTAATTACCTTCATAAAGTCTTGCCTTTTCACTTGGTCAGGCATTGACACGGTTTCTTTCCAACAGTTCTTCAATCCGCTCCCTCCTCAAAATGCTTCTACGTTTCTTCAAAGGTTCCTGAGCTGCTCATTTCCAATTATCTGCTTAATTCGCTTCATTCTTGGTTTTCCTCCAATGAGCAAACCAATTAGTTTTTTCTTTTATCGTAATCTTCTCCTTTAGGCGGTTCTCCATAGGTAAAAACCTCAATCAATTCTTCTCTCTTTCTTAAATGCATTTCTAAAGGCTCCTTTATTCACTAACGTCAAATGCTAGGGAAGAGGAAGGTTGTTTAAGTGATAACTAAACCACAGATTTATGTGTATATGGAAAAAGTTGTCATTTAACTGTAGTAATTTTGTTGAGTGAAATGATTTCATAATATTAGAGTATGAATAAATATTAGAGGCATTGGTCACCATGTATATTCCGAAAAATCTGTGAGAGGGCAAATAATTCCGGGTTCAATACACTACTCGGGAATAAAACGCAATTAAACCGCAGATTTGGTTACAATAATTGAAATAATTCTTTTTTTTCTCAAAAATTAACCTCGATTCGTTTTCAGCACGCACGGTTTTAGCGGCGATTTTTCACATTTCATTTTTCCCATGGAAAAAAGAAATTAAGAATAAAACGGCAGAAATCATTTAATAGGCGAAAAATTAATGGGATCCCTTTATTGAAAATTGTCGGTTTCCTTACTTTTAAATTTCGGAGCGCTCCTTCATGGGATACGCTCCCCGTCCGCCCGATGAGTCAGTCCCAAGATCTTCCGTCTCGCCCGGCCTCCGTAGAGCGTGGATCCGTCATTCAAGTCGCCCGCTATCTTCACGCTCTCTTCCGCATCTCTTCCGAGTGCTCGCTGCCGGAGGCCCACATATGCAACCGATGGACAACTCAGAACAAATAACATCTGTTTAGTCGCAGATCACCCTTCCCCACACACTTATCTATTTCTCTCAAGTTATCATTTGGCGACAGATAGGCGGCCATTTGTCACATCGTATGTGATAAACCGCTTTAGGTTCAATTTTATCAACTGAAATTTTTCTCTGACATGGGTGTAGCGGGAATACGAGTAAAATGAGAATGTATATTCCGGAATCATATCCGTTTGAGAATAGTTACACTTAAAAATTTAGGTGATCTTGATTCTTAGGCTGTTTAACATTAACTCTCATAACCCCAACGGGAGTGAATATTATTCGAATTTTTGAAAAAAAATAATTTCTAAGAATCCTTCCTCGTTCTTAAGTGTGGGAAACCGTCAAGACAGCCGTAGAGCTGGCATTAGTAACATTCATTCTTTTTTATCAATCCCTACATAATATATGTTTTTTGCTATTTTAAGAATATTATTTGCCGTTTAATGCAGTAGTGGGCGATTGAAGGACAAGAGATTACTTGCTCACTGGTTACTAAATATTTTGATGAATCTCATCCTCTTTCCTATCAATTAGTGGTCCATTTATCCCGCCGTCCATCATAATTCTTCTTTATTGTCTTTTTTATTATTTTTATATATTTTGGAAGTCCCGGAGGATAAACAGCCGCAAAATTCCTTAATCTTCTTTGAATATCCATATTATCATATTTGCATCTCCTTTTTGTTCCTTAAAAAACACAAATCCATTGGAGAATGGCTTTGAATCAGCGCTGCATGTGTTGGGTCATAAAGGGCTTCCTTTGAAAAGTCTTATACCAATTTTAGTAGTAGGCCATTGGGGGGATTTAAAGCTGCAGGAATTAGCCTAGGCAATGATCCGAAACCGGCCATTTTAAGTGCTTCAGTATGCTGCCGTTTTGTTACTCATTAACTAATTTCCTAATATGTGTAAAGTCAACTTTTTAGCTTGAAGTAAGTTAATAACTCCTTAATTTTAGTTATATCTATCTTAGGGATGGCCGTAGGGTTATAAATTACCGACGGGTTGTCATGACAATGCAAAATTATGTCTCATTATCTGTGCCAATCTGCTTCCTTAGATAAGTGTTACGTATTTGAATTTATTTCCCTGTATTATGTACCTATTTTATCTATCTAAGAATGCTACCGTGCTCGTAATGAGAATGATTTCAAGAAGACGGAGTGAAGAAGGGAAAATAAACTTCACGAGAAGGTAGCAACAGGAAAAGTAACACATAATATTGATTTCATTAAGTTACTTCATGCGTGCGCATATTTCGTGCTCATTTTTTTAAACGCTTTGTACCTGTGACAATAGATAATCCGTTAGTCTGACTCACCGGAGTGACCTAAGTTTGTAATTATATGTTTTAGTTTCCTCATTATAAATTTAAATCGGGTTCCATGGGATGTCTTTCGATTCAATGTTCAAACATACTTCAGAGCCAGAAGTTCAAGAATCGTCCCCAATCCATTGATTTGAACACCTTTCCTTGCCTACGTGACGTCCCATTCCCCTTAAAGGCGCCACGTCCCTCTCCATATATCTAAATGGCCTCAACGTTTGGTGATTGGGGTCGAAGATGAGGTGGTGGAGGATGAGGCATTGGCTTCAAGGCATCTCCTTTCTCTCCCGATCGAACCCTTTCTTTTTCACTCCTACCGCTAACAGTTTAACCGCAGACCGACACATATTTTATCCCACTCGTGAAGATAGCGATCTCAGATCGCATCGTATTATTGATGCGTTTTGAAAGCGCGTACCATAACTTTTGTGGTCGGAATAACCAAGATCAGTAATCGTTTCATGAGGAACCTTGCCCGAGAAAGTCTCCTGTTATCCCTCAAAACCGAAGATGAGCCTTCGACTTTCCGTGAATTGAATTTGAACCTGCAAGTACTTAATAGAGGGAAGGAAACAAATTCAGTATTATAAGCATACTTAATGTAAACGGACGAGCTAGGACATGATTCTCGTCATTATTGAGGAGTAAGTGATGGTCACACTAGGGTCTAACTATCGTCTATCAAGGAATTCAATTTTCAGAAAGTAATAACTGATAATACACGTTCTGCACGCGTACCTACGATATCTACAAACCGCCTTAAAATCGAGCCTAAGGATGAAATAGAATGTCAGCGATCAAGAGAAGGAAGAAGTGCATGTTGGGCAAAGATATGTCGTTTTGACTTTACATTGCTTTTCATGTTGTAACCTTGGAATATGCAAAGCAAAAGAAAATACTTTTTGTCTGCTTCGCTCACGATGACCCCAATTAAATAATTTAACCGTCGGCGTAATCGCTTTGCGTAATTGAGACAACTAAAACAATATGCTTCTCAATATCCCACACTTTGAATGGAAAAGGCCGGCATATATCATAAGTATTCAGAAGTCTCCTCTCTTCCGGCTTGAATTCAGCTCTTAGCTTTCCCTCATTTCCCAGTTGGTATGAAGTGGACACGAGCTGTGAACCTCTTCAAAAAGATTGAATTCAGTCAAAACAAACGGCGAAATGTTAAATATTCTTTTAATTACTAAATAGAAGATTTTCTCTATGCTTCGTGTAAAATATCGTGTTCTGTGACTCAGTGCTAGATATATTCTAGCGCTTACTCACAGAGTTTCTAGGGAGTCCATTTAGAAATTATAGATTGCTTAATCGTGTGACTCTCGTATTCTTTTAAGGTTTGAGAACGCACTTTGCCAACATGAGAAGCCGAATAGGATTAGGAAAGGTCCTGTGACTTTTGTGAGGACAGTTAAGCGGATACATTGAAAAAAATACTCAGGAATCTGATTCTCCATCTTTGTGAAGGAACAAATTAAGTTAGCAGAGTGAGAAATCAATTGTCTTACCTGAATATCTAAGATGGGGTAGAGGGGCAAATACTTTGTCCTACGGAATATTAATAAGGTACAGAAGCCATCTCAAGAGTTCCTACATTTCGAATTCCTGACCTTGCAAGAGAAATATTTGCTTACAGTCATTTATTACCAGACGAGGATCCTTTGTTTAAATTTGTTTTTGACATTTGCATTGAGGTCAGTTTATAAATAAGCAGCGTTGGAAATACTCGTCTTCAAGAACGTGTTAAAAAATGTGTGAAATAAAGGAAAGAGACTGAAAATTCGGTCCATCACGAAAAATGAGTACCCCTGGAGAAAATAGGAAAGCATAATATGAAAGAAAATAGGAAGAGTATTAAAAGGAACGGATTATATTTTTGTAACAATAAAATGAGCTTTCATTTGTGCATTGTTTGGTGCATATATAATACGGTTAAACTTCATTTGAAGTAGATCGGAATGAGTATCCGGTAGAAAAGAAAAATTTATATTTACAAGCATTTGCAAATAATTTAGATGAAAGTAAGCAGTCATGAAAACCCGCGCATCAAAGGAAAATTGCATGACATTGTCGGGAAAAGAACAGGCAGATCACTCGTATTTCCAAAAATAACTATAATAATGTTCGTATAATTTTAACGCATGGTTATATCTATACAATTACGCATACTTCCAGGAAGCTACGTCAACAGAGGGTTGAGCAGATTAATAAAATACGTTTGATGTTGGGTGATAAAAATATTAGCATTTGGCAGCAGTCTTAGCAAAATTCGGAGTAGGTATGTAGTTTTCCCCGTTAGGAAATACAATCTGATGCAAGTACTTACCTCATTAAACAAATTTACTTGGAACTTTTACGATATGGTTGAAATTTATTTAACGAAAACCTCAGTTTTCAACCTTTCGAGGGACTAAATACTTAACGAGATATGAATGACTCAATTTCATTGGTCATTAAATTGAGCACGTAGTTTCATATCAGGAGGAAATTTTCTTCGTAGATTTTATAAAAGGAATCCTTCCCCCATTTTGATTTCACTGTACGAGCTGTCACAAGGGTGTATGGCAACGGATGTAGACACACCGGTCTATATGCATACATACGTACACATTAATATGAACATTTGTCCAACATGCATAGGTGCATATTCATGAATTAATATTCATCTATGTATTTATGTACATAGATGCATATGTATGTACAAATTCACGAATGTCTACATAATACAATAATGGATATGTTTGAGTAATGCTTTGAATTTTGTCTTTTTATGCGGGAGTAGTTACGTTTGGATTTTTTCGTTCAAGGTTGTTAATTGGTACAACCAATGCTCATACTGTTTCAGTAGGGAAATATGGATAGTTCTGAGTTTTTTATTGTGATTTATTTGAAGAAAAATTAAGATTGAAAGGGAGAGGCTTGAAAAAATTTGCGTTAGTGTTTGAGAATTGAGTAATTTGGTAGATTAAAATGTAAAGAGGAAGCAATTAAATCATTTTAATGATGAAAAATCGAATTGAAGTGGTATATTGTGGTCATGGTGAAAGGGAGATTGGATATCAAGAAATTTGGTAAAATTGACAGGAACATGGCTGTTTACTTAGATAAGAAAGGGAAAAATACTGTCGAAGAATACGCAAATGTTTTTATGCTCTTTGGAAGTGTTTAAGGAGTATACGATGATGTGTAGTACATTTCAGCGCCCTTATCAACCACAAGGTTGACTGCTAGTTAAAAAATTTATTTCTATAAAAATTTAAATATTCAATCATCTGTATTTGCAGTACATACCAAAACCGTTAAGATGACCATGTATTAATGCTTGGAACAAAGCATAGGGACAATGATTAAGAAATAATTATGTGGATTTATATGCTTACATGCATGGCACCGTGCAATCTACGCTGAGGTGTGTGGCAGGAAGTGATACTGTAATATACTATTTTTGACACGAAATAATTTCCCCTCCTAACGCGGCTGGACATCATTATATTAATCCCTTATCATTCTATAGAAAAACGACATCTTAAAACTATCTGTTCTGCACTTAATCTCTCTAATTTTCTTCACTCTACCGTTGTATGATGAAACTAATAATACATTTTTAACATCATCGCCGAAGAAACATCCAACTTATGCTAGATATTTAATCTGTAATTTAACCTTCGATCCGGAAGTGATTCCTGACCTAGTTTCTCTAATAATTTTGATACGCTACTCAGTTTATTGAAACAATGTTTCACAATTCAATCTCTTCTACGCTGAACGCGATCCAATTCAGCAATTAATCAAACTTCGTGAGGATCCCATATTCTTGCAGCAGCATGTTCTGAATGAGGCCTAACCAGCAAATGATAATATTTTTCTTTAACCATTTCGTCACATAAGTCTTTTCGGCATATTCCCCGTTTATATTTCACCCCGGAGAGTTCGTGAGTGAGGGTAAAGCCTAAGTATTTGATCGAGTCTACACTTTCTATCTCGGTATTCCTGGTCCAGTAGGCATTCGGAAGGGGACTACTCCTATTCTAGGAATTTATCATGACGCCATTTCTTATATTTAATTCTAATGACCAAGTATATTATTAGCCAAGTATAATTTCCAAGAATATAACTAAGCTGCAAATTTTCAAATACATCTGCCCTGTCAAACGTAGTTCGTAGATGTAAACAATTAATTCTATTGTAAAAAATGTTTGCAAGAAGGTATTTAATGATTTCTGTGTCATTCAAAGTAATTCCTGCTATTTTATATGGCTGTTTTCTGTTTACTTAATAAACTGAAAAATCCAATTGTATTTGTAACTTCGAGTGGTTATTAGAATGAATCCTGGTTACAAATGTCGCTTGGAAAACATTTTGTAATGATTAACGCCATACATATTACTTATTTGCTTTCTGTTCATAGGTTGATAGTAATTCTCTCCCATCTTTGACAGTAAAAATGTCAAATGCATGGCTATTTTCACCTATTTTATAATCCTCGACTTTCCCTGAAGAATATTACTATGGATGACGATTTGAGCAAGTTATTTCATCCAATATATTTACGGCACTTTTATTTTACTTTTAATTTACACATTAATATTTTATATTGAAAATCGTCACTCATTAGAATTGACCAATCAAGAAAATATTTTTTATGCAAATGTTACAATGTTGATTGTTTTCAAAATAAAAATTTTCAAAAATCCTAGGAAATATAAATCTAACATAATGGAGCACGTAATATTTGTATTTCTTGTTTCCAAATCAGCCGACAACTCATCAATATTTCTCAGTTATTCTGTTAAAGAATACCTATTGGCAGTCGGGGAGAGCTTCGAACTGATTCAAGGCAACTAAAAAAATGTGCATTTGGTTAATCTGTGGGAAAAAAGTGAATAAAAGAAGATGAAAAAATACTCGGTCTACCGTAAATATATTTATGGAACACGCTTAACAAATTTGAAGGGAAAAAAGGGGGCGTATTTTGAAAAAAGTTCATTTTCTCTTAATGAAGAGTTAGGCCAACCTTTTCATGGTTAATCAGTGCAAGTGCCCCGTGGGATTAATTATCATCGTAAAAGTTCAATTGAAGGTCTTGTTGGGTCTTTTAGTTAAAGTTTTTAATGTACACATGTACTTTTGAATATACTTCAATATGGAAAAATAGGCCCATTGCATTTTAAAGAATTGTCGCACCCTTTTCTTCCTTCGTCTCATTTGTGGCCGCGAAAGTAACTAGCGAAAAAATTACCAAGAATAAAATACTCTTAACGTTTATACAGTGATAAATATTGGTTAGTCGTTTCTCAATATTAATATCTAATGAGGCATTGCCTTCTCTGAAGGACTACAAACTTGGGTAAATACTATTATTCATAGAGTTGTAGAGACCATGGATAAAGAGAATAAATGAACGGCCTATATATGCCTCTTTATATATATATATATATATATATATATATATATATATATATATATATATATATATATATATATATATTATTTATGCATACATGTATACTTTTATCATCCTTAAGTCCTTTCATATTAATCGCTAATATAATGAATTTTAATTAAGAGTTAAGGAGCTGTTTAGTCATATTTCTTTTGATTTACCTTATATTTTTTCCAAATAATCTGCCAGCAAGAGTATCTTATTATCAAGCTTATTTCTTACCAATATCCTTCCCAACATTTAGAAAGAGCGTACAAATATTTGTCATGTTCAACTATAGAGTGAAAATGGAAATAAAATAGAATGGACAAACCCTTCAGAAATTTCTTAATTTTTTCTGGTATTTGCTTAAAGTCTATGAAAGAAAGCACTATAAAAGCGGCGCTGCAATAATGTTATACTCTGGTTTCGGAATATTTTGCAAATTCAGTTCACTCTGGGGTCGTGGGGGACTGACTCACTGAAGCAACTCTATTGCATCCCACCGACTGAAATGTTTCAATAGGTCACTGTTTTTTTGCCAGGTTTCACATCCCGGAGAGGGAATTTTTTCTTCTAATTTTCAGAAAATCATTTCCTCCGATCTAAACCAAAGAGAGCAAAGCATAAACTTCCCTCGCATCAATTCCGATCGCCCGGCATCAATTTTCCAAGGATAAAAATGGAGAGAGGGCTGCGTACAAACCGGAGGGCGATTCATTTGCCATTAGTTATTGCTCCCACGCATACTATATTACATGAGGTTTCGAATTGTAATTAGAGATATCAGTATCTATTCTCGGTTGACGGCAGCCGGAGGGGGGAATGATTTTAATTTCCCGTGGCGTGTGAATGCCTGACTGACTGTGGAAATAGGAGCTGGATGCATCGGTGTATTGGTCGCCCATAACGGGTAAAAGCTAAATGCTTAAAAATACTTGTTGGTGTTCTTCTGATTAGTATTTGATAGAATTCACCCGGTGGTAATATTTCTGGTGCGGAAGTAGTCGGAGACTCCGGGACCACGCGCACGAAAGCAAAAAAATTACGGTATTTTTACATTTTCGTGCGAGTTTTAATTTTTTTCAAATAAATGAAATACTACTCTGCTTAGCGAGTGTACGGAATGGGTATTTGAACGCTATTAATCAGTCCTTAAATTATTGTGTAAATATATACCTACTGGAATTCTAAATTCAACGGTCGTCTTAAAATAGGATGACTATTTGCACCCAATAACTGCTAACACTAAAAAATAATTGCAGGATGCGTCTAAACATTCCTGAAACAATTTACATTGAATAATTTCTCAAAATAAATCTCCGTTTGACTCATTGCAGTGGAGTAGTAATGTGATGGAAGGTGTACTTTGGAATATAATACGAACAACCGGTAGCACAAGCCTGAAAGGGAGGAAACAGTTCATTAAAACATCAATCCAGACGTTCATTTTCCATTTTAATGAGGCATGGTCCGAAATTGTGCAGAAGAGCATATTGGAAGCTTTGAGAATATCTTGTTACCAAATCCCACAGAATAACTCAAAGGTTACCTCGATGGGTTATGCTAGAGCTCAGATCATATTAGTCTCTATGCACGTGACGTGTGAGATTCACACTTGTAGAGGTGAGGAGGAGCAGTTCCGTTTTCTGAACCGCTCCTGGTATCCTGGTTCGATCTGGTGCCCAAAAAATCACACTCTTTGGGTGAAGCTACAATATTGAATGAATATGATAGATCGAATAACTAACGATGGAAATTGACCAAGTGAAGAATTTCAGTAGAGTCTCTGCTAGAGAAGCGGCGATCCGTATCGGAATTATTTGGTGACGAAATGGTCTCTCTACATCATATTTTAGAATGAATTGTCACAAAAGAGAACTACAGTGGAAGCCTCCGAAGGTCTTGAGCAAAAAAAATAATTATAATTATAATTCGGCTTTATTCTGGCGAGACTGAAACTGTGGTAGTCCCTTCTTTCATCGAACCCATCGACAAATATTAACAATGAAAATATAATTACATCCGAGTGCTAAATAATTTAAAAAGTACTAGATGGTGACAATTGGTTCACAATGAATATAAATCAGTACAAAGAGTGTAGAAAGATTTATACAATTGTGGGAAAAACGTAAGGAATAAGGCTTTTATCCTTGACAGATGCAAAGGAGAAGAAACAGATAGGCACCAGTGGCAACGGTCTGAAGTGCGTTTAACGTTAGCATTTCAACCGTTGCTAGCTACTCCCATCCATTAATGCAGTTTGGCGTTCAAATAATTCCACATCATTATTATCGGAAATGACGATTTAAAATAAATACTGGTTGGTAATTTCCATTAAAATGCGAGTATTGTTCCATTTTGACCACAAAAACCCGAATCTTGACCCGTATCAACCGATCGTAAAGATTTCTCGTTTGGTGAAACAAGTCGCTTAGATAGGTGCTACCTATGGGTAGCACCTATCGGGTTCTCGCCCTCCGGCGTTTTTGAACAATCGACCCTGTCCATTGCGTTTCCATTGCATACGTTTTTAAATCAGTGTGCGAGGGCAGTTTTTCGATCGCCCAACGGGTTTCGTTGTGCCACATTTCGTCAAATAGAAGTGCGGTGCGAGATTGCGGAGGCGAGGATGCAGAAGGGGTCCGGGGGGAGGGGGGAGTCTTTCCACTCTGTGCCCGAAATGCGGGTCAAGTAGTTTGGGCATTTGGATCGCATTCGTTCTGCTCTTGGGGGGTGACAGTTGCGACGTCGCGGATGGAGTCTGCGAGCAGATGAAAGTGCGGTCGCGTGGATGCTCTTTCCCTGCACCAATGGATTAAAGCACTTTCAGCAGCGACCTTGCTAACGAGGGTTTTCATCCCTTGGTCACTCTCGACCCCCCTACTATCTACCATCGCTCTCTCTTCCTGAAAGAGGTATGCGTGCTTGCGTTTACATATAACTTTGTGCTGTGTGTGTGTATATGTATATATATATATATATATGTTATATATATTTATATATATGTTATATACATATATGTTATATATATACATATATGTTATATATATATATATATATACTACCTTGATCAAAAAGTTCCCGGAATAACCACCGTGTGGCGCTCCCATCGTTCCGATTTGAGTTCTGTTTTTTTTGTTAAATTGGTACATCTGTTGTTGATATTCTCTTTAAATCTTAGTGTCATAACTTGACATTTGCAAAAGTTACGTAGCCAAGAGTACATCTATCTCTGTGTGTGTTGGCGATTTTTTACAATTGCAGAAATGGATTTAAATTTGCAACAACGAATTTGTATTAAATTTTGCGTAAAAAACGGATTTAGTGGCGCACGGACGTTGGAAATGATGGAAAAGTGTTTCGGCAACGATTCTCTAAAAAAAACGGTCGTTTACCAGTGGCACGAGCGGTTCAGAAGTGGTCGTGAGTCAATCGAAGATGATGAACGCAGTGGCAGACCATCGACATCGAAAGTCGGTGAAAAAATTGATAAAGTAAAAGAAATGTTGGTCAATAACCGCAAATTAACCATCAGAGAAATAGCGGAGGACTTGAACATTGCCTATGGATCCGCCCAAGACATTGTGGTTAATGATTTGGGTTTCCGTCGTGTAGCAGCAAAGTTGGTTCCAAAAGACCTCAATTTCATGCAAAAAAGAGACCGTGTTGACGTCGCAAAAGACATGATTTGCGAGGCTGAATCCGATCCCACATTCATCAAAAGGATCATTACTGGAGACGAGTAGTTAGTATATATCGATGGTGTAGAAGCACTCACGAGAACTATATGATATTTGGACGGCACAACAGAACACTAAAATATAAATAGAGATCACGCAAAAGGGCACTCTCGTGTGAATATCCTTACTCTGTTTTGCGGGAAAATGCTATCATTTTTGTATGTATTACAGTGATTTCCAGTTGCAAATAATTCAAATATTTCTTTCACGCATGTATAAGCAGTATAAATGTAACAAAAGTTGAAAAATCGCTTGCCTTCTTTCTATTTGTGTCCCCCCTAAGTGTTGAAGACTAGAAAACCACCTGAAACTCTGTTCCCAAGGTCAAAAATCGGAGCCACATCGACAGAATTCAGAAGTAAGGGGCTATTGAGAAAAGGCTCTTTACAAAAATGTGCAGCTTCCATCAATATTTTGGAAAAGGTACTTTATCAAGACGGACATTTCTCTTTTCCATCGCTCTCCCTCCAATTTCTCTATCCGCCTATATCCCGTTCTCACAATCTTTTCATTTTCAGATGATGAAACAAATGGCCAAAACGTCTTCATTTCTTCATAAATGCGTAATCCTAATCAGGTTTGTGCAACCTTGTCTTTGCATAATATATTTTACAAATTCACTTGAAGATCGCAGTAATTACTGAAACTTCATAAAATGAATGAAAAAGAAGCAAAACCACTAATTTGCTTTGATATAGCTTTAACACTGTAGAGCTGTTCCAGTATTCCACTTCCTGGGTTTAACGACAAAAATATAACAAAATAAAGTTCTTTGTTTTCTTATTTTAATGCTATGGACATTAATATTTCCCACTTTAATGCATTAGTACGAGCCAATGAGTTACTTTTATCATTTAAGTTTCTTGCATTCAGCTTCGCTGAATGCAAGAAACTTAAAACTTAAACTACTTTTGGTGCTTTACACACCTGTGCTACCGATTTTCTCTGTGCTGTACTTTCTGATAACAACAGTGTGTGAGATTCATACGGTACTTTGTTCAGAAAAATCAGTTTTATTCGGGCCAGACCCACTTTTCAATTCTGATCGTGAAGGATCGGACGTACTAGCCACCAAGCAGGAGCAAAATGCTTTTGGAAGTAATATTTCCCTTGCGGAGAACAATTCAAGTGGGTATTCGAACGTTCTTCCCTCCTCACGAATGAGCCTCATCGTTCCCTCACTCGGGGCGAGTGAGATTTGAACAAAGACCCTTGCATTAGAGGGGTTGTAGGTACACAAGTGAGGAATCGCACTCTTCGGTCGACGAATGGAGAGTCATTTATGCTAGTGGAAATCCCATGGGCGGTGGTGCTGCAGAGAGAGAGAGAGAGAAGTCTTTGCCAACCGTCTTTATTATTCACTCGTGAGAGACGGGAAATAAAATTATAAAAATATTAAATTAAAGAATGACCAAACAACGATTTCACGCTTCTCGCACAGGACGTGTGCGTTTGTGCAATTTTTCGTCAGTTTGTGGTCGGGAAGTAAAGAGACCGCGATCATATTTTTCCCTACCCCACGGGACCGAATCCTCCCGGCCCCTCATAAACGCCTCCCCTTGAGCTCAGAGCCGCGAAAACGAAATTTCCAGGTGTGTTAAAAGAAATATCTCAACGAACCGAGAGCATTTTAATTGAGGAGAGCACGTCCGGGAAATGGGGCGTGAGACCGTGTCGGAGCGGCTTGTGTCCGTCGACTGTTTTTGTATTTTATGCTGAAGATGAGAAATCGCAAGGGAGAGAAGGTGAAGCGTGTGAGGGGAGGGAGAGAGAATAATTGGACGGATGGGAGGGAGGGAGGGGGGAAGGCGAGACCCGGAAATGTACGTTTCTGAATATGGATGTGGTGAATTTGTGTGTGGTAGGTAGGTCTGCGTCTGATTCCGAATTTCAGCATTTTTGCCTTCGCTCACATCCAAAACACGCACACACACGCACACGTATGGCGAACGCCGATAATCCCTTTTTAAAATAAATTTCAATTCTTCGGTGGAAAAAGGGAAAATCGTTGGGGAGGCGAACTAGTGTGGCGGTGGAAGAACTTCCTAAACGTTGCGCGCACTGCCTTTGTCTGCCGAACAGCCAACCATTTCCCTCTGCAAAACATTAATTATTATAGAGGATCCCACCCCTTCCAATTTTCCCTCCTCATCCGTTCCCCTTCCCCGGCCACCTCTTCCGTCGCTACCCCCTCCCACCACACCACAAACAAAATATCCAGTGGCATGTATTTGCAAATGTATCAGAGCGTTTGGATTCAGATCAAAGGGACAGATATCAAACGACTCTTCGCATCACTGGCTTTGCAATTACGTTATCCCCACCCCTCTTCCCTCGGTTTCGTTCCAGCCGTGACCCAAAATTTCACCGACAAATTACGAGAATCAAGATTCATTGCACTTGTCCGAGGGCATTAAAAAAAATTATTCGGGGACTTTTGGGCGTGATGAAGTTTTGTGAATTTTCGGAGAGTCGTCAGCCAGTTCTAGGGTTATCTGTCCGGGGACTATGCGGACTTCAGCTCCAATTTAAAAAGCTCACTGTTCAATTTCGTCCGCGTGATTTAAGGGACGCTCCTGCAGTTTTGGCATCACTTTTATGCAATCCTTTAGTTGGTTTCCCACGACCGGAACACTTTTGCCGGAGAAAAAATTACGCGTAATGAGCTGCGCCACGCAGAGAGGAATTACAAGAGCTCATATTTAGTGAGGAAATTAAAACAGAGGCGAGAGAGAATCAAAAGGAAAGGCTGGTTGATTAAAAGTGATGCCCGTGTACGCGTTAGCAGTTTGAATGACTCTCATGGATAAATTATTTTGTTTCCCAGTCATTTAGAGTTTCTTTAAATGGAGTCATGGATGGCAATTAATCTGTATGACTAAAATTATTAGCTCAGATATTCGTCTTTTACTATCAAATCTATGTTATCTGAATCAATATCGCTTCTGAGAATATTAACAAGAAATATTTACAAATTTAGAAAAAAATGCCCTTTGAATTTTGAACTCGTAACGGTTATGGAAATTTTCTCAGAAGAAAAAACTGGGTATTTAAATTCAGATAATTATTTGATTTCGCTTCGTCCGCCATCCATCAGTGCAATCCTGAGGAATTTCCGTCATAGCAGAAGTTGTTCGCGTGAAATTAAAATCTTATCGATATATTTTCCTGCCAGTTTTTATGTTGAAATTCTTTTTAATAGGGAAACCACATAGGTATGCCAATTCCATTTAAACCCTACCTTTAATGACTAATCTGAAAAGTTGAACTCATCAGTCTACATTGGTCAAAATTGTAGTTAAAGAGCACCTCTGATTTTGATCAAGTGATAACATTATTTTTGAAGGAACTCTCTGTGGATTATTAAAAATTCCTCCAAAAATAATATCGCTTAAAATAGTCAATAGAATCGTATTTTTAAATTGATATTTGCTGAAAATATTTGAAAATAAAAGGAGCAGCGTTGCCTCATCGTCTTTAAGCCCCAATCTAAATTTTCGGGGCCCGGCAGGCGAAAAATCTGTGTCGAAGGTCCATTCCTTTCACCAGATGCTTCCATCTGGTGAGACGTAACTTCTGTTAAAGGGAATGGCCGATAGGAGGGAACTTTGGGTCCAGACCAGCTGAAGTTGCGCGAGATGGGAAGGGAAGGAAAGGGGTTAAATGCCACAGAAGACCCTCCTTACTGCCCAATTCCAGCTTTCTGAAGCTGCCCAGATACTGAAAGCTATGAGGGAAGGAACGGGGTTAAGGCGGCTGGGAATGAGGACGCGCGACCACAATGACCAATCTTCTGGATAAGTTTTTAAACGGTGGTGGTCAAAGGGGCTCATGTCTCCCCACCCGAAAGTTTGCTTCAATTATATGATATTTCTTTCATTCGGATTCGAAAATTCGTTTCAAACATGCAAGCACCAAATATAGGATAAATTTATCTTGCCAAAATGTAACATTTGAATTCTAACGACTTAAGTACGAGGGCTTATCGTAAAATTTCAATTATTAATAAAAAATAATCTAAATAGAAAATTAATTTTAATTTTTTATTCTTAACACTTTTCTACTTGGTCACCATCCCGAGTTATGCATTTCTCCTAGCGCTTTTTGACCTTTCGAAGCTCGTCATTGTAAAACAGAAAATTGTGTCGAAGACTATTTCTCCATCATTAGAATGACGTAATTTGTGCTGGCAAATCTTCAATATGTTGCCAAACCTCCTCTCTCCTAACCCCGAAATGGTTACATGAATCCTGGGAATAAGAAAAAGCCACTTAAGGGGTAATAGGGAGAATGCCCCATTTGTGGCATAATTTCAAAGCAACATTGCCTCGATTGCCGGTCGTTCAGTTTTTGCTTCTGATAAGGAATCAGTAGCCGTGGAACCCAGTGTCGCTGAATTCTTCGATATGTGCAGTTCTTTGTGAATAATTTTGCACATACTCCCGCAGCTAAGATCAGTCTCATTCATGATCGTTTGGATGGTTATTATTCGGTCTAATAGGATCTAGTCCTCCACTTTCTTCACTGTGGCAGCAGCATAGACCGTGAGTAATGGTCTTCCACTTCTAGGACCGTCTGTGAGGGATATGTGGCCATTTTGAAAATTTCCCCTCCACCTCAAAACTGAGTCATATGACAGGATATCATTTTCATAAACAGCCATCATTTCATCGTGGATTTTCCTGGAACTGTAAACTATCAAACGAAGGGACATAATGGCACTGCAAGCCTCTAAATTCTCCATACTGCGAGTTACTTTACGATCTACAGCTTCCTGGAACGAAAGAAACCAAAATGAATAGCTGTGAATTACAACTTTATGTGCAAAAGAATAATTAAATATGCAGAGTAAATTTTAATGCGGATGTTTTGGCCATGTCATAGTAATAATTACTTAAAAACTTTACCTTCACGTACTCTATTCATTACCCCAGTCAACATTTTGATCAGGTATCTCACCCTATCACTCTTTCTTTCCTCACCCTCCCCTCCAAAACTCAACTCTGAATACGCTCCTGATTTTAAAATTCGTATTTAGATGACCATTTGTGCAATAGTCTCCATATTTTGGAAGCATCTAACCTCAAAAGCCCCAAAAAGTAGATCATTATACATGAAATTTGATTGGTATATGAATACGAAGAATTATGGTTTATTTGGGAGATCTCATGACCGCGGTCAATGTGATCATGTATGATATGTTTGATAATCGTCTTTTTTCCCATTTTCATCATTATATATGACCAAACAAACTGACCTGTACTTTTTCATCTCCATGATACGTTACAGCTCGTTAATGCCCAATTGTTCTTATATGGTTGATCTTGTTAATGCACAAAAGATAAATGCATTGTTTCAAAAGGAAACGTCCCATACATATTTGCTATTATCTAATTCTACAAGCGGTGTTGAATATTTTTCAGAGGTATCTCGATCCCTACTTGAGGTGCTTTGTGGAGGGCACTTTGAGTGAGTACGCCGTCCGTCGGATGGGACGTTAAACTGCGGGCCCCTTGGCGCTTTTCGTAAAGAGTAGGCTAATGCCGACGCCGGGTTTCTCTCCACCCTTCATCCTTTCCGATCCATTCCCTATGGCGCAAATGACCTCAGCTGTCGGTCGCCTCCCCTCAAAACTACTACTACTAATTCTACAAAGATCCTTCCTGCCGCAATGGACTCGGGCCATTCGACTAGGCCGTCACGGGTGAAGTCTGGGTGGCTCTGCTGACGACGTGACGCCCAGGAGCGCTCTTTTGAGGGTCCATTTGACGGTCTCATATCCCTAAACCCCGCCGACGTTTTCCAGGAAGCGTGTGTCACCTTCATGAAATGCTTTGAACGACCCGAGTCACATAAATGCTCCTCCACACAGAGGAGAGAGGAGAGGAGGTTTTCAAGGCGATGGTAGGCATTCGCAATGGCTCAGTTCCATTGATATAAAGACAAAATAGACTCATAACGACGAAGTTGCATATGACATATGTCTAGCTTGCCTTTGTTTAGGAATAATGGTGAGAAAATATCGGAAAAATTGAAATTGAGAATTCCCAGTCGGTGGTAGGAATCGGAATATTATTAGCTTTGATTAGTAAACTGGCTCCCCACCACCAGGGTCCGGATTCTAATCTCGGCATTGAAGAAATTTTTCAGTGGTATCCTGATCCCTACTTGGGGACTCAATCGGAATATGCCTTTCGTTGGATAGGGCTTTAAATGTTTAGCCCTCTCGTCACTATGCATTAATGGAGTAAGTTAAGTCCGTAGCTGGCCTTTTTATACCCACTCTTCCTCTATTCATTGAATATCCTTCCCTACAAAGTTCCCACATTAACGGTTTGCCCAAAAAATAAGCAGATTAAATCTGGGAAAAACACTTAAATGTAGATCAAAGTATATATTGCTAAAATTCTTCATAAGAGCACCCTTATGTATCGGCATGCCAATGGCAGGGTCTTTGTCAGTTGTAGTATGCTTCCTGTAAAGTAGGACCCTCGTTCAGGCACCTCATCATTGCCTATTTAACATGATCCAGTGGTCAAAAATGATACTCATAGAGGTTATATTTGGGTCTAACTCAAAGACCCAAGTCTAGTAGCCAGTGACCAGCTATGCTAAAAAAATCGTGTCGCTTTTACAGTGGTCCAAGAGGTCCAAGGTAAGATTGTCACAAAAGCAGTCTTCTAACAACACCTTAGGGACCATCTTGACACTCATTACCCATGGCTAAATCTTCCGTAAAATTGCAAATCACTGTGGTTTTCTGAATATTGCACCCTTTTGCTAACTTCCTGATACTTGGGGGTCAATAAGAATTGAACGTGTGTCTCACGTTTTGCACTTTTCATCACACTGAGTTGTTGATGGATGTTCAATGCATTCCTTATTGCCAACCTCCTCGTTACCCTCTCAGATTATCCTGCGCAAGCAGAAAACCATCTATTGGGACAGTTTTTCATCTCCATGGTCATCGTCTTAGAACAAATTTTTCGAAGCTTCATGATCAATTTCGTCGCATATCATTGCTCCATGGAAAGTGACATCGTTAATTTTTAACACAACCAACGAACTGAGGTCCAGTCTATCAGCAATCTGCACACTGTAAATATCTACAGTTAACTTACGTTAGTCGCACTGCTTTCCTAAGATCTTCCTTCACCTTTTCAACCGAAAATCACCCCACATCAGCTATCTCAATTGGTGGATAAATATCATTCTACTTATTTTCGGGATAAAACACTGTATCTTGAATGGCTCAAATGATTACAGGTCTCGGTCGTTCCACCTAATGAATACCGCATCGCAGTTAGCAGGAGTTCCTTTGAACAGATGACTGTTTCATTGATGTAGTTTTTGCTAAATGAATTGAGGCATGGTGAGTCTTGCCCAGCTGCACCATCGTTTGCATAATGTCAAAGTTCTCAGCTCTCTTGAGGGCATTGCCTTTGTGCGCGCGTCGTTTTTATGTAATATGAGCAGTGATGTCAGCGAAAGACCCCGTTATATCTAACGGAGATTCTCTCATTTTACGTCGAAACATAATAATAGTGCGTTCATGAAAGCATATTTCGGATATTTCGTCGACAATATTGAATCATATGTGTACACTCATGAAATATAGTTAATTAACACCACACTATACCGAAAATAAGTAGTAAGTAATTCGAAATGAGTGATCTGAAAATCGTGCACGGAAAACATAAAAGAGATAAGGAAACTAGATATTTATTCCAGTTACGAAGAGAACTAAAGTTAAGCAATAATTGCAACGCCGCTTTCAAACCGTTACCCTTTATTCATACGTACTTGTGATATGCCTTGAGATATTTCTGAATGAGTTATGAAGATATTGAAACTTGATATCAGCACTTGTGATACTGCATTGCTATTGCCATTGGGGATAAGTTACAATTAACCCCCTTGGGACAAGGAGAAGTATTTTCATGCTTTCGATTTCATTGAACCAATCACAATAACTGTCAGCAGGGTTTCTTTCTTCTTGGTTTTGCGCGTTGTGCAGCGTCAGAGGACAAAGGTTAAGAGGCCGCCAGGGGCAGCGATTTGGCTTTTGGTGCCCAATGCCCTGATGCTCACAAGTTCCGCAATCTATTCGGCTGACCACCGCTTCATCTTGGAAATGCAATCTCGGTGGGATTCGGATCCGTGACTATCTCTACAGCCGAGGGATTTTCATATCTTAAAAAGGGGCAAGTTCAAGGTTGACATTCGATGGGAGGCCATCCTGACCATAATAATGAGCGGGCATTGAAGAAAAAGCTGAATTCAGTGAGAACATGTGGCATTTTTGCTTTTGATCAAATACATACTTAAATGGATTCGGATGTCATTTCGTAGAACTTGCAATGATTATCACGATATTTTGTATAAGGTAATCTCGTTCGTGAATAAAAACTTTAACATTTTTGTTGACCAACCTAGTTTTCAACTCTTAACCATTATCATTGTTTTTGCAAATGAAAGTAAATATCGTAACACAGGTTTATAGAAGTTTAAATGAGACTCGCCCAGCTAGTATATTTTCTTTTTAAAATTAAATTAATGAGTTGTTTAGGCACGTGGTAATTTTATACTGTTAATTGGACCCGAATAAAATAACTATCATACTACGGGAGGCATCACCTCCTCTATCCTCTGTTCAGTCGTTTTTCCTCGCCAGCCAAAGGGGATTGGCAGTCGCGTAGCTTTCAAACCCCTGAAGTGCGAGACGAAGTCTTGGAAGGTAAAGCCGTTAACCGAAAGATTCTGCTTGTGGAATGGCATCCTACCTCCACCGGAGCTGCTTTCATTATGATGACGTATTTATTCACCCTCCATCTGTGCGAATGATTTGAATTAACTAATTAAATCAATTATTCAAGCCTTAGATGGTTAAATATTTGTGTGACGCGGTAACCTTGTCGAACCAAGTGTTACGAACATAATTGGTCCTTAAGTATGGACATAAAACAAATGAAGAATTTCATTTAAACATCAGCGTGCCCTGTTCATATTTCATTATCTATATATGCAACTACAATTAAACGCTTAAAACTATGTTTTAACTCTCCAAAGAATACGATTGCTAGGTTACTAGTCACCGATACTCTATGAACAATGAACTGGTACCAAAACCTAAACTTGTTGCATTTTAAAAAATTTGTTGAATGTAGTTTGTAAAAATTTGTTGTTGTATGTAGTTAAATAACAGTATTTGTAAGCTATTTAAGATACTCGATGAAATCAATCCTCGTATTTCCGAAAATCATGCATATTTAACTAAAATGATCATCAAATTGAAGTCTCCATGCTTTTTTCAGAATGTTTAAAGAGAAATTATCCTGCATTCCGCCCAATTCTCATTTCCATATCCATCATCATCAATAGTTCACTCTTAGGATCGGTTTATTGCAGCCAACCATTTTACTTCATTTAATTTCAATTCCCTAAATCCTTAATACCTTCTCTGTTTTACGTCCTTCTTAATTTGTCCTATGTACATGTCTCTTGGTCTCCCTCGTGGAATCTTCCCTTCTATTTTTCCATCTATTATATTATTAATCAATCCATTGTGCCTCATTGTGTCCAATTCATCTATTTTTTGTTTTCAGTACAGTCCGTGAAGTGTTCCCATCCTCTCCTGCTCTTCTGTATACTTCCTCGTTCCTCACTTTGTCTGTCCATTTAATCTTCAGCATTTTCCTCCAGCACCATGTTTCAAAGGCTTCTATTCTTCGCTGGCCCACTCTTCCAATATTCCAAGTCTCGGAACCAAAGAGCGCCATGCTTCACACGAAAGTCTTGAAATATTGCTTCCCTGTTTCCAGCCTTAGGTTCTTTGAATATAATAATTGCTTCTTCTTCATGAAGGCATTCTTAGCTTGGGCTATTATTCGCTTGATATCGGTCGAACTTCTTCCATCCCACTTTATGCTGCTGCCCAGATAGATGAAGGATTCCACTTGCTCTAGTTTCACCCCTCGAATTGTGAGATCTGCATTCAGCTTCTCTCTTCCGCACACAAGGATTATAATTTTCTTCTTATTGATGTTCATATTATATTCCCCCAGTACCTGATCCATATAACTTACAGTTGCTTACAGGTCCTTTCGTGTTTCCGCCACTACTGCGATTTCATCTGCTAACCGGAGCACGTTGATTTCTTCTCCATTTACCTTGACTTCTTTGATACCCAATTCCTGTGTTCTCAAGTATTACCCAAGAGAAATAATATGAGATATTTTTGTTAAATTCATCTTTTCATGCTTCTTCGCATTTTCTGCAGCACATTTTGAAGTGCTAATGGGGAAGATGGTTCTCACAATTTGCAAAAACAACGATAAGAGAAAAAATGGGCAAACATCAACGCCAATACTTTGAGGCACGAGTAGTATACATGTTCCGATGAAATACCGAATCGATTTAATGGACCGATAACCCACTCGCTGAAAAACTTGGAAGGTTGCGTTTTTGAACTTGGAATCAAAGTAAAGAATCGCTTTCCTGAGCTAGTATTCAGAAAACGACCTGAGGTCAGCCATCGTAGCACATTCAAAATCAAATTATCACTCACTGCTGCAATGGATTAGAAGTCTCGAAATGCCTCAATATCTTCTTTTATAATATGAATCTTAATCAATCTACATTTCTCTTGTTTTCCACAACGAACTCTTATCTGAATCTTTTGTCCACATCAGTGATAGAAGGAGCAGTAGGCCGGCTCGTCTTCTTCTGAAATCCTCCATTTTCGGGCGACTTGTTGCAATGAACTCGTCCCAACTTGAGTGAATAATGGGAACGATTCACGACATTTTGATTTTGGTTTGAAAATACCATTTGGATTTTGGATGGACTCAAGGGATGGTGCAGAGAGCCATTTTTAAGGCTGCGCATTCATGAAAGTAATTGGTATGTTCAGAAAATATTTTATTGGGTATAAGGTAAAGAGGAAATCAGTAAAGAAACGTATAAGGAGGGACAAAAAGGGTAGGTTTCTTTTCATGGAAAAATTTGCAACACCGGGGATTTATTTTTATTCGGAACTTTAACTGCCACGGTAAATGATCTATTAACAACCGAGCAGTAATATCCAGGTATATTTATAGCATATCTAAAGCTATTGATTAAGCTATATCTAGGTTCCTTTGCGTTGCTCCTTGAATGAAGTTTATTTCAGCAATGAAATCTGCCGAAATTCAAGAGCACCTTTGCACATAAAATTACTTTAACTCACTATTATTAGGGATAAAATGATTGTTGTTACGTGAGAATTTCGCCTTATGGATAGGAAAAATTATATTCTGGGACTACGTCCGAGGTGATATGTGCATCGATCATGAATTTTGAAAATCTTTCAAGAGTAAACCTGAGCCATAAATTCCTTTCATTTTTTTCACTTCGTCAAAATTCCTCTCACTTTCCTGCCGCACAATATGCCGATTCAGATCTTCCCTCTTCCCAACTCGATCTACTACATTCTCTTTTATGTAACATTCAGCGGAATTCCGATGTCTCTCAATGTCTTCTCCCTAAACTTTTCAACCTTCCACGGCTCTCTTTGAGTGATTGTTAAAGCACCGACGTCAACCCTGGAAGGAGAATTTTTACGCATTCACTTTGATTAAACAGTGCGTATGTACTTCTGTCCACTTTTTAAGGGGTCGAAAAAATGCTCAAGGATCTCCACCAACTGAAAATCTCACATGTATTTGAATAGTTCTCTCATTTTCGGGGGATCGTGGGTTACAGTTATTTTACTTTCATTGCTAGTCTGTTGTGGATTATCACATAACATCTTTTGTTCATTCCGCTCTTGATCTATAGCTGCCGTCTCTTCCTGCCGCTATCGCCTTTAGCTGGCCGTTGTGCAACTTATCTCTTTTGAGTTTTCTTCCTTCTTCTTCTTAACATTGTTTACTGGGGACTTCTTTCTCCACTCACTTTTCGCAAAACTTTTACATTGGCTCAACCCCTTTATCTTCATTCTTCCGTCTTCCAACTCCGTTCTCGCCACTTCCGGTGTTGTCTGCTCTTCTATCTTCGCTGCCTTCATACGTCACACGATGGAAAGTGCGCTGAATTTGGCACACATTCCAAGAGCATTTTCTATCACAAGCCATGGAATTCAAACCAAAAGCTGGTTCGGTCAATGAGGATATAGATCCTTACCTCCTGCGGCCTGTAAAATTTACACATTCATTGGATAGGAAGGGGAAAGTGCGTTGGACGAATCTAATAGCCCTCCTAGTTGTCCACGATGATGACCGAAAAATCTCACTACTCGCTTTGAATTTTTTTTTGTGTCATACAAGCCACCGCTAGGCTGTTTGGCTGGAGGCGAATACAAGCCGGACTAATTTTTGACCCTAATATTTTTATTCCTAGTCGGAGAACGTTATTTTGAACCCTTGTCGTTCGTGGAAAAAATGACATCACAAATCTATCTGTTCTTCAATTAATATATCTAATTTCATTTACGTGATCTCGCCTACCGTAATACGATGGGGATAATAATACTTTTGCAATATTTGGGTGTGTCCAGGCAATAAGGTTGATTTGAGCCTGACCCTTGGGCCAGCAGCCGCATGTCGTACACACTGAGCTATCAGACACTACTAGCTTTTCTGATATGGTTAATAGCAAATCGGTATTTTTTATAAATATAGAAAGACCGAATTTAAGCTTGGTGAATGTGTTTTTATGTGAGATTATTTATCGGTGCAATTATGTACTCATGCTCAACAAGTTATCTACCTTGAAAGACAATAGCTCATTTTATTTTAGTGGAAGGTATGAAAATATCTACAATTATATAAAACAAGCATTTCGATATTCTTTTAGAAGTTTGATAAATATTTAAAGAGCTCTGGAATGAGAGTTTCATTCGTATTTGCGCTACTTTTATTGATGTCCAAGGTTTACTATAATTCAATCTTCATGCACAATGGCTGCATTAATGCAATGATAAACCTTAGATTAATTTTATCCTGAAAACCCACCCCACTCCTTCGTAAGTAAAAGTCATAAAGTGACATACCTCCCTTACCTTCTAAATTGCTTCACCTTATTTATGGGCAGCCACTTAATTATGTAAAGTGATATTTAGCAAAGTAGAAAAACGGGTGTAGCATGCGCATGTTACAACTCAGGATAATGATAGACGGTAAATAAAAGCGTTCAAAAAGTTTTAATTCTTTAAATCGTAGACTATCCCTCTAAAGTTGGAAATTACTTAATAAAATTTAGATTTTAGTAAAACGAATTTTCGTGTGAAGGCTTTAGGGATAAACAGTACTTACTGACAAATAAACATGGAGAGTGGGTGTCAGGAATCATAGGATGAGAGTGGGTGCGCTGACAGATTTGATGATTAAAACCATTGAGTAAGAGACGTATTGAGTGTATACTTCTAAACAAACTCAGAGTGCACGTATGAAGTACAGGAACAATTCGAAGTCACGCCAGGTTCGCTAGGAGAAAACGTTTGGCATCGGGGAATAGTTTAAGAATTTATACTTCTCGGAAATTTCAAAGAATAAAACTATTCAACTCTTCAACTATTTGTTATAAATCGTTCGCTGACCCGAGATTGAAATGAGCTTTCCCCCTTCCCGGATCTCGGAAGTTTGTCTCTCCCGCGTTTCGCCGCGACTCAATCTGCTATGCGGCCGACGGAGCCGGCAAAGCCGTTGGGTAGAATCGCCCGCTCTCATCCCATCCATTAATCAACAGACTCAAGCCATCGCCTGTCTAAAAATTATCACTGAAAATTAAATATAAGTCCTAAAAGCCATAATTGCAAACGGCTCCATAATTATTTTTAGCCGGAACTTGCATAGAAAATAAATTACTCAAAAGCAATACAATTAGAAGTTTGAAATGTGTATATATATATATATATATATATATATATATATATATATATATATGTATATATGTATATATGTATATATATATATGTATATATATATATATATATATATATATATATGTATATATGTATATATATATATATATATGTATATATATATATACTATAACATTATAACATTGTTATAACATTATAACATTAATGTTATCGTAATAACATTATAACATTGTTCGACCATGGTAGGGTCATGTTCGGGTAAATTATTCTGGTGTGTATTCACACCCTGCCACACACCCTTGCGGTAGTTTGCAGGGTATATATATATACACCCTGCAAACTACCGCAAGGGTGTGTGGCAGGGTGTGAATACACACCAGAATAATTTACCCGAACATGACCCTACCATGGTCGAACAATGTTATAATGTTATTACGATCCCTTATCGTTCGTGGAAAAAACGATTTTAGAATATGCTTCTTGTACATGGAATCTTCACGACGTAGGATTGCTTGCCGCCATTGAAGTATCAACAGTGATGTTGAAAATGTATTACTAGTCCCATAGTTATACGAAAGGCGAGATCATGTGGATAAAATTAGAGAGATAAAGTGAAGAATAGATAGATTAAAAAGATCATATTTCACAAACGATAAGCGATCAGAATAATATTGTTCGACCACGGTATGGGTCATATTCAGGTCAAAATTAATATGATCTGCTTTCACTCCTTGCTGCTTGCAGGTTACTAAAATACCTAATTATAAATCGCCCAACTTACAACATGCTTAGAAAAGTACTTTCTAAAATTAAGATTTTTCAATGAATATTATTACGTTATTTGCGAACATAAGAATCTTTCAATCATATGAGGGAACACATTTTAATGTTTAAAGTAAAGAGGGAGAGATTGATCATTTTATTTTTACTCTATTTATTGGGGAAAAATGAACCCTTTCTCAGCTTGAAGTTACCCGCTTTGCGGCTTCAATTTGATGCGAGAGTTCGCATGCGCGGTAAGTGCTTTAAACTCGAGCTTACTGCATCTCTACAGGGCACTCCACGCTCAGTTAAATCGTTGTGGCTTCAGCCATGCAATTATTATTTCGCCAGGGGATGCCGCGGGGGAATGCCGCATCGTGTCCGTCACAGTGAAAACCGGCCCTGGCCATTCGGGCGTAGAAAATAGATCGCGTCATCGCGGCGAGACAGTGTCGCCCCTTGGCGAGTGTCCCGACCGCTTCCTGTCCTCGTGTTCCCGCCGACGCGACGAGACGGCGGCGAGCGCTGTGGGCGCGGATATTATATGCGCTTGAGTTCGTCTATCTTTTATGTAGATACAACGCAGCAGCCCCTTTCAAAGCGTATTCAATTAATTTTATCTCGCTATCTTTCTCGTTAGTGTTTTTCGTTTGTTGAAAATCATTATCGAGATAAGTACTCCATTGTAAATGTTTTTCAAGCTAATCGCCTCATTGATTCATTTTTTCCTCTGTTTCTTACTCCCCTAATGTAATGATATTTCATTACCCCGCAAGCCACCGTTAGGGAGTGTGGCAGGGGGTGAGTACACAGCAGACTAATTTTGACCTGAATATGACCCTACCGTGGTTGGTAAATGTTATTCTGATCAATTATCATACGTGGAAAAAATACATCTGAGTTATATCTGTTCTAAACTTAATTGTCATCATTAGGGGATCATTGTAATAAAATTGTTCGACCGCGGTAGGGTCATATTCGGGTAAAATTATTCTGGTGTGCATTCACTCCCTGCCACACACCCTAGCGGTGGCTTGCAGAGTATATTTATATATATATATATATATATATATATATATATATATATATATATATATATATAGTGATCCTCTCTTATTGCAGCTCCCATTATTTTTAAATGTTGTGTAGGACTACGCATCCCTTTAAAATAGCGAAATAAGGTAGTCATAGATGAAGTTAGCTCAAATGCAATCGAAGTTACTTCAGGTGTACGCCAGGGAAGTATTATGAGACCTCTTTTATTCATACTTTACGTTAATGACTCTGACTCTGTAGCCACTAGCAATACGTTTATTCGCCAACGATGCAGTTATTTACAGTGATGTCCGTAATTCTGAGGACCCAAGAGCTTCTAATCTAGCTAATATAATCTCAATTCGGTCGCAGTATCAACCATAATAATTATGATACAATAAAAGAGAGTTCATTCTAGTTTTTTTTGTTTGCGAAATGTTTATAAATGTTTGAAATATTTGTTTTATCTGGTTCTTTGAGACTCACAACGATGATGGGATGTTTTGGTTGCATGAATTGGATTTATGTTAAGGGTGAATGAATTGGACGGACGTCTCTTCAGCAGTGAAGTTGGTAATGTATTATTACCTCAATAGTATCACGGTAGGGAAGATTATGTCAAAAAATTAGAGAGATTAAATATAGAACAGATATAGTTAAGATGTTTTTTCCACGAAAAATAAGGGATCGGAATAATATTGTTCGACCGCGCTAGGGTCAAATTTGAGCTTAAATTATTCTGGAGTGTACTCACCCCCTACCATGTACCTTGGGGGTAGCTTTTAGGACATATAAATAAATAAATAAGTCATAATTATTTGTTAACTTGTCGACATACTTTTCGTACGTGTTTCACCCAGGAGAGGTCGTAAGTGAGGATAACGCCTACATATTCAGTGTTGTCTACATATTTTGGTGTTTCCAATGCAGTAGATGTTTGCAAGGGTTTTGTTATTTTTTCAAAAATATATCAATACCCAGTCTTTTAGACTTAATCCTAATTGCCAGTAGATTTTCGGGTGGAAATTACGATTTTTTCAAAAATTTATCACGAAGTACATTTTCAAGTTTAATTTTAAATTCCAAGTGTCGCACCAAGGCACATGTAGCATTTAGGTAAATTATAAAGAACCATTTTCTTTAAATTTAAGGTAATGACAGTAAATATCTTCAATATCATTATGTAAACGTATCTTACTAGTGGCTACGGAGCCATAGTTGTTTACGTAAAGTATGAATAAAAATAACACTTCCCTGGGGAACACCTGAAGTAACTTCGACTGCATTTGAGCTCAATACATCTGTGACTAATTTGTTTCGCAATTTTAATGAGCTGCATATTCCTGCACTAACATTAAAAAATACTGCTGCAATTAGAGAGATTGTGTAAACTAGATAGTTTTGAGATATTTATATATATTTTTTCCACGCCCATAATGGACTTTTACCTTGGTTTTGTAAAAAAAACTCCTGGGATGTTAAAGGAAATATGACCAATGAAAATGAATTTTATAGATCAAGAAGCAATTTTACCGAATCGACATTAATTGTGCCACGAAACATTTTGAATGAAAAGCCCCTCAAAAGGTATAATTAGATTTCTAATCGGGAATCGCAAACGAAGCAAGAGCTACAATAAAATCCCGCTTCTGAACGTAATTTGAGTTTTTGCTTGAAATAGAATTTCGTATGAAGAGGAAATAAAACGATTGATCGAAATTTCATTTCTCATCACAGCAGGAGTATTTTTTGAACGAAATATTCGATTAAGAGTAGAACTGATAGATTTAAGATGCTATTTTTTTCCAAGCACGATAAGGGATCAGAATAATATTGTCCAACCGCGGTAGGGTCATATTCGGATCAAAATTCGTCTGGTGTATATTGACCCCCACCCCAACGGTAGCTTGCAGGGCACTAAAATATCTAAAAATATTAATATCTAGTAATCAGCATTTAAGGATCTGGATTCCGTAGAGGCAGGTAAGGACTACTAATCTCCTACTGAATCCAGGTGTCTATCTATTCCTTCCTTCTATTCCCTGTTTTTTCGGAGCAATTATTTTGACTGTTCTATCGGCCATGGTAAGTTTTTGATATATTCATGGACTAATCACTTTTTCACTCCTAAACCCGTTTGAGCTTAGCACTATATACATTAACCATTTATTAGTTCTACTTACAAATTTTTCACCTTCCCTTCTTTCACGCATCCCAGGGTTACCAGCCAAGTTTTGGAGATGGATTGATCTACGATTCTTCATCAATCATCGAAAATGGAACACATAGTAATACTGATTTAAAATAAAGTAAAAAAACGGCAACATGTCAATAGAACAAGAGTAATCCCTAATGGTTATTAACTGCTATAATTCAATCTTGAACAAACGATGGTAAAGGAATAAAGACAAATGAATTCCGAAATTTGAAAATGAATATCCTCTATCGATTGAATTTGGCTGTTTGGAAACATTCAAAAATATCAAAGTAATTTGATGTTGGATTTGATGAAGATTCAGTGGGATGTTATGGACGGTAATAGATTGAAGAATATTCAATTGTTCCCGGCTCAATTTTGTGGAAATTCATTTTAATTAAATGTAGAATACAATGTATCTTTCCACTGTTTTTTATTCACGTACAACCAGTTTCAATGCTCAAGCGTCATCATCAGGCACTCACCTGTAACTGATGATGACGCTTGAGCGTTGAAACTGGTTGTACGTGAATAAAAAACAGTGGAAATATACATTGTATTCTTCATTTGATTAGATTGGAGAATGCTGGGTAAGGAAAGTAGATTTATGAAAAGAATAGGAAAATAGGATGGCACACTTAGAACAGCATTTAGAGAGAAGAATGCAGTTTGAGTAATACGTTAGTATGGGGTTCAAGTAGTTTTGATCCATATCAATTAGTGTTTGGGAGTAGAGTAGAGTGTTGTGCCAGATTCCTTAAAAAAACACAATTCAGTAGAACTTTGCTTACTACACTACACTTATCTAGTTATAATACAGAATCCGTAGTCTGATTTGCCTGCATACGAATAATTCATACGCTAAAAACCATACCATCTGATCTGACCATATGACAGTAAATGTTCTCATTTTAGCAATTTGCTCAATTTTAGTTCCCGCTTTCTTTTTAATTGATGTACAACACAATACTCCGCAATCTTCCGCAAGGGCGTGTTAGTTAAGTCACCAGCCACACGTGCAGAAATATTAGTTTATTGTTTTATGTACAAGAAATACATACCTGTATGTTTGAATAGTAGTAGTTAGTATAAAAACATACTGGTTCACATATAAACACATTTATCAAACTAAATCATGATATAATTAGTTTTGTTTGATTGAATAATACAATATGGGGCCATATCAATTAATTCCCTCGGTATCCCAAGAAATCTCACGAGACATGTACCTTTCTAAAAGTTTGAAGTTTTCCTTCTTGCTCTCTTCGTGAATCATAAGACTCCCAGCGGATACCTTCTCCAATATACCCTCACGCTTATTCTCTTCGGGCAGCAAGTTTTGACTAATCTATGGGACTTTCTCTGGAACATTCCCAAATCCTTGATTTACTGGCTCTACATGCAATCCATGCGAGAATTCATGTAGCTTATTATTCCTAGTGTCACGCTTGTAACTTTAAATTTCCAATTTATCAGATTTTAAACAAGAACAATAATAACTATTTTGGATTTGAAAAAATATTGTTCTGATTAAAAAATGTGTGACACTGAATATTAGTCAATCATATTGTTATTAATAGGATACTATGAATGAAATGCTAAGTAATTTTAGGACCACAATGCGGTTTGGAAAATAATCGAATTTTCAGGAATAATTCCGAGCTAATATTAGAATCAGGCTTAAAAAATTATCCGGCGTATTATGGAGTTAACGAAGTAGTTGTTGACCAGTGTTTGTGAGTGAATCGCATTCCCTCCATGAGTGATCTCGCCCTCCGGCGGCCTGGTCCGAATATGAAAATGCACATGACAAGGCAGACTATTCTGTTGCTCCGAAATTACAAAGGCTGATGATTCGTATTACTTTTAGACTAATTAATAATCAGCTGCACCAATGCGGTTGAAAAACACATCCCGGCACATTAATGTCGAAATTAGCAGCCACTCGATACTAAAAAATGTCATTCCGTTGTGATAAAGTGGCAGTAACAGGCATGATTTTTGTCTCTGCGTTAACATAGTTAAAAAGCTAATTCATTACGGACCTGGAAACGTTGCTAAAAGAGAAAAATGGACAAATATTTTTGGTTGGGAGAGATTTTTTTAGTTTTCAGGTTCAAATAGGGAACATTTTATTATAAGGGACGGTTTTCGAAATGGTATCAAATTATTATTTTGCCTGTATACTTGCAGAGAATTTAACCATACATGCCCTGTATTTAAATTAAAATTTGCAAAACCGTAAGAACATGCTTATATATTTGGTGATTGATAGCCATAGAATATATAATAAAAAAATCATTAAACTTTCCCAAGACTTTGAGGAAGTGATAAGAAGAAAGATTTTTGAATTCTTGTCTAAAAATTATTGGAATGAAATTTCGAGCGTACTACACAATATCCCGGAAGCTGTCGCAAAGGCGTGTAGTGTTAGGTTACCAATCATGCCACAAACCCAATCATGTTACCACGACACAAATATTAGCTTGACTATGAACTCGAAAAATGTTAATAGTACGAAAGAAAGTACTTGCATGCAACAATACTCAAGACAGCACAATGATATTTAAATCATACAGTATAACTATTAAAAAGATTGATTTCTTAAATAAAAAATAACTTGTAGGAAGAAACATACAGGATATGGGCAAAATAAATAATCTGCCAATTCTAATTATCTCCTACGTGATTACTCCTATGTTTATTTTGATCTCTGATGGTACAAGGAATAAATGATATTTCAAATCCATCCGTTTTCAAATCTCCCTGATTTTATGTAAGTAATCTGATCTACCGTAGTGAGTCGGGTTCTGTAATATATTTTTAACATCGTCAGATAGATAACCTGCCTCAAATTAACGCAGTAAATTTAAATTTTATTTAAACCTACGATCAAATAGTGGCTCCCGTTTTGAATCTTGCAATATTGTTGTGACACTACTACCCTGTTCATTACAATTTTTCACAAACCTAGCTGCGCTACTTTACACTCGATATAGACCCAAAATTAAGTTATCTTCATGAGGATCCCATACACTTGTAGCTTGCTCAAGGTGAGGCCTAACTAACGAGAAATAACAAAGCTCCTTGATCCTCTCATTACAATTACCAAGTATCTATTTCATGAATCCTTACTTTCTATCAGCTATTCCACAAATTTCACGAATATGTGTCCCCAGGTTAAATAAGAAAATCGTGAACTAACGATTAAGTATTTCTTAATCAATGTTTACTTTCACTGGGCGAAAGAAAAGCAGCCAAAAATATCGTCGGGGTGATATCGCAGAACACGTTGCACGTCCGCTGATAGCGACACGAGGACACCTGGCGGTGACGAAATTGGATGTCCCCTTCTTCTTCGGGCTTTGTTTTGATTATCCGTTCCTCGACCCACGGATTTAATGCTTTCTTTTCTCGTGACGTTAGCAAAGAGATGCAAATGCAATTCAAGCGAAGAATTCGAGTGTCTTCTTTGTAGGACGCGAAAGTGGACACGACATCAAGGGAAATGGAGATCTTGTCGAGGTGAACAAGTTCAACAGAGGTTTCAACCGGTTACGGAGGTGATTCTTCCTCCATGGAGAAGATCTTGGCATCACGTCTTCTCCTTTCTGCATATATTTGCGGGAAGAAATTTTAACCACTTGGTGAAAGTCATGTAGTTTTGGTTTGCGCGGCAATTTCGAGAAAGTCAAATGACCTAAACGGTCACTAAACAAAGACTGAAAGAGAAAATTAATTAATTCTCTACCATTTTTAGTAATATACATCAATCCTCATATATAACAGAATTTTAATTTTTTAATTTATTGCCCATAGTAATGGTGTTAATTTATTCCATTGTTAAATTAAATGCTTAAATATTGACTAAATGAGTTAATTTTTATAATAATGCGGTTATATTAAATTAAGTCAATAGGTAATCTAACAACTATGCTTTCTTAAGCACGTTCAAATAACTCATCTACCAATTAATATCGATTTTTTTGGGTAATAGGGCAAATAGCTACATATTCTTCCTTTTTTTCAATCAATAATCGCATTTTTAATCATTTTTCAAGCTTAACTGTCAAATTTTCAGTCAAATTTAACTGTATTTTGTTTCATTAATTCTATATTTGACAGTCCAGTGGTTAAATTGCTGTTATTGTGTTCTCCTAGGTAGTTTCCAACCTCATCTGTGTATTGCTTGCCCTTTTTAGAAATTATTTATATCTCAGTTTAAGCTAAAACTTTTTTGCAAGAGCATTCGTTTGCGATACTCATTAGAAAGCGGAAGAGGATTCTCTCTGCCTGGCGTCTCATTTCCTGTATTCCGACATGGCTTAAAAAATTAACGAGAGGAAGAGGGCGTTTCAATCGATTTCCATTCAGCTCAATGCCATGTCCAGGCGATCGAAAGCATTGAATTACTGATTTTCAATAACGCGCAAGGTTTAACCATTGGTTTTTCATAAAACATTTATCACTCCACTACCCGGGTTACGTTATGATTTAAGTGACATCATTGCTGATGAGGACTTCTACTATTTAAACTACTTGATGTTACAGTAATGACAATGGCCAAATACGACGACGTTGCGATTCCATAGAGATTATGCCAAGTTAAAAAACGTTTATCGACTAATTAATGTTATGAAGTTGATTAATTCTATAATGTTATTAAATTAATTTGTAATTACAAAATATACGACGTATAAACATAAGAATATTCTCTCCGATTCTAAAATGTTTGCTATCAACCAAACGGTTTATAATCATCCTTAAGCAAATCGAATTTTTTCTTTTTTGTTGGAAGCAAAGAGTTTTAAAAAGTTGCCGTGGTGTTTAAATAGGAACGTAGTGTATTCAAGGATTATGTTATATTCGCCGGAGAAAAGTGTACTTTAATCCTTTGTTTTTTTTTCTTGGGCTCATGGGTTTACTTTTTATTGATTTTCTAAGAATTGCGTTGCTGAATCGTGGCAAACAGTTACTTCCTCCTCGTTGAAATGAGTCTTCTTAGTCTTAAATATTAGTTAACCAAACTACTTTTGAACGGGTTCTCAAGGTATATTTTCATGCATAGGTAAACTGTTCAGTTTAAAGAAGCCCTTGCACGCATTGGTAGAAGACTGGTCTTGGACCTCTGTGATATTGTTCTCCAAACGAAATTTAAGTACGAGTTGAACAAATAATAACTGGCGCTCTGCCAACTCATTGTCATCATTAGTTCATAAATCAGAGATGTTTCCAAAGCATAGGAGTATGTATGAATTAGCAATGCGGAAATATTACATTCCTAGTCGGGTTTTCGCTATTTTTCTCCGGTTTTTTAACATATTGTCTAATGCGGCTGCATAAGAGTAGGCAATATAGGAATAGGTTTTGCCTGCCTTTGAATGAAAAATGAATAGAGTCAAAAATATTTCATTCCAAATGTGCATTACGGCTTTTCAGCAATAAAATGGAGATGGGTGAATGAAAGTAATTCCACGATTTTTTTATAGTCCGTAATATGGTCGTGAAGTTCGAAAGTTAATAGTATTTTCTTGAAAATAAAGTACCCCTTTGGATATAAAATCGCAATAATCTGACCATTTTGTTTATTTTACCATCTGTGGAATAAACATATCTCAGAATGTTTTACCATCTTTAAAACTATTTACAATTCATGCAAGTTTCTTAGAGAAATGGCTTTTTCCAATAAATGCATTCAGAATCACGCTAAAACATATCAAATTGAAGAAATCAAATAAATGAAAATATTACCAAGGGCATGCAATAGCCATAAAAAGCAAGCATGACTTTTTAGGACGTTTTTGTCACACTGTATCAATCCCATTAGACATGGGATGAATACAGTTTCACAGCATATAGGATTTTTCCTTTGAGTTCTTTTCAAAAATATGCTTAGGTTCTTTATTTTTACTTTAATTTACAGAAAGTCTTTCAATGTAACTTTCATTTTATTTCTATCTTAGGCCGCAGAATTGGCAAACGGGCAATGAAAAACAAAGCGCGTATTGCTCTACAATGCCTAGGAAAAACTTTGGGAAAATATTCTTCTGAAATTTTTAGATCCTTGAAAGTTTTTTGTCTTGAATTGAATAATGTATTTAAATGACATACTACCTTGATCAAAAAATTCCCGGAATAACCACCGTGTGGCGCTCCCATCGTTCCGATTTGAGTTCTGTTTTTTTTGTTAAATTGGTACATCTGTTGTTGATATTCCCTTTAAATCTTAGTGTCATAACTTGACATTTGCAAAAGTTACGGTCGGTTTTCGGTATGTCCATCAGTGCTTCCTGCGATTTTTCCATTACTTCCTCTCGGCTGCTAAAACGCGTTCCCCGTAATGGTTTTTTAACTCGATTGAACAGAAAGAAGTCACAGGGAGCCAAATCAGGTGAATTCGGTGGCTGTTGGATGGTATTTGTTGCATTTTTCGTCAAAAAATTACGAATAATGATAGCACTGTGCGACGGTGCGTTATCATGGTGCAAAATCCACGAGTTTTCTGCCCACATTTCTGGTCTCTTTCGGCGAATTGCTTCACGCAAACGTCTCATAACGCCCAAATAATACTCTTTGTTTACTGTCTGGCCTTCTGGCAAAAATTCATGATGCACTACACCGTTGTAATCCATGAAAACCGTCAGCATTGCCTTCTTTTTTGACTGAAAACGACGTGGTTTTTTTGGTCTCGGCTCATTTGGTGAACGCCATTCACTTGCCTGATGTCTGGATTGCGTGTCGTACTCATAAACCCACGTCTCGTCTCCAGTAATGATCCTTTTGATGAATGTGGGATCGGATTCAGCCTCGCAAATCATGTCTTTTGCGACGTCAACACGGTCTCTTTTTTGCATGAAATTGAGGTCTTTTGGCTGCTACACGACGGAAACCCAAATCATTAACCACAATGTCTTGGGCGGATCCATAGGCAATGTTCAAGTCCTCCGCTATTTCTCTGATGGTTAATTTGCGGTTATTGACCAACATTTCTTTTACTTTAACAATTTTTTCACCGACTTTCGATGTCGATGGTCTGCCACTGCGTTCATCATCTTCGATTGACTCACGACCACTTCTGAACCGCTCGTGCCACTGGTAAACGACCGTTTTTTTTAGAGAATCGTTGCCGAAACACTTTTCCAACATTTCCAACGTCCGTGCGCCACTAAATCCGTTTTTTACGCAAAATTTAATACAAGTTCGTTGTTGCAAATTTAAATCCATTCCTGCAATTGTAAAAAATCGCCAACACACACAGAGATAGATGTACTCTTGGCTACGTAACTTTTGCAAATGTCAAGTTATGACACTAAGATTTAAAGGGAATATCAACAACAGATGTACCAATTTAACAAAAAAAAACAGAACTCAAATAGGAACGATGGGAGCGCCACACGGTGGTTATTCCGGGAACTTTTTGATCAAGGTAGTATTTAGACGCTTGCTGGGGCTCAGTCAAGTTCAACAGAAGGTATTTTTAGCTTGTCCGCATAATTTATATCTCCTGACATCGAAAGTTTTCAATATTCGCTTACTAAAATTTAATTGATTATTCCAGTTGAATTATCCGTCTGGTTGATTTGAAATACTTGAAATAAGGTCAACTTCTAAATCTAAAAAAATAATGATGAAAAGGTTATGCTCTGGTAAATGTTTAAATTAAATTGGGCTCTTAAAGGAGTACTTAGTATGTTATCATCGAATTTGCAGAAACAAATTAATGATATAGATTACATCGAATAATTTCAAACACGTCCCCGAAAATATCGGAAATAATCTCCATTCTGGGCAAATATGCAACACAGGGAGGCAAGGTGATGCGGATACGGGCGTTGAAATCTCCAAAATCTCTCACAAGTGGAACCGATCGATCATATAAAAGACGTGCCTCTCAATTTACAAAATATTATGCCCCGTAAGTATTGAGCGATGACCCATCAGATTTTTCCCATGTTGCCAGGTTTCCCTGGCTTCGCTAAAAAACACCCCCACTCCCCCCGGCGTTTGAAATAACAATCAAGTTCTAGAGGAAATGATTGGAATCGTAGGTCTTCTACAATTTTCATGGAAGGAAAGATGCAGTACAAAAAACTACTTGATACCACCATTCTTAACTTATAGTATTATGCTCAATAAACACTGTCCCTTTTAGGTTACTTTTGGAATTCATTAAATAATTTAATTGGAATTATCGCGACCTTTTTCGGAAGTACGACATGACAAGAGCGTGAACTAATTCCTGAAAAAATTTGCCTAGTTGACGGCGAAAGTTTTCACGAGGCCCTTTTTTGCTAGTCTCATATGCTGTGAAGTAATTGCTTTCAAGCTGGCTGCAAATTTTTCCTACCGTGTTTTTCTTTACAGAAAATTCGTAAGACCTGACCTTTTTGTGAAGCTCTTTTTAATGATTCTATCATTATGCAAATATTTGGCCCTATTATATAAATGCTAATAAATGGCCCAATTAAAAATTTTGGGTCACATTTTGATTTTATATGCATCAGCAAGGGAAGTAATAACTCATTGAATTATTGCGCAGGACTAATGATGTGGAGGTCGCGGGTTTCATTGCACATGATGCTTTTGGAGACCCTCAATTCCACCAAAGTGTGATCATTTTTCGGGTAGCAGATATTCCAGGAAAACCACTGGAGGCACAGGAAAAGAAACCCCTCTTCTCTGATGCAACACATATTGTGTTCCAGTTTACCAAGTGCTAAGTGAATCTTACGACAATCTATCATACTAACTTTCTGGCCCAATATTATGCTCGGGCTATTATTTTTTACACACAGTTTCACTGCACGCATAAATAATAATTATTGAAATATTCATGCTTTTTCGCAATAATAAAAATACGAATTTTTTTACGACACCCAGATTAGCGTTGATTTGAGAGTGCAAAAAATTCTGTTAATTTTTATCTTTGACTAAAGAAATAATACGAAATGACTTTTCAGTTATTCTAATTACCAATTTATGTTTCTGTTAGAGATAGTACTTTTGACTAATTTCCCACAAAATTTACCTGAACAGATCCAAATCTGATTGATGTCTCATGTTTCCTTGCCCTCGGTACATTGAAACGAAAAAGATTTTTTAAATAATTCCGTCGTCTGAAAAACCACGTAAATTTTTCCTCTCGTTCATCTTTCCGTCTAAAGATCCTTCTGAATCTTTTCTCGTCTTGAATTTCGAATGAATAATTTCAAAATCAAAAATTTTTGAACCCACATAAAAAGTAAACTTTAATGCAACTTAGGTTTCTGACGACTCAGGCCTGATGACCGAGGCTGTGGAGGCCACCATCAGTGGCCTCCATATCCCACCAGGTCATCAGGCCAGATGATGATGCCCCGCAGTGAAACCTGTGTGGTATTAAAGTTAGTTTTTTATGTGAATTTACAAAGTTATATTTTGATATTACTCATCATGGAACAATGCCACAATGTTCCGCCTGAAGCGATAAATTTAATTTAGAATTTCACTTTTAAAATTGATGACATTTACTACATGATGGGAACTTGTCTGACTTATTTTGTTTAATTAATGTCATCAGATGAAAGACCGCGAAGGAATGGCTTTTCTATTGGTAGCTGGAACCATATTATCCCGTGTCATTTTTTTACAAAATAAAAAAACATAGTCCACTCCCAATTGTAATGCTTTCACCCACCTCTTTCTTATGTGTTTAAATATTCAACCAACATGAACAATACAGTGCTATCTCTCATTAGCTACCCTAAACTGGCTACCCTTACTCTCCTCTTTCCTTGCCTATGAATGAGCTCCTAACCCTCCCACTTTCTCCTAATCCACTCTTTCTCTCCCAATTCACCTCCAGATCTGCATAAAAATTTGAAAACTATAAATAAGCAAAATGATCCCATTTTTTGTTGAAACTGTTGGCAAAATAATTTTATGTGTTTTTGAAAATCAAAGTTTATTCTTTCCAACTCATTAACGATGTGAAAACAGTAAGAATTGCTGTAGGACAATATTCTTTGTCGACACGGGTCACAAAAACTATATTTATTTTAGAAAATCCAACTTTTTTCTTTCCTACTCATTATTAACGACGGTTTTAACCCTTAATTTTGCAGCCAGTTTTCTTTTAATTATTGCATTTATTTGTTCCATTTCAGTCTTATACTTGAAATAATATACAGTGTCCTAAATAAAATACCTCCCGAGGGCCATTTTTCCAATGCGTAAAATAATTGGATGAGCGATGCGGGAAAGCATTAATTATTTCAATTCCACTGCGCAGATCTCGAGAGGAGAGGCCTGGCGACCGTAGTTCGTTAGACCATCCTCAGCGAGTCATTGATGCTCTCGAGACACTTCTCGAGTTGATTGTGCTGAAGTGCTTCGTCCCCATTTCATGCGATGGGTGATGAGTTATAGAGCTCTTAAGAACAAAACAATTTACACTTTTTTTCCGGATACTAACAATTTGGATCGTTAGTTCGAATTTTTGTTTGGATTCGATTTTGTTCCCGAGAACCAAATTTAATGGCATTTGTACTCGATAGAATGAAAGAGATTTATTTGTACTTATTAAAACATTCCACTAAATTCTATATGAGTTGCATGCTGGATTTTTTCAGCAGAATTTCTTTTTACGCGGAAATGAGTACGTTGAAACGCAAGTAAATGAATGAATTGTTAAGTGTGATCTGCACACAACTTACAGACAGACGCAGTAAAAAGTACCGTGTTTGATCGAGGACAAAATTCACTGAAAAATTGCGGAACAGGTGAGCTTTTTTAAATTTTAAATGCACCATTGCGGCTAATTTGCAATGAAATATTACATAAATAATTGTAAATAATTACTTTTATTTGCGAAAACACACGGTTAACCTAGTATCCGCCTCAATTTAGTGTAGTCATTTGATTTTTGGTAGTTGAAAACTTGTACGAAAAATCACTATTTGAGTTGACTATACAGGCCTGTAAGTAACTGAGCTTGCATTATGCCATGACGGAATACTGGTTATGAAAATAGTATGCACCAAAAATTTAGTACAAACTTGCTTAGCATTCAACCAGTGATTTGGTTTCTTCTCTTCTTTCGGTTACCACTTCCATCGTTAAAACAAATAATACTAATTCCAAAGAAACTGCGGGAGATGCCGCAACAGTAACTTTTAACGGAGTCATCCGCTAATGTGCATTTTAATGCAACAATTTCAGAGCGTAAAAATCATTCGCCTTGACTGGGACTCGAACCCAGATCCCTCAATATCCGGTCGAGTGCTTTAGCCTGCTTTGGAATTTGTCAAAGGGAAAACACCATACGTGTTTAAAGTTGGCTTTTAACCTCGTGGACAGTGGCGCCTCGCGCACGACTACGAATGCATGTGACATTGTATGTACGGTATTTCGTCATAACATCTAGTTCCTTTAAAAGCCCCAAAATTTCAGAGTTTAAGAGGACGCCTCGGTAGCTTAAGTGGCTAAAGCACTCGACCGGATATTGAGGGATCTGGGTTCGAGTCCCAGTCAAGGCGAATGATTTTTACGCTCTGAAATTGTTGCATTAAAATGCACATTAGCGGATGACTCCGTTAAAAGTTACTGTTGCGGCATCTCCCGCAGTTTCTTTGGAATTTGTCAAAGGGAAAACACCATACGTGTTTAAAGTTGGCTTTTAACCTCGTGGACAGTGGCGCCTCGCGCACGACTACGAATGCATGTGACATTGTATGTACGGTATTTCGTCATAACATCTAGTTCCTTTAAAAGCCCCAAAATTTCAGAGTTTAAGAGGACGCCTCGGTAGCTTAAGTGGCTAAAGCACTCGACCGGATATTGAGGGATCTGGGTTCGAGTCCCAGTCAAGGCGAATGATTTTTACGCTCTGAAATTGTTGCATTAAAATAATACTAATGTTTGCCCCATTAAAATTTCATTAGTCTAAGCGCGCCTTTTGCTTTCATTTGAATAATTTATCGTTGCATTTACCAATGATATGTGATATATGTATCCCTCTGATAATATTCAATTAGTTGATCTAATTATTTAGGTTCTTGAAACAATTCATATCTCAAGTATGTGAATGAATTTCACTGCAAGGTGATTAAGCACCGTTTAGTGGCCTCAAATTGATTTCAACGATGAAAATGAAATTCTCTAGCCTGGTTTTAATTGCGACATGTACGTTTATGACGTAACTTTCCCTGATTGGAAATGCTATCAAAAGATGATTTAGTTTTTAACAGCATAGAACCCCTATATAACTTCAAATACTTTTTGAATGGCAAAAAGCTTTCAATTGTTTCTCAATAAATGTAATTTATTTCGAAATATGACAAGCACCGTCATCATCCGACTATGCATTAATCCTAACGACAACATACCCAGTGACATAAAAAGTAGGTCGAAATAAATCAAATTTCTAAAGTGTAAATTTGCAATTACTTGGTTGCACATTACGTTTAAATTCTGCCACATGATGTCTGTACCAAGGTATTCAAGCGTTTCTTTGAAAACAGCAACAATTTTGGAGAAAGAAAGGGTCTCTTGCCGGTGCATGAACTAAATGGCCAAGGTATTCTGGACTATGCTGTTAAACTTAAATGTGTTTTTTCTGTTCAGTTTTACGCACTCAGACCTTTTTGATTGTTATCTCAATGTCATAGACTATGGAAGTAGAGGTATTAATATTTCATTATTAACAAGTGAACAAGGCTTTTTATTCTTTTTCTCTGATATGTAAATATTTTGTTTGAATATATTTCAACAGGCATTGCCTATACAACTTTATAGACTTATTATTCTCGTTGTTATAACTTCATTCATTAAATGGGTTTTCACAATAAACGTATTCCTCTAAGCAAGATTTATATCCTCCAACTAATTATTTTTGGAAAAAAATTATTTATTTCACTGCTTTGTAAGCAACGAATGAAATTATACTTTTCCCTCTAAATACATATACTATATATTGCATTCATCGCTAATCAACTTCATATTTTCAATAGTCAGATGTCATCAACCTGTAATTTAAAAAAATGTTTCCTCGACATACCTATTGTATAAGATATCATGTTCCAATCGAAAGGGGACTGATTGAATAGAGATTTCACCGGAAAATGTGCATATACTCTGAAGAGTGCGTTTTTACGTATTTATAATTCCTATGGGGAACAAAAAATTATTTCTTGGCGACATAGTTCTTGAATGATAATCATGGAGCATCAAAATATTTCACGAGTCCCAATAGCTGACCTTATACAGGTTGAACATTTTTTTTAACATTATCGATACCGGTAAGGAGGAATTTCAAAGAACAATGAGAAGCCAAGCTAAACCCCGGCGCTGTAACTGGCACAAACATGAAAAAACCACTACGAGGATGAATTTTTAATAATGTATCTGAAGTACTGAGATGAAAGAGAACTACACCTAACACCTGAAAAGAAATACAATTTGGAGTATCAGTAAATATATCACTGTTGGTATTTTATGAATTGAAATGACTTATTGAAGATAAGTCTTCCCAATTGGAAGGCAAATGTCAGGGTGTATATTCTAGTACAAAATGATAAATTTATGATTTCAAATGGTGATCAACGAATGCAATATGAATGCATTAATTTGGAATTCTTGTGACTTTATTTTCCCCGACTAGTAGCATTACTATTACTTGGTAGTCAACCGTTTGAGTTAGATTTTCGATGAACCCGATCTTAACACCGTTTCAGCTAACAACACTCATCCGGGCACCTAACACTGCATTAAATTCTTCTTCCGTTCATTCCACATATCCTTCATTCCGTTCGAAATGCCTGCACTTTTCCTCCACCACATTTTCTGTCTAGCGATTGTCTAGCGATCTCCCCTCTATCAGAGTCGTCTACCATCCCACATCCAGTCAAAAACGTCTTTATCCACCATTCGTATCTTCATTGTTTCTCTGCCAACAATCTCCTCTCATTTAACACCATACCTAACAATTCTTCGTTTGTTTTCCTTTCTGTTGGCTTAGCTTTTCTATACCCGCATTCATCTACAACTATCATCTTGGCTCAATAACCCTTTTCGTGCCGGTTAAAACCAGATTCCATACAAAATGTGTTATAAAATAGATATGGGAAGGATATATAAAACCAAAACACAACTACCAACCCCTATGTTTTGATAAACGAGGATGGAGATCAACCAGTTCTAATTCCAACTTTCTTTTGTTAAATTATTTCTACTAATCTATTGTTAAATTATTTCTACTAATCTTTGGTTAAATTATTTCTAATGTGTTTAGTTTCAATTTCTATTTTCTTCCCTTTTCCTTTAACGTGCAAAATTAAGGGGTTGAAGCTGTGCTTGTGATCGGTTTCAATTATGAGTTTCACGACCATTAAAGATTCATCTCCTTTCTGTACACACTTTCGGTGCTCGTTTTCTCTTTTTTTGAAGTCTCTGACTGTTTGACCTATGTATTTAGTGGGGCAGGAATTACGCGTCAGTTCATATCCTCCATTTTTCTAATTCTATCCACTAATAATGATGTAGTGCACCGAAACTGGTCGCGAATAAATTTTTATTTAGTAGAACAGTGAATTTCATCCCTGTCATTGCGGAAAATTTCCACCACATCACACCTGAATCTGTAATTTATTTTTCTATTAATGTGGAAAATTTGCGCAAATTTATTGAAATCAACACAATATTAATGAACGCTGAAGGGAAACGTTTAATCTTCATTTACGATAAATTTCCTAGGACGCCATATTTCCTCTGAATAAGCTGTAAGTGTTGATATAAAATTAAGATTTCTAATTCTTCTTGCGCTAAAATTAAAGCGGAAAGGTCACAAATACCGCTAAGTTCTTCGCGAAAAATGACAATGTTGTAATTTTATGTATTTCATTTTATGTTTGTATTTGCACTTATCACTGTACGAAAAAGAGACGCTACCAGCGCACATGACGAATCTTGATGTAATGAAAAAGAGCATTATATACATTTTCATGCTGAAGCTCAATTTTTACTCATTCCATCTCTAATCATGGAACATTTTCACAAACCTAGCCAATAGGCTGTTGTATTTTATTGTTTAAGTATATAGTTCCGTCCAAACCATTTATCTAATAATTTTTTTCTGGAATAGAGCAGGAGATTCCATTCGGGAAATATATGGCCAGATTTGTGACAAGAGGTTCATTATACGCATGATGAATGGCGTATCAATGAAATATTGATATGGAAGAGGTTTTCGAACTAGCCCCAATCACTTAAATCTCTTCTTCCGATTTGATAACCCACGTTTTTTCTTAATGTCATCCGCTGGGAACAAAAGCCCCATGATTCAGGTAAGGGGGGCAACTGTCTGACCTCCGTCAGGGTCCAAGATTGTTTTTCACCAGGGACTCAACGGAAACTGCTGTTTCGACAAGGACTTGTGCCTCGCCCATTAGTGGCATATTTTATAATGTGATTGGCGTTTACAACGATATGTTTTTTGGGTTTACCAAACGCTCTCCGTTTTGAACGAATCATGGTGCTCGCTAGTCTAATCGTTAAATGTGAGGACCGGCGAACGTCTGACGTTTGGACGCCAACTTTTCACTCTACTTTGCGGCTCAAATGAAATGAAAAGCGCGTCACAGTGCTCAGTTGAATTCTTCCGGGGAGTAGATAGGGCCTGACATAGAAGACTCTCAGAAAAGCGAGAACATTCACCTCCGAGCGCCACCCGAGAGGATACGGGGTGGGAGGAATTAATCCATGCATCCCCGTGAAAGGGTTTTCGGAGATGAGGGTCGGAGGAGGGCACAAAGCCTGGGGGGAGGAGTGGAGGGAAGGACGGGAGGGGCTGGGACTCTTTGCGACCTCTTCCGCGGACGCGAGAGAACCGGAGTGCGTTGGCTACAGGAATCGCGTAAAACCCTTTTCTTATGTTAATGACCTTTCCGTTCGAACACAAGTGTCATCGGAATCTCAAAATGGACTTCTTCCTCTTTAAAAACCACCAACCCCCAACCTCACCCCCCCGTTCTACTAGGAATTCCCCAGGCCTTTCAGCCTCCCAGAAATTTTAATTCTTTTGTGAGATGTCTCGTTTGAATATTCAAAGCCGTTTATAAAGATGTATCCTTCCTCGATAAGTAGATATGCAAATTGATGCGAATACATTCCGGAGATATCCTTCTCATGGGCCTTTGCCTGTGAGAGCTTTGTAATGTTGTCGAAGGAATAAAAGTGGAAGGAAAAACTTTCACTGGGGGAGAGGGGGTGGTTAATGAAGGGACGAGCGACTCCCTCGTGTCGCCTTTGACGGGGGGAAAGATAAATGTTTTTATTTGCGAGGATAGTTATGTTTTGTCGTCATTTTTTTTGCAGCGATCGAGATACAATTGCTATTTGTATGTCTTCCTTTCGAAACCTTTGTTGATTAAATTACAATATTAACGACAATCTGCTGATCTTCCTCCTCACTCACTCTCTCATTGAAATGGCGTTCAAATGAATTTTGTTGCTTGAGTTCGTTTGCCACTGGCAAAATTCGCGCGGGACAAAGTGAATCGCGTCGAAATTGGTTATTTTCGGGAAAATAAAAGCGCTCCCTAGATGTTGTGTGAAGGGGAAAGATACGACTAGAATAGCCACATCAAAGCGTTTGGTATGAAATTATTTTTCCCCTTTTACGAAAATTTCTTTTTTTCCCTTGGTCTACTTCTTGAATTTTCATCAGTCATTCCAAAAGGCGATAACTACCGTTGTTTGATGACCTAAGATACACCGTTTTATGCATGCCTTTTCTGTTCGTTAATGTGTAGGTTGATAAAATATTTGGATTGCTTTACGCGTTTTACACCTGGCGTTAACATTGCACAATCATATTTTGAATTGAGGTTTTTGAAAGATATTGATTGAGTTAAATTCATGATAGTGAATATCCGATATTCTATAGCATTTTTGTGGTTTAAATGTCACCGTATTTTTGATGCCTAATACATTTTTTTAGACATCACCACTTGGTATCAACTTAGCAAAAGTTATAAGGGAGGAGACCAACATCTGAGAGCATATACATGTACATATAAAGGTATATTTGAAGGCGCCATTAGGGATGAGTGGATGATATGTTAAATGTGAGATTTCCCAGGGGAATGGGAGAGTTGGGATTGAAATCCAGCCTAAATATTATTATTGATAATTGTAGTCTACTATTTACGGTATTTTTTCGTTGAACACTCTGACAGCTACTTTATGATCATCTTGCGCAATATACACAATGTGACATCCTGAAATGAGCCCTCATTAAGTTTCGCTCCACATAATTTCTCCCCCCTATCATGCTATACGACATTCCTCTTATTTGCCCTTGCCCTCGCACGCCAAGCTATACGATTGCCCTCTTCGATGCCTCGCCTTGCCATTCCTCTCCTTTGCCAGGAGCTCTACTGGTACCATACTCGAAATCTCGTTTATGGCGTCTGAAACTGTCCGAAAAGCGCTTGCCACCCGCAAAGCAATAATCCGGTAGGGCGCTGCTACCTTCCTGCGATACCTCTTCCTCAGCAGTGAATCAGCCCATATGGGTATACCATAGGTGAGCACTGAGTTTATAACTGATGCCAGCAGTTGTCTTCTTTTCTGCTTGGGGCCACCAACATTGGGCATAAGCCGTTGCAGTGTGGTAGCCACTACAGAAGCTTTGCCGCTGACTTGCCCCACCTGCTCCTTGAAATTTAGCCTGGTGTCTAGGGTCACCCCAAGATACCGAAAGAACGGCCGCGATTTGATCTCGGTATCGCCGGCGTAAAGAGTCACTTTCTCGGTCCACCTTCTGCTGGAAACAATAAGCGCTTCAGTTTTATGTTCTGCCAATTGCAGTCCGACAGGGGACATCCATTTCTTGATCGCAAAGAAAACCTCCGCGAATATAGCGATGACTTGCTCCACAAGTTTAGAGGTAATATGTATGTGTGTGTATGTTTCTGTATGTGTGTGTGTGTGTGTGTATATATAAATATATATATATATGTATATATATATATATACTTTTTTCTTTTCGATGTGCAAATCTGTGCTAAATGAATTTATGTCTGTCTATATGTATTTATGTGCACGCATGAATGTAACTATAAGTTTAATGCCTAATATAATATGTATACGACGATGGGTTAAATGGAAGAAGGGACCATTTGGTCTCAATTTCGCCCAAATAAAGACCTCTCTCTATCTTTCTATCTGCACCCCCTGCCACACACCTTTTTGGTGGCTTGGAGGGTATTCATGTAAATATATATATATAAATATATAAATAAATAAATAAATAAATATTATATATATATATATATATATATATATATATATATATATATATATATATATATTCAGGCTGGTCTCTTCATCGGTATGCTCTCATTTTCTTGCTCTATTTTCAAATGTCTTGCTTCCTCGATCTTCAACGATTCTCTTCGATTCCTCGGGCCAAGTTTTCCAAAGTAAGGCTTCTTCATCTTTATCTCAGCCCCCCGTCTTCTTTTTTAGCTGTTGTATTTCGCCAATCATCTTTGGGTACCATCCCAGTTGCTGTGGCAGGGCTTCTACTTCCTTCTTCTCCGGCAATCATACATATTCTTCTTTAATTAGATTGATTCAAGCAGAATCCCTTTGTATTGGGTTGATATTGTAAAAGGTCTCTACTGAATATGTGCAGAAATATCCACTAAATGTTTTCATTCTTACTAGGAGGTTTACTTGTTTCAATTTAGTAAGAAGAACGTTTACTTCCAATGGCCAAGAGTTTAACATGTTTGACGGTTCATATGCCAGAACTTCGTAGTTTTTGCACGCTATACTCTATGATTTGGCGTGCCCTTTTCGCCAAAATTTGGATATTTTCAGTTATATCAATATGGAATTAATTTTCAATAGTCTTGATATCGTAAAATGATTTTTTATAGAAAAGGCATGAATACGTTATTTTTAGTTCATTTGAAGGCGTTAATCGTGCTTGCGATTGCGAGCTAATTTTAAAATTATGGCTACAACTACTGAGAACGAACATCACAAGGATTTGTGATGGTTTGAATTTAAGGACACTTTTAAGGTTTTCACCTGACTCACCCTAGGAGATTTCGGGATACCAGCGTTTGTAAGATATTTCCCCAGTCCTGCTATTTGATTAGAACGGCACATCCTTAAGAGCAGAATATTTCGAATTGGATCTTAGAGCGGAAGCCTCAGGATTGTGTATACATGAGTTTAAAATTTTAATTCCTATCGTTTTAATTTGGTCATCGCGATCTGATTTGAGAGGTCCATTGTTAGGTTTGGCAATGGCGCTAAAAAACTGCGAGTTGGTATATAAAAATATTTGCCGCATGAATAAAAAATAAAATATATTCGCCCTATTCCTACATTCCAACTTGCTCCTTTAACTTTTTGAGTCGTGCGTGCTAACATTGTAGCGTACCCTATTCGGTTTACTGTGTCTCCTATCGGAATTTTGATTTGGATCAGCATCATCCGGATGATTTGAAAACGAACGGAAAGATGGTGATTATTCCAATCGGTTCATGAGCACCAAATTCTCGAATCGTTCATAATTTCACTGCGTGACTCCTTACTTCTTTAATCCGAAATATTTCGACCGCTTCATACAAAACCTTTTCTCCTATTTCACCCTGGGAACGAAGGCGGAGGTTTCCAGGTGAGGTGAAAGTTTAGATCACCCTCGGAATTCGACCGATGGGATTCCCCCCTTCACGTGAATTTCATCCTTACGGTTCAAAGGAGGTTAGAGGTCAGAGCAGAGGTACTTCAAATCGCAAGTAGAAGTAAGTTATATGAGGGGAGGAGATCGACTGCTGAGGTCATTGGCGCCATTAGGGATAAGGTGGGACATTTGACTGCGGCAGTGTTATCAGGTAATGTTGAAAGAAATGGTGAATAGAAACCCGGCGGCTGCATTAACATTTTCAAATAAATAAAGACACCAAGTAACTTAGGTGGGGATCAGGATATCACTTAAAAATGTTTTCATCACTGTGCTTCGAACCCGAGACTTCATAGGGGTGGGAATCAAGGACATTAACCACCAACATGAAATCCTTCGTTTTCAAGCGGTAAGTTTTCAATACGGATTTGCATTTTCATCTCTGGGTTCGTATCAATAGTGACCCGGGTTCGGTTGACTAGCGCAGATGTATTCCCTTTTTTGCGGAGAGAGGGAGTTGCTATCGCGCGATCAGTGAAAGTTTGGATTGTTGTGAGAGGGGGGATGGTTTTCTTCGGTGATGGCGAAGAGACGAAGGGGTGTGCGGTGTGGAGTGGAGCGGAGAAGAAGGCGGGGGGGGGGGGTTTGAGGAGGAGGAGGGGAAAGTTGTGAGGAGAGAGGGGAGGGAAGTTAAGGCGGTGAGGCAGTTCTCGATTCCGCCACCAGGTGGGGGCTCCTCTATCCCAAGATGAAAGATCCAGAAAATCGACTGGAGACGGGGAGCGTCTTCACTCTCAGTTCAAAGGATATCTTCTACCGTATTTCTAGGGTAATGGGTATTTTCAGTACTTATTAATATCAAGTGTTGACAGCTCAGCTTCAAATTTAAAAGAGGAAATTAACATAGAATTTAATTTGGTTTTTGCTCGCCAACCTAGTAAAGATTACTGTCCAGTGCCCTTTTAGTTTATTAGAACATCTTGTGAAGCATCTCTATGATGCTAGGAGTAAACCCCAGTCCTCTATTATCCCTAAACCTCACCAAAAGTTTGTTCTATGCGTGTTTCGGAAAGACTTCCATCCTTGTAAGCAGTCGTTTACGTTTATTTTCTTTCCGTAACAATCTTCCACCATTTTAATGGAACTTCTTTGAACTTTAAGTAATTACTAAAGGGATGATGTACCCGATACCTTATAGACGTCTCTCCTTGAAAAGTTAAAAAAAGCCATGCGCCATCCCTCTGTCTCTTAATTTCTTTACATTTTACGCTCTTTGTTGCTTGTTCTTGAGTGATGATTTTCTTAACAAGTCTCTTCGAGGTCACTAAAAGTTGCTAAATATTATTTTGTACTATTAATGAATGTCTGTTTGACAAATGACCTTATTTCCATAAAATATCTCTACAGAATATTTCATCAAGTCTAGTTTCTTAAAGGTGTACCCGTAAATTCTTCATAAATCTTTCGGATTTAGAAAGGACAAAAGTGAGATTAAATCTAATAAAATGACTTGTTCAGGTTTAATGAAATAAGGACAATTTGCACTTTTCCACAGTTTATTTGACGTACGACGCGTTTCAACTCACAGAGTCATCATCAGGTACAAGACCTCTGATGACTCTGTGAGTTGAAACGCGTCGTACGTCGAATAAACTGTGGAAAAGTGCAAATTGTCCTTATTTCATTATGATGAACTTCCACGACCTCAAGCCTGAATCTGTTGAACTTGTTCAGGTTTATTGAATACTTTTACATACCTTTTTTGTTTTTTTTTTATTTTACCTTTTCCAGTTCATTCTATTTAAATATGATCACATAGTTTCCCACAAGAATAGGGAATTAACAATTCCTGCAGTTTTACACCAATTGGAATTGTTTTTTCTAATTTGGGATCGAGAAGTCAGTTATGCCCTGAAATATTTGTTTTCATATAAATTGCTGCAATACCACTATTCATATAATATAATGTTTCAATTAAATATTTGTTTTCATATAAGTTACTGTGATACTATTATTTATATGATCTAATGTTTCATCTAACGAGGGAATTTAAGGAGCTATTAGGAAGAGCTGAGGATGCTCATGGCTTTTGTTCAATTTGAGATAATAAGTCTTTAATCTAACATTCTCTTCTTCGTAGAATAGAGTGGGGCCTTTTCATCCCTTTCCATATATAGATCTAATTCGAAGGATTGAATTAAATTTGAAATTCTACATTTACTGGAACATTTATTTCTACTGGCTTGGTAATGTAGTGGGGGTGAAAACGTTTCAGGCGATGTTCTTATACATCCTTCTTAGGACCATCCTGTACTGGGTCTGTATCGCTTATAAATGGCATAATATTTATAAATGATTAGGTGGGATTACCCGGATCTTCGTCGTTGTCGCATACTTACAAATACATGAGATATACGCGAGATTAATTTCAATCGCGAGAAAATATTTCATTTATGGCTAACAGGAATTGTGTGATATTTTCATTCAACTCTTTCCTTTATTTATTTGATACCAAACTTGTTCCCACATTAATTCCGAATTAGTTGTCAATAACGAATACGCAATGTTAAATTGGACACATTACTGAGACCTGCTCCAAGGAACTCAGGGATGCAATGCCGTGACTTTTGAAAATAGTTTTTCAACTAGTTTCTATGCAGGTAATGTATGCGTGTGCATATGCATATATGCATTTACATATATATATATGTATATATATATATATATTTATATAAATACATAATATTTTATTTATTTTTATAGGTAATCTATCACGTAACGTAGGTTTTCTTAGGGACATAAGCTGCCTCTCTTAGCAAAACACAACCTGATATCCAACATTGCAACAAGCACTTCTTCAATGCCTAATACTTCCTTCCTCCCTTCATTTCGTCCAAAATTCCTATCCTACTCTTCATTAAACATCCCATCTATTAGTCTCCAGCATTCCATTGCCAATCCAAAAACACTTTGCATCCATATTTCCAGCATTTTTTTTTCCCCCAGCATTGCTTTTTCCACCAATTTCTCCTTCCCCCACAATGCATGGCACAAGCAAACGAGGAAGAGTTTGTTTTTCTTTCTGTGCACTTTCTTTCATCCTACTCCACATCCACATTTCAAAAGCCTCCAATTGACGCATATAATATTGCTTCAATGATCATGTTTCCGAGTCGTACGAAACTATATTCCAAATCAAAGTTTTGACGACCTATTCTGAACATCCTTGCTCAAAGTTCCGGGCATTAATTCCTTTCTTCTTGTGAAGGCTTCTGTGCCTAATACAATCCTCCGTCTTATGTGTTTACTATTTTGACTATTTTGGTCCAAATCACTTCCATCACATGTAAACTGTTCCACCTGCTCTAGTTTATGGACTACTATTTTGATATTTAACTTGTCCCTTCTCTTTCTGGAAATTTGTATGACATTCTTTTTGTTTGCATTTACTCGTATGCCCATGCCATACCTATCGCACTGAATTTTTAATGCACTCAGCAATGCTTTTAACCCAATGGCTGACCGGCCAACTTGATCAGTCCAAAATGACTGCATGAAAAATAAGCTTGATCATCAGTAACCCTAACTGATTTTACGAATTACCCACCGGCTTTCATTCCTATCTCCACTTCTTCCAATACCCGTTTCTCTTACCATTCCCTACACTTACACGTTAAACAGTAAGGGTGATAATGGACACTCCTCTTCCAAACATTGCTCATTCCATCCAATCCTCGCTTCTTAGCAGTTTGAGACTTTAACATATTGCGGGTTAATTCTATTAAAACCAGAACCTATCCCTATTTCCTGCAGCATATTCATTATTTTTAACCTAACTGACACTATTTCACTTGATTTTGATATCTAAGAAACAGAAAAATATAAACTGATTGTATTTATTTACTTATATATCAAATTTGTAAATATGCTGGTGAAAGACTTCGTTCAAAACAAGTAACAATAAAAGTGTATCTGTTACGCGAAAAAGAAGGGAATAATTATGAATCAAAACCATACAGACGACAGACCTCTACCATAATAAGACAGGTCATGCAGAACTGCACAGTAAGAAGGGGAATTTGCATCACTTCATGGTCATGCAACTCGTGGTCCTCCCCCCCAAAGTCACAGGTAGGAAATGTAACACCCTGCTGCTATTATTCTATTTGTGACTTCATCACTGCAATGGAATCACGCGTAATCCTTCATATCTCCGAACCCAAATTGATTTTCCCCCTAGTAACCATACACCCTACTCCACATCCTCTCATTAATGATCCTGAGAATACCTTTAGCTACGTGCTAAATCAAATTTATTGTTCTGTTGTCCCCGCATATGAAAGCCTTTCTTTTTTTTGGAATAGGAACTAACTCTGATTTTACGGAATCTCCCGAATAATTCCTCTCTCATTAATACTACGATTAGTTCATAAAAACTATTTTCCAATATTTCCATGAACATTTAAATAGTTCAGCGAGACTGATGTCGACCCCCAGGGATTTATTCCATTTCAATATTTTTAATGCCTTCTCTATTTCATAATCAGGTAAGCCTGGACCTATTCTCATTTACGTCATATTCTTTTTCTATATCTAACCTTGCTAGCTTTATGTTTTTACCATTTAATTCTTTTATATAGTCCTTCCATTTCTTTGGGATCTTTTCTGGTTCAACTCACAGGTTGATTGCAGGTTGGTTACCATGACTTACCTTTGATTGTTTTCAACGATTCTCCCTTATTACTTCCTTTCAGGCACTGAATGGTTGAGGCCTTAACTTTGCAGAATTCCATTTTTAACTTGGGAAAAATAATATCTTTGCTTTCTACAAAATAAACTTTATTCGTCGACTAGTTTCGTTTACACTGTAACATCATCAGGAATAATCCTTTCAGGGTTTAAACTTACTTTATAGTGCACCAATTTCCCTCTCCTCTGTGTAATTTTTATTTCCTTACCCAGCGTTTTTCACTATGTTTCTTTCGCACTGTAAGTTAACCGCCTCAGTTTATTATTTGTATCTTCATACTTCTTTCATTCTCCTCTATAGTTATATTGTTTCATTTCCTTCTCCCGTATTCCCCTCTTCATGTCTTCCTAATCATCTCATCCGTAATCCATGATTTTCTTGTCCTTTTCCAGTTTACAGTTTATATAGCTTCGTTTGCGGCCCTCAATGTTCTTATTTTTATTCTTGCCTATTTTTCCTCCACAGTACCCACCTCCCTGTCCTCACTCATAATTTTCTCTTAAACCTGCTGTTACCCCTTTTTTGCCTTGCTTGTAATTTCTTCCGAATTCCATTACCTACACCATCTTCCTTATTCTATTTTTTTGAATCTGACGCAATCAATGGGTTCTGGCGTAACTACATGGGATCGATTCAAATTGGAAATGAAAGATTTACCAATTTCACATTTATCATTTCCAATATGAATCTGACGCTTTAGAATAAAAAAAAACATTGCGATGTGTTAAATAGAGATTTTAACATACATTCGTTGTTGCTGTTGCTTCAACCATCCTCCTTGAGCCTGCATACTCGTATACGTATATTATAATGTCGTGTATGTAGAAATACATGGTCTGATATTCTAAATTAGTTTATATGCGGCACAAAATGAAAACTGGACCTCAGACAAGGGAGAAATATTAACAATGGATACCTTCAAACGTTTGGGATAAGCTTTACTGTATACAGAGTGTTGCAAACAAAGAGGTATTTGGCAGTAAGAGAGAGTTATGGACCTAGTGGAATAGCAAGCAGGGTGAAAAGAAGAACGGAGCCACAAGAGCTTACATAAATATATGAAATTCTTTCAAAAAATACCTCAAGGGTGAGTTATACATAAAGAGGCCAAGGCTACCATATCTAGTACCGGTGACGAAATATGAACGGTATGATCTTTTACAGGAGACTAAAGGAAGACTCAAAGGTGTATATATTTTCGTATAATGACGAATGCTAAATTCAGAAAAGAAAATTACTCGGAGCATTCTACGAGTCTTACTTGATGCCGGAGGTTTTTTATCGTGTGAAATTAAATATTTCCGATTAAGCCAGTATTGAACTTACCTTTACATCCAATAAAAACAATTTATCAATGAACACCTATATATTATCAATATAATTGTCTAAAATTATCCACGAGGGCATTTGGCAGGGGATGTTATTATTTATTTATATACCCACTTAATTGGGCAAAATTGAGACTAATAGTCCCTTCTTCCACCTAACCCTTCATTACAGACTTTATATTGAAGACATTCACATACTACCAAGCCCTAGACGGAAATCCACTTAGGCGGGAATCGAACCCGCGACCTTTAGGTTGGTAGGCGAGGAAGTTACCCCGCCGCCACCGAGGCCTCAAGTTAACGCTGAATTTTTTGTTTTCAAATGTTTCCGGATGTTGCGCTCACAACCCTTGCGAAACAAAATGCATCCCTAATTGCCTTTGGTTCCACAGTCAACGCCCGTTTAATTATAATAGTGGCTTCACCTACTATTGCAACACGGCGCTGGGTGCATTTAGCTATATATTCTCCACTCTTCACCCACATAAATATCCCGCAACCAAATTGTTCTGTGACAAGGGGTGCAAGCACCAGGCGGCATGGGTAAGGGATAGGTGGAAAAGAAGGGAAAGACCCTTCTTTTATTAAAAGGTTATTAAAAGGAAAAAAAAACATTCGCTAAACTTTCCGGAAAGATGTGCTAATCTATATGGAGGCTTGAGGAAACCTTACTTCTAAACAAGTGCTAATTACACCTACTGTAAAATTCGAATTTTTCTATCTATTTAAATGTTATATAATGCACTATCCGCTCTGTTTTATATCAATTGGAGCAGAGTAGCTGACTTTATAACGAATTAATTCCATTTCTTTCAGGTTTTAAGAAATATTAATTGCACAGTGTAAAAAATGAATTTTAAACAGAACCACTGCGGGTAGTTTACCTTGTTAAGATAATTTTTGTCGACCCAAGAAAGGTTTTACACATTCTTTTAAGATCTCCAATCGAATTCTTTTTCCACTGCCGTCCGTCAACCTCACGGTTTCAATTTCCTTTGTGGCACACCAGTGATCGTTCCAGCAAAGCCACTTTGCTGCCATTTAAGCGTGAACTTAGCCACCCCGATCCGTGAATTGCACTGCCGCACGTTCGGTTCCTTTCGCAAATTCGCCAGACCGAAGGCTCAAAGGGTCGTCATAGGAAATCACTCTCTGGGAGTGGGGGGTGGGAGGGTGAGAGGGCGAGGGTTATGGCTGGCGATATTACCCAAACGTCCGTTCGTGCGGACAGGCCCGCGAGACATCGATCCCTTAGGGTTTTTGGAATGGTCGCGTTCACCGCAGCCGTGGAGCGATGATGATAAGTTTCCTTCCCAGAATTCAGACTGGGAGGCAAACGACTGTCGATCGCCCTTCCCGCTCAAATACACGCGCTTACAAGGACGGAGAGGGCAGGGAATTCGCGTGTGGATCGTTTATATGTACACGGCTGCATATCGTATTCATTTGTACTCAAGGTAATCGTTGAGCATTGGAAGCACTGACCGAAGGTATCACGTCTCGGAAACAAACTCAAATGAGGCGAAAAATGTGCTCATTTTGCGGAAAATCTTCATGTGATACATGTCAAATTTGGAATCTGCATAGGTAAAAAACGTTCCGAATTAGAAAATATCAGAAAAATAGTGTGTAATGATCGCATCGTTGTCGATTAAGCTCTTCTAAAAGACGGAACCTTTAAAACGCGTATGGGAAGCATTGTTCGTACCATGCCTTACATGAATGAGTAGAAATGTGATTCTTAAAGATGCCGCAATCGGAAGAAAATATTGATAAATATTTCTGCTCAGGATCAAAGTTAATTAACGTTTGAACTCCTCCGTGGGTTGCGATAGTCCAGGGGTAGAGCGTTGGGCTGCTGACCGGAGGGCCCGGGTTCCATTTCCAGACACTTAGATCCATAGCTCCATCAAAGCTAAGTGATTTTTCGGGTACCAGATCTTTCTGGGAAACCATAACCAGCACATGGAAAGGAACTGGCCCCCTTACCCTAACGTGTGATTTTCACACACCGCACAGGGCTTAGTACTGGGTAAACTCTACCATCACCTACTAAACCGACCCTCGGGTTGATTATTGTGTTCCTGGTTTATTAACGTTCGAACAACATCCTTGTTCTTAAACAACGATTTCTTAAATTTTTTTTTCTTTCTGTGGATACAAATTTTAAAGACAAATGAGTTTGCGATATTTTATTTAACTCTAACTCCTAAGTTTTGAAATCCCATCAAAATGAATTAATTATTGATGCTATTGTCCCACGAGCGAATAGAAATCATCATTTAGCTGTTGGTATCCATTGTATTGAGTAATGGAATCATATTAATTACGAATATGATTTAAACTACATGATGAGGATATGACGTGGTACGGAATGACGATAAATACCAATTAATCGAGTTCAACGTAATACAAAAGGAATATTTTAAGTCCGACATGGCAATGAAGGGCGAGAACACAACGGCAAATGCCAAGGAAAACTGCATGTCAAAAAGACAAATACAAGGAATATACCCTCGAATTATTTAAGCCCACCATAATATGAATATCACGTATACGAAAATTTGAACTTAATGAGAATCAAATTATGCATGATGCTTTTATTCCCCAACTACCCAAATGCTCTGGCATCTTTATACTCAGAATCAAGTGGTGATAAATAGGAAGAGTAAATTTACTGATCAACTTGAAATAATAATTAAATCTGTTTATCAAAATTCGAGACCTAGATTTATCGCTTTTTTGCACCAAAAACGAAAATTCAAAACCCATTTCATGAAGCTTCGTATACACCGAACACCATTTCATCAAAATACTTTCTCCCTTGTTCAATGATAACTATTTCTCGCTCATGTGATGTCACTCGGCTCATTAACAGATCAAATTCTTGTAATTGATTCTTCAGCCAAGGCCAAATATCTTATTCATTATTAGGGGAGGGGACCGAATATTTGCGTAATTAGAGATAGTTTTATTGGTTAGGGAAAAATAGGATATTAATGGAATGGGTGAAGGGTGGAGGCAGCACCCGGCGCAGTACATTGATTCAAGTAAGGTGCCAAGGGATCCAAAAATTACTGTCACATCCGAAAAACCGCGTAATCCAATTGATGTACTCTCCCTAAGCCAAACGTAATATTCTTTAATTGGATTATAACTCCCCTCCCACTCTATCATTTCCCCTCAAGTCGAGACTTAGCAAAACTACTTTCTTGTACCCAAAATTTGTATAAACATTCCCTTCATCAAAATATTTAAACCGATTAAAAAAAATAATAACGAGTAAATCTCTTTAAATTATCACCATATATTGTTCAATATGGCTTCGATAAAAATCCGGTTCTTTAGATAGATATTTCCAGTCGTTAAACCTTAAAAACAAACCCGTCTGTGGCGATGTAAAACTCACTTCACCCTTCCCGAACGCAAGATCACTCCAAGGGGAATGGGCCGTAACCAATAGCGACACAAAATGATGTCACTGTTGTCCTGTGTACAAAGTATGCTTGGCAGGAATAAGTGGGTGTGTCGTTTTATTTATTTACGGGGTAGTCTGCGTTCAAGTGCAAGGGAGGGTTGAAAAGGGAGGGGGGGTAGGAGGGTGTGAGGACGTGCGTCTTGCTCGACTTCTTCAGAATTAAAAAGAAGGGAGGCTCGCATTTTACGGCCGAAACCACTAAAAACTTCCCTTTTACCTGAAACTTTTGACTGCCTGCCCAAAGGAGGCAGCAGCCGGTAGCCGAGCTGTATCCAACCATCTTATCTCCACTACCCGTTCCCCTCCCCCAACCCTCCCTGCCCTTGCCCCTTCCCCCTCCTCCATTACACACCCACACGAACACCTTGTCTCAATGGTGCTCATTCTGCGCTCCTCACAAAAGGCGTGGTGAGCCTTAACGCGGCACGCCTTAAGCACCCGGAATTGTGTTGCTGCTTCAAAACCGAGTTTTCCTTGCGGAAGCACATGACAACAGTCACTTTCATGATTTCTCACGCCCCTCCTCCCCTCCCTCTCCCCCCCCAAAACCCCATCCCACGCGTCCCCCCACCCACTTCATCCATCAACGCACATGGCATGAGGGAGGACGTCATTTCCTGGTTTACGCCCCTCTTTTATGGCAGTGCTGGCTTTCCACGCACCGTTTCCCTTTGCTCAAGGGGTAAACTTTGAGATTAAACGTAGAATTACTTTATCTCTCCCGTGTTGACGAGGGAGGAAATTTCGATTGAACTCTTGTGATATCATGATCATTGCTGTCGAGTGGTGTATTTTCTTCGGTTGGTCCAATTGATGGATGATATTGGGAGTCGAAATTATTTCGGCGTGAATTGTCTCCCTTCGATCTCACAGCGTGCATCCTCAAAAAATTGAGTCTTGCTGCTATTCAATTGGTGCCTTCAAAGCATTATCGTGTTCGCAGTTTTATATCAAATGCTTCGTTTTGAGAAGATTTATGGTCTAAATTGCAACAGTGTTGATTAAATGTTCATACATTTCGCCGATAAAAGACGTGTGCGCGCGAATTCAAAATAACGTCAAGCCTGAGAGAAAGATTAGTGCACCCAAGACGATTGACCCGTGTAAATGCTCGGTAAGTGTCCAAAACCTTTAAAGTGCCAAGTTAAAGTTATCAGCATATGGACATTATTGGTATTTCTCATCACTCTACCCTGAATCATAAGATGCCGTTCCTTGCCTGGCATGTAAATGTGCAATGCAATTACACGGCGCAATAATTGCAAAGGTGTTGCCACAAATAACAGTGTGTGCTTTAGCTAGATGCCACATTTCATGCGTTTGTATTCTAATTACATTTTAAAATATTTGGCAAGCTCTCACTCATAATGTATCTTTCCTTCAGAAATCTTAATAATCTGTTTCTTTATCGATATTGATAGAATTGAGCTCTTACGGCTAGTAGGATTGAATGAATAAAAAACTCCAACAGCCGTAAACAGTTTACCTTTCAAAACGAAGTATAAATGGATTAGCTGTGGCGTTAGCCAACTAATCTCAGTTATACTTAGTTTTTAAAGGTTATCTGTTTCTCTGATATATTTTATGAAATCGTTTGTAAGCAATGAACCTGGAAGTGAATGATTCAAAATAACTTCCAGGGTCGACCTATAAATTCTCTAAGAGTAAAAGTAAAGTAAACTTTTGCATTGATTTTTTGAATTATTTAAATTGTGTATCAAGATGCTGACACTAATTTCATTATTATTATTCTCCATCGGAAGAATATTGTTAATTTTTGTTAGCTTTTTTATTGGGCGATGTTCTCAGTGTGCTAAAATTTTGAAGCTTAGTTCATCCCTTTGAGTTGCATTGCTGTAAAACTATGGGAAGTGGAGTGTCTTAATGCAGTGAATCAGATATTCATAATCAATGGTTTTGGACCCAGAAATATTTTTATAATACTTTTAAACTGACTTACTAACAGTGGTTTGGTCGTAAAACAATACCTGTGAATATGTGCACTGAATTAGCGATTACAACGTGTTTTCTCTTTACAGGTGAGTGTCATCTTTCTGGTCTCGATACTATAGTCCCGGGAGCTTCTACCGGGTGAGTTATATACGCATGTGCTTCATGTGATTTCTTGTATTATGAAACTAAAACGTTATCGTATTTCTTAAAAAATGAAGATCTTATCGACGTTGAATCTCAAAACCAGTTGGCTTTTTTCCGACGCCTAAAAATCTAGTCCTTAGCCGTTTTCTCACATGGAGCCTTCCAGGGTCAATAAATAGGTCACAATAGGTGTTGCATATTTACATATAGAGGTTTTAAATGTTTTCATTTTAGCGTTCTCGTTATCCTCTTATATGATGGGCTTGTAAATTGAGGCGCTATTTCCTTTGTTTTAAAATTAAAATTGAATATTCAGGCCCGTTTTGTCAAACTTTTAGGGTCGAAAATCATTTAACTGGCATCATTTTACTTATCTGGGATCATACATTGAATTCGCTCCATCAACAGCTGATTTGATATCAAGAGCGATCATCGTATGATTGATAATTGTGAAATTTGTTTACTGTTTCAGTACTTTAAACTATCTTCATATGGGCTTTCTTCATCATAGGATCACAATGTGATTTTAAAAAGTTATTTGAGTGACGAACGCAGTTTCAAACAAATATGTGACAAATAAGAAAAAAAACCACTGGAGTTGAAAAGTCTAAAGTTTAAATTCTGGCTATTACAATTACATTATCTATATAATATCCCTACATTTAATGATGCCTGCAAAGTTAATGTGGGTCATTTTTGATATATTTTGATGGTTGAGAGAAAATCTGTGTACCACCGTAAGCTATATTGTTACTCATCTTTCGTTGAGACTATCTCTTGCCGTAAATAAATGCAATCTGTGAAAGCCATTAACTAGTAAATGGTAAGACTCAAAGTCCAATGCGTCGTTACAGCCCAATGCCTCGCTACACATAGTATAATGTACATCTGCTTCAATGTCATAGCCTGTCAGCTGCCTTAAGGGTGTGTGGTAGAGGGAAGACCATATCCTAAAATGTTCACGAATTTTTTGCAACACAAAAATATTTGCTGAAGTGAAAAAAACAGTGTATCTTTCCATCAAATCTTTTTTGTCATTAAGTACGACTAGTGTCAAGGCATCGGCGTCATCATCAGTTATTTGAGGATGACACCGATGCGTTGAATCTAGCCGTAACCTATAGCGTGGGTATAACGAGGGTAAGTTAAATATTCTTCTGGCATTTGTTCTCCATCATTGATTGAAGGCAAGATTAATACCCGGATGTCTGGCTTCTTGAGAGTTCTTGGCACTTCAATGCAGTTTGAATTGCAATTAAAAGTTTCCCTTATAATATGCTTTCCGTTTTTTACAATGGTTGTTAAGAAATCCAGGGTTACCTAATTCCATTTGCCACGATAGCCTTTCAAAAGGAGTGATTAGGTACAATTGGGTTTTACAATATACTCTGTCAGTTGAAACCAAGAATAGTCCTATGTTATGTAATGAAGCTCTGCTTTTGGGATTCCATCCCCTTTGTGTTGGCCTTCGACAATGATAGTTTGTCCACCCATCCTGATGGCGACTTCAGCTCAGCAGTGGAGACGCAAGTTTCTTGTCCATCTTATAAAGAAAAGATGGAGCTTTTCTTTGCCTCTGACTGATTGACGGACAAGGGAAAACTCTACCACTATCACATACTTACGTAAGGCGGGTGAGAAATCTTGATCGCCGCTTCTGAACTTGAGACTCCAGCAGGATGGCTGGAGGAACTGTCGTCATTAATGGTCAACGCGACGCGAATGGAATCCTTATAGGAACGCTTCATAGTTCAAGACGCCGAGAGAACTTGAGAACGTAGAAAGTCTGCGAAGGAAAAAATATTATGCATCTACTAGCGTTTGCGTCAATTTTTTTATTTTATCCGCATCTTCCGACAAAATGTGGTATGACTCTCTCTTTAGTGTCACAAGAGAACTTGAATGTTACTTTATGAAATACTCACTGTATAGCCTCCCGTCTATCCACATCATGTATGTGTTTCCTCTAATAAACTCATCGTACTTATTTTCTTGTATTTATGTACATTTTTCGCAAATTTATCGTTTATTCACTGAGCTTTATCTGGATACCCTTCTGCCCTTCTTTATTTCTTCCACCTTCCCTGATTATTACAGCTCCTTGTCGGATTCCAAGAAACTGTGGGAGATGCCACAGCAAAATCCTTAAAGCTCGCAAATTTTTTTCATAATATAGGAAGACGCCTAGATAGTTTAACTGGCTAAAGCACTCGGCCGGACATCGAGGTATCCGGGTTAGAATCCCGGTCAAAGTAAATGGTTTTCACACTCTGCAATTGTTCCATGTCGGATATTTCATGTATGTATGCTAAATATGGTGTTCATTGTTACTTTGCCGCACTGTTTAATTTTTGAGAATATCCAGTGGGTGATTCACATTAGAGGGTGTCTCCTTTAAAAGTTACCGTTGCGGCATCCCCCGCAGTTTCTTTTGATAAACATCTCAAATTGAAGTAATAAAATCTAAATGTGTCTTAACCGAGGGTCAATAGAACTTCTTCTCTTCTCTTTCACTGCTGTTCAAAATTCAAATACAATTTTGAAGTGATGGAACACCTTAAAAGGAGGAATATTTTGCGTCTTCCAGATTTTCCCGATGAACTTTCTCAACTTCTCCTGAAACTCCACCTTCTATGTCTCCGTTCTCTCCTTGGGCTCCCTTGAGTTACGATGCTCCTGCATTTCTTACTTTGGTTCATTTTCCACTTCCATCGTAAAGTTAAAGCGGCGTGATACGCTGTTCGGGAGCGCATATGCAGCTGACGTATCGTGAAATACGTATGTATATATTTTTTGCGACTCCAATGGACAGAAGGCTTTACAAAAACTAAACTACCCATATTTCATTCGTTTTCAAATTTTGCCCAACATGAAAATCGTAGTGTTCTGGAGACTGTGACTTCTTATTCACCAAACGATACGGGAAGGAGATCATTATTCAAAGATAGGGAGATTCATATGTATCTGAAACCTTCTAATAGTAAAAGTAAGAAATGGCAATTCAATCTCAAAATTTTGAAAAGGTTTCATTTTAACACGTTTGACTGGTTTATCCTTTTAAATAAGTTGTTTTTCCTTTTAATTGTGTTTACAAAGCTAAATTTAAAGATTATATATCAAGGAGTAATGAATATATTTTTGTTTCTTTTTGTTCAGCTAACGTATAATAGAAACTACAATTGTAACCCTAGTTACTATACTACACTAGTCACCCTGTCACCCTAGAGCTTCCGTTTCTCTATCTTAGATGGCCAAAATCGACGTATCGTAACTTCTGACCTCAAGACGCCAGCTAAACTCTTGGGCCAATAGACACCCTGACGCGGAGGAACGCCCAAGAATCGTTAACCATTGTGAATAAACGCTCCGTAAAATTCAGATTCAATATCATAGAAAATGTTTCTAAAAGTCAAAAAAATCAAGTTAACCAGTAAAAAAATACTTGTCACAAAAAATTAGAAAAAAATTGATTTTCTTAAAAACGCTTCCATACACACTGCATTTGCTTCATGACAGCTCTTTAAAAGGAAGAAATGTTTTAGGAACTAATATTGACATGTAATAAACGCTTCTTAGGTTTTCCTATTCCAAAATGTTTTGCCCTGAGGTATCAATAACTATGGTGGTATGACTACATACTTTTGATGAAGAAAAGGAGGAATTTTCACCCGTGAAAAGATCATTCGTATACAAAACTCGAATTAACTCTTTCTCATTTACTAGTCTTTGTAAATATCTATTGAAATTAATTTTTCTTCTAGTTATTTAAGAATACTTTCACGCCTAAACTTTTGATTACATGAGGTATGTCACTTATTCCTAGAAATTATAGGAGAAGAGGGGAAGAATTTGGGAGTACTTCAAGGAAGGCAAGGAAAGTTAATTCAGGTGATATTGACAGGCCATCGGCTTTTGAGGACTCCAAAATAAGGGAAAAATGTTGGGTAAGGGAGGTAGGTGGAGGAAATAGAATTGGCACCTTGGGGTGATGATCAAGGGAGGTGTGCTGAGGGAAAAGTGACGTTTTTCGATGTGGAGTGTTGCACTATGTAGTGTAGTGTCAAGCGGTAGTGCCGAGCAGTAGCAATGCTTAATCTCCGTCAGTACTTCATCAATATACCTGTAATACTGCAAAAAATGAACCCTATTCTACTGTGCATGAATTCCATTCGAAAATTCAAAGGCTAGAAAATTAGAGCGTTCACCAACTTTCTTTGAATATTTAGGGATTATTATCAACATTTCGCGTGACTCTTAGATTTCTGAATGAAAACAATATTCAATTTGAGAATTCTAATCCTCTTGAAACAGGTTTTGAATAACATGATGTCCCGTTCTTGATCATGGTTTTAAATTGAATAAAGATATTTTTAATGATGAAATAAGGTTAGAAATTTTCCTGCCACTCCGTCACTCATAAAAAAGGAAAAAATTGATAATTTTTCTCAGTTCTCAGCACCTTGGCGTGTTAAGGTTGAGAAAGAAAATGTCCCTGTTTCTGCCGTTTCCTTCGCTGGCATCCGTGCAACCCGTCAGTCGTGTGCTCTCAACCGTGGCGGGTGAGATGCTGGGTAGTTGACGACGGGGAGCTGAGCTAGCTCGAGGAGGAGATGCAGATTTAAAGTTTTGCGCTACTCACCCCTAAGGTGGAGCAGCCAAACAAATAGATCTTCCCTCTATTGAGAGAATGCCTCGAGCAGCTAGACAAACCGATGTCTCTAGACATTTCCCCTCGAAAAATAAATTCCTTGGATTTAAGAAAACGCCGGAGGCACAGGCAAATCAACTAGCTAGCTACCCCTGCTCTCGATGAAAGCAGTTCAAACAACTCAGTACTTCATAATAGGCGAGTTCTACGCTAATCTATGAAACCGGATTTTATTCTTAAACCTGGGTTTAACTTTCAGGAACAATGTGTATGTCTGAGGATCAATTTTTCTCACTCCACTACACATGATAATGAATTAAAATCACAAGGCATCTGACGTGAGCTTTATAATTTAAACATGTGATTACAATCCAAATATATCTTGTTTATGTGTCGTATTTAATTGCAAATATACTATCTAGGGGAAATTTGCTTTTTTTGTTTAGTGTTTTTTTGTGATTTTAAACTCCACATTAAAGTTGCTGACTAAACGAAATTTCAAAGCAATCTAACAGAAGGAAATCACCATTGTGTTTCGTCATTAACATGTCTCTAATATCCGAGTCCGCAGTCTTTATAATTGGGAGGTTATTAACAAATATGATGCACTTCACGGATCACACAGCATAAGAGTTAGAAATTAGAATTATTTTTTACGGTAAATTTTAGTGTATGGAGAAATAACAGAAAAAATTCACACCATATATAGCACACGGTTTCGCGAACAGAATGCGTGAATTTCGCCAGCCGCCGGACTCGGAAAGAGACGACTACGACCCTCAGAACCTGTTAAACCTACCGCTGGGTTGATTATCGTGGTAGTTATGGCCAATTTATTAAGAGCGCTCTAAAAAATAAAAAATAAAACACTTCGGATGCGCCGGGATATCAAACAAATGATTTCATAACGCTCTTAATGGCAGGAAAACCGACAATGCTCCGGCAATGTGTGGATCACAATTGAAAAATTTCCTCAAAAATGAAATGGGAGGTGGAAATGAGAGAGGGTGGGGGAGACATAGGGGCGGGGGCACAAGGAGACTGGAGTGTGGTTTCAAGAGGGAGGCAAGAGTGGTGGTAGGCGTCGTGAGGGGAGGGAAGGGGGGACGAAGAGACGCGGGAGTCTTGGGAGTTGATAGCGCGGACTCGTAAACAAGGGGAGACGCGGTCCGAATAAAATAGCGACGCCTTGAGGCGAGGGAATGAAAGGGTGTGTGAGTGTTTGCCGGGGTGTGCGGGGGAGGTAGGGGCGAAAGCAAAGAAGAGTGAGCAGGGTACGGGGTGTCGAGGCGGGAGGGAAGGGAAGGGAATTAAAGAGAGAGAGAGAGAATATGTGTGTGTGTTCTGGAGAAGAGAAGGTCGGTTGACGTTTTTAAAAGTGTTGGATGGGGAGGAGAGGCTCTAAGCCTCCAGGAAAGAGAAAGAGAGGGGGAGAGATGGAGCCGAGCGTGTTTATGTGAGTTCATTTAAGCGCGATGGGAGGAGGGGAGAGAGAGAGGGAGAGAGAGAGAAAAGATGGGGGCTAGAACGGCCGCGTCGCTGTTGGGGGTTGTTAAGCGTCTGCGCCGCTTATGAAATGCCTATTTCATCGTTTGACGTCCTCCGACGTCGCCACCTCCCACTCGACGCCTTTTTATGCGCCACCCCACCACCCTACGATACGCTAGACCCCTTCTCTTCACTCCCCCTTTCTTTCTCTCGCTCCGCTCTAACCTGTCCCCCCCCCTGCTCTTCCCGCAACCCCCATCCGTATGTACTACCACCAGGATATTTCGAGGAAGGAAATGGAAGGAAATAAAAAGCATATTTCTCTCAAGATTCCTCCGTATTTAAACTTCCATAACCGCGCATGTGATGAATAATAACGTTATCCGTCTCTTAACCGTGGCTAAAAATCGTTAGCGAGTGGCAAGAATGGTCTCGTTTCCGTGCCAAGGAACGAAACCTCACCTTTTAAATGGTTACATCTACAGGAATCGAATATTCGCAGATTTGTTTTCCATGGTTTCCAACTCACATCCTGTCTCGAGATACGTAACCGAAGTCACTCTCCGTAGTACATGAAAGTACATTTGGGAATGGTTATGGCCCCACATTACGTCGGGTGATTCGACCACCCAGCAATATAAGAAACATGGCCACCGTCATCGACAATTTCAAGCACTTATTCCTCCCCCAATCAATATGCAGCCGTAACAATAGCGAGCCCAACCTCCTGAATATATTTCTTATTTATTTAAGACCAACATAAAATAATTAAGTCAAATTTAACACTTAATTCATGTTGTGCATGGGTGTTTATGCGTACGAGTGTTTGCGTTAATGAGGAAATATATACGAGGGTCATCCGGAAAGTAGTACCCGTTCGTGCCGCATGAAGTGCTGACGACGCGAGTAGCCGCTGGACGAGGTCAGATAGCTTCAGTGGCTTGTCTGCCTTCTCTGAGCCAAGTTGCGTGACGCTAGCATTGCCTGTGTTGTTTCTGTGATTGTTTACAATGTTTAAAAAAATTGAGAACGCCGCCAGTTGTGAAGTGAGGGCAGTGATTAAATTCCTCAATGCAAGAAACGTTCGCCCATGTGATATTCATCGCCAATTAAAGGAGGTGTATGGAGACAATGTAATGGACGAGTCGTCTGTTCGGCGGTGGTGTCGCAACTTCAACATGGGGAGGGGGAACACACACGACGATGAGCGTTCGGAGAGACCGTCTGTCATTACAGACCAACTGGTGAGCTCAGTTGACGAATTCGTGAGGAACGATCGGCGCGTCACAATTGATGACATCTGTGAGCATTTTCCCAATGTTTCTCGAACAATTGTTCATGAAATTGTTAAACACCATCTGCATTATGCAAAAATTTGTGCAAGATGGGTCCCTCGCGTATCTCAATGAGCTGGCGGCGAAGGACTATGCAGCAGGAATACAGAAACTTGTCACACGTTATGACAAATGCCTTAATTTGCTTGGAGATTATGTTGAGAAGTAGTTTAAAGTATCCTCTTTCAAATAAAATTTTTTATGTTTGTTAATATTTACTTTTGTGTCTTTATTTCACGAACGGGTACTACTTTCCGGATGACCCTCGTATATATATATATATATATATATATATATATATATAAATATATATATAAATATATATATATATATATTTATATATATATTTAGATGCGCGAATTAACTTATATATATATAACTTATAAATATTTGTTCATGCATGGATACTTACTTAACCTCAATGCTATTCCACTCTTGTGGCGACCTGCAGGATATTAGGCAAATGTGCAATATACAAGTTGTACCCTAACTCATTACATCGTAATTTATTTTTGAAATCTGGGGTATCCTTTAGAGAACCATGATAAAGATTGAGTATTAATGTTATTACTTCCATTATAGAGGTTTTGAATGAAATAAATGATTCCCTCTAAAGTTTAAAAATTATAACTGCGAGGTTTTTTTTAACAAAGGAAATATCGGAATTTAATTACAGAATTTCCAAGCATAATATCGTATGGTTTATTTATCCGGTTGCTGCATGGTGTCTTTTTTGTGAATTTTTTGTTTTGGGCGAGTGGAGAAAATAAATTGAACATATATGGATGCAAACGCCGAGGTTTTGAATAGGGTAGGCGAAGAGTGGGAGTAACTGATGAAAACAAAAAAAGGCAAAGAAAGTAGACGAAGAGAATTATGAGAAATGGTATGTTAGCGGCCATGATTGAGGAAGGAGCGTTGGGAAAGCGGGGACAGATGAAGGAAGTGGGTTTTTTAGACGGATGCAGACAGAATCTTTGAAAAAAATGAAGAGAGGAGTATACAGTTCTCAAGATACTCACAGTTAAATATCCTCTAGAGATTATTCTAAATTTACCTTTAAAATAGGCAAAACTCCTTAATTATTTGATTGTAACTGGAAGAATGTTTGATTCTACTTTTGTGTTTTTTCATTCCGTTGCCTAATTCACAAGTTATCAACATGTATCATTCTGAGTTCATTACGAGTTAATGCGTAGTAAGCATACCATAAAGCATTGCAGTCAGTTGGCTTGTTTAGATTTCAAGGTAATCTTCTCCAAGTTATATAATAACTTGCATTTATTATTTTTCCTTCATTTTATCTCAGTAAGTCTCCTCAAAGCCTCTTGAGAGCCATTGCGTTTCACTGTTAAATTAGTCTCACTTTTCTTAGATAGACTTTCGACTAATTTCCATCTCCAAGTGCTCTTTGGATGGCGTCGCCGATTGACGTAAAAAAGCCACAGCCTGTTTTGATATTCCTAGTCTGTCGTGTCTTTCTGACGCCGCAATTTCGCCACTTTCGTTGTCATCCCTGCAATCGCTATCCTCTTCGCTTAATCCTGCTTAGCCTCAAAATCGGAGGACGGTGTAATTTCACCTCCATTGCACACATACTATATTGTATTCCAGCAATTAGTGGGGTGGTTTTCATCAATTCTACCTCTGATTGTACGTTATTAAACTCTACTCTTCCTTTCTCGATGCTCATTCATAGCTCCTTATGGTGATCACATCATTACGTTACTTGTATGATTATTTTTTAGCCTTATTCTGTAAATAAACAGTTTCCGGCGCAACTTTGTGGAAGTGGTGATTTCAATGAAATAACAGGCATGGTGCTTTTCCACAATATTTAAGTAAATGCGGCCGGTTCCACCTAGATGAGGCATTTTCTGTCAACATTTTAAAAGGTTCATCTCGGTATATAGGAAACATGTGGTAGTGGAAAGGTATGGGGGAAGAAAGGCAAATCACTGGAGCTAGGGGCAGTCGATGGGGGAAGCCTTAACAAATGAAGGATGCCCTTCGCTCAAAAAGAGGAAGGCTGGGCGTGAAGGTGTCGACTTTCGGCCTTTTAAAAATATGAGGGGTTTAACCAAGGTGTTGCAATTCTATGTGGTAGGCTATTTAGTTATAATTTTTCTGTTTTTATTTAGAGCATGCATTAAAAGGACTAAATCTAAAGGTGAGCTTGGTGAACTGTCGTATGAAATCGATAACTTTTATAGACAATATTGTTTTCAATGCAAGATAACGATATATTTGTTGTGTCCACCATAAATTATCTTGCTAGCGAAAATAGAAAGAACTTACTAGAGCTACCACTTAGGAATTTTTTCTAAATTAATTCAATGTTGGAGTTAAAGGATAAATTATTTTGGAGACTATGTCTCTTAACAACTAAGCTACCCTTAAAAGACTTCCACGAAATGATAGAAACTTTTTGCTGCTTTCCCGAAAATTTTTCGTATTGATTCTTACAAGAAAGTTCGATGAACATTTCTAGAATTTTTCCTGAATCAAGACTTGATTAAGCTAATGTTTGCCTCAGAGATGACGTTGAACATCCATTTTTAGCTCCATCACACTCCGATCGTTGATATAAAAGAAATTGAGAAAATAAGACCCAGGATAGTTAGTCTTAGAGCCGACGGATTTGAGATGTCCTAGCGTAATAAGAACAGAAGGCGTCGATAATTGGCTATTGTCAGTGAAAGAATTGGTTTTCTTGGCAATTACGGTATCTTTGGAATTCAAATATGGCCCGTATCGTGACTACCTCTTATCTTTTGTTTCGACTAGTTCAGTTGTAAGCCCATGAGCCAATATCGGAAATAACAACAATCATTTCCAACCCTTGTTATGCATGTAAAAGAAAAACCCACGCGCGTATGACTAGATATTTCAGCCCCAGCAAAATTCATTTGAGTATGAGGATTAACTCTTCTCATGAGATACTCCTTATATTCTGATTAAGATGGTAGACTTGCAAGAAGTGATTTTTTGATAAATTCTTAAAATTGTCTCATCAATATTCACTGCGAATTTGGACAATTGCAAACGTTTCACATTATGGAGCATATGAAATCGCCAAATGGGGGCTCTAGGTCTGCACTATAGGGATGATGAGGAACATATTTCAAATTGACTTTCGTGAGATGAGCAGCAACAAAATTTTCGATGCACATTATCCTGGTGCATGATCTGGCCTATTGATTTCAAATATAACGTTTGGCCATTAGTGTATGCCTTTAGAAAACTTCCAGCATATTCCTCTGTAGTATACTACATTCGTAGTTGTGTAACTGGTCTGACAGTCTGATAAACCATTTACTGGGTAACGAACCATGTCATGACCATAACATTCTCGAAAGAAGAAATCCTGATGGTTATTTTGTTAGTGCCGTAGATTTTCACACGGATTCTCAGTATCAAAATGGTGTAGCTTAAGTTTCATGTGCAGCGATAGCCTTCGAAATAAACTCCCCATCTTCCTGTAACATACTCTTCAACTGCGGAAAATCCTGCAAATGATCATCCTTTCTTTTTGGCATAAGCAGTCCCCGAATCTATTACGCCGAAACACATCTGATGTACGTACAGCGCAGTGGTGGCACCGACTGAAGTTTTCAGCATTGCCTCTTAAATGCCAGTGCAGATGCACAAAAACCCACATCTCCCTTCTGTCTCTCACACATGCTCTTCCGGCCACCTCTCTTCTAAATTATTCGAAGGCGATAGTCCGCGGGAGGGGACATTTCCCTCAGGCGGGAACTTAAAGGCGAGAGAAGGACAAGGAAGGGCTTCATGTGAGGTGACATGGAGGGAATGGCATGAGAGTTAGGCGCCTCAATTGCGGTTAAGCGGCTGCGACCACAGTATTGGCGTCGGACACAATTCTGCAAATGATTTCGCTGCTAATTCCCGATAATTCCTCTCTCTTACTCTGAAGAAGAAAGTACTTCCCAGAGGGAATTTATATGTGTACACAAGTAATCATTGCGTGATGGCATTCACCTGGAATACAGAGTTCCATGAATCAAAGACCTGGGCCATTGAACGAGCCTAACACACATAATAAAACCAATAATAATGCACAACCAATATCTTCGGAAGCTCGTGTTTGAAGCAGACGCGAAAGATGAAGCACATAATTAGATATGTCGCAAGATTATTAAAATAATTACTAGGTGGCTTGGGTACACACTGAGGCAATAATAATTTGCTATGGGTGTAAGCGAGGGTTTAAGGGGATGACACTAGAAGCGAATTGAGGGAAAACCGGTGTCAACCTTGTAAGGTGTCGTGACTAAGGCCTATTTATCAATGGATTTGACAATGTAAGGGAAGAGAGGAAGGATCGTCTTCTCTGATCTTTGGATTGAAATACTGACTATGACGATTAATTAAAAGGATGCCAAGGGTTCTTTGAGTGCACCTGTGTGGTGGACTTTCGCTATGGTCACTTATGTCGGAGAGATCGCATGATAGTCACCAGGCAAAAGGTAATCCGCTCACCCGTATCTCAGCTTTCATTGAATTTACAGGGGGTTCTGTCCTATTTCTAGACACTATCATAGCTTTTAATATAAAAAGTTTTAAAAGCTTTCGTCAGAGAATAATAGAAAATGCAAATCGACCTAGATTTCAACTCGTCAGAGAAACATATTGAAATTGATGAGTGAAAACCTTTTTTCTGGTTTGACTTGAGGAAATCCCCTTTTTATAAAAAAAAATGTCGTCCGCATTCAGCTGAGTGCAAAATAAGATAATCAATCCATTCACCGATAAATATGGACGAATAATTCCCCTAATGGAGTGTTCAAATCGAAAAATAACATATTATTACTGTCGCAGAGGTATGAAATGGACCATTTTAGCCCCTACAAAGAAGCATTTCCTCTGTTGACTTTGGGCTCGGAATGTTGACTTCCAATGTGTAAGGGGAAAATGCACGGTTTCCATTCTACGTGAATATGGCTACGACATCAATTATCCACCATTTTATAATCAATTCGACTTAATGAGTCAGCTTAAAAAAACAGTATTGTAAAACTTGGGTGGACGTTATTTGTTTTAGTAATAGATACGTACTGACTTAATTCGTCACTTATCTGCGTATTTTCTCTCAATAAATGGACTAAAGCATTAAAATTTCCAATGTTGGCACGTTTTAATGTTTCTTGATCTTATTTTTTACGTCCAAACAATTTTTTTTCATGCTGACAGCATGTAATTAAATATATGCAGGTCCTAATCCATTGAAACATCCCGGGCGGTCTGCTCTCGGCTCTTATTAGGATGGAACTTGTTACCTGTCAGAATTGATTTGGTTGAAGTAGTCAGTAACTTAGTGTCATGGGCTGATCCGGCGAATTAAAGGGTGTAATTAACTTCTGACCTTTTGAAAAAATTACCATTTCAGTAATTCCCGAAAAGGTTTTTATAAAATATGTTCGCAAGAAATACATCAAATATTCATTCATACATACCAAATTAAGACCTCTATCAATCTATCTTACTATCCTCGCTCTACCCCACCATCATTTTCATCAAACTTTAGAATTATGCACATAGTACGAACTTGAGTTCACTTTTCGCCTGTTGATGATGAAAAGCCTACTGCAAATCTAACTTAAACTTCGGTCGCATTCAGTTTGATTTTAAATGGTAGGAAATCGGAGTTTCATTTATTCAGATTGCGAATAAGTTTCAGTTCCACAGGACAACACCGGAATATTCTAAATGTATCAGTGACGATTGTTATTTTTTGGCAAATGACGAGCTAAATGATGACCCATGTAGTCGAAAACGTTGACCAGTGTAATTGTATTCGTATATCCCAGTCATGTAAATATAGATTATAGTTAGAGTTAAAATCGTTACCATTGGATTTGAGGGTAAAGCATTGGATAAAAGAATGTCTTACTAGTAGAATTCAAAAAGTAAAATTAGGGGGTATATTTCCAAAAGACACAAACGGTAATGAAGCAGGAGTTCCACATGGCAGTGTTTTAGGGCCATTACTCTCCCTAATTTCCGTAAACGATCTACCAAATAATTTGCATTTCTAAGTAAGACCCTTAGTTCATGATTGCATTACCTACAGACGACGAGAGCATACATATGACCGCGTAATACTATAATATGACACTGGTCGCCTTGATGACTGGATTGCAAGTATATGTAAGAGTAAGCATGCCAATTTATCAAATATATATATATAAAATGCACAATATAATATTAACAACTTCTTTGGAGAAAGATTCCCATATTGCAGCCATGGAAACTATTTAGGCGCTTACTTAACTAGGGATCTTCGGTGGGGAGTCCAAGTAGATAATGTAACACGGTAGGCATTTAAAGTACTTCATTGGGTAATGAGGAGTTTAAAAGTAAGTGGCGTAGCCACAAAAGAAAAAGCATATAAGGTCCCTATCCTAGAATACTTGTCCATAGCATGGGGTCCATATGGGTTGGGACAAGATGGGAAAAGTGCAAATAAAGTCAGCAAGATATCTACACGGAATGTACAAAAGAACAGATAGTGTTACGGAAATGCTGGATATACTGAAATGAGTGAGTTTGAAAAATAGAAGAGAAGGAGTAGGCTAAGCGCGATGCATAGAATTATTAAAAATGATGAAGCGTGGGAAATTTATGGAAAGAGATAGAAAAACCAAACTTGAAGGGAAAAAATACCACAGTTTTAAAATAAAAATAAGAACATGAATATAGTAAAAATAATCTTTTTTAAACAGAAGTATTGTTGATTGGAATCAGCTGCCTGGAGGTTTGTTCGAGCTCTTTCCATCAAATTTTAGGAGTGTTGAGAATAAGTATAAAGCAGCCACTGGGATATTAATTTTATTAATCAGTGATTAATATACTATTATACTAATGGTAAAGGTACGGTTGGTAATCTATATGCGTTATTGTATGTAAGAGCATTTTGTCTCATATCTGTTCTTCTTGTTTGTATATGTATGTGCATTTTAAGAGCGACCGTTGACTAGACTTGACCGTCGCCACCAGAAAAATTGCCAGTTTGCAACAAGAGTTATGTAATAATAATTATAATAATAATTTTTTGAAACAAACATTCAATATGAAATTATTGCTGCCTCTTCCATTTTTTAAATCTTTTATACTTCATTCTGAGTACGCTCTTCTAGTTTTTCTCCTCGGGCGTTCATTGACGATGGATTTATCATTAGTCAACGCAATATTACCTGTATGTTCCTTCAATTTTAGCTGCTTCATTCGCCCTCGGAGTCGGACTTACTCCAGAGTGAACGCGATAAGTGAAAGGGAAACCCTGGAAAATAATTGATGGCGATGAGGTTATCCATCTTTTTGCCTTGATTGTCTGATGAAGCCCAACCTTGGCCTTCCTGCTCGCCAGTCCTGAATAAACGTGACCACAGGCGCGATCTCATTTAACGCTTTAATAATATAGTATTCATTCCTTTGGAGGAAAATTTGGCCCGTTTCGAGAGGACAATCACGGGAGTGAAGGAAGGGAAATGAAATTAGGGCCATGTGCGAATAATTCCTCACATACACAAACAAAAGCATCGAAAGAACCCATCGTGATCCCAGAGCACTCGTTGCCCCGACTTCTCTTAAAAAGAAGAGAGACAGAGAATAAAATCAAACGCGTTGCATGCGCCGCGCTCTCTGTAGTTTTCCTTTAACTACCCCACCTCGCCATTAGTCTCACGCTCACCCTACCACGTATCTCCATCCTCCCATCTCTTCCTCTTTTCCTTTCCTCTCGTTCCTTGCTCTCTCTTCTCTTCCCCCTCGCTCCTCCACGATGCCCTTTCCCTCCCTCCGAGAGGGGGTCGCATTTCCGAAAGCCCACCCCTCCACTCCCCTCTCCCACCCTCTGTCCGTCTCTGAAATACTCGAATGTCATCTCTGGAGAGTTAATTAAAGTGAGGCCATGTGCAAGCGGGGGAAAGGGAAGGCGGAAAAAAATAATAGCAATAAAATTATCTTCTCTTATATGGTCGGATTGCACCCTGCCGCACTGGACATGGCTCTTTTGTAATATTATTTTTTTTAATTTTTATTTTGAAATTGAAGACCGACGTGTCATTCGCATACGAGAGCAATGATTTATTGGCTCATTGTTTTATTCACATAGTTCTATGGCACGTTCAAATCTCATCCTACGGTTACCCCTTAACCGATATAAAGGCATCCCCCGCGAGATCGGTTCCATGTGCCGATAGATTTAACGGCCCTTGTGATGAGGGGAGATTTGATCAAGCGAATGAATGATGGAACTTGCGGAACCCACAAGCACGACTGAAAATAAGGCCCTTCAGTTTCGCCGTTCGACCGACTCGTGATGCCAATTTATGAAAAATTCCGACCTTTTCAGTTTCAGTTCACGCAAATCTATATAGTGGCGATGTTTTTATTAAAGAACATATTTAATCATTAGTTGAGCAAAAAGAAACAAAGCCTAAAAAATATTATATGAAATGTTAGGAAATCTCACTCGATGCCCTTGAGATTTGACCAAGAGAAGCCATTGTATGACTGATGAGCATGTTGCTCACACCGCGGCTTTTTTTGTGGGAGGGAACACCAAGAGTATTTTCAGTTTAGGCTGATTTCCGGGAGCATACGAACTTTCTTCTTCTAGTTAATTCCATGCAACTATTTTTCCTCTTTCTGACTGTATCACAATTTTAATTGGTGTCTGCAAGGGTGATCATGTCCTTTCGTTTCTTCCTTTCGGAGAGTGTTATTCCATAAATCTGTACTCGCATCAATTAAATTTCATTATCCTCTGTAATAGTCATAGATTGTATCATTCACACACTTTTACACATGAGAGTTCTACAGCACCATCTTTAGTCTCATTTATTAATACCCTCACTACTGTTTTCTTACTGTGCAAGCATAGTATAGCACTGTTTTTGTGAGGAAATGGGGGGACTTTTCCTCATCTCATTAATTTCCAACATATAGTATTTCTCGGCACTTGCAAATTCCTTCGCCTCTATTTCACCTCTCATATGGTTATATATGATTATGCGGTCACATGTATATGTAGGAAGATTTGGAAGAGGATTTTATTAAATTTGCCATCGCAATATTTCTCAAAACAAATAAAAATTACATAAAACGTGAAATCACCGATATTTCTCAACTGCTACAAATCTTCTGTTGGGGGAAATATTTCTCGGGACAACTGACAGCGTTCTATTTCATCATACCATCGTAACAATCGATTTCTTAAAAATAAAAATCGTTTACGGAGAAAATACTGCTAATTCCTCTCTTCAAATAAAGGTTTGACGATTGTGAAAGCAGAGAAAGTCAGTCGAAGAGATGCACTCAAGAATTCATATGTCTCTTTCGCAATTCAATTCCGCGGCTCAGAAGACGGAATAAATAACTCATTCTACATTCCAATGGCATTACAAAAGCCACAACGTGAAAGGGTGCGTGATATCTCATCAGAAATGTGAGTGTAAGCGAAGTCTAAATTTTCTTAACTGTTTGCTACCGATAAATATGTTAAAGATTTCACATAATGACAAATTTAAACAACATCTAAGGGAACTAACTTATCGAAATATAAAATAATACTCAAAAGGTGTAAGACGACTTATGAGTAACAAGAAAAGTAAAAAAATATCACTAGATAAGGTACTTCGGAGTTAAATCTTTTGTCTCAGGCGCAACCTAATGGAATTTACACAGCATATTGAAATGAAATAAGTAACAATGCTAAAGTGTCAAATACTTTTTTCCCGTACTGCGATCGTTTATTTTCTGATCTCTTGTCGTTCTCAAAAATAATTTATTATATTTTTAACCTATCGAATATATGTCTGTAATCACATTTTCACGATATCTCCTACCGTAGTACAATGGAGCTAAAATATCATCAAAAAAGATATCTGTTTTCAGTCAATCTTCTGTCTACCGTTTTTCTTGAGTTGAGGTCGGCTTTTCTCTTTCCCCTTCTCCATCTTATTCGCCTCTCTTCGCTCATTTCTTTCACTTCGCTCATTTTTCTCATCGCTTCGCTCTCTTTCATGTTTCTCGACACATAATTTTCCACCTTATCTTTGCTTTATATTTCACTTTTTGAACTCTTAAGCCTGGCAAACACATATTACATTAACAAATACATTAACTACATATGTATCTGTAAGTCGTTTTCACGTGCTCGAGCCTATGTTTTCCACTCTCTCTAATTTTATTCCACATTGGTGCTGTGTTAAAGTTCCCTCTACTATTGACGTTCCTAGTTCTATCTATTCTACATAGTTGCATCGGCCAGCATTTTTAGCATTTTAGTTTTGTTTGCTCACATATTTAGGATTTATTAATCTTTCAATGGCCCGACGTTCGAATCCGTATAATAACTCTTATTATATCATAATCCAGAGTTTTATTGGCATTTTTATCATAAAACACTCATAAGACTTGCTACAATCTCAACCAAGTTACATTTACCCTCTTCTTCTCATTTACGTCAATATCTCAATCACGTTTGATCAGTAAGTCCGAAAATTAAAACTCTTGTCAACGCTGAAAGGCTCTGTTGCGTTGGAATTCGGGGACTCGTCAGTATTCGGTGTAATCGAAGCTTATTTTCATCCCATACACGTATTCATATATGTATGGGATGAGCATATGTATGCATCGAGTCAGTGTTGCCATAATGAAAGTTTGGCTTACGCCTCTTCAAGACTGATATTGACCAACGTCATTGCGAAACATCTAAAGCATTCGAAATCATCCGCGGGGCCTTATTTTTCATATCTTCTGTGAAAGTCTTCATAAACTACCAAAAGAACTTTGGGAAATGCCACGATAGTAACGTTAACGGAGTCATCCGCTGTTGAGCATCGGATTACAGGAACTTCAATGCGTAAAAACCATTCGCCTTGATTTCCGGAAGCACTGGGTCCGAAATCGAGGGGATTTCTGGTTGGAGTCCCTATCAAGTTGAATGATTTTACCCGGTGAAATTACTGAATTCTCATCGACCACCATGTTAAAGTTGTATAAAATTTCAGTGGAAAATTAAATTAGCCAGACTTCTACCGTGAAACCTCACGGTTATCCTACTGACATGCATACAATTGTTCTTATGTTCTCGTCCTTCATTGTATTGATGCTTTGTAATGGCAACTGATACTTTTGTAGAGGCCACCACCACACTCCTGTACGTGATTCCCCTAAACGCAAGTGTTTTAATGTGTGGTCTAGCTATTACTCCACGAGTAATTAGCAACCTGGTTTCTCACTAACATCCAAGATACAATATGAAGGGTTTTTAAGGACATATTACAAGCGCCGACTTACAATGGTGGATCAGGTCACGCACGTAAAATCAGGGAGATAGATTGTAAAACGTGTAGATTAAAAATATCGTCTCTTCCTCGCACAATTGCATTTATTGTACTTATTGTTTTATTTACTCCTGCCATTGTATAACGATATATTTTAGAGATTCAAATAGTTATTATCGCAGACGCGAAGAGGGCAATTAGCATTGGTAGTGTATAAATGTCGTCAATATCTTACGTATATTCATTTTAAATAGACCTGTTGTTTTTAATTGTTCCCGCAGAATTGAATATACCTTGTCATTAAATATCCTCCCATATAAGTAGCCTCTCTCCTGCGAATAACATTGGTCGAGTGGGTAATCAAACTGATATTCAATTGTTTCTGGCTTAACCTTGTGGAAATTCATTTTAATGAAATTAAGAATACAAAGTAACTTTCCACTGTCCTTTATTAGCGTACAACCGGTTTCAACGCTCAAGCGTACCTGATGATGACGCTCGAGCGTTGAAACCGGTTGTACGCTAATAAAGGACAGTGGAAAGTTACTTTGTATTCTTAATTTCATTAAAATCAAACTGATATCTGTGCAGAGGTGTTACCTTTGTGCATGCGTGGTTGGTGACCTTAACACCCCCTACCACACGCCCTTGCGGGGGCATGCGGGATATTATGTCGTTTCTATGGGTGAAAATGAATGCAATACCTCCCTTTCACAGGCTTTTCCCTCTCATTCTACGCCAACGTAAGCTTATTATAACTATTTCCTCATAATGGCGTAGATTCCATGCGTGCCGTAGATTGTGGCTTTCTTTTAGTGGAGAAGTGCAATGCACATTTTCATTCTACAGCCCTATTACTCCCTAACAATACTATTGTAGATATTCCTTTTCTTATTTTGATTCTGCAGGGACAGTGCAAAGTTCTTATTTATGCGGGAGAGCCGCTCTTATGCTTATCCAACCACGGACGCCTGTAAAGATCGAATTTACAAATGTGATCGCCGTTCCCGGCCCTTAAGCCCCATGGAATAATATTCCTTGTCCACTAACCCTATTTCCCTGCCATCATGTCTACCTCGTCCTTACTCATTCCCATCTCTCCTCGCCAAATATTTGGAATCAAAACAGTTTTTATTTTCCCGCGCGCACACAGTATTTCTCCCTCCCCCCCTCTCGCCACACTCTCCTCCCCTTCGGGCGATGCCATTTTATGAATTCCTTTCCCTTCCCCGGACCACATTTATTATTTACCTTCCCAATTCAAAGTGCCCACGCAGTAAGCATTTGTTTTCCGCGGGAAAAATTGATTGCGCGCACGATATCGATTAAAATTCCAGCTTAAAACGTGGGACACGTTTTCACTCCCCCCTCTCTTTCCGGAGGAGGCCCGGGGGTTTGTTTTTGTGATCGTCACTGCGTGCCTCCGGGAAACAAGGGGAATAGGTGCCGATACGCAGACGGAATTACGGTTTAGGCACGCAGAACGCGCCGAGATTTGACCACGACGTCGTCCAACATGGCCATTGGGCGCATGAGCGTTCACCTACCTAAGCTAAGGCAAGTACTTGATCCTATTTTTTTAAGCATTACGTCACACTTAATGCTGTCGTCTTATTTATCATTCGTAGGGACTATTTTGAGGGACTCAAATCTCGTTCAGTACATCATTTCCCGATAAAATGTACGTTTTAGTAGTTTGAAAAGAGGGTTTTTTTCTAATCTCATGAGTTTGTTCTGTCCGGAGCGAATCAGAAATTCGTGTGTATTGGAAAAAATGATGAAAAAGTCAAGGAGCGGATCGAACTACGTATGTTTCAAAACAAAATTTCCTCTTCCCATTTCACCAAGGTTTTTAGTGAAAAAAGTCGTAAAAATTATTTCAGTGAAGAGACTTAATGTTACGCTAATGTACGACCGAGAATGGGCGAGTTTTGAAAGACCAGATATTTTGGAAAGCGTTCGTTGAAGTTGCGGTCTCATCGACGAATCTTTGTACCACTGGCTTTGTCGATCTGTTTCGCTCACTAAGTGCTCACGTGTTGGGATTGCCCCTCCTCCCCCACGGCTCTTTCCTTCCCTTTATTCATTGAATTCCTTCACCCCCACTTTTCCACGACCACTTACAGGATAGATGTACAAGATGTTTGCAATTTGTACGTGCATATATCTGTAAATAACCAAGTAGATATTTTAGTATCCTCCTAGCCACCACTGAAGGTTGTTGCCTAGGGGTATTGAAAAATTAGGTCTGAACTTTGGACCTGGTGAAATACATTCAGAAAGGTGAAGCCATGTGTTCTTATTCAGCATGAATAGATTTCACAGAGTTACTCCTTAAGCAATGGATTAGGTTGTAGTAGCCTGCAGTAGCGTGTACCTATCCAAGGCTAAGTTGAGATATAGTCGTTAAACTCTAAAGTGATGACGTTTTCCTCCTATGAAATCTAGAGTTCTCAAACAATGATTAATAGAAAAAAAACATACGCAATCATTCCACCAACTCATTTTTTTTCAATTCACCAGCTTCGCATGCTCTCTTCCTCCACGTCAACCGTCCCAATGGAATGATTTCCATTCCCAGGGGAACTCTCTAATGGCGCTACCCGTATTAACTCTAATGCCAGTCCTCACTCAACTCATCATTGTCTTTCGACATCCTCCCCTTCCGTTTATCTTGTCTTCTTCGAATTTCTCCAAAAAAAATTCTATCTTCGGTAACGCTTAATATTTGTCTCAGCTTGACTCTGCAGATGTTACAGAATAGGTATACGTCTCATTCTTCTTATTATTGAAGATTATTGTTATTATTATAATGTAACTACGTAGTGTTTTATTTACTTCCTTGAAAGAAAATCGATTTATGCCAACACTTCCCTTGTATTTTGAGTGCTTTTGTAATTCAATTTGGATTGGCTACGGTAGTGAAATGTACGACGGTCAGCGGTACTGATTGCTTGTAGGAGAACCATGCCTGGGTAATATTTTGCATCGTAGTTTTAAAAGAGAGACGTTACCGATAACTATTTCGCAAGTGTTTTGTTTGCTACGGCGACTGACCTGACGCCCGCAAGCCTTGCTTTCAGCTGTCTGAAAGAAAAGGTTTCGTGCTTCGTCTTTCATGTAATGGATAGTCATTATTTATTGTTCCGCTGCCACGCAAATAATACCCGTGAATATTGAAAGCACCCACACTTCGTGATCCATAAGAATACCAGCCTTGGCGAGGCGCGTTCGGCTTCAAGGGGCAATGAAAAGGCATATATTCCTTACATATTTTCTTAAAAGTATTAACTCTGTTAGGAAAGGGATCTAATATTTTTGCTTGTAAGGCGTTCCAATCAAAAATTGTTTTATTTCGAAAAGAAAATTTTTTTATTCGTTCTTTGTGCCCGCCATTTTACCTTGAATATGTAGTCATTTCTCCCTATAAAATTTAAATACATTATTTCTAAAAGAATAGCTGTGCGGTCTTCTATAAATGATTTCAGATTTAAAAGAATATCTCTCTTTTTCGACCCTACTTGTATGCATTGAAAGGTCTTAGTTATAAAGATAGCGTCAACTTTAATTATTTTAAAAAACTTAAATTGTCTTAAATAACGTTAAATTTACATTTGTTCACCACGGCCCAAATGACTTTCAATTATATTATGTATAATTTTTTTTTATGTTTTAGCTGGTTAATGTCACCAGGATAAAATATACATTTTCGGTAAAAGTATTATTCATTAAATTTATCAAACAGATTCATTCATTTTTTTAACATTTGAATTGTTACCTTCCAATGGAAAGATATTTTGCATTTTTATATTCGTCATAAATTTTTAATCAAAGCAGACGCGTTTTGGGGATCATCTCGCAATTTCGCGTATGGTTAGTTGCGGCTGCTGCCACAAATATACATCCAACTTGGCAGCTCGCAGGTTATCCGTTAGCTTACATCTGTATCTCAATGGGTTGCTATTTTTTGCGATATTATAATCCAAAAATTATCGTAGCAACGATTTCGCATCCCATTATTCACTCTTTCCTCTCCCATTAGTGATTCAATCGTCAGAGTATCGGTCTGCTTCAGGATTTAAAAAGTTAATGTTAGCGAACGAAATAAAATGGGTAGCAATGAATGGTTTAATCGTGGGGTACATAACGGAAACTTTTGTAGGCTAAGTGTTGGTAGGGGAAGGGTTAAAATTCTTCTCCGGAATGTCCTTGTCCTCCTCTCACATCGCAGTCTCGGCAGATATCGTGGTGTGCCGCTTTAAAAACTGCAATCGGGCGATTTCTCTCCCCTTGACTTCTTCCTATTCACTTTTTCCAATGGGTACTGTACTCCTAGCCGTATACCACCAGGTGACTCACGGGTATTTTATGCCACTCGTACATTGCTCTGTGATCGTTGGAGATCTGGAAACGTAATTCGGCGCGGAGGAGGAATAGCCACTTGGAAATGAGTGGACGAATACCTGTGTCTAACGACTTAAATTGTTGGAAGGTTGAAAAAATATCCATTAATTACAGCTTAAGCCGTTGATATTTTTCTGTTTGAAATGACGTCTCTATACCATTAGGGTACATGTACATATTTTTACTCCAGGCATACTCGACGATGAAATAGAAAGGGCTTTTTATTTATTTATTTATCGACTTAATTGGGTGAAGTTGAGACTAATAGTCCCTTCTTCCACCTAACCCTACATTGCAGACATTACAATGAAGACAATCACATAAAAGCAAGCCCTAGGTGGAGGGAAATCCGCCTAGGTGGGAATCGAACCCAGGACCTCTGGGTTGGTAGGCGAGGACGTCGCCACCGAGGCCGGCAATAATGGAGATGAAACTAAATAAGGCCGTGGGAGTGGATAACATTCCCGCGGAACCATTGAAATGTTTAGGAAAACGTGGGAGGAAGAGGCTATATGGGCTGATTCGTAGTATTTAGGAGGAAGGAATCTGGCCGGAAGACTTTGTGAGATCAGTTTTAGTTCCTATTCCGAAACAGGCGAAGGCTACATCATGTGAGGACTACAGGACGATAAGTTTGATATGCCACGCAGCTAAAGTTGTTCTCAGGATCATAAACAAAAGGATAGAGAGTAGGGCAAATGATTACTTAGGGGATGACCAGTTCGGGTTGAGGAAGGGGTGAGGTACGCGCCATGCCATTGCAGTAATGAGATTATTAATCGAGAGGACTATAGAACACAACCAGGAGGTATTTGCCTGTTTCGTAGATTTCGTAAAAGCGATTGAGAGAGTGAATTGGGAAAAACTAATGAGTTTATTGAAGAAAATAGGAATAGATTGAAGCGACAGGAGGCTAATCCGCAACCTGTACATGTCTCAGAATGCTCAGATGCGAGTGGGAAACGGGGAGTCTGGATGGGCAGTGTTCGGAAGAGGTATAAGGCAGGGTTGCCCATTATCGCCGTTGCAGTTCAACCTGTATGTAGAGGAAATGATTAAAGAGGCATGGGAAGAACTGGAAGTAGGAATGAAAGTGGGCGGGGAATTCGTAAAATCACTTAGGTTCGCTGATGACCAAGCTTTAGTTTATCAGTCAGCCAAGGGGTTGCAAGCATTGCCGAGTGAATTGGAAATTCAGTGCGACAGGTATGGGATGAAAATCACTATTATTAAAAAAAAGGTTATGCGATTTTCTAGAAAGAAACAGGCTAAGCTAAACATTAAAAAGGAGGGCAAAAACTAGACCAGGTAGAAAAGTTTACGCATCTCGGAAGTGCTTTGGACCAAGACGGTCAAAATAGTGGGGACGTAAGGAGAAGCGCTAGGCAAAGAGGCTTTCACAAGGAGGAGGGAGTTGATGAGAGGGACGTTGAGTAAGGATATTAAGAAAAGACTCCTCAAGACTTTGGAGCGTAGCTATGTACGGTGCAGAAACGTGGTCAATGAAGCAGGAAGATAGACGTAGATTGGAGGCTTTAGAAATGTGGGTTGGGGGAAGAATGGAGATGGTGAATTGGACAGAGAAGAAAAAAAATGAGGAAGTACTTGGTATGGTGGACGAAGATAGGGGTTTGTTGGGAGAAATCCTATGGAGGCAGGAAAAGTGGATGAAGGGGGTATTGGCCGGCAGTGGGATGTTGAAGACTGATAGAGGGGAGAATTGGGCAAACGGGGAAGGAAAGGAACAGGATAGGGATGTTGGACGGGATGAAGGGAGGAAGAAAGTATTCAGAGATGAAGAGGGGTCTGATGTAGAGTAGGATACTGGATTTTGTATTTTGTTTGGAATCACACAATATTTATTTAGTAGCTGTGTCCATCCAAAAACCTACCTTAACCGGTTGATTGCTTATATATATATATATACATTCTTAACGTTTGTCGAAAGAGTGTAAACGGAAAGTAATAAGGAAGTAAGACTTCATATACCTTAAATTATTTTTGTCTTCTATCTGTTAAGTCCAATATACGCTTTTGTGATATGCTTCTATGTACATGCACTTGTCTCCCCTCATGGACACTAATACAAAGCATCAGATAAAAGAAATCAATATCATCATTATATATGTAAGATAAGTGACCATTTTAATGCTTGAAATTTACTCTGCCTTTTACCATGAAAGCTACTTTTTACGATGATTCAGAGATGGTACTAACCTAATAACTTTTAGCGAAGTTCATCATAGTCAAGGTTACCTAACGTACTAGCTTCCCACCCAAAATGCCTGGGTTCGATTCCACGAGGAGGCAGATGTTTTTGAGTGTTGTCCCGATCCTAACTTGGGGAGATTATGAAAAGCACTTTGATTGAGCAAGTCGTCCCACGGATGGGACGTTAAGCTGTGGACCCCTTGGCGCCTTTTGTTAAGACTAGGCTAACGCCGACGCCGGGTTTCTCTCCACCCCTACCCCTTTCACGTCCATTCATTTTAGCACGGATGATCTCAGCCATAGGTCGTCAAACCTACCGCTTCTTCTGCTGAGTATACAAGTAATTAGTGATTGTTATTAGATGCATTGCAAGTTGTACTTTTTAGATGGCATCACAATAAGATGAGTAAAGTTATTTTCAATTTTTCATATGTTGTATTATAGCTCATCTGTAAAATTAAGGGATTTTACTAGGACGCAATTGATTTAGAGGTTAAAAAATATTCCGTGAAACAATAAATAGCAATGATTTTTTTAAAGTATACATTGAAATATGCTTCCTGGAGTCAATGTCGTCATCGATGAAGCTGGTAAACCGAAATGAAAATATTTTGCACCCTATGTTAATTAATTATAGAGAAAGCTTTTTTCATAAAATAAAAAAATCTACAAGGAAATAAATTGTAAAAACACAAAAAAGCATGTGGTATTGGGATATTTAAGCCAAAAATAGAAATATAGTATTTTGTTTGTGTATATATACTCTAATCTTACAAATAAAAATTTCAGGATGTATAACAAGAAGAGAACTGCACAGAGGCTTTATAAGAGGGATTTCTTTTAAATGGATAATTCGGAAACGAGAGATTATCGAAGTCGCATCTCCTGGATCTGCATCAATTTTGTAGGTGATTTGTAAAAATTTATTAGATATTGCTTGGAATTAATATTTTCCCTTCCTTATATTTACAAATTATGTAATTCCTGAAAATTATCGAGGAATAAGGATCGATATTAATCAAACCGTAGGTTAATTTGATATATGATGATAGATCCTACCTCGTATTAAGTATCAAACCCAGGTCATTCTATCGATAGAATTATTCAAACGCGAATGGCTTAGCACACCTGGATGACATAATAACGAGACATGATAAATATTTTAAAAATTTGGATTTCCCAGTTGTCATAATATCGCTGACATTTACGAAAAAAATTATTCCGTATGCTCAAATTTAAATATGATTTATTGCTCTATTCAACTCAACGCGGGGCAAATGTTAGGGAAAGGAAATATATATAAACATATATATACATGTATATAAACATTATATATATATATATATATATATATATATATATATATATATATATATATATGTTTATATGTATGTATGTGTGTGGGTGTGTGTGTGCGTGTGTGTGTATGAAAAAGTGTGTCATCATTTGGGCATTAAGTAAGAGAGATTTTCAGAGTGAAATGCGGACAATTTTTAACCAAAAAAAAATCTTTATCGGCTGATCTGTGACCCCACAATATTTTTCGCTGTGTAATTTGAAATGTAAAACTAAGAAACAAAGAAGATAGAAAAATTTAGGGAATCGATATTTTACTCAAATTGTGTTCGGGTATATCAGAAAAAAGAAAAGATTTCTTTTAAGGTACTGAAACACCTCATATGTTTCACGGCTCTTCTACGCGATTATATGAGGTCATTTTTTAAATCTGCTTTTTCTGACTCGATGAAGGCCTCAGAAAAGGCTGAAAGCTCTAAATTTCTAAAATGTGTGTCCTTTTACGTGTTATCCATTTTATTTTTGTTTCATTTTTTCGTCGAAATAATGTTAACTAAGTATACTAGCTCGTATATATGTATGCATGCATACGAATACGCACAAACGAATAATCCCCTTCAGGAATATTACAGGCTCAAATAAGTAATTAATTAATATGCTAAATTTGTAATATTCAGTTTTTTTCAAGTGTTACTTAGAAAATGATGTTAATTTAATAGATTACATGGTCCTTTATTCTACTAAATTGACTTTCATTTTAAATTGAAAGTACATATCCTTTCATTAGAGTCTTAAGTTGCTTATTCTTTGATTAAAATATGACAATTCATTCAGTATTTAGTTTTTAGTTTCTTGTAATAAAATACATAACGCCCAAATAATCCCCATAAAAAATGATAATTCATTAATGACTGCCATATGCTGATAGATGTTATCTGTTGTAACTTTGTGTTTTTCTATACATTAATATTCAGTCGAAAAGTAGAATCTAAGGATAGGCATCGATAATTAAGAATGATATCACGGTTAAGGTAGATTTTTTCATCGAAAAAGTTTTCTGCTAGCTATTTCATATACGCGAGTCGTTCTATCTGAACGACTCATGTATATGTAAAATGTCCTCAAGAAAACACAAAAATAATTATGGATAGGTTTTTCATTTTTCAACATGATCTTCTTTTAGCTGATACACCTTTCCTGGCGTTTCTCCGATTTTTTCTAGCCACCCAAATAGTATGATTTCGGAAGGTCCTCTGACAAATAGGGAAATATGTTAATAGAATTAAGAATACAAAGTATTTTTCCACTGTCCTTTATTTTCGTACAACCGGTTTCAACGCTCAGGTACCTATGACACTTGAGCGTTGAAACCGGTTGTACGCAAATAAAGGACAGTGGAAAAGTACTTTGTATTCTTAATTTTATTATAATGAATTTCCACAAGGTTGAGCTGGGAACAATTGAATATAGGCAAATGTGTGTTGGCATTGATCTTCTCGTTTGACTTGATTCATTTTCCACCGAGCCATTTCTTCAACTTTGGGAAATAAAAAAAAGGAGCTAGAGGCAAAATCTTGCAAATACGATGGATGTTGTAATAATTCGAAATTTAATTTCATAAATTTCTCCATCGAAACCGCTCTTGTTTGCCCCGTGCATGATCTTGATGGAAGAAATTATTTTTCTTGCTTAATGAGGACATTTTTTTCTAGATCTCTTTACTCCGAAGGTGCAATATGGCTAAACTAGCCAAACATTCTATGCATCGTTTACTCTTTTTCCAAGTAAACTGTGGATCACTCTTAATATTCTTCTTCTATAAGTAATACCTTGGGTCAAATTAGTAGCGCAACTAGACGGTGTCTTCAGTCTTTGGTCGCATTGCATCTTAATAATTATACTGAACGAATAAGGGCTAAGCAATTATTAATTTTTCGCCTTTTGACCCCAAAATTCATGAACTCACATCAAAGCACTTGCATTTTTCTCAAGTTCTAGATCTATGATAGATCCCTATATGTAGACGAGGAAATAGTTTAGGGCTCCTTATTCCTGATCTTGTCTTTCTATTTCCTTGCACTGACTGCAGACGGGTGGAAGTAAAACAGTAACCGCCGTGACAATAGCAGCAACGTCAATGGGATGCTTAAGCAGTAAAATGGTCATATGGAACTGATGCAACTTTTGACGAGGGGATGAATCGTGGAGTGGACTGATTTAGGCCGGAGAACAGCGGGTACGTATGGGTAGGCGTGTTCGGTAACTAAACCTTGTTTCACCTGAAATATTGCATCATTCAATAGTCAAACATTAATTAGTGAATTTTTTCATGTATTTTGGGTTGATTCACTACGTGTTATGTGCCTTTCCACTTTTTTACATAGTGGTAGTCTTCAACCAGGAGTCAATGTTCGTTAGAGAAGACAGAAAGCGCGTGAGATATAATTTAATTTAATTTTAAAAGGTCGGAATAATGGGCTCGAATTTTCCCCGATAGATAATACTAATCTTTTGCAAATACAGGGTTCGTCCGGAAAATAAGTGTACTGAGCGCAGGAAAAAAAATTATTACACTTTTACATATCTTAAGCTAATATTCCTCAAAATAGGACCCTTGTGAGTCGATACACTTGTTCCCATTCCTGGAACGCTCCCGCGAAGGCATCATCGGGAACCTCTCGAAGACTCGTCGTCGACCTCTTCTCTGCCCTCCACGAACATCTTGTGCCACCGAAAGATCATGTTTCTGGACATGGCTGACTCCCCGTAAGCCTGGTTAATCATACCGACAGTTTCGGTAGACGATTTCCCAAGCTTTACCGCAAATTTGATGGAATAACGCTGCTCCAAAAACTTCGGCATCGCGTTCCGTGACGTGGGTCGAGCGTGGAGGTTCGCGTTAACAGAGGAGTCTGGAGGAGTGAAAAGGATCGCCTGGAGCGGCGCGCCCAGCCCAGGAGTCAGTACACTTATTTTCCGGACGAACCCTGTATAAATATACCGATTTAGCGCTTCTGCCAATCTGAGGCCGAGTTTGACACTGGTAACCCGCAATTCCCTCCCAAAAAAGGTAGTTTCTTTAAGTGCAGATTCTTTGGTTTGCAGAAAGACCTCGTATCTGCAGATTAAAAATAATAAAATTTGACATATTTTGACAATTGACCTCTTTCTACGCTTAAAAATTAATCTCCACGTGCCTAGACGACAGAGGCAGCAAATCTTCACGTTCACTCAAATTTCCGAATTTGAACTCTCACTGTTAATAATATCGTTCGATCTTTGAAAAGCCAAACGTGATCACGACACTTTATGTCATTTCCGTGAAATTCCTCCTACCTTTGGGTTAGTCTTCCTGTTAAAGTTCCGAAAAATGTCGGTTCTCATTAAACTAATTAGAAAAATTAACGTTGACCTCTTGATCCTTTCAATTTGAACACTGGTTTCCAGTTTCCACTAAGTGACGTCCCGAATCTTCAGTTTTTCATCCGAACTTCAGAGGTTGCAAAATTAGCAAGTGTGTTCTACGGAAAGAAAATCGTTGATTTGAGTTTTAAATCATTTTCTGATAAATCATGATTCATCGTTTTAATAATTAGTAATGTAAATATTGGATACGTTTATTTTCTTTGACTCTTTATTGCACTCAGTTTGACAAACATTCTGAACACTTTTGACGTTGTCTGCGAATAACCTATTTCCCAAATTACAACATTTTCAAGCGGAAAATAGCTAAAATTATTTATGCTAAATTATTTAGGCTGTCGGAAATGTTATAAGGAACCCTTGTAAGGATTATAAATGAGTTACAGGTACATTTTTAATTTGAGTTTATTTTGGATTTAGACGCTTGTGATAACATTTTTTTCATAGAAAATGTATGTTAAACATATATTTTATGATAAATATACCGTTGCTAAATAATGTAAGCTTTAGTTATTGTATATAAGTAATTAATTTGATCTTAAACGGTAACCATGAAAAATGTAATCATGCATTGCAATACGTTTATTATGCCCCTATCGGAAGGAGATATCAGCGCTTGATGTTCAGTATTTAAATAACTTCCAGTATTAATTGGTTATCAAGCTTGAATCTCCATTATGTAGAGTTTAAACGGCGGAATGCTTGTTTGAATTTCGATGAAATAAGGCAGTTTTTTGTGAAGCCAAGCCAATAAACTAAATTGCTTCCATGTAATATTTTCGATTGCATATCACATTATTTAGCCCGGTACATTAGGTAGTGGTGGATTAATAGGAATAACTGAGTTTGTAGGAAGATCCAACGACTAAGGTCGTATCTAACCTTAAATTTCACGCGTTAAAACCGTAAATTAATAGATTTGCGCTCGCGATTTGCGTTATTATTTGAGTTATTTGCGGAGTGCTATTCCCGGCGAGTGTTTCATATCCCTTTGAAACAACTCGATCGCTCCTCTATCGAAACCACTCAATTATCTCTTCTTCTTTATTTGAGATTTCAGTAGATATTCGTGAAATTTTGATTAATCAATTCGGATGCAGTACCATCATCAGCTAAATACACTAATTCATAGCATTGAAATTAAAAAAAAACAATACGATACACTTAATACTACCTTGTAAAAATATGTTATTTAATGTCTATTCCATTAAAATGTGCCCTTATCAGCGATTATTCTTTGATAGATTCTCGAGGCTTTAACCTGCACGCTCGCCACATGAAAGGGAAGGAGAGGTTGAAAACATGGACGAAGGCATGGGCAAAAGCAAAGGATGTAATTTTAACTGAGTGTGAATCAATGTCACGCTACACTTAAGTCGTTCTTTGCCAATTTTTAATTGCATCTGCGGAATCTTTTGGTACAAAGAGATTTGGGTAGAAAATTTCTCCTAAAGACTTTAGCCAATTAATTAGCGAAATTTTCCGTTAGTTTTTGGCTGGTAAAAAGGTCACTAAAGTACAAGTGCCCTGTCAACTTTATCGGTCATAAAATAAGGAGTAAGTGACAGGCCTTTCAGACATATGGCCATTATAAATTCTATGGCGGCATTTTTCTATAATGTATGAGTTTAAAATAACTCCAACTAATATATTTCCAAAATAAAACAAAAGAATAACATTGTCATTATTTATTATGCACCGTAATCCTTTAAAAAAGTTACGAAATATTTCGCTGTTTCTTTTAATAAATTAATATTAGTATCTCCTACTTATTTTATGTTACGCTAACGCTAGTTAGACTCGATTCTGAATTAATGTATATGAATAGTTTCGCTCTATTTGTTGCAAAATCAGCACGCGAAATTTGGGATTTCTAGTAGATGTATTTGTAAATATATCTAAGACTCGAGAGACCAAACGAAAGCTTACAACGTTCTATAATTTGGAAAGCGTGGTAATAATCAAAGTTGCTCTAAAATACCCTAGTCAATTTTCAACCTTTGGAACTAATATGGCTTGCAAAGCTCATCCATTATTCTCTTGAAACTATTACTCCAAAATAGTGAGAATGGTGTTATAACCAACCCAGCCAATTTATATATATATATATATATATATATATATATATATATATATATATATATATATATATATATTCAAACACGAAATCCCGCCAAACGGCGAATAAATACTCATATATACAGAAACAGATATAAGGAAAAGGGATAGGAACACATATAAAGGACGAACACAATAGAGGTGGGGAAGGCGGAATCGAACGGATCACTAGAGTAAAAATATTTCCCGGTTGAGGAAATATTTTTACTCTAGTGATCCGTTCGATTCCGCCTTCCCCACCTCTATTGTGTTCGTCCTTTATATGTGTTCCTATCCCTTTTCCTTATATCTGTTTCTGTATATATGAGTATATATATATATATATATATATATATATATATATATATATATATATATACATATATATACACATATATACAGGGTTCGTCCGGAATATAAGTGTACTGATTTTTTCCCGCCGCTCCAGGCGCGCCCAGCACCGCTCTGACGGGCTGCGATTGGAGGGGGGTATGTTGGCAAGCGACGCTGAAAAAAACAGTCGGCTCTGAGCTGTGGTGTAGTGAGGAGCTCTGTTTACGCGAACCTCAACGCTCGACCCACGTCACGGAACGCGATGCCGAAGTTTTTGGAGCAGCGTTATTCCATCAAATTTGCGGTAAAGCTTGGGAAATCGTATACCGAAACTGTCGGTATGATTAACCAGGCTTACGGGGAGTCAGCCATGTCCAGAAACATGATCTTTCGGTGGCACAAGATGTTCGTGGAAGGCAGAGTAGAGGTCGACGACGAACCACGGCCTGGACGCCCATCAACGACACTCACCGACGAAAATGTGCGAAAAGTTCGCGATGTACTGAACTCTGATCGTCGTCTTAGTGTTCGGATGATAGCAGAGCAGTGTAATGTTCCTCAACAGGCTTCGAAAACGAGTCGCCCGCGTCCGGCCAGCGATCAAAAACATCTGGCGGCTGCATCACGACAATGCGCCGTCTCACACCGCGCTTGTGGTGTCGGACTTCTTGGCCAAGCACGGCGTGGCAACGCTGCCGCACCCGCCCTGCAGCCCGGACTTGGCACCACCGGACTTCTTTCTGTTCCCGAAGATAAAGAGGAGTTTGAAAGGAACGCGATACGGGACTTTGGACGCCGTCAAAGAGGCCGAGACGACGTGTCTTCGAGAGGTTCCCGATGATGCCTTCGCGGGAGCGTTCCAGGAATGGGAACGCCGCTGGAACAAGTGTATCGACTCACAAGGGTTCTATTTTGACGCGTGCCCATTGCAGTGCCTTTTATTTGTAAATATATTTTGTCATTGAATTGAAAAGCATTTTTGGTAAGAACGATTTGGCTTAATTCGAGGAGGAAATCTGTGGATGGGGTGTGTGGTGTGGATCGTAGGGAGAGGTAATGTTTCAGGGCTTCTAAGCCTTCTTTGTGGGGAATGGAGGTGTACAGAGATGTGACGTCTATCGTGGCCATGAGAATGGTTGTGTTGTGCGGAATTGGGGTTGAGTGTAGACGTTCCAGAAAGTGGTGCGAGTCTTTAATGTAAGAAGGGAGTGAAGTGGCTATCGGTTGAGACGACTGCTTCTCTGTTTCGGTGATTGAAATCCTTCCAAATCTGCGAGTATAATAGAGGTGAGAACCCGCGAGATGGCGCATATCTGGGTGGCCCAATCATTCAAACCGCCCGGGCTGAACCAAGCCCACTGAATGCATCAATTGGCTGCCTACATATCCCCCCCACCCCCTTGTTCATTTCCTATTGGTCCCTTTACCTCTCCTTCCCCCACCTCTCCCCCGCACATCCTCTCCGCTCTTCCCCGAGAACGCCATTCTGAAGACGACAGCCGTGCTGTCGAAACGTAAAATAACAAATTGTGAGTGTCCTTTCTTTGTGTCTCTATATTATAAAAATCTACATCTGTGTGTTTATATATATATATATATATATATATATATATATATATATATATATATCTTCGAAATGGAACGCTCTTCGGTGACGCACAAATATATAAAAACACGGATGTAGATTTGTAGAATATAGAGACACAAAGAAAGAACACTCACAATTTGTTATTTTACGTTTCGACAGCACGGCTGTCGTCTTCAGAATGGCGTTCTCGGGGAAGAGCGGAGAGGATGTGCGGGGGAGAGGTGGGGGAAGGAGAGGTAAAGGGACCAATAGGAAATGAACAAGGGGGTGGCGGGGATATGTAGGCAGCCATATGATGCATTCAGTGGGCTTGGTTCAGCCCGGGGGGTGTAAATGATTGGGCCACCCAGATATGCGCCATCTCGCGGGTTCTCACCTCTATTATACTAGCAGATTTGGGGAGGATTTCAATCACCGAAACGGAGAAGCAGTCGTCAAAAGATTGATTGTGGGAAGCAGTGTGAGTAGGAAATGACTAATTAAGAAATGTGGTAGATTTGGTGGAATATCGGTGGTTATTCATGCGGAGGGCGAGTGCGGTCGTGCATTCGCCCACGTAGAAGGCAGGGCAGAAGTTACAGGAGAGGCGATATATAATATTTTTTGAGGTACAGGTGGCGAGCGGTTGGGAGTTGGTACTGGTGGGTGAAACAGCTCCCTAACGCCATCTCTTGGCCAAAGAATCGTAGCACTTGCTTGTATAAAGCATCGCAGATCTCTGTGTAAATTACGTTTCCTGGATATCTCAAGTGATTAAGAGCCCCCGCCCGGCAAGTGGAAAGATCCGGAGTTCAAATCCCGGTCTAGGAAATATTTTTACATTCGTGATCTGCTGGATTCCGCCTTCCCCACCTCTCCTGCGTTCGTCCCTTGTGTGCGTTCCTATCCCTTTTCCTTATATCTGTTTCTATATAAAAGAGTATTTGTTCGCCGTTTGGCGGGATTTCGTTTTTGAATGTGTTTATATATATATATATATATATATATATATATATATATATATTTATACATATATATTTATAGAAAGAGATATATGGAAAATGGATAGGAACACACATAAAAGACGAACACAGGAGAGGTGGGGAAGGCGGAATCCAGGAGATCACGAATGCAAAAATCCCGGTCTAGGAAATGTTTTTGCATTCGTGATCTGCTGGATTCCGCCTTCCCCACCTCTCCTGTGTTCGTCTTTTATGTGTGTTCCTATCCATTTACCTTATATCTGTTTCTATATAAATAAGTATTTGTTCGCCGTTTGGCGGCATTTCGTGTTTGAATATATATTCCTGTATATATATATATATATATATATATGTAATATTATTATTAGTAAACATATATATACATATATATATGTATACGTTTACTAATAAAGTTTTGTGATTTTTCGGGTACCGGATCTTACTGTGAAACCATAACTGGCACAGGGATAGGAACTGCCCCCTCTACCCTGACGTGCGAATTTCACACGCCTTCGGGCGAAGTACCTGGTGAACTCTACCATCACCTACCAAACCGACCTTCCTGGTTGATTTGTGTTTTTATGGTTTTATACGTATACTATCAGTGTGTATATAGTATAGGAAAACTTCAAAGTATGTATGGCGAAAAAAGAAAAGCGAATAAAAAAAATGTCGGCTAAGTATGAATGGAGAAAAAAATTATACAGAGATAAAGAGGGAATTGTTATAAGGTAGGATATTAGGTTGTGTTTTGTTAAAGGAGACATGAAAATTATTTGGGTGTTATTTTCATTCAAAACCTACCTTAACCGGTGTATTGCCAGTAAAGTAAAAAACCAATTAGTTCTTCCTTTCCAAAATCTACCCTTATACTGTATTTTCTAGAATAAGCAGGTTTTACGAATGGTAATGAGGAATATATTTTCGTGAAATGCATGAATGAGTCCCGCTATCAACTCAAAAGGAAGAATTTGTTGTTTATTCTAAGGTAATCTACCGGTTGGGGTAGGTTTTGAATGAAAACAACTACCAGGTAAACATTTTTTAGCTCCTAGAAAACATAATCCAGCAATCTAGTCTACATCAGGTCCATCATCTCTGAGTAATTCATTCCTCCCTTCATCCCGTCCAACATCCCTATCCTGTTCCTGCCCTTTCCTCGTTTGCATAACATTCTCCCCTCTATTGCAGCCTTGACCATCCCCCTTCCGATCATTCGCCGTTCATCCACTTTTCCTGTCTCCATAGGATTTCTCCCAATAAACCCCTCTCTTCGCCCACCATACCAAGTACTTCCTCATTTGTTTTCCTTTCGGTCCATTTCACCTTCTCCATTCTTCTCCACACCCACATTTCAAAAGCCTCCAATCTACGTCTATCCTTCTGCTTAAATGACCACGTTTCCGCGCCGTACATAGCTACGCTCCATATCAAATCAAAATCTTTACCAAACCCTAATTCAATTACCCAAACAATTTATCCCATAAGTCGCTGATTGTTAACACTTTTTTCGTTTCCTTTTTGCATATATTCAAGTTGGAAAACATTTATTTTCTGCAAAAATTTCGACTTCGGAATTTGAACGAAAATATTTACTTTGACCTATCCTGAATACTAATTGTCCATTTTCCTCATTATGCCATTTTGTGACTCTGCGATATGTTTATAGCGAACGAAATAGCCCATTAAACCATGAGCCTAGCGAAAGTAACCCTTGACCTTACCTTATTCAGTGCCAAGTGGCCCTGCCCCAAAAGCGCAGGAATTTCATGATAGTGGGTGTTCTGAGAACTATTTTAACAAATGTGATCTGATTTGCGTGAAAACTATATGCTATAATAGAGCGAAGTATAATTGTAAAAATTACACCATTATAAAGACATGGAACCGTTTTTTTCGTTCTACCTACTATTTGCTGCCTCTTGGCGAAAAAAATTGTAAATCATCGTTTTTATGCACATTTTAGTGTTTTAAAGCCCTCTTGAATATGGTCACAAATGTGGACACCTTATTGTCTCCGACGAGTCATTCTCCGTATTATATATTAGTAATTCCGTAAATCCGTATCCGTAACTCCGTAAATGTAAAATTCCTGAATAAATAAAATCTTAACAAAAAGTTTATTTTGCAATAAACTTTAAAAGGCAATCGTTTTTGAATGTTGCGAAAAAACCTTCGACCAATTAGAGATACAGCACAAGTTATTAAATGATTTCTTTATATTTAAATAATTAAAGATAGTTTGTTCGGAGAACCCCTCTTATTGACACATAAGATATTTTTAAATATTTTATGATTCTGCATTTGCGTTTGGGAGCTATTTAATGAGGAGAGTCAAGGTTAAAGATCACCCAGTTTTTCTATCGAAACTGGGAGTGGACACAGATCTTTGAGTTTAAAATACGCAAACACTCCTTATGAATTCAATCCATGGAGATAATTAATCTATACGGTGCACAGCGGCTGTATGGCCGCCGCTGGAGAGTGAAATATTAAAAAATACAATGGTGTCGTTTTGGTGCGCAAGAAAAACGTGTAATCATCATTTAGCGGCGTTTCATACCCATCGTCAATTGAGAAACAAATTCATTAACGGTGTAATGAATGTAAAAAAGCTGAGCTCAGGCTTGCGAAGTTTCAAAGAATGCCAAACCTTGTGTGATAACGAACCCAAGAAATGTTTCCTGTGGACCAGGTGGTTTTTCTAGTGGGCGAAAGGTAAGTCTGCAGAAGAAGTGTCGGCTTCTATGGAATCATGACTTCGACGTTGTAAAAATGTGTATACTTCTGAAAAAATATTATGTTGAGATGTAACTGAATTTTTGACATTTCTGATGTCTATAGTTTTTTGGTAAAAAATTGGGAGACATTGAGCGTACGCACCTCACAAAAAAGAGTCATCCGATGACATTGTCATAATTCGAGAAGCCACACTGAATTCTGGCCAGGAAGTATGGAGGGATGTGGAGGAATCGTCGTAGCATTGGGGTCACACCTTGCGTATCGCAAAAGATGATGTTCCATCAAGGTGGAGCGTACGTGCTTGGGTGGGCGGGGGGGTGACGGGAGACGAGAAGTCTCCTTTAAAGCGTCCTGGAACCGCCGCCCCGCGCCGGCGACCCGAATGATTCCCCGAGACGAACGAACGCTCCACTCCCGAATGATTCCACTCTCCCTCCTCCGCGTGACGGGCCGTCGCAAAATCACCGCCCGTGCTTCGGTTCGAGCGGTGGCGGAAGAAGGGGGTAGGAAGTGTGAGAGAGACCAGCCGGGGGGGGGGGAGGAATAAAAAATGAGTGCACGGACGCGTTGTTTTTTTCCTATCATTTTCATCTCTTTATCATTCCCCATTTTTATTTCTTTCCCGTACTCTCTCCCTCCACCTTCTCCTTCCCTTTCCACGACATGTTTATCGAACGAGACCCGAGTGTTTTGAAATGCAATATCGAAAGGAGTTGACGGAGGGTGGGGGGAAGCGGAGCGGCGACAATCGATTCCTCGCGTCGGGACGTCGAAAGTCTCTCTTCGGCGCCGGACGCGGCGAACAGGTGGTCGGTCTCCCTTCCCCTTCTTGAAACTCCGGACCCAAACCCACCCCTTCCTCACCTCCTCCCCGTTATTTTCAACCCCCTCCTTTTTCGTCATCCTCCATTTTTCTCGATCTTCCTCTCTCTCAAAAAAATCTGCATCAACACCCTATCCCGGGAGATTTCACTACTCCCAAATCCGCCTGCTCTTCAGCTGTGGTCACCGTCTATTTCGTCCAATGGAGTCCATCTACCACTGCCATCTATCGTGCCATTCAACATGATTCCCTCAGTCGTTTACCGTAGGCATTGAATGGATATAGTTGGAACACTTCTGTACGTCATAGTCTCGCCTGACAAGATGAAATCCCCTTGGAAATAATTCTGATATGTATTGTTTAATGCTTTGTTTTAACCAACTTCTACTACAAAATATTAATTTTAGGTCGCGAATCAAAGTTTGACGACAAATGTACATGATGGCGGACGGTTATAGTAAGAACTGTGGGTCTTAAGCTATGTAACATTATGTTTATAACTTTTAGAGATAGTTGCTGTTACATTATTAGACGATTATGATTAAACATAAAAGTAACATCTTCTCACGAATAATTCAGCATTAAAAATTGAAAAGATTAAATTTGAATTTTTAAGATTGCTTTCCCTAGTTACCTTCACTATTGCGAGTTAGCCCATTTCTGTGATATCTTGGGCGAAACAGCCCCCGAGCGACATTCCTCAGACTAAGAATCCCGGAACTTGGTCGCATTCACCCCGTCAGTGGCAACCACGTTTGCTCGATAGTTCAATTGGTAGATCATCGGCCCTGAAGGTCCGTAGTTCAAGTCCCGGTCTTGGAAACTCTTTTCCGTTGGTGAGCCACACCATTTGCATTTTGCAATAAAAAGGTTCAATGTGTTGTTACAAGTTTATACAGAGATTATCATATATCTGGAAAAAAGAATCATTATATATTTATTTTTTTGTATTATAAAGAAGATAATGTTTCAGTATGTTTAAGATTTAGAGTATTTTAGATCAAATTTAACCCCCAGTGTTTTCTCTAGGGGACAAAAGGACAACTGTCTACCAAGTCTACTTAGTCAGGGTCCCTAGACCACTAAATTATTGTGTATAATATGAATATTTTTCGGAAAACGTGAGAGATTATCGTGTTTGCGAGGAACTACTACTTTTTATTACCATTTTTTTTATGTCCCAGTATTTTAGGCATTAAATTTACAAAATGGTTATCATTATTTATTTGTAAATTTTACCTAGAAATATTTATGCATATTTTTTAATTAACTCAAAAGTATAACATTTTAATGATAAGGAGTCTATTACTTCATACTATTGTGCGTGGTTTTTATTATTTCTAGTGCTTTTATACAGTTAGAGTCACGGCGTAACAATGGGCAATGTGATGTTCCAGGGTAATATGTAACTAATATTTAGAAAGCGCCATTTTTTCAGTTTTTATGGCTTAAAGATTTAAGTTCAACTAATTCTATGCATTAGGAACCAATCTGCTATTGAAAATGTGCTGATTAAGTGGGTATAACCTATGTTTATTTTATTCAAATTGCATGAAAGATTATGTGATAAAATAGTGAAGATGATTTCAAAGTAGTGATTCGGATGCATAATTGAAGTAAATGTAAATACTTAAATTTTTCACGCATTGTATTCATACTTCCCTCGTCCCTTACTTACCTAACAGTCAGAACAGGCAACGACTTAATTTCCAAAGGAAATTTCACCGCTACGAATGCTCTACTAGCCCCTAATGGTTTTAATTTAAGTGTCTTATACTATGAATTCTTAATCTCGGTGAATTGTTTCTTCTTTTTGTCGAAAACTACTTGCTGAGCTACTCACTTGCTGATTTATATCCAGAAATTGATGAAGTCTTCACGGTTTTCCTCCCTCGCGGTATGATTTCCTACTTCAGTTACTCCCGTGTCTCATGAATTATCACCTTGGAGATTAGCTTAGTGGGTTTCCTTATTTCCTGGTTGAAAAATACACGTAGCATTATTTCTTAAGTCACCCTCACTTCCCTAACCCCCGGTGCAAAATTATTCAGCATACGCTTCCGAGCGTTAATTTTCCAAATCTTTTAGAGAACGAAGCTGAGAGGGTTGAGTAAGTCATACTTTGATTGCTAATCACCATCGCGTAATAATTTTGCGGTCTGAATCAGACGAGAAAGATTTTTGGAAACTCTGACTTTCGGACTCCTCTTCCTCAGGTGCCATTTTTAATTTCGCAATCGTTGGCGGGAACATTTTCGGTGAAAAGCTTAATGCAGGCGGGACTTTGGTGCGTGTGTGTGTGTGTTCCTTGCGGATCCCTTCGTACGATCTCCCCTCCGTTAAGTAGCGTGTTTCGGATTTATGATGAATCGCCCGGCTCCGGCTCACGAGTGCAAATATGTGTGCTCTGATATTTGGGCATGGGGTAAGTGGGGAAGGGAGGGAGAGGTCGCAATGGCACCCACCCGCTGCTTCCATTAAGTCCCGCAAACACTTTAAATCACTCTTGATTATCCCATCACGGCCTTCTAATCCTCCGGCTTAAGCAAACATTGTGGGGAAGAGGTGGAGCACACGAAACCCCTTCTCCCTCCTCCCTCCATCCCTCCCTTCATCCCTTCCTCCCCACTACCCCTTCCTTTCCCGTTCCACCCCCTCCCCCAACCCTCTTACCACCGGCATCTGCTCCCACTTCCACCCCCTCCCCCTCTACCTCTTCACCACCTCCCGTACACCCGTATCCCACTCGCAATCGTCGTTACCCGAGGAAAACCCACCCCTCGAAGCTCGCTTTTAAACCTACGTTTACTCTTCCTTCTTTTGTTCCCCCACCCCCTTCTCCCACCAGACGTTTCTGGCTCGACGACATCTTCACTAATTTAACAAGATTTAAATACTTACCTAACCGTCAGGCCGGGGTGAATGGCCACAAATCTCTTCGAGAAAGAAATTTCACCACTATGAGGATTTGAGTACTGCTGCATCGAATATTTCCGATTGTATTTTCCTATATTACACCACAGTCCTCCGCTAGTCGAATTCCTTTCTTCTAATTGCCGAGAAATATTCAACAGTTCAATGCTGGTGGGGAAAACGAGACCAAAAACTCTTAATGCTTTACCCATTTTACCCATACCGTGTTTTACCCATTAAAAACTGTCTGAAGTGAAAATCTACCAGCGGAATATTACCTCAAAGTTGATTGATTAATATCGTGCTATATAAAACAATAGTTTTATGATGAGGAAATTTAGCTTTGGAGCAAATAAATCGATCGCATGAAATGTTAGAGTTCCTAAATTTATTTCCCCGAAAACTTAGAAAAAAGGGAACACTTACCCGCCAAATATATTATACGCTCGAACGTACTTTCTCTGAATCAGTTGGGAAGAAATTTCTTGATAAAATGCTGTTGTTTTGTATCTGTCTTTCTCAGTTTAAAGCAATGTCTTCATTTCATTCAATTTAATATTTGATCTTCTCATTCAAATATATTGCTTATACGAGAAAATTATTTCTTATTTTATTATGCATGCCAACAGTTTAGTCTGGTAAGGCTAATTATTTTGTTCCGTGGGCCCAATTCTGCATAGACGTCCAGAGTAAATTATGTTTTTTTATTAAGTATTAATCACCGATTTGAAGAAGCCGCGGAAGATTGAAATGGGGGTCAGGGAACGTTTTTCTTTTTGGGTGTTCTTTCGGCTCTGTCACCACTTTTAGATTAAAAATGGTTGATAATTGTGAAGAAGAAGAATTACAAACCCGTGAACCCGTGTTACCTTTTTCGGCGCCGTGTATCCATTCCATGAAGCAACCTGTAACAAACGGCTATAGAGGAGTCTATCCTAAAACGGGGTTTCCGTATTGTTTTGTCATGTTTCCACCATGTATTTTATATATTTCTTGTACACTGTTCTTACGGAAACAAAAACCTATAGAACTGAAAAAAACTGGCTATGCTCACAAGACGCCTCTTTTAAGTGTCCGTATGTCCACATCGGGTATGTCCAAGCCTTACAATCTTCCCAAGAAAAAGGATTGTATCTTAAAAAAAAGGTTGTGGCTCATTTTTATTCCCACAATTTTTTTGTATCAAAGAACCATTTTATTGGGTGAAATTAATACTTGTTTTGAAAAAGGGGCCCATAAGCACGTATTTGCTCGTTTTTTCAATGCATATTTTTTCCCTTTTCTTTTCCTCTCTCTTCCTCTTCATCCCATCTGATGCTTGCACCCCGGCAACACACGTTTATGGTGGATCGCGGAGAATTTATGCAAATGCACTAACAAGTTGAATCTTTAATTTTTCCCATGCTAGCATTCCTGTATGCGTACGTTTATTTAGCATGATAATGCAGTGATTATATCGCCATCGAGTACTCATCAGTAGGGATCCAATTAGACCACTGGTAGCAGTCTGTTTTTGCCTTCTTGGATTGGTTGCCCCGCTACGTTAGTTCTTCTTTTGGATTATCGTACCTATAAACGAAGATTTATTTGCATCCATATCCCCAGCACAGCATTTCTCACCCACTCCATAATTTAGATGGGTTTGAAACCAGGAAAATAAAAATTAAAGGTGATCACAATGTTCTTGTGCACTAATTGTAAACTATTGTAAACACTGGTACTGCAAACGGTCCTCGCTTGCACAAACCCCGTCCGCCCTACGGTTTAGCCATCTATGATTGAGTCGATAAAATTGCCCGCGTATTTTAACAATTTTTTTCTTTTACTGATCGTCCTGAGGAAAATATTGGGTCATCTCAGAACTTGAATTCACCATTTACTGTTGAAGGTGAAGAGTACCCTCCTCTTGTTGATTTAGATTCTTGCTTGATTGATGAACCTTACCAATTATCTTTTGGACCTAGCAACCAATATTATTCTCCTACTTATCACGATGAATGAAATCTTTTCTGGTTTCCGAGAACGTTCTTTTCGTCGCTTTATTTAAATTCAAATTGCACATGATTAGGGTGAAAGTGGATGCAACTTGTTCGTGATAAATGCCGGTTTTTCCTCATTTTTTGACCAATTTAACGATTCTGACTGCGAACAGGATAACTAGCATATTTCCTCCCCCATATGCTCCCACTCATCTTCCGAAAAAAGCCTCTCTTAATTTAATTACGCCTTTCTAGATACAGGGTCCGTACAAAAAGTATCGTGACTAGTTCGCAATAGCCTCAACTGGTGGATGGGGGTCCGACCGGTAGCCTCGGTAGAGGGGTCCCCCATCACTCAGGCGCGCTATAGTTCAATAGCCTCCGGGCATGCGTTGAGACAGGAGGTGGATTTTTGTGACGTGTGATTGTTTGTGGTGTCGTCACGCCAGCATGGAGCCACCGTCGGGTAACGCTATGCTGTGAGGTTTTGCGTTAAACTCGGGAAATCCGCGTCGGAGACTCTAGGACCCATTATTCAGGCTTATGGGGATGATATCTTAGGCCGCACAAGAGTTTTTGAGTGGTACAAAATGTTTAAGGAAGGCCAGGAGGTCGTAGAAGACGAGCACCGCGTCGGACGCCCGACGGCCGCTCGAACTGATGCTCAGGTGACCAAAATGAAAAGGTTTTCGACTACAACAGGCGTTTGACCATCGCCATTATCAGTGAGGAGACCAGCCTTTCAGTCGGAATGGTCCACACCATTGTAACAGAGGATCTTGCGATTAGGAAAGTGTGCGCGAAGCTGGTGCCGAAAGTCTCGAGCGAGGATCAAAAACTGTCGCGGGTGGAAATTTTCCAAGAAATTTTGGACCGCGTCCAGGAAGGTGAAGATTTTCTCGAAAGGATAGGTCAAAAGGAGCTCAAAGGATATCGGTTCGACTCCATCGAGGCGGTTCAAGCGGCGACGTCAAAGGCTGTCAACAGTATTCCGGAAACCGACTCCCAGTGGGCTTTTGATGAGTGGCAGACGCACCGAACGCAGAGGGAATGCATTTTGCAGGATATTAAGTAATTTTATTGATCACTGTAATAAATTTTGATTTTTGGAACCAGTCTTGATACTTATTGTAAGGACCCTGTATACCTATCGGTTAAATAAGAGGGATGAACGCAATCAGATTTTCTCTCCTCCTTGTTTGATATTAGGCTTCCGAATTTTGATTTCCGCGTACAATTACAACGAAAGGGCACTTATTAGTCAATTTTCGCAATTAATTTAATATTCTACCATGGTTTCATCTTTCTCTATATTTACCTATGATAATGGCCATATCCCGTTAATTATGTAAGTGGTGAAAGTTAAGTTTTACTTACTTTTGATATGTGAAAATGAAGTATGTCCGGCGGATAACTCCCGATACATAACCCTATGTTCACACTCACCAACGCTACTTCGCCTTTGTGCACGTGCAAAGCAAAAAAAATGTTATCACATGCTTTATGATATTTTTCATTTATTGTTAAAAACGAATCTTTGAAGGTAATGCCAACGGCGATTACGTTTCCGACATCCTCTGGTTGCATAACCATTACATTATTTGCATCTCAAGCATTTAAAACGTGATCTTTTCGCAGAGTGAACTTTAGCACATTTGCCAAAGGTTATTATTACGTCAATTCTCGTGCTCTCGCTTGTTAGAGATCATGTGGTTCATGAGTTTTTGCATTGTATACGATATTATTTTAACAGCTGATTTTACCGTCACAATTTAGAGGTCAAAACCGTTAATTTCCTCGTGATTTGATTCCCAAAAAGCTATCGTCTAAACCTATCAATAACCTTTCATATGGGACAAAGGATTGACCGATAAATCAGCGTGAGAGTGTTTTAGTTTTCAATTTATTTCCCCCTGTTTGCTCTTGTCCAACACCTCTTTCGCCTCTAAAAATTCGTTTTCTCGTTTAACCAGTTTAATTATGTGTTTACTTTTCGTCCACAATCATATTTGCCGAGTAAACACCATCGTCCGGTTTTTCGCAATTATTACGGTCACCATGATAATGATGCAGGGAAAGCGTTTCAAAACCGCGTCCGGATATAAATGTATGTTTTTGTGTTGATTCAAACACGCAGAGCTTCACTGGTTTGAGTTTGGTCGGGTTTCGCAAACTTTGAGGAATGTTGTCGCGGAGAGGACGTTTGGCTCGTTTCGTGCCTTCAGAGGTGAATTCCCCCCCCTTCCGTTTAAAGATGGAGATGAACCGTAGTAGGAGGGAAGAGGATTTTCTCTTCCTCGGAAGAGGTGGCCTCGTGCTGCATGCTGGTATATTGTATGGGAAAGTTTTGAATTTGTGAATGATGTCAGGTGCTGGGAGGAGTCCGGCTGTCAAATAATCTGGTAAATTGGCAACCCTGATTTACCTCTTTACCTCGTATGTATCATCACCATCAGCATCTTCTAAAGGCGGAGTCTCGTCTTTGCAGCCATTGGTCTCTCTCCTTTGCCGTTCTTCTTAGTTCATTGTATGTTGTTACTCTCATAATACTTTTTATATCATCATTTTTGAATTTCTTTCTTGGCCTTCCTCTTCCTTTTTTCCTGTTATTTTCTCAGTTATTTTATTTTACATGAAGTTGTTATGTCTGAGAACATGTCCATCAAATTTAATTTTGCTTTTCCCCGAGGCAGAAATATTGGATAGGATTTCAATTTGAAAAATTTCATTGGCTTCCTTTCATCTTTAATTCATCTCAATGCTCACGTATGAACATATGAAGCAGGAGCGTAGTAAACGTATGAATATTTATGCTAAATGCATTCTGATTATATAAGATCAGTTTTTAATAACGGGATGGCTATAAATTTAAACAAAACTAAGGTTAAAAGATTTTTGAGAGACAGGAAGTTTATGTTGAGCATAGAAATGAGAGGATATAAACCAGGACGGGTTGAATAGTTAGCCAATTAAGGAAGCACGTGGGCTATTCAATAACTCCTTATGAAAGAATTAAGAACCAAATTATTCTGAGTAGCTTTTTTTTGCTCTTTCAATGTAATATCTTTTTAGCTCCAGGCACTTTTCCCAGGGTTTCTCTTACTAATTTTGGCAGTTCACAAAGTAGGATTTCGAAAGCTCTTCAAAATAGGAAACTGTTTTTCCTCTGTCGACCTCGTGTTACCTGAATCGTTTTCCGCCGAGCCGTTTATTCGTGTTTGGAAGTCAAAAAAGGCCACTGGGGGCCAAATCTGGTGAATACGGTGGATTGTGTAATAATTAAAACTTTAATTCAATATTTTTCACCATTGAAACTTCTAAGGTGTTCTCCCGTGCATGATCTTGATGGAAAAGAATACTTTTAATTGGCAAATGATGACTTTTTTCATGATTCCATCGCTCAACTGGTGCAATGACCATTCATAGTACTCTGCATTTATCTTTCGTTCTTTTTGAAAATAATCGATTTTGGGAATATTTTTGTACATTCCAAAAAACCGTGGTTATCACATTGTTGTGACCGATTTCACCGTTTTGCTTTCGTCGATCAATCAAAACCATATAGTGGGTTTTGTCGAACATTTCAACGGAAGTCTCCTCCACGGGACTTCCCGAAAAGTGTTTATCATTTGTCGATGTAAAGCCACGTTTAAACTCGTTTACCCAATTGTAAACAGTTGCAAACACAGAAGCAGATGTGCTATGAACTTCTTTTAACTCATCTTTGATCTCTTTCGGTGTTTAGCGTCTTAAATAGAAGTGTTAAATCACCGCAGGAAACCCATTGTGAAAGTTTTTCTAAATAAACGAAGATTTGTTGCTTCGATCGACTGTGAAAATGATAGCACACGATGGATATTGCTGAAACCTTTATACGTTTTCTGGTGAAGTATGAGGTTCACCAAAATCATACCTTTGCAAATACTACGAGCGACATCTCTTGAATGTTCCAAGAAGCTATTGAATGATCCAAGTTTCAATGAAGAAAGATAATGAACATTCTGGAGGATTGGGAAAGAGATTACGTTTGGCAAGAAAAATGTTTCAGGAGTATGGGGATGATAAGCAATATTTTAAATAGAATGGGTGCGGATGGAGGAAATTTTGACTGGTATTAGGAAGGTCACAACAGAAGGGGAAACGTTGGGGAGCCGAGGTAGGAGAATACAGTGAGGCGGAGCCATTTAGATAACATGAAGACAGGCAGAAGTTGCGAATAAATGAATAAAGGAGTCCCCCACAATACGTAGAATTGAGTACTTGTTAGGGATATAACCTAAACATCTTCCATAACCTACCATTAAAACATAGGAAGGGCCTTTGTAGAGCCTTTTACAACCTTTTAGAATCTTGTAGAACCTTGTAGAACACCTTTTACGATTATTGAGTTATTATTCATTTATTAGTATTTAACTTTACACTTACGTCAGTCGATATTTTAAAGAGTTCAATGAATTCAAACAAAAGAAAACTTTTTATTGATACCATTACGTAAACTCTTATAACAGAAATCGATAGATTTAAAAAAATTACTTGTATTTAAGAAAGAAAATTTCAAAAACAATCCATAGACAATTATAACTCGGCATTGTACTTCACGACTAGTATTGTCTGGAAGATCGAATTTTTTCCAGTCTCGCCCTAAACTATTGCTTGGCGTTTTCCGTAAAAAATTAATAGAATACATAGCCTGGAGTTTCTGCGTAGGTTATAATTCCACTTGATCAACCTCATTATCTAAAGGATATTGTTCACATTAGTTCGGTTATGTGGACTTTAGTTTTTAGTGCTATCATTTTAACTGCAAGGAACCAGAAAAAAATGATTCAGGCGAGAAGACGGTCAAGGGCAAGTTAAATGCTTACACGGGGGGCCAAAATTACTTTTAGTTGCTGGTTTGAAGAAATAAATTGAAGAAAAAGTGGAGATATCTATATAAGGAGATCTATTGAAAGCATCGTGCAAGTGCTCTTAAAAACCGCTAAACTATTTTGAGTACAACCATTAATCAGACAAGCGAGCATTTAACGACTCAGCAGCCGAGACCTCTACTTTCTTCGGCCGCAGAGATCTCCTCCTCTCGAATCTGTATCCCTTAAAGATGCTGCAAACTCATTTGTAATGGTTCATATCTAGGCAACATCGAAAACTGTATTTAATTGCAATAGTTTCCATTCTACTGAATGTTTAACTCCTGAGGGACGATGATTTTGCAGTAATTGTTGAAGTGAGAATTACCTTTGATTGGAGAAGTACAAGATGAGGCAACATAACTTATTTATTTAGCCTTAGTCCGAAAACAGCCCTTTTTGGCCTTTACATCGGACTATTAACAGTGAAAATAATGGAGACGATTACAAACACCCAAGCCCTAGGTGGAGGAAAACCCACCCAGGCGGGAATCGAACCCGCGACCCTTTGATTGGTAGACGAGGACGCTACCCCACCGCCATAGATGGCGGAAAACATAATTTTCTTTTTTCAAACCCAAAATGCTCTCAAATAAGGAAGTTACGTTGCCGCATCCTGTATTTTACTATTGAATATGGACGTGTACATAGGTATTGTTATAATATTTCAACGGTTATAAAATATTGTAAGAATTTATGTTCGATTACAAATTAAGATATTGCATTAATGATATTGCTTCCCTGATGTGGACTGGACTCAACCTTTCCATGCTCCCTAGCGGTCTTTTGCGGGGTGGCATGTATGCAAATTGAGATTGAATTATTTCCATTTTTTCTCTCTTCTCCGCTCTCTTTCTCCCTCTCAGTGAGGCGGAAGTGCGCACTCCGGATCCGGAAACATCGAATCGGTATCGCGGCGATCAAACGGCTGCCACTATAGCGTTTCCTTCTGACATTTGAGGGCCAATCATCGTCCTTGCAATTATTTCCACATTAAGCTCCACCAAGGTTTACTTCCGATTGCATGGTTTGCCCATTTTCCTCGCGCAGTTAAATCCCGCCCCACTCGAAACCTTAATGACTCCTCGGCTCTAAATGCGCCCCCCATCTCGCAGCAACAAGAATTTAAGTATCTCGACTTAGATCCTCTCGGAACGAAGGTATTAAGCTTCCGACTACACTTCGCTACCATTCGCGGAGGGACTGGTACGTTAATGCTAATACCGCCAAGGAATCAAACTCAGGGTCATAATAAGTACGGTTGTAAGACGGAATGAATACTTAAAATGTTACCAGACATTATTTCCTTGAAAAATGGTTTGATTTTTAATCAAGTAAAAGCTAGCCATCAGCAGTCTTCTTATACATCTATATGGTACTTTGCAAGCCATCAGCCAGATCTCTGGCAGGAGTTTATTCTAACCAGGCATGCAGCATCAAATCAAAGTGCAATTTATTTTCATTTACCATTAATATGATAAATAGTTCAATAGATGGAAATTAAATCGATATAATGTACAAGTACTACGGTATCTATATGTAACATATCTGACCAAGCATGTGATATTCACAGCTAGCCATACAGAGGAGAGTAAATAGGTGCTAGATAATATGTTGACTCCGCATCAGGTAACTTTTCAAGAAAGTTTTTCCCTACAAGGTCTTTGGAAGTGATTTTGATCTCTTATTTTTCGCGGAAAAAACGTATTCTGAAATGTTTTGGTTTTTCATTTGATCTCTTGTGATATATTTCCCATGATCTCTCCAGCTGCGGTGCGATGAGGCCAATAGCACATTTTGAACACCAGCACAAAATAAATCCGCTCCCAAAACATGCAAGAGATATAATATGTAATTAAACATTCGCCTCGCGACTGACTCACGAACTAGTACCTCTAATTATTCAGATTTTCTTCTACATTTATCTCTGGTATGATTGTTCCTTCGCGCATGATGGATATGGAGTATTGATTTCTTGGGGTTGCTAAATAAAAAGCCAATTAAGTGTAACTTATTCTCATCCTCAGATTACGATGCCTTTATCCTTGAATGAATTTCCATAGACTGAATGCCCTGATTGAGAAGCACGAAGAAATTGAAGTGATTAAATTAGGCACCCATATTCAAGGCAGCTTCTGAAGCCGGAAATCTAGAGTGATGAATGTTACGAAAGGCAACTGACTCATAAAGAGCATGCGTAAAGCAGGAGAGGGCACAAATTGCGTTCGCAGACTTTCGGAGTTCACTCATAAGTATCCGACTGCAGTTCTGGAGAAGGATTAGATTACACAATGCACTGCTGAATTGATTCTGGGCAATACCAATAAAACCTTTGGTCCTTTTCTGTCTCAGCTCATACGAGTATATCCACTTCCCTATATTACCGTCAGAAACGTCTCTTCTCCTCCTGTTCCTTCCGCATTTACACAAAATCCCCTCTTCTGCCAGAACCTTCATCGAACTATACCGTTTTCGTGATGTATGTACGTAATAATCCCAGCAATATATTTATTCTTAGTAATTAACATTTAATCTTAAATGAATTTGATCCCCGTAGATACGTTAGCATTTTTTTTCTTCTACACTCATTGATGGCTAACAAGTATCAATTTTCATCCATGTATTCATCAATTTTCACCTGCGGTAATTTTTACATTCTTGTATTTAAGTTTAATGCACTCATATTATTTCGTAATAACCTCAAATATTTCGTTTATATATATATATATAAACCATAAATATATATATATATATATATATATATATATAAAATATCTTCGAAATGGAACGCTCTTCGGCGACGCACAAATATATAAAAACACAGATGTAGATTTTTAGAATATAGAGACACAAAGAAAGGACACTCACAATTTGTTATTTGAGTGTCCTTTCTTTGTGTCTCTATATTCTAAAAATCTACATCTGTGTTTATATATATATATATATGTATAAACCATAAATTATATATATATATATATATATATATATATATATATATATATATATATAAACCATAAAAACAGTAACCAACCCGAAGGTCGGTTTAGTAGGTGATGGTAGAGTTCACCCAGTACCAAGCCCTATACGGCGTGTGAAAATTCACACACCAGAGTAGGGGGGCCAGTTCCTTTCCCTGTGCCGGTTATGGTTTCCCAGAAAGACCTGGTACCCGAAAAATAACTTTAGCTTGGGTATAGCTGCAGATTCCCAGAGTGCCTTGCCTGGGAATCGAACCCGTGACCCTCTGGTCAACAGTCCAACGCTCCCATATATATATATATATATATATATATATATATATATATATATATATATATATATATAATGGGCTGACACAATATAACACGAATAGAAAAGAATAGACGCAACCAAACAACCAAACCAAAAACCCAACACAAACTTTCCAAACCGAAATTCGGTATTTTCTCCTCCACTCCGGACCAGAAGAAGGCCTCACCTCCCAAGACATATCCCTACTTTCACCCCCAAACCCCAGAACACCCCAGTTTTATCTCCTCCCAAAAATACACAAACCCAACATCCCCTGTCGTCCTATAGTTTCCAGTTACAATTCTCCCACCGAAAGAATCTCCGCATTCCTTGACCACCACCTACAACCACTTATACTCTCCTTGCCCTCCTTCACGAAAGACACGTACCACTTCCTCGACCGTCTAAATTTCGTCTCTATTCACCCCACACCCAACCTATTTATGACCACCATCGACGTTACCTCACTTTACATTTCTATTCCCCATGCAGAAGGTTTATCCTCCCTCCGGCATTATCTTTCTCTGCGCCCCCTACCCCAGCGCCCCTCAACGGAATTTCTCCTCAATCTTGCCACTTTCGTCCTAACTAAAAATGCATTAACTTTCCAAAATTGTTTTTACCTACAGACAAAAGGCACAGCGATGGGAACGAGGATGGCACCATCATACACCAATCTCTTCATGGGCCATCTCGAAGAGACTTTCCTGTCACAGCAACCCCTTCAACCTCTTTTCTGGGTCCGCTACATAGACGATATTTTTATTCTCTGGACACATGGCTCTGATTCTCTCAACAATTTCTTATCCGCCTTAAATTCATCTTTCACTGTTAAATTCACCTCTTCCATTTCGGACTCCACCATCACCTTTCTTGACACAGACATCTCACTTCAAAACAACAAATTCACTACTTCAGTACACATCAAAGCCACTAACCATCAGCAATACCTACACCACACAAGCTGTCATCCTCAACACACGAAACGCTCGATTCCTAACTCTCTCTCTATCCGCGGACACCGAATTTGCAACACCACAGCCACTCTCAACAAATACCTTGCCAATCTACACCTTGCACTCCTCAAACGCGGTTACCCAGAAAAGTTACTACGAAATAAAATCCACCGTTCCACCCGACCACACACACCACACAATAACAAGCCCACATCTGACGCAGTACTCAACCTTTGCACCACCTATTACCCCGGATCGCACAGACTGAAAACCCTCCTTAAAGAACTGTTTCCAATTTTACATGACAATGGCGCGACCTCATCCTTACTACCCCAATGCCCATCTATCGCATACAGACGACCCGCCAATCTCAAAAACCTTCTGAGATCCACCAACCCTTTGGCGCCCCCCCCCGTGACAAATTTCCCAATATTTCCCCAACTTGCAATCGCCCCCGATGTAAAACCTGTCCTCTTATTCTGCCTACTCCCCTCTCCCTACATCCCCTCATTGACCCCTCACCTCGTTCCCACCCTAATTGCCTCTCAAAAAACATCATTTACCTTTTGTCACGCAAACATTGCACTTCCTTTTACATAGGCGAATGCATTACCCCATAATCCATCGGAATGAATAATCACCGGTACTCCTGCAATTCTGCCTCACTCTCTTCTCTTCCTATCCCTTCACACGCCAATTCCCACAACTTTTCATTCGACCAGTGTTTTGCTCTCAGCATCCTAGAATCCCTACCCGATTCAGCCACCAATATAGAGGTGAGAACTCGTGAATCCGCCTACATATTAGCTTTATGTTCTTTCAAAATTCCTACCCTTAACCGCCATATTTAATTTCCCTCCCAGCATTCCCTCCACACCTCCCCTCCCCGCCCATAGCTCTCCCCTCTCTCCAGCAATAGCATATTTTCAGTCTCTCTTGAAGAAGGCCTCTGAGAGGGCCGAAAGCTCGAACAATTTACCGTGTGAGTGTTCTTTTAATTGTGTATATTCTTTTCTATTTGTGTTATATTGTGTCAGCCCATTATTGTGCCGCTCGTGTGAGTTTTTCCGTACAATCGTTATATAGATATAGTATATATACGATATATGTATATATATATATGGGTCGCGGTAGTCCAGTGGGTGTGTGTATATATATATATATATATATATATATATATATATATATATATATATATAATATTATATATATATATAATATTATATATATATATAATATTATATATATATATATATATTTATTTATTTATTTGGTTATTTATGCTGACACACGCACAACTACCAAAATAAATGTCTGACTACATCATCCAGCGACGGGGCTGTTTGACTCCATCACAAACGTTTGCTATTCGAAAAAAACATTATTGCGTTCTTCCTTTTCCTTACTGCTGCGTATCATGTTGGGCAAGAAAGAGTCCTCGAACTAGGCCGTGGCGGTGAATAACCTTTTATTGTGACCTGTCACCTGAGAGCATAATAGTCTTCACAAGGAAACTCGAGTGGCCTGCGACTCTCTACGTCTTTAAGTCTTGCCTACTCTCATTAAATTGGAGCAATTGAATTCTTGCCTACTCTCTTCGAGGCTCAAGAAGATTCGTTCTAATTCTTCAAAAATACCCGTCACCGCTTTTCTTTTCTCGTGGCAATTTTTGCAAATCTCGCGGAACAAACTTTTGACTTAAACTGCACTTAACTTTGTCTGTTGCTGAGCTCCATTTATCCTATGTTTTGATTCTTCCGATCAACTGGAATTTACAGATTTTTTCTAACTTCTCAGTTAACTAAAAGTCTTAGAAGCAGGTAATTTGTAGTTACTGACAGTTGTGTCCCGTTCTGATATGATTAGAAATTGCTTGAGTGATTTATAAAGAATCGTTTTCGTAAAACCCATTAACCACAATGGAAGTTTGGTTTCAGAATGTGTATTCTATTATGTCTGGAAAGATCGGTGATATAATCATGCAAATATTTGTAAGTGTGATCATTAATTTTCGTACTCTAGTCTAAACATTTTTTTTCGTGTATTTCTCCTTACCGCCCAAATTCGAGTTGCCTTTAATGAAATTAGTACAAAGGTGAACTTTTTGTTAGGCCTGATTTTTTTCCCTAAAAAATAAAAATATATATGCTCTCTTATTCAGCTCGTCTCTCATGTTACAAATCATTAATAACGGAGGGAATCAGGTTTTCGGGAGCTTTCAATTCGTAATTGGATCGACTTGATGTTGGATTAGTGGAATTTCCCGGTAACCCATACGTAAAGGAGCGTATTCTATCAAAAGAGTCGGAGATCAAAGTTTAAAGAACTTTGAATTGTATCTTTATTCCGACTAAATATTAGGCTTTTTGTTTGATTAAGGGGTCATTAAGTATATTAAACAAGTGAATGGGTGGAATAAATTGAAAATACCACTAGATGAACAATGGCGCACACGGACAGAGAGAGAAAGCATTCATTGGGTCATTAATTTTGAAAAATGGCATTACAGCATATCTTGGAATCGGCTTTAAATGGGATTCTTGTGTGTATTTAAGGTGACTCGTTTCCAAGAATCGGGTATGGGGGAACTTGGAAAAAATAGAATGTAAGATGAGGCAACAGCAAATGACGAAATATTATATTTCTCTAAGGACGCTGCTAGGTGAAGTAAAAAATGAAATACGTAAATATTGGCGAATGATGAGAGGTCTGTGAAGGTCTATCACATTGCTTTGAGATATAATAAACAATAAATTTTCTGGTTTCACACAATTTTTACCTTGATTCTAGGGAATTTGGCAGCCCTTAAACTAATTGTCAATTTGGATCAAAAGCTACGTCAATGTCTCCTCCAAGCACGAACTTTATACTATCAGTTATACTGTACTATATAGTATCACGCTATACTATGCTATATTGTAAAACGATGAGAACACGTCTACTTCCATAACATGTAATTATTAAATTACATGTTAATTAAATTACGCCGTCAAAAGAAAGCGTGATATAGCAGTTGGTGCATCAGTACCAATACCAAGTGATAATGTTAAATTTCTTAGGATATGATCTTCATTAGGAGAAATACTCGGTTAGAAATGACTATCGAAAAGTTGAATTCGTTCATTAAATATTATATTCGAAATCGATATAAATACTAATATAAACGCCTGCTGAATCAAAAAGGCGACGGCAATAATGCAGTGATAGAAGGAGAGGAAAAGGAAAATGAATGCATTTCAAGGAAAGGATGAATTACAGAAAAAAATTTTCACCAATTGCTGAACGCCAAACGAAAAAAGTTTAAATTTGCAGTAACATCGTCATTATCGTCATCAACAAAACCACACCATTACAGTATTTCTATGTTACCTCAAAAGCAAATATTGTATTGATTTGTTGCAGTTTGGCATCCATCAAATTCCTGAAAGAAATCAATGGAAGCCATAGCAAAGAAATTCGATATTCTTTCCCCGTTACTGCGCATCATTTTGAATGTCTCTATTCCCATCGAGCAAGCGGAAGCAAAATATAGGGTTTGCGATTCCTTGTATAACCTTTTCTGCCTGCAAAATCACGATCTTTATTTTCCCACGGGAAAAAATTTCCAATACGTAACGTATAGCTCAATATCAAACCGATACAAGTTTTTCTCATGATACAAACGTCTGAAGGAATTTCGAAAGAAAAAATTCAATCTCAGCAGTGGACAGAAATAGTCTTCTGAGTGTAGTTTATTTTTTAAGACACGAATATCGTGACAGTGGGCTAGGGATGATTTGATCTGCAGGAGAAGGTTGTACGGAGTGAATGGATACTTTTCCTCTAAGGAACTGGGTGGTTGCATCTATTGGGTTTCGGGCGAAACTGGACCGGATTCATATCGTGAGATGAATACGGAGTCAAAATCTTTTTTGTCTTCCCGCGGTAGAAGATTTAAGGGCAATATCACGTTCATCAAGTGGCAGCTTGCTTATTCTTCTATATTTAACTACTGACTAAACTTGTACGTACTATAGATTAGGAAATCAAACAAGGAATCATATAGTACTCGTAGCTACTGGATTGGAATATTTATGGATATAACGTGATCAAGGCAGCTTGAATTTAAAAGCACATTCACAATGAAGTTTACGCATTAGAAGACAGGGGATAATGGTTTTGCATTATATTATAATGATTTTCATCAATTTAAAACGATATTTATCAATCCCAAGTCGGATTAAAACATTGCGTCAGATATTTTCTTCGGGTCTCTTGCCAATTTGCAGGGATTCTAGCACTGTCATATCCAGGGAAAAATAAAAAGGGGGTATATACATAACCAAGAGTATGGATGCAATGCCCATATCATTAGAAGTTAAAATGAATCGCTTCCACACAGTGACGCCTCAAACCATTCTATTCATTAGAAGTTGTTTGGCAAAAATGAAATTTAAAATAATATTGCTTTCATGCTCAACATTACTTTTGAATATCTGATGTCTACCGAGCTTAACTTCATCAACTGCAGGTTATGCCGCGGTCACAAATTTAGCAAAATTATTTTTAACATGATTTTTTGATTTTTATATGGAAAAAATTATGAAATTGTTTTTGCTCATGTTTTAAAAACTTGGCCCTCCATGAAGGTGTACTGGATTCGATGCTGAACACATCCCATGTGATTAGGGCGGAGGTCCGCCTGGGTGTGTTTTTTTTCCAAGCAGAGCCTATTGACTTGTGATAATTTTTGTTCATATTTTCTTGTTAAAAAGTTCGATGTGAAATACCCAAAATTTACTATCCAAACAGTACTAAAAATAAACATAAAATATTATTATAATTTCTGGTTATTAAAACGGACCTGGATGAGTCAATGCGTCCGGGGATTCCTTAATACATAGTATGTTAAGCACTCTAATTTTCGACAATTGCGTATTACGAGCAAACATATAACGGAAAACAGCGTAAGCAAAGACTCGAGTTGGTCGATGGATTCCACTCGTTTGGAATGATAAAACGTACGGGTTATCGCTCATTGAGAAGATTCCAAGTTTAACCTTCCCCTCGTTCACCGAAGCAAGCAGCGTGCAGCCAACCAACCCTTCCACCTTTCTCAAACCCCCCCCCCCCCACACTCATGACTTTTATAATATATCGTAAGCTTCTCGTCCTGGCAAACTGCAAGTTTTTCAGCATCGCAAACCACGCTCTCAAACATAACACGAGCGTCAGATGCTCACTCATTACAGCATTCCCGAGCGAAGTATCTACGGGAGTCTGAAGTACCTTCTCCTTTGGTAGCACTGTCGAAATTCAATTAGGGGCTTGCTGGTCTGTGCTCCTTTTGTTTCTCGTTCACTCGGCCAATTCTCCCTCCCAACTCACCCACAAAAACGCACACATTCAGAGAGAGTGAGGGTTTGATGCTCGACGATGTTTGCGACCTTCGCAAAGTTTAACACTGTTTACCAGCTATTAATAATTTCATCACGCGAGCATTCCGCCAAAAGCCCACTCCTCGCCTTTCCATTTTCCCGCAGACTTGCGGCGGAAGCTGAATATTCCCCGAGTGTGTGAGTTGCACGTAATTGAATACCTATCCGAATATTTCCTTGCCACTGCGAATCCGGGCGCTTCCCGGGCGCATATCTCGCCGGCATGTCTTTTAATGCGTTGCGGTCCCGATTCCGCCAGCAGCTCTCAAAGAACGTGACTTAGTGGGCTTGCTTAACAAGTTATTGTTCCATCAGGAACGCTTTAGTCTTGTTTTTCGGTAGAAGAAAGCGCTAAGCGTCACTAATTATAATTTGATTAGAATGAAAAAATTCTCCCACTGATTTTGATGAAAATGTATGTAATTATAATTCTAATTGATTGAATAATTTACAATCCTTTCGTGAAATAATTGTATTATTTGATAAACTCACAATTTTTGATGACTTTGGTTTGAGATGATTTCTTAATGAAAAGGTTAATTGGGCCGTCATACTTTTTGCTAGAAAAATAATTGGTTTAAGTTACAATTATTTCCATTCAGATCAGAGCTGATTGCAAGTACATAATTATAAGCAACGTTAACATAATTATAGATTTTATAAATCAAATTTTTAACTCATTTTTTGCAGAACTCACTTGGTTTAGAGACAGCGACTAAACACCAAGTGGTATTTTTTTCAAAACACAGCCTTTCATTTAAACTGATCAATCGTTTTTTATTCTTTTTAGAAAAGCGTATTTCATTTCTGATAAACTTAATTAAAACATTCGATCACTCACGGAAAATCTATTTGAATATGAATTATTAGAATTTTGATACATAAAGTTATAAGTTTCAGGCTTAACTTTGTGGAATTCCTTCATGATGAGGGTAAAAAATAACAAACTTTACACTTCCACATACTAGTGGAAGTGTAAAGTTTCTGTTATTTTTTACCCTCATTTGTTTCATAATTTTATCCTATTTTGTAAAGTCTGATAGAGTAAGTTGCAATGCATTGTACATGTATGCTAGTGAGTGCAAACTGCAACGACACAGCGTAACACCAAATGAAATATGTTTTATCGAAGGATTACTTCAAATCACTGAAGATAAATGGCGTTGCATGAGGGTCTCAAGAAAACAATTCTAAAAACTCCCATGAATGATGCGAGACACTCGTGGAAGATACTGACACGAGAGGGTTGAAACTAATGATCCGCACTCTTAGGCAGAGATGCCTGCTTGGTGTTTAACTAAACGGAAGTAGCTATAAAATGAAATTTAATCTAGAGTTTAAGGGCCTAGGAGGAATACACTCCCAATTTTTTTTAATTGCACCAGACAGTAAGGTAAACCACTTGTGTGTATAGTGGAACAGATTCGAGCCTAGGCACACACACTATTTGCTTCACACACTAGTAAATTGTAAATGACTACTTGACAAGTTGATTAACGAAGATTAATAGGAATAATATTTTTAGCAAAGTGGTAATGCATGGATAATCGTTTTTCATTCTCATTAAATCCACATATACGGAATGAGTAGAGAGCTGCCTTGTTAAATTACCAAAAACAATGTTCAGAGTACAAGAAAATTTAGGATTACAGGCATTTATGTCTGCAAATAACGCCGCATATTCCTACCAATTATCTCGATTTAAATTTCAGTAACAAGGCATAATTTCTAATCGTACGTACAAAAAAATGATAGTTTAAACACTCCCGTTCTAATACCTTTGTCTCTAATTTGATATTTATGACTCAAATTAAAGTATTATTTTTTTTAATTTTTAAAAAGAAAAATAGGAGTAGTTCGCTTGTAATTTAGTCTTGAAATTTTTACTTCATAATCTTTGGATAGCGATTGATTCTTTAGCAAATTCTTCCATTGATCTAAAAATTTGCCACTGGATTTATCTTGCAAATATTTAAAACCTACCTCGCCAGCGCTACCCTCCATATAATTAGAGCATAAAACCTAAGTCAGAAGAAAAAAATATGTTCTGCCGGTTAGGAAATCTCATTATGAATTGTGCCATTTTTTTAAAAAACGAACTCTTGCTGACGCCAAGTTTTTCTCCACCTATTCTTTTCTCACGGCAACCCTACCGCTGCCCTCATGCAGCGAAGGTGGTGGGTAGGCTCGAGGGTGGACTTTCGTGTGTCAAAGGAGAGGGTTGATTTTTAAAACGGAATCCGTGTTTTTTGTTTCGATTTGAAGTGAGACAAAACAAGAGAACGTGGTAATTTGAAACTCAAAAAGAACTCATCGTCACGTGTTATCAATCCTAGGATTGGTTTGTAGCAACTGTAAAGTCCAAATCCTACTCCAATCCGCCAATTCCTTCATTCTCTTATAGTTCCTCAAACAGACATTTTTCATATCTCCTTCACAATTGGTTTGTATGTATTCCCTCCCATTTTAATGACTAACTATATTAAACAATATTTCTGTAAGCAGCAAAGGATTTTTGACGCCACTGTAAAAGGAAGAAGAAAAAGGGAGGGGAATATTGAGATGGATTGGTGATTTACGAGGAAAGCTTATTTATCCCTCGCCAGTGGTCAGACACATTCACTCACATTTACACTGGGGGTTGCGGTATTTCCCGAATGGGTTTACAAGGAAATTAAATCTATTGCTTGGGAACTTATAAATAAACACTGAGTCACACCTGATGGTCCAAAGTGGTTTACGGGGAAGTTTTTCCTTCGCTAGGAACCGGCTCTGGGCTACCTTAACCGCTTACGTGGTAGCTACAAAAATACCGAATCGGTTTGCGAGGATATTAATCCAGACACCAGGGACCTAATTCGGGGGAATAATGCAAACACACACACGCACACAGGTATTACAGAATAGCAACACAGGGAAGCATGAAATGGGCAGAATATTTTGTGGCCTGATGGCGTAGTAGTAGTAGTTTTTAGGGCAGGCGACCGACAGCTGAGGTCATTTGCGCCATTGAGGATGGACAGGAAAGGATGAAGGGTGGAGAGAAACCCGGCGTCGGCATTAACCTACTCTTTACGAAAGGCACCTAGGGGTCCGCAGCTTAACGTCCCATCCGACGGACGGCGTACTCACTCAAAGTGCCCTCCACAAAGTACCTCAAGTAGGGATCGAGATACCTCTGAAAAATATTCAACACTGCCGGGATTTGAACCCGGGCCCTCTGGGTGGGAGGCCAGTACGATAGCCACCACACCGATCCCGATCCCCCTCCACAATATATACAAACTTACACCCAATAAATAGTGATAACTGATGGCGCAGTCAGTACCAAAAATGGTAGGAAATTAAGCCCTTCAGTCAAAAGAAAGAAACGAATAGAAAATAAAGGAGGAAGGGAAAAAACAAACCAAGGAGACATTATGTTATGAAAAACGGATACGCGTATTTTGATCGCAAGGTGTTCCTCTTCAGCGCTCTGACGGAGAAAGATTATTGCAACAAAATATTGAAGAAAAGCCATAAGAATACTGTAAGAAACTCAATTTATCCTTCTCCTTCCTATATTTCCAGTACTTCCTATTCATCCAGTATTTCCTCCTTTGACTGACCTTTGCTAGTTCCACTCTTCAATCACTCTTAGAAGTACAACTTTTTTTATTTCTATCTGATCATTTTGTATGTGTAAATTCTTTAGCGCTACCTTTCCATATCTTCCTGGCTACCGTTACTACTAACGTATCACGTCTCACATCTGTAGAAGTAAAAATTGTCACATGTAATTAAATGTTGGGGTTTTAATGAATTATGAATTGCTAGGTTCTTGTGTATGGGCTAATACTGTTCACCGTTAGTTTTTGTTCCTTCTCTTAGGAAGACTTAAGTGAATATAAATTTAGCAAGCATGCAGAGGACAATAGGGTGAAGGAACACCGCTTTTGCGATCCCAACGAGGTTACCAGCCACAAAGTCTTTCACGCCGTACGCAGAAATCCAAATAAAGTGAACATGGGCATAAACGATGTCGCATGGTGCAAACAGGAGTCAGCTGACTCCCTACTCACTGATCACAATACGGCGCGAAAGCTAGTCGTACTAAAAATAATCCCTTTGCGCAACTAGTGAGGAATTAATTGAAATTGCATTTGCGGATTTCCATTCCTTGCTACAAGTGCGCGTTTGCCCTCGTCCCATAGGTTTAGCTCGACTATGACTTTAGTTCGATTTTGAATCTCTTTCTCGAGACCGTTCCGTTTATTTCCGAATTTTCATCAAGAAAGACGGAAATGGCAACTACTATTGTATTCACTTAATTTTTACGCATTGATTATGTATAATTATCATTAAGGCATTATAATTGACTGTTTTAGCCGTTACTCTGTGGAATTTTTCCATCGTATAGAAAGAAAGAAAACACAGCAATTCCACATTTACACTTTATTTAGACGACCACTTTATTTAGACTCCTCCCCCCCCTCCCTCCTCCGTTCTCCCCAATCCACCCCCCCTCCCTGACTGTGTATATATACCCGCCCTCTACTATGTATGCCTTCACCTGAAGATGCCTAGCAGTGGTGAAACCATGGTCGTCTGAATAAAGTGTAAATGTGGAATTGCTGTGTTTTCTATCTTTCTATACATTAAGGCATTAATTAGGTAAACTTCATTAAGAGGAATTGAAATATTCTCAGGGAATAGAATAGGTTGGACAGAGCCACAAAACTCTTAGAATTAATGGGATTAGATCTTTTGCTTTATTCTGATCTTCCATGTCAATAATATTTTGGCAAATATTAACCACAGTTGAGCTGAAAATAATCTGCAAGCGAACATTCATTAGATCGTATACTGGGATCTAAGGTTTTTCTCTGCCGTTGTAACAATTCGTCCAAATAAGTTATCTTTTTTAGAGCCGGTTGAAAAAAGGACTACATGTATGATGAAATTCGTAAAGAAAAAAAGGTCAATTGACTCGGCAGGAATTCAGTCATGGACTTCCCCTGTGACTCGCATCATCCTGATTTTACTGCATCAATTTTTTATATTTTAAATTTCTCTTTAAGTCAGTGGTGGAGCTTCGTGGAATTATTATTCATAATAACAATTCCACGTTTAATAACCAATATATCTCTTAATTTCTGCGATTAATGATAATATGATATATTTTTACCACAGTGATCACTTTTACAGATAATACAACGTGATATGACTATTGTATGCAAAGAGGAAATTCTGTGGTGCAGTTTAGTACTATAGGCAGGGGCGGATACAGATAAGGACCGCGCATCCCGCGTCTAAAGTAAAGGAAGAAAGAAATATTAACGTAAATTTTGACGGGAATAACTCCTTGAAATCTCCCAGGGCAAATTTCAATCGATAGAAAAAAAATTATGTAATCTAATGTGCCACTATGCTGGTACCTCAAGTATTATTATGTTATTTCTCTCTCTAACAATGTAGAATTATTATTCTTTGTTTTAGAAACAGTTAATTGAAGGTAATAACTAAAGCTATCAACGTTTAACGTTCATTTGAAATGCTTACTTGACGCCAAAATTTTATTGACCGCTTATATTGGGTGTTTATACCGCAGGTTTCTCACATTTCTCCCCGTCCCTCCCCATCGTAAAAATACTGCCTCCCCCCCTCGGCACGGTTCTCGCACTCGTTCAATAGAGCGGCGCGTGGATTAGTATTTTCGTTGCTTTTGGAGGTTTTCGGGTCATTGGTTGCAGTTGATTACGCGGTGTACAGTTTTCATTTTTTATCGGCCTGTACTTTACAATTCACTTTTAAATTGTGAGGTGAAGCAGGCTAATATCAAGGAGTGGGGGAAGGTTTGTTTATTGTCTAAACGATTTTGATATTGCCGGCTCATTTGTTATTTATGAGATCAAAAGGCCTCGCTCTTATAATGTCATTAAAACGCGCGACCGGGCTGTGCGCAGTGATTACCGTTCCGGGGTTTTGGATACAATAACTGTCGGGCTCTTCCATAATTCCATTCCAAATGTTTGGCGACCAAACCACCCTCAACTAGGGAATGAAGGAACTTAGAAAAAAATTCGTTATACGCGTGAGCTTTATTTATGAGCGTTTCTCCGGGTTTTTGTTCGTTAGCGTTAAGTCACTCCTCCGTTTAAATTAAATTATATATATATATATATATATATATATATATATATATATATATATATATATATATATATATATATATATATACACACATACACACACACTAAGATCGCACTAGCGAACAGAAACACACGCAAAAGAAACACAGTTATTTTTGCACGTTTTTCTGTGTTATTGTTCGCTCGTGCTATCTTGATGTACATTTTTATTCGCATCGGTGAGAATTTCACTCAAAATTTATGTATATATTATTTAAATATAATATATTATAACCTGAAATAGTGTGCATTCTTATCAATCACTTCTAGCGTAAGTAGTTTGGTCAACACAAAGCATTTTTTGAAGGATTTCACTCCGCTGGTGCGTTGCAATGCCTCCGGATTCTTTTGAAGTTGCGAATAGTGAGGTAGGCGATTTTCACAGTTGAATCAGGTTCCTCTTCGTGCTCGTCTCCGTTGATTTGGCAGACAACGGGACACGCTTATTCGAGTCATCCTTGCTCAGGCGACGGGATGATGTGCAGCAGGGCGCCCATAGGCACACCCTCGCCAGGGCTTGCGACTTGGAAATTGGACACGACGAACGGCAGCGAAACCTTCCTCGTGTAGTGAACACATCATAAAGGCGCCCTCTTGGTGACTTAAATGGACTGCAGAGCCGTAATGAGATAGCGGAGACCATAATTCTCTCTCTAATGAATCTGTTTTTTTGGTCACCATGGTGCTCGTGAAGTTTTTATGCGGAAAGGTCTGGAACGTGCGAAACACTATTATAATCATCGGTTGAAAATATTTACTTAATGACGCCCGGGTATACATTAATTGATGCGTGAATAATTGGATATATTTTGAGTGCCGAAGTGTATACGTTTCCTAAAAGAATGTTTTCATGGGAAAAATATTTTTTCATACAGGTTTATCTTTCAGCAACTCCTTTTCCGTCTTTGAGATACTCTCCTGGAACTGATTGCCGGTATTTGTTTGTTTTGTCGCCAGGAGTGATAATATTATATCTCATAAGTTTTCAAGCCACCTCTTCGAGGCACGAAAGGGCTCAGAATAATTATTGAATACAACTTTGAATCGGAAATTTATAAATATCAAATAATTTTAGTGAATGTCATCTAAAGGGTGGGTTCTGAAGTTCCTCATTGTAAATCGAATAAATTGTAAAATGATAATGAAGAACATCTATCAAAAGTGCCTCTGGATATTTTCCGCTTCTCTTCGAAAGAGATTGATTAAGGCTTGAAAGCGTTCTGTCCCGAGTCTCTCACCATGGGAGCGTTGCTTTCAAGAAACTCTTTTTCATGCATGGACTGAAGTCGTATATCATTAACCCCGTTGACATTGCTCAATTTCTGCTTAGTAAGAGATATTACCTTGGGGGTGATGCCCATAGTTGTCACTCCCCAGGAAAATATTCATCAAAATCTAGATGGAAATCTTCCCACTTCATCTTTGACCAGCAAAATTGTTTTCTAACTGATAACCTTATTATTTCCGTAGAACGTTTTGTTTAATTTCCCATACAAATTGTATCAAAATCATAAATTATTTGTTTACACATTAGATTATGTACTTCTCTGGCTGTTTTCACATTTATTATTATTTTTCAACCTAGTTTTTTCAATTCTTTCTTCAAGCATATTTTGGCAAACATGCTCTCCTCTTTGTTTTATCCTATAATTCCATACTTTCCTGTCTTCTACGGTATTCATCTCCGTCTTCATCGGAAGAAATAGAAGTAATCATATATTTATATGTATATACATACATATATACATATACATATATATATATATATATATATATATATATATATATAATGGGCTGACACAACATAACACAAATAAAAAAGAATAGACACATATAAAAGAACACTTACACGGTAAATTGTTCGAGCTTTCGGCCCTCTCAGGGGCCTTCTTCAAGAGAGACTCTCTTGAAGAAGGCCCCTGAAAGGGCCGAAAGCTCGAACAATTTACCGTGTAAGTGTTCTTTTATATGTGTCTATTCTTTTCTATTTGTGTTATGTTGTGTCAGCCCATTATTGTGCCGCTCGTATGAGTTTTTCCGGACAATCGTTATATATATATATATATATATATATATATATATATATATATATATATATATATATATATATATATATATGTATATATGTATGTATATATAGATATATGTATATATATGTATATATTTGTATATATATATAATTATCTATGTATATAATGTATATGTGTGTGGGGACCCAATTGATAGTAGTAGTAGTAGTTTTGAGGGGAGGTGACCGACAGCTAAGGTCATTTGCGCCATAGGGGAAGGACAGGAAAGGATGAAGGGTGGAGAGAAACCCGGCGTCGGCATTAGCCTGCTCTTTACGAAAGGCGCCAAGGGGTCCGCGGCTTAACGTCCCATCCGACGGACGGCGTACTCACTCAAAGTGCCCTCCACAAAGCACCTCAAGTAGGGATCGAGATACCTCTGAAAAATATTCAACACCGCCGGGATTTGAACCCGCGCCCTCAGGGTGGGAAGCCAGTACGTTAGCCCCCGCACCATCTCGATCCCCCCCAATTGATTGATTGAATCAAGATGACGACAGCCGTGCTGTCGAAACGTAAAATAACAAATTGTGAGTGTCCTTTCTTTGTGTCTCTATATTCTAAAAATCTACATCTGTGTTTTTATATATTTGTGTGTCGCCGAAGAGCGTTCCATTTCGAAGATATTATATATATATATATAATGCACGGCCGTGATACAGCTCCCTGTAGTATTGGTTATATACTTTTTTATTACGCTATCTTTCAGTCTAGCAGAATTCATTTTTTCCCTTTATTCTTCCCCCCCTCCCGCCCGCTCCATGCCCTCCGTTCCCACTGCCCGAGAGAGCGAATCGAATGTGCATACCGCCCCTTCGCAGGGAGAGAGGTGATCGGGGGAAGACGAGACACAAGTGCATAGGCATGCATTATGCATCCCAGTTGTGTCTGGCCCCCTTTTGCCCTCCCTGACACCTTTTTCTTCCCTCATTTTCTCCTACTTTTTTGTAAAATCACCCCCTTTTCAAATGGAATCGATATTTCTTATTCCCATCTCAGCGACGGTGCGAGACCTTTTTCCCTCCCGGACACCCGTCTCCTTCTTCCATCTCTTATCTCAAGGCGTGCCACCTCCTCCCAATTTCCCCGACGCCCCTCAACGAACCCACTTCCTCGGCTCGGCCCATCTTCACGTTCTCCTCCCCCTCCACAGCCTCCCAATCTCCCTTGTCCCTCTCTGCTCATACAGAACATTCCCTTCGCCCTCCCCAAGCGAAATAACCCTTCCGCGTATCTCACCGTGATTCGAAACTGAATATTTCATCTGTGCTTATATAATTCCCCAGCGGGTCACGAATCCACCCACCAACCAACGCTGAAGGTATCCATGTTCCCCCATCCCTTACCTATTCCCTTCCTATCTTTACCTAAATTCATCCATCACCTCGCGTAAGAAGAGGAGATTCCCACTTTCAATATATTCTGCTCACTTCTGCCTTAATTATCGTTTTAATAATTTTGTTCGACCCCGAAGATTTTAGCTTCTCTTCCGTGAAAACTATTTTATGTACCCTAAATTACAGGGCTTTCCCTCTTATCATAATGCTCAGATGGTGGGTTAATTGATGTATGCTTTAAAATTCAATGCAATGGTGTTAATACTTGTGGAGAATTCATCAAAGGGGGCATTAATCTAAATTTGGCCCTATTATTTTCTCAGTCTTCGATGTTGTGTTGGCACTGAACGTTTCGCTGATGACTATTGCTTGGAAGACCTGAGTTCAATTCTTGATTATGTCTTTAAGTTTTGCTCCAACCGTGTGACTCTTCGATCACCAGCTTTTGATAGCGAAGTAACTGCACTTTCTGGATAGGTGGGAATTCCCTCTTCCATAGGATTTAGAGCGAAGTGCGTTCGTTCTACTCTCACCTTTTCAACCCAAACTTAAATCCTTCCTTTGGTTTGGTTATTTTATTGACGGTTGAGTTTTATTATTATTTCATTCATTCAATAAATATTTATTCACTAACACTCTAGTAAAACTTCAACTCTTCTCCTTAAAATCCAAGTTCAACCGAAGTCGAGCGTTCATGCAAAAAAATATGTTTTGTCGACTCCCTCCTGAGAGGCTGCTTCATTTCCATAATTGAATTCTTCCCTATGATAATTTCATGTTTTAAATGATCAAATGATTGAAATTAACATTTTACGAAGTAACATTATCCTGAATAATATCCATAATTTATTCCTATTATTAATGGGATTCTACCGTTTATGGCGTGTTTTGGATGGACGAATTGCTTATTTTTTTCTAACATGACTGGATTAAGCATTCTAGACTACGTAGGACTGTTTTTGTCATCTCCGTACACATTCTACCTCCCTCCTTTTTTTCTTTTCAACCTGTCTTCTCTATTCTATTGTTCCTTTATCGCTTGGCCTAATTTCTTTCTTCCATCGTATTCTTCAAAATTGCATTACTATTTAAAATGCTATGCGTCCCCCTTTCCTGCCTCCGTTTTATTTCTCCCAAAAACCCCTTTTCCCCTGTAACTATGCCTAGCACTTCCTCGTTTGATTTTCTATCCGTACATTTCACCTTTTCCACCGTTCTCCTAACTCACATCGCAAAATCCTCAAATCTTTCACGTTGTTCGATGACCATGTTTCCGCACCGTACAAAACAACGCTCCACATCAAAATTTCACCGACTTCTTTTTAACATCCCTATAAATGGCCTTTATCATTTATTTAAGTCGCGATTTATTTCTGATAATGAGCAATTTTTATCGAAAAACTTGTTGACGAGGTTTCCTTCGATTTCAAGTGATTTACGTAAATTATGACGAATAGTATTTAGATATTTCATTCAGTACTCCTGTTAGTTATTCGTTATGATATCAACATATTTGTATGTAACCTCAGCTTAGGTATAAATTTTATTCTCGATTGAAAGTTATATGAAATCAATTTATCAATGGCAGATAATGTGCCTGCGAAATTTCCGCATATTATATCATTAACTGTCGCCTTCTTTCTAGAACAAATTGAGTGCGGCAATGAGTGTAAGCCCCCATTTTACTGTTTCTGACTTTATAGTAACGGTTTAAAAGAAGTACAATGTTTGAAGCTTGCCTGTCATAGGATTTTCGGCTGATTGCCGTCCGAGAATGTTGATCAATACCACTTTCTTCCACAGTTCCTTTTCTACCACTTCTTCCACAGTGGTCCCATATCTTTTTAAACACGGATCTACACTAAGAGCTAAAGGACACGAGTTACAGAATTTGAAAACCTCTTACGAAAAGCAGAAAAACGTTATGTTTTGATTGAAAAATCTGCCAAAGACTCGCCATGCATCCATTTTTTAATTAAATATTTCGTCAGACAAAAGGTCCTCTTTGAATGGTATCTGGATCCATGTGTATCCCTTATTTAACACCATTCAACTCATAGAAAGCCGTAAGCAGGTTCTTGGAAGAGCATACCGTAAAATTCAATGTTTCTTGTTCTAAGGACGAGAATATTCCACTCTAATTTTAGTTTAAACTTCCGTGAAATCTTTTCGTCGCTATTCACAATTTTTTCGTATTTACTTCAATTTAACAGTTCAGGCGCTTTACGAGAGGCTCCCGGACAAAGTTGCAGGCGCTGATTGGCGGTAGTAGGTACTGTATAGCTGATGCACACAAGGGATTATAAGAGTTTTCCGTAATATTTTTCTCGTAGAACTTCCTCGTGTACCTCTCACACGATTTCCACACGACACCGTGTGCATTCTTCGATCCGAGTTGTCCTGCAAAAACTTCCCGCCCGTTCGAAACGGCACCTTAATAGACGCCCTGTTCACAGGGTCCCTCTTCATCCCAACTCCCACCCCTTCCCTGACCCCCTTCGAAGGCCGTGGTTCGCGAGAAAGCTCTCTCTCCAATTGTGCCCTCCCTTCCTTTTTCCCTTATCTCTCGTAATCTCCCGCGTCCGAACTCCGCGTCATCAATGGCTTCGTGAGGTTGCGTTCACCTCTGGCTACGGAATTATTTCCGGAAATTCACACCTCACCCAGTGACTTCCTTTGCTGTGAAATATTTTCCAGATCCGCAATCCTTTGGCGATTGAATATGTTCAGGAAGATGATGTTGAGGATACGCCTGTATGAAAAAACCAGAAGTCCCTTGTAAATACATTTTTTATCTTCCAACAGCAGTTTGAGTTTAGATCAATTGCTATGACATAACAAAAGACTTCGTATCACCTAGAATTACAATATATATTTATTTTTTAGCATTTCTTGTAATGAAAAGTCAATATAGTACAGTGAGAAACAGTTTTTTGGGAGAAAAATAAGTCTCTGCTATCCTAGAAAAAATTACTATCCTTTAATAAGAATCATCCTATCCCAAACTAGCATTTAATGCTTATTTGATTTTATGTTGGTAATAAAATTTTCAAAATCATTAATATTGTTTTATTTAAACAAAAAACTAGATTTTTTGAGAAAAAGCCAAGGAGACTAGATTTTCTTGCCAAATTTAAGTTGGCTAATAAAAGTGAGCAAAACAATATGAGTACTCATATTATGTGAATAAGTATTTCTTCAATTACGTAAATAATGAATATGAAACGTTAGAGGACTTTTTTGAAACAGAAAGAAAATTTCTCCTTATTTTAATGTGACCAAATCATAAGACGCAACTTAATTCAATATAATGTCTTCGGCCTTTCAATTTGATGCATTAGTTTACTTTCTCTTTTCTTCCGCATTTTATTGAAAAGCGTCTGAAAATGGGTTATGTCAGTTCTTCTGTTTTTTGATTCCAATTAGCGTGATTATTTTATTTCAATGGGATTTCAAATGTTTTCATTGTTGTTTCATTTTTATTTAACTTTGTTTAAGATAAAAAAGCTGAAATAAATGATTTACACGTAATATTTATGGTTGATGTTTAAGTCGAAGAACATTTTTCTCCTTAATAATGGATGAAGGGATTTCCTTTGATGTTTTTAGTCAGCTTGTTTTACATCATTACCATCTCGCCGTCTCTTTTAATGCGTTTTTAATGAACGCGCCATAGGGGAAGTAAGAATATTCTCGATTTATTTCTGAGAAGATTCAGCAGTCGTGTTTAGATTTAAATGTCGTTCTTTTTAACTCTCCAAAATAGTTATAACTACCTTGTTATGAGGAAATTTTTGGGAAATTTGAGAATCTCTATCAAAGAAAGTCCCTGCTTAACCTTAGGAAATTGAGGGCAGCGTATGTGTGAGGCCATCTGATGGCATTCTTTTAAAGGGGAAATCATTTTGCGTGGAAAATTATGGAATCCCTGTTCGAGGAAACTATTTTCCATCACAGGTATAATGATACGGTTATCTTAAAGAAAGCGATTGATCGACACGTCATAAATTTTTTTCTACTCGTTGGTATGAAAAAAAAATATTACAGTTTGCAATTTATATAATTACTTTATTTTCATTTTTGCCATAATTTTAATACAGCTGTAGTATAATAGATGAAAAGGGATATATATATATATATATATATATATATATATATATATATATATATATATATATATATATATATATGTATATATATATATTACGTACACAGAGTATTGAACGTAGAAATTTTTATAGATCTTAAATAGAAAAGAAATTTTTAGGCTTAAAGTAATATTTCTGGACACAGCGTAAAATAACGCTCATTCCTACCCTCAGCTAACTTTACAACTTCCATTGACGAAGTCTAATGTCACTATCGGGTAATGATTTTATAGTATTCCAAAACTTCAGTAATATTCGTTTTCCGTAAGCCTATTGTAAATTTAATGATCAATAATTTTACTCAATTAAATTAAACGATCTTTCAAATATTTTTCATGATTGTGATTACTACGATACTAATGTGATCACTTTATTTCAATAGTCGTCTTCATTATTTTGTTGTTTCAATGTATAACAATTCAACCGTTCAAAATCATTCGCCTTGACCGGGTTTTGAAACCAAACTACGACAGTAATACACAGTAGCGGATGAATCCGTCAAAAGTTACCGTTGCGACCTTTTCCGCAGTTTCTTTGAAATTTTCAGCGTTTTATTTTCGAATGCTTTTTACTTCATATTTTAATTCATATCATATACACATAATTATGGACACAAACACTTATCTTAAAAAAATATTTTCTCCCTATTCGTAATTCATATTGTAATATTAAACTTACGAATTCATTCGTTTGAAGTCAGTGTCACCAGTTGAATATGCAATGAGAGGGAAAGAGAGAGAAAATGAAAAACTAAGAATTATTCCGTCAAAATTCAAATTTGATTAAGCTGTTTTGGCCCCGCCTCCCTGCCATAACAATGTGGTAACATAGGGTCTGTTTGACGCGACGCTGCAATCATGCAGAATTTGTTTTTTTTGTTATTTTATATTTAAAATTTAAAAAACTGAAAATTTACTTTTTCTGATAAAACCAACATAAGATCTCTTGATTTAAATATTTTTCGAGTAAACGTTTGTGGCATACTCCCAAGTCACTACTCTGTGAAATGAGATAAGTTAAAATTCCGATGTTGAAAAGAGTGTATTTATTCTGAAGATTGAACTGCTAAATTATGAGCAAAAATTTGAAAACTATATTGTGATGAAAAATGAGCCAAATGATGTAATTAAATGATGCCATCCATTCAAAACATTACATTTATTTTAAAAAGTCTGATAAAGATTTGACAAAATTTTGAAATCATAATTAGAGTCTGAATCAACAGATCAGTCAGTCAGTCAGTCAGAATCAACAAATTCGACGCAGAAGTAAACGCGTGTTTTCTCGCACATCGGACGCAAATGATCTTCACTAAATCTTGAGTTTTTGCCTTTATTTCATATTAATATTTAAGTTTAAAAAATCCTGCCATTATTTTTGTAATAATCACGTCTTAAAGCAACTTTAGATGGGAAATATAGTGAAATCACTACAATTTTAGAAATAATTCGAGACAAAACACAAAAAGGTATATATTACTTACTTGTATGTGCAAATCAACGCGTGCAGGCCTACGAATGCGACAGCAACGCTTCCAACGGTGCATATTTATGCACCTTTAGTAGGGTTCACTATCAACTACATATGGCTGGGTGACCAGCGGTTCGTTATTAATTATCTGGAAGTGGGAAATAGTTCAAATGTTATCTATTACAAGGCGTTTGGAAAATTCGGGCATCATGAATATTGTGGTCTTAACAAGTTCACTTTAAAAAACTGACCAGGTACACGATAAAATTAGAGTAAATAGTGAAATTAACAAATCTACTCAGATTTATTGGCTATTTAATCAGTTACGAAAGTTAAAACACGTCAAATTACTATTTTTGTCTTAAAATACTGTGCAAGTAGGCAGGTTTGTGACAAGGTAGATAACTACAAGAGTTTTTCAATAAAGAAGGATAATAGTTGTTTTGGTAAAATGCCTATATCATTCAAATTTTTAATTAACTTTTTCAAAATAGTACCCATTGCATGCAATACAGACGTACTAGTTTTTATTGAGTCTTCGAAGACATGCTGGAAGACATTTATTGGCTAGATCCTTAAACATTCCCTGAGGAACCTTCACCACCGCTTCTCAAAATGATTAGCCATTTCCTCGGGTTCCATCTTAATAATAGTTGATTATATCAAACGTGGTCGTTGAAGCAGGAGGATAGACGTGGATTGGAGACTTTTGAAATGTGGTTGTGGAGAAGAAAGGAACGGTGAAATGGACAGAGAAGAAAACAAATGAGGAAGTACTTGGTATGGTGGGCGAAGAGAGGGGTTTGTTGGGAGCAATCCTATGGAGGCAGGAAAAGTGGATGAAGGGGGTGTTGACCGGCAGTGGGATGTTGAAGACTGTGATAGAGGGGAGAATGTTGGGCAAACAAGGAAGGGAAAGGAACAGGATAGGGATGTTGGACGGGATGAAGGGAGGAAGAAAGTACTCAGAGCTGAAGAGGGACCTGATGTAGAGTAGGATGATGGATTTTGTGTTTTATTAATAGTCACCAAATATTTATTTGGTAATTTTGTCCATCCAAATCTACCTTTACCGGTAGATTCCTTATAATAAAAAATGTATCCTGTTTATAAGAATTTTAGACCATCTTATACCTTCAATATAGAAAGAACAGACAAAAGAATTACTAGGGGAAAATATTTGTTTGAAATCAAAGTAAAAATTGCTTAAATTCTTCCCTTACGTGTCGGCAAACCAATGACAATGCCTCCGCTAGTGGTGGTATACTTTCTCTAGGGCAACAGTAAGGACCCTCCTTCAGGCACCAAGTCATTGCCTCTTTGACATAATCCAGTGGTCCGAAATGGTACTCAAAGGATTATACTTTTGTCGTACTTAAAGACCTAAGTATCGTCACCAGTAGTCATCTTTTTCCAAAAATTCGTCACTTTCACCGTGGTCCAAGAGATCCAGGGCAAGATTGTTACACAAGCAGTCTTCCGACAGCACCTTGAGAGCCATCTGGGTACGCCTTTCTCATGGCTAAATCTTTGTATGAATGCAATGATCTGTGGTTTTCTGAATATTACACTCTTCTGCTAACATCCTGACATTTAGAAGTTAATCAGAATTGAGCATGTGTCTCACTTCATGAACATTTGCATCAAACTGTTGTCCAGGGCGTTTCTTATCGTCATCCTCCACGTTACCCTCCCAGATTATCCTGCGCAAGCAGAAAACCCTCACACGGGACATTTCTTCATCTCCAGAAGTATTCTTAACCATGCTCATGGTGTCCGAAACCAATTTTCTAAGCTCAATGATCAATTTTATCGCATATCATTGATCCATGGAAAGTTGCATCGTGAATTCGTGACATGATCGTCGGACAAGGGTCCAGTCTAGCAGCCTTCCGCGACCTATAAATGATTTATACACTTTGAAATTTTGCGTTGCGTTGTGACTACAGCTAAACCTAACAACCGAGCATATGTGTATGCTATTGTGTTTTAAAATATGTGGATGCCAAATGCATAATCGATCTTAATTGGGCAGCCATCTTTGAAGGCTTATGCTACAATATTCATCTGGGACTATTTTTTCCTTGCTACAGGGACGTATTGGACTATGAATATAGCACCCCTTCCTGGAAAGCTTTAGAATTTGACCATATTTTCTTGTTTTAAATGTACCATATTTTTAATAATTTCTCCAACAAAAAAAGTACCTTTCTCTCAGGTCTCGAACGATGCTTGACCGTTTTTCGTGCCACTGTCATCATGTTAGGCGTTTTCTTGGTAACGGGACGTTCCCATTGACGCGCTTCTGTTCATTAACCTTTGGTAGTACAAATGTCTGATTTTAAATTGGTTTTTCATGTACTGAGAGGATTATCATTCCACGGATTGATGATTGCTGTTCGGCCATATTCCTTGTTAATTCATTTTGCCATTGGATTTTTCTTAAAGTGCCATGTAAATACATTCTGTAGTGCCTCTACATTCAAATCGCTTCAGTGAAATGTCATAATTAGTAGATTCATTTTTTCTAAAGTACGTTTTCATGTAAATTTCATGAGGAAATGACGATATGGCGTTTAAAGACCCAATAGGGAATTATATAATTTCAAGTAGAAGTGTTGTACAAAATCCTTTTATAACCTTTAGTCGTTTCTTTCGAAATTATTTAGAGTACATATAATAATTTGAATGATACCTTTTTCCCAATACTCTCTTACATGTTTCCAACTCCCTCAAATAATTGCCTTTTGCGGTATATTTCCTATGTTCCCAATCAATATTTAATATTCCTTCCAATTTATATATATCAATTTTATTAAACATCAGGTAGTGATGATTAAGTTTTTCCACCTTTCCATCCGCTCCACCTTGATGTCTCTGCTTCATAAACCATCATTTTTAGAATATAAATGAACAAAATAATCAAAAATATATGTTATTTAGAGACCTAAGGTCACGTTTTCAATTTAGGTGAAATAAGTGAAAAATCTGAAAATTACTTGCTTTCAAAATTCACTCAAACAAATTACAATTTGTGGAAGGTTGATGACAGTTAGAAAATCACAACTGGCGGTCGTTTGGTTTTCAAACTCAGTTAGCAAAGGATTTCGTGTCGTCATATATCGTCTTGTTGCTTTGAGTTTAGGCGTTCTCACAGGTAAAATATATATAGTATTTCTTCTTTAACGTTATTTTTCCGAAAACTTCCAATTTTAATCGTCGCATTATTCCAAATATTCGAGGAGGTAGGTTGATCGGATGGTTTTTTTTAACCTGGGTCTATTAAATTTGTGTTCGTATTATTTCCGCACGAAAGCGAATCTGTAAAACTTAATTCTTCGGCTCAGAGGCCATTGCAGCCGTTGCAGACGGCCTCTTTGGCCCTGCACCCACTCTGAATGAAGTTAAACATAGAGCGTCATCAATTCCAAGTTATGACTGGTAAAGTTATGGCCTCGCTCTAAATAAAAGGGAAAAGGTGTGTTTCAAGTTTATTTTAAAATCGACAGCTCTGGTTTAATTTCTGGAATCATTGCGACCAATCCTACTTTCTAAATCCATTAACCTAATTAGTGCAGGCACTGTTCCCGAATGCCATTCCTTGACTCAGATATTTAGTCAAATATTACGGCAATGTTCACATTTATATTTAATACCACGGTACAACAGCGAGTTTCCAGCCAAATTCTAACCGGAGCAACGAAACTTTTAGTTCCTTTAAGCTCACATTGGACGGTATTATTTTGTAAACGATCTATAATATCAAAACGTGCGATTTTCATTAACTTCATTAAAAAAATTATCTTTTAAAAATATTATCACTCGAGTTGACTGAAATTGTTATCAATTGTAGCTTACTAGCTTATGACTCCAGCACTACACTCTACTGAATTCCAAAACACTAAGCAAAATGATGCAAAATATTCTTCAAATCTAACCTAAATGCTGTAACAAGTCATTATTTATCTCTCTGATTTCTTTCTACCTCGATTAATTCAATCTAAAATGCCTATTTTTCCTATCTGTACCTCAAAACCTAATTTCCATTACTGTATATCAGTATCCTAATATCTCTCGTTAATACTTATCCTGACGCATCTACGTATCCTGACTTCTTCGAATTTCTCCGGGCGGCTGTCTCTCTTCCACTACCACGCGTACTGGAACTTCACCTTTAGTTTTCATTTTAATTTTCGTTTATTTTTTTTTCACAAGTCTTCCTCACACACCCAAAACTCAAACGCCTCAAATCTACACTCATGCCTTTACATTAATGACAACATTTCTGGGCCATATAAAACTACGCTCTGCATTAAATTATTGAAATAATGTTATGGACTCCGAATATTTCTTTTCATTTTCCCCGCAAAATCTACGTTTTTTTTTCGTTTTAGGTGAGCTTAATTCAAAGAGATCACCCGAGATTGGAATTTGAGACTGTCCGATCGATAAAGACGGCAGACACCTACGCCCGATCTTGTGTAATGAACGCCAGTTTTGCGGAGTGGAGAATGCTGGACCGAGTTCACGGCTCCCCCGCCCGCACGGTGCCCTCGTCACTAATCGTCGTCTTCTTCGTCAAAACGTGCGTGGAGCAAATGGAGCCCACCCTCAACCCCAGGGGTTCCCCCCTCCTCCTCCCGCACCCTGCCCCCTCCCCGACACTCTCCACACACACAAAAAAACAGTCTCTCTCTCCCTCGGCCGCCGTCGGTCCAGCCGCGTGTTTAATTACGCCACCATGGTTAAGAGAGGGAGGTCAGCTCTGGTAGAGAGGGGGGAGGTTTTTGTAAACTCCCGAGTGCGGGTGTGCTTTTGGCCGGGGTGGTTTTGGGGATGGGGATGGAGGACCTGGAAGTCGAGGAGGGGGTGTGTGCGTTTGGATGGGTACGTATGTGGGATGGGGGTTACGCGACAGATGCATCGTCCCGGACCGACTCAACCCTCTATTATTTGAGCAGCGTGTATATGTGTGCTCTCGTCCCTCTATCCCTCCCCACCTCCCTCCGCTTCGCCTCCGAGATCGCTATGGTAACGGACAGGGGGGAGGACATTAGCGTCGGTTTGGACTCTGCGGTCTTTACCTTTTCGGCCTCCCTTCCCCTGCGCTCTCCATTCGGTTCGTCAGGGATGAGGGATTGGAGGGGGTGATAGGGAAAGGGAGAATCAAGGCTATTCGGGTCATGACCAACTTAATGTGATGGAGTTAAATGTTATTATGGTCCCAGTTTTTTTTTAGCGTCTGAGAACTCTTTAAAGAGCCTATCAGTCAATCTTCAAGTTATTTCTTGTCGCAGATCATAACCTTTAGAGATTATTGGAGTATTATTTAACGTCGAAATATTAATACACGAGTTCGAATAATTCAGAAGCCATCATCACTAGATAATTCGTAAACCGAAACTATCGAAGGGTCCTAAAGTCACACTTCATCAATCTAGTGGAGTTTTACTCACAGTTGTACTAGAACAAATGGTTATAGTGGAAATTAGTGGCGTTTAGTTATTATTAATACTGTGATATTTTGCCTTAATTCTGAATATTGGGGATAATGTACAAAAGTGTAGGACAAAAACATGAGTCTACTGATGTTTTAGCAATCTATGAATGCATTTTCGACGTATTTTGAAATAACATGATGCTGAAAGTTATGGTAAATCTGAATGCAGCCTTCATATACGTCGGAAGAGGAATAAGATTAAATTGGGGGGTTGTTGTTGTCCAAAATCTGTAAGATCTGGTTGGGATTTCGTTGAAACCCCATTTACATGACTTAATTATTTGCCCTCGGCTTTTTTCGCAGGTCATCTTCCCTTCTACTATTCCGTGTGCATCATGGTGTCTTTTTCCTCTCCACTGTGTTGTGTATTTTCTCGTTTCTCATTTAAAGTTTTCATTTGATATTCAGCTCCTGCCTCAAGCTCCACGTTTAGAAGGCTAATTTCCCTCTTCGTCAGCCTTTCTAATTCGTCTAATCCATACAGCATGTACAAAATTTTCGGCAAATGTTTTCAGATATTGATTCCTTGTTTCTAAGCTTGTCTTCCTTGAGTGTAGTAGTTATCCCCTCGTGGTTATGGCCTTCTTAGCTTCATTTACTTTAAACTTGATGTAAATAGAGATAACTTCAATTTGACTCTTGTTTTACTACGGAAACACTGTCGTTGAAGGAAGATGATGGTAGTAGATTGGACACTTTGAGATGGGGGTATGTATAAGAATGGTAAAGGTAAAATAGACGGGAAGGATAACAGGGAAGAAATACTAGGAATAGGGGAGGACGAGACGGTGTTGTTTAATAAATCCGGAGTAGTTAATAAACGTGAATGCAGAGCATAGATTATAGTAGAGAACGTTAGGCAGGCAAGGTAAAAGGGAGGAAAATAGTAGACACCCTGGACGGAGTGAAGGGAGGAAGTACTATTGTGAAATGGAAGAAGGGTTGATTGTAGTCTTGGGTGCCAGGTTGTTTCTTGTAAGTCGAGGCTAAGAAATTTGGCGATTTTCTGTTGATAATAATCAAAACTCGCCCTTTAGCGGTTGGGTAACTCACGGTTATCTACCAATTAAAGTAGGTTTTTGATGGAAACAAGGTACTCGAACCAAGTGGTAGAGCGAGAATTACTTTGTCTCTCTAAACAAAACAAAACCGGAAATCAAAAACTTGCAATAGGCTCCTCTTCAATGATGCATACTTTCTTCCCTCTTTCATACCATCCAGCATCCATATCATACTCCTTCCTCTTCCTCACCTGCCTAACATTTTCCCTTTCATCAGAGTCTTCAACGCCCCATCGCCCATCAGAATTCTCTGCGTCTATCTTTCTTGCCTCCCCTGGGTCTCTTCCAAATATTTCCCACCATATCAATTCCTTGTTTGTTTTCCTCCCTGACCACTTCAACTTCTCCGTCCTTCTACCCACCAAAATTACAAAAGTCTCCAATCTATGGTAATCAACATTCTACAATTACCATGTTTCCGCACATTACCAAAACGTGCTTCGTATTTAAGTTTTAACTAGCCTTTTCATAACATTCTTACTAAAAGACCCTCTCATCAATTCCTTCCTTCTTGTGGGAGCTTCTTTGGCCAACATTCAACTTTCTCCTTATATCTCAACTACTTTGAACCTGTTCATCCAGAATACATTCGACATAGGTAAACTGTCCCACCTGCTCTAGTTTTTGCCCTTCAATTTTAATATTTAGCTTAGCTTTTCTTTTCCCAGAAAACCACATAATCTTTGTTTTATTCATTGTTTTTTGTCTCATTCTATAGCTATCACCCTGACCTTTCAATATCCACTGGCCAGTTTTCAATCCCATGACTGACTAGAGCTTGATCATCCGCAAACCTAAATGATTTTATGGCTTTCCCATCAACTTCCATTCCCAACTTCAGTTTCTCCCATGCCTCTTTTCTTCCACATATAAGTACGTTGAGCAGCAAAGGTGATAATGGATACCCCGGTGTTAATCCTCTTCCTAATACTGTTTATCCGCACTGTCCATTTACCACTCGTACCTAAGCAATATGATACATGAACAGATTGATGAACGGTATCCTATCCCTCCAATAATCTTATTTTCTACATTACGACACATTCACTTGTTCTATCCAATTTGTTTTATGAAACGTTATTTCGAAATTCACGAAATCCTGCTTGTATTATATTTTCCTCTCTATTACTGACCTCATTACTGCTCTGGTACCACGCGTGCCTCTCCCCTTCCTGAACCATATCTGATCATCCCCTAAGTAATCATATTCCTTACTCTCCATCCTTTTGTTGATGATCCTTAAAGCCACTTGACCTGCGTGCGAAATCAGACTTACCGTTCTGTATTCCTCACACATTAGAGGCTTTACCTTTTCCAGAGTAAGTAGTAATACTGATCTAATTCTTCAGTCCAAAATCCTCCCTCATATATGCTGCAAATTTGTTCATAAAAACTCTTCCTCTCACATTTTCCTAAATCTATTTTAAATTAGAGGGATATTATTCAAAGGCTTAGGTTTGTCTACCCCCACGGCAATATTTGATTTTCATTTCCTCAATGTCCTTCTCTATCTTGCCATCCAATAAGCCTGGACCTAAGCTATCCTCACCTACGTCATATTTTTACCCTATACCCTTTACCCCATGTCTATATTTGTTGGTGTAATTTCTTTACCATCCAGTTCCTCTATGTATTCCCTCCACTTAATTTGGTTCTTTTCTGGTAGAACTAATAATAAGTAATAAATATAAATTAATAAATATAAATTAATTATAATACGTATAATTCATTACATTATGAAATAATTCGTCTAGTTCCGTCCATAAATTTATCCTTGTATCAAGGAAAAATGATCTACTTGTCCTAATTTCCTGTCCTTAATCTTAACAAATGTCTGTGCCTGCATATATTGGTCTTTTAGTTTTACTTATGCCACATTTATATTAAACTCCAGCCGTATTTCTCAATTCTGTTCAATAATTAATGCCTCTTGCCCAATTGGTACGTATAACTGCGATAATTACACACCCAAATTCCCCCAGTTTGGAGTTTCGATGGAGAATAATCTTTTGCAAACCTGATTCCATTCGAATTCTATCTCAGTGTACCAACTGTACAATCATTGTTCATAAATCATTCGAAAGTAAAATTTCTGCTTAATAGCAATCGAATGTTTGGGTTGTTCAATTTATATTAATTTGGTACTGCTCTCCTAGCAACCACAAGCAAGTGGATTATTAAAAGCATTGAGGGACTCGTGAATAATGCGTGCGACCCACTCTTGATCCAATGGTCACATATGTTCTCATCTACGAAGTAAAGTACAGCCACGGGGTGGTATAACGCCAGGCATGCGACATCAAAAATTAACTTTGTCTTAAGAAATATGTCAATTATTATTAGGGAGATATATTAGTACCCGAGCAAAACCTATTAAAATCCTTTTGGTTAACAAATTAGTACTTGATTTGGATTAAGCCAGTCTATGAAAAAAATTTTAGAGAAAAAAATTCTTTTCCTTAACTTGGCCAATTTTGCAACATGTAATGATGGCAGGAAAATAATATTTCACAAATATATCCCTTATTTTAAATAAAATCATAAAAATATAAATTCATTCATTAAATGCTCAGGCTTTATCTTCATTGAGATTACGAGTATCGTGTCGATACGTCAACCATCTCCGTGCTGAAGTTACGGGATGGTATCGCATTAGGTTCTGTCAAGTATTCAACTACGAGGGTCATCCGGAAAGTAGTACCCGTTCGTGCCGCATGAAGTGCTGACGACGCGAGTAGCCGCTGGACGAGGTCAGATAGCTTCAGTGGCTTGTCTGCCTTCTCTGAGCCAAGTTGCGTGACGCTAGCATTGCCTGTGTTGTTTCTGTGATTGTTTACAATGTTTAAAAAAATTGAGAACGCCGCCAGTTGTGAAGTGAGGGCAGTGATTAAATTCCTCAATGCAAGAAACGTTCGCCCATGTGATATTCATCGCCAATTAAAGGAGGTGTATGGAGACAATGTAATGGACGAGTCTTCTGTTCGGCGGTGGTGTCGCAACTTCAACATGGGGAGGGGGAACACACACGACGATGAGCGTTCGGAGAGACCGTCTGTCATTACAGACCAACTGGTGAGCTCAGTTGACGAATTCTTGAGGAACGATCGGCGCGTCACAATTGATGACATCTGTGAGCATTTTCCCAATGTTTCTCGAACAATTGTTCATGAAATTGTTAAACACCATCTGCATTATGCAAAAATTTGTGCAAGATGGGTCCCTCGCGTATCTCAATGAGCTGGCGGCGAAGGACTATGCAGCAGGAATACAGAAACTTGTCACACGTTATGACAAATGCCTTAATTTGCTTGGAGATTATGTTGAGAAGTAGTTTAAAGTATCCTCTTTCAAATAAAATTTTTTATGTTTGTTAATATTTACTTTTGTCTCTTTATTTCACGAACGGGTACTACTTTCCGGATGACCCTCGTATTAGCCAACATATATCAGTGTGAAACCTGTAATACATCTTTAAATTAATCCTTAAATATCAAATGATTTTCAAGCTGGAATTCAATTTTTTTCCGTTTTCCTTTGGTAAAAATTTAATTGTATCAACCAGGTTCGAGGGAGATTACAATCTCCTGAATGACCCTGCTAACTTAGCACAGCAATTACGCAGGAGGTATTCCAGGTATCGATACAAGTGGAACTCGTAGAATGTGGGTTGATTTCTTTCAAGACGCTTGACCCCCAGCAAATATATATGCATTCAGTCGAAATTAAAATATTTGGTTCATGTTAACTTATTGCATTTGTCCTGTGTGCTAACCAATCCTACCCTTTTTTCACAAAACTGGTTCACAGGTTCTTGTTGATCGTTGATCACCTCTGGTATTTCATTCAGGCGCATAAATTGTACTTCGGAATATTTGTATGATGTCGCTCAAAGTCACCTTTAAAATGACGTAGGGATTTCAAATGAATTTCCGTAAAATCAAATATTCAATGTAATTGTGGGTATTCCAGTCATGACATTGATTCCAATGAAGATATTTATTACTAGTTTCATATATAGCTTTGCATGAATGACTGCCTGGACGAAGTCATATTTTTAAAATTGGAATTTTCGTTTCGTGAGAACGAGCGTCTAAATTTCATTAGTTTTTAATAATACATACTAAGGACCATTGAATATATATATATAAAATATATATACATATATATATATATATATATATATATATATATATATATATATATATATATATATTTACATACACACACACTCATATATATATATATATATATATATATATATATATATATATATATATATATATATATATATATATATATATATATATATATATATATATATAAACACAGATGTAGATTTTTAGAATATAGAGACACAAAGAAAGGACACTCACAATTTGTTATTTTACGTTTCGACAGCACGGCTGTCTTCTTCAGAATCACGGCTGTCGCCTTCTGAAGACGACAGCCGTGCTGTCGAAACGTAAAATAACAAATTGTGAGTGTCCTTTCTTTGTGTCACTATATTCTAAAAATCTACATCTGTGTTTTTATATATGTGTGTGTCGCCGATGAGCGTTCCATTTCGAAGATATTTTATATATATATATATATATATATATATATATATATATATATATATATATATATATATATGTGTGTGTGTGTGTGTGTGTGTGTGTGTGTCTGTGTGTTCCTGCAGGGAAACATTTGATAGTGATGGGGGATTGGAATGCGACGGTAGGCGAAGGAAGAGATGGTGACGAGGTCGGGGACTACGGTTTAGGCACGAGGAATGACCGCGGGGAGAAAGCAGTTGAGTTCTGCAGGAGACAGGGGGTAGTCATCACCAACACTTGGTTTAGACACCACAAAAGACGCAGGTATACATGGAAAATGCCAGGTGACTCAGGAAGATATCAGCTAGATTAAATCCTGGTTAGACACAGGTTTAGGAACAGTGTGATAAATTCGCACAGCTTCCCGTGAGCGGATGCGGACTCTGACCACAATTAAGTTGTTATGAAATGTAGAGTTCGTTTCAAAAAGATAAGGCAGGGGCGGCGAGTTAGAAAATGGAATGTAGAAGCATTAAATGGGTTGAAAAGGAAGGAATACAAACAGGCGGCAGAGGACATCATAGAGGATGGTAAAGGGCTTAGTACTATCGAAGAAAAATGGGAGGGAAAATTTATGAGGAGGGAATCTGGCCGGAAGACTTTGTGAGATCAGTTTTAGTTCCTAGTCCGAAAAAGGTAAATGCCACGTCATGTGAGGACTAAAGGACAATTAGTTTGATATCCCACGCAGCTAAAGTTGTTCTCAGGATCATAAACAAAAGGATAGAGAGTAGGGCAAATGATTACTTAGGGGATGATCAGTTTGGGTTTAGGAAGGGGAGAGGTACGCGTGATGCCATTGCAGTAATGAGATTATTAATCGTGAGGAATATAGAACACAACCAGGAGGTATTTGCCTGTTTCGTAGATTTCGAAAAAGCGTTTGATAGAGTGAATTGGGAAAAACTAATGAGTATATTGCAGAAAAAAGGAATAGATTGGAGGGAAAGGAGGCTAATCCGCAACCTGTACATGTCTCAGACTGCTCAGGTGCGGGTGGGAAACGGGGAGTCAGGATGGGCAGTGTTAGGAAGGGGTGTAAGGCAGGGTTGCCCATTATCACCGCTGCTGTTCAACCTATATGCAGAGGAAATGATCAAAGACGAATGGGAAGAACTCGAGGTAGGAATGAAAGTGGGCGGGAAATTCATAAAATCAGTTAGGTTTGCTGATGACCAAGCTTTTGTTTGTCAGTCAGCCAAGGGGCTACAAGCATTGCTGAGTGAATTGGAAATTCAGTGCGACAGGTATGGGATGAGAATCAATATTAATAAAACAAAGGTTATGCGATTTTCTAGAAAGAAAAAGGCCAAGCTTAACATTAAAATAGGAGGGCAAAAACTAGAGCAGGTAGAACAGTTTACGTATCTCGGCAGTGTTTTGGACCAACACGGTCAAAGTAGTAGGGACGTAAGGAGAAGAATTGCGCTAGGCAAAGAGGCTTTCACAAGGAGGAGGGAGTTGATGACAGGGACTTTGAGTAAGGATGTAAAGAAAAGACTTGTAAAAACTTTGATTTGGAGCATAGCTATGTACGGCGCGGAAACGTGGTCATTGAAGCAGGAGGATAGACGTAGATTGGAGGCTTTTGAAATGTGGGTGTGGAGAAGAATGCAGAAGGTGAAATGGACCGAGAAGAAAACAAATGAGGAAGTACTTGGTATGGTGGGCGAAGAGAGGGGTTTGTTGGGAGCAATCCTATGGAGGCAGGAAAAGTGGATGAAGGGGTTGTTGACCGGCAGTGGGATGTTGAAGACTGTGATAGAGGGTAGAATGTTGGGCAAAAGAGGAAAGGGAAGGAACAGGATAGGGATGTTGGACGGGATGAAGGGAGGAAGAAAGTACTCCGAGATGAAGAGGGACCTTATATAGAGTAGGATGATGGATTTTGTGTTTTGTTTGGAGTAATAAAATATTTGTTTGATAGTTGTGTCCATCCAAAAACCTACCTTAACCGGTAGATTACCTTAAAAAAATGTATATATATGTAATTGCGTGCATACACGTTTCTCTGATATTTTGAAAGTTCAAACCGTCGTCATCTAACTCCTGTGTTGTCCCTGTAAGTTTATACGTGTTCCGCATAAGATATGAGATTTTAAGAAGCCTTACTCCCTCATTTTTGTTTTTCGCTTAATTCTTTTATAAAAAAGTGACAGAGAAGCAATAATTGCTTTTTCTCTTCCGTCATTGCACTTGAATGATTTCCTACGCAACCCTTCGTGAAATCCTTTCGTTATTTATTCCGGCCGTCTATTAGCTTGTATTCATTCTCTTGCAGAACTCCATTCTTACTCTCTTTCCCTCACTTTGGAGAAGTGGACTAAAGACATAAGTGATGATAGAATCAGCTGGTTTGATAAGTTAGAATTTCGGTCTGTCTTTCAATGGAAAGAGGATAAAATGGCAAAATAGTTCGAAACTATGTACGTCGATAAACACAAAACGTATTTTGACTTAATGCGTAAACCCAGCTCGGGGTTATACTTATGCTTTGCGAGGAGTCACCCCTTTAGTTGAAGCAGTTTTACGCTTATCAGATTTTATAAGTTTTGATTCGGATCCCTCTGTATGGTTGTCTATATTGAGGGGTTAATCGTATTAGTTTAAGACGCTGTTCATTATTGTTAGTGCAGTGGTTTTAAAAGTGTTTGCAAGGAATAACTGAGAAACGGAAACGTGTTTTGATTCCTCTCGTGTCTACACATTGCATCGTTTTGTAAGAAGTACTCATTTTCTTGTAGGCATGTCGAGTTTCCGATGTGGAATCTTGAAGTGCTCGAGAATCATGAGCTCATCAAGAAAATACTTACAAAACTTTGTTGATACATTTTTTAATTCAGAAGATTGTTTGAAAATTTTCTTTTTTTGACCTAATGCAATAAACTAGTTTCCGAATAATGAATTGACAGAATATTGAGGGGATGTAAGCCACAGGTTTCGAGAAAGGTTTGGAAAATTGAGGTTAGTTCCATGTTTTTAGACATTTTAAGGAATGGCATCGTTAAACCAAAATTGTTGTTCGCATATGTATTTCCATACCATTGCACCTTTTGGTTTCAATAACGTTGATCGTGGCGTGATTCTCGGATGATAAGGAGCCCATTTAACTATTCATTTGGTAGTTCTTGTATGCTACAATTATTAAAAAAACAATAACCGCGGTTTTACTTGCGCTCATACTCTCCAGTATGTACATATAACCAAATAATTTTAGAATAAATTCGTAAATTTCCTCACCTTTTCTTTAAACAATTAACACATCGATCAATATTAGTATAGGCAATCAGAAAATAATAAATGTATTTACATTTACATTAGGTTAGCATTCTTCTTTCGAATACTAGTGGCTATTAATTGCCAGCTGCATTTATCAAAATCGGTTAAATCCGATTTCCGCTTGATATTAATGTAGTTATAACAGTGATTGCTTTGCATTACATTAATTATTAGTAACTAAATTTTGTTTACGCTATGTTTTTTTCCATAACATACCATTTGAAAAACCGACAGTTTTCCTTGAATTAAAATCTTATTAAATAATAAGTAGAGAAATTTGGTATTTCTTCTTTATTTATTACAAGAACTTGGTTGATGGAGATATTGTAAAATTATTACTTTTATTTGGTCTCGTATGAAGAGGTAAGGTGACGATGGATAAAAGCGACCATTCCAAATATATTTGCTGAATTCTAAGCCAATTATTTCCACAATGTGTGAGGAATTATGTGACATGAGAGAGCGAAATATCTCAATCTAACGGGGATAATAATCCCATTATGATTTCCAGCTTTGAAAATTAGAAAACTCAATCACTACCAGACAAGCACGATCATAGCACGTGCAATCCGTTATCAATTTTTCCCAAAAGCAGTCCTCAGGGCCTCCAGGACTGCCATCATCATTGCTAGGTGATGGAAAGGGGAAAAAATGTGGGAAAAATGTTTTTTCCCTTTAAAATACTTTTCCCCCAGGGTTCGGACGAGGGTTTGGCGGGCGGATGGCAGTGGTCAGTGGCAATCGGGTCGTCTCACTCTCATGACCCGACCCTTCTCCACGAATGTGAGGCGTAGCGGTCATCCCCAAGCCCCCTCCTTCCCGTTAACCCTCCCTTTCCCCCTCCCCCCCGGCCCTTCAGTTCCCGGTGGAGGGTGCCAACCTCCTGCCGCTCTCCCCTCCCCGCCCCTCCACGAATGCAAACACGAGCTGTCTAATCAAAGAAGACCGCTCTCCCGCTTGTCCCCCCCAAAACCCAACCCCACCGAACCCCTTCCCACTCGGCAAAACGAGCCGGACGTTTTGTATGCGTTTCTGCGGTCTGACCTCTCTCTCCTCAAATATTCCAGCCCAAGCGCACCACGCCCAACCCACCCCTCCCAACCAAACCCCTCCCCTGCCCATCCCTTCACAGCTGTAAAAAACCCCCACCTTATGTTTCTCGGTAAACCCCTTTATTTGTGAGTTTTTATTTCCTAGGGGTGGGAATGTTTTTCCTCGCGGGTTCGAGAGAGAGCAAAAGGTTTTTCCTCGTCCCTTCTACCCCCATTCCATCCACCCCCGCGCCCTACCAACGTGGCGAGAGGGGGGGGAGAAGGAAATGGTGTCGTCTGTGGTTTCCACGTTCCGCGGGAGGAGGGCGTCACGATGATTAAAAATGTTTATGCGCCCGATACACGCGCACTAAAGTGCCCGTCCGTGTAAGTCGGTGTGGGTGCAAACGTGAATTTCTCCGGCGACGACAGAAACGAGTTCATTTTCCTTCAGCGGTATTTTCCTTCAGCGGACCTCTTCCGGGTGCAGGAATGTGCCCGAAAATCCCCTCGGCGTGCTTGGCTCCGGTTGAAGCAAGCTGTCTTCCACCTGCATCACATTGGTTCTTAAGGCCGTTTGGCACAGTGCTGTCGCTGTCTTCAGATACCGGTTTCATTCATGGAAATCAGGATGTCCAATATCGGATGCGAAAACGGCGCTGTCTCGAATAAACCATCTGACGCGATCCAACTCTCTATTTGACCGCCGATTTTTTTGGAAACGTTTTGTTTTGGTCGACGCTAGTGTTTGCGCTTTAATTCAAATACACATTTTCACGGTCGATTTGTCAGTTTTCGTCCATATTTCTGGCAAAGACATATCTGTCTTATTAGCGGCAGTGTTGATTTTCGTTCTTTTTAAAATTCCAGAAAAATAAAAAGAGAACTTTTCTGGAAGAATTTTATTTTATGACACTCTCGAGTTGTGACAATGATGCGAAATGAACTGCTGAATGATAATACATTTATATTTATATACATGTATATTTGCAGTTATTGGCATTTTTCTTTGGTTGCTGTTGGCGTATGCTGGAGGCTTTTAAGATATGGATTCGGCGGAGAACGGAGAAAGTAAATTTGACAGACGAAAATAACCGACAAAGTTTTAAATGGGCGGGGAGAGTCATTTACTGGGGAAATCCGGAAAAAAGAGAGAAAGTGGACGGAGGGAATAATGAGAGTTAGTGGGATATAATGATGTATGAAATAATGAATGAAACGTAATGATAGAAGGGAGACATTTGGGAAAGTGTAATGGAGGAAGAAAGCCAGTTGTGAATTTTAGGCGATTTTAAAGCCGGCAGAAGTAAGAAAGGCATGAAGAAAGAAATAGGAAATTTCATGGACCTTAGAAAGAAATAGTAGTTACTGACCTCCCAAAACTTACCTTTAAAAATAGGTAGAGTGCTTTGGTTGATTTAATTTTCGTGAGGATTCTTTCGACCACGAACATGTTTATTCCCAACGGAATCACAAAAAATGGACTACTAATAAACAAGTAAGATTCCAGCGCCTCAGAAGGTACTGCGGATCATTTAACACCACGGCTCACCTTGTGACTGTCAGTTGGTTTCAAGTATCGGTAATAAAATTGGGCTTATAGCTGTTTTCAATTCGGAAAATCTAAATCAATTTACGTATAGAAAGCGATTTATTCTTTACGAGGTACGATTTTAAGGTCTAATTTTAGTAAGAAAACATACACTTGGTGAATTGGACTTGAACCAGGCACCACGGGTTTTCCCTGGCCCAGGAACTACTTTTCCTCCTATGCTCGAAGTTCACTTTCGCTCCTCCATCGCAGCGGTGATATAGTATTACCATCACGTAAACATCGCACCCTCCGTTGAGAGCGGGGGGGGGGGGGTGGAAGTTTAAAGTCATTTTTCTAAGATGAAGATCGTGCGAATGAAGATAACCAGTCTGTGATAATGGTTTAATAGACTGAAATCCTATTTCCTAAAATCTTATTTTTCCCCTCTTTTTGAGTCATAAAGGAGAATAATTTATAATTATCATTTACCAATTTAAAACTTTAAACTTTTTCAACCAGCTTGAATTGTACTCTTTTGCAAACATGACGAAATGATAAGCTAATAAATGAGAGTAATTTCTGCTTTGCCACACATAAACGAGTACGTTTTTACTACTGCATCGCAATGCAATAGCAATCAGTATTTAAAGTATTAAGTGAGTGCGTTAATGTTAAAACACCCGTTCAGAAATTTCGATCAGGCTATTCGATAATTTTGTGCCCCATTCCCCTCTACGCAAAATTCATTACTTTCCTCAACCGATTCTCTAGACCAGCATTTCTCTAACCATTCCCCACCATTCAAGCAGGTTTTACATGAAACGATTTCAATTCACTTTAAAAGATTTGATTTCTAATAACTATACTTGTATAACGCTCAGACCAACAACATATTATGAAATTGGGCTAAGACTGAAGCTTTTAGAAATGGCTGATTTTAAAAATCTGCAGAATAAATCTCGAGGGTAGTTCTTAACGGAGTCATCCACTATTGGGGATTACAATCCAATCATTTCAAATTTTAAATATCATACGCCTTCACCAGGATCCCGGTGATTTTTACAATTTGGAATTGCTGCATTTTCTTTGAATTTTTTATGGAGCGTGTGTATATATATACACATAAACATATATAAATACAATATTATATACATATTTAAATACATTTCTCTGAATAATTTGAATATTGAGCGCGACTCGCCATCATCCTTATTCTGTGTTGTTTTTGTGTTTTCTTCATAAATAAATAAATGCCTTTAAACATGAAAAATCATGAACGAGGACTTGCGGCATTGCCCTGGAAAACAATTTCAGATTCACGTATGTAAATACGCCCTTTCGGTCAATCCCTAAAAAATTTCTGATTCCCAAATTTCGTTTTCTTGAAAAATATAAATTTTATCAACTGTTAACCAGATTCACGTATGTATGCATGAGTCTCTTCCGACAATGCCACGTCATGAAAAGATGGGATGGTTCGATTATAGAATGCCCCGCCTTCTTGACGAGAGTCGATGACCTAATCTACCATTATAAGTTACTCTAGTACGGCAGTGACAATGCTATTCAATTGTACCCTCTTCGATGTGCATTGTACTAATGAAAGTATAAGGTTTGTTGGAAGTTAAATGGAAAAGTTGTTTATTTTACAGCTGGGGAGAGATTGGGAGGACGAAATTACTCTCTACTTTTCTCCTAAAAATGAACTTTACCAAGCCTAATTTTTCATTTCTCCGCATTGATAGGTATTAAATGCTCGGGGTGTGATAAATATTGGAGCGTTAATCGTGTGTAGATTAGTTAAATGTGGTGTAGTCAAAAATACTTCAAATTAGAAGTTAGAAATTATCAAAATATCAACTTTGCAGTCATTAATTGAATGCATAATTATATATGTATGAATTATTTGCCTATATAAATGTATTAAGAGCAAAAGGGAAAACAAAGAGTCAGCAAAAGTACGTATTAGTACATTGTATCTCATCTCGTACAATTTATCTGTTTATATAAAAGTGAGACTGATGAGGCTATGAAAGTAAATAGTTTCAAAACTGATAATTTAGAGCAATTATATGCACATAATAGGCCATTTCGTCAGCAATGATTGTTTGAAGACAATTAGGAGAAAGGCACTTATTAAATGTCAATACCTCAATAATAAGTTCCATAAATATGTTTACAAACTGCCCTTTTAAGTTCATGGCACTTTAAAATTTATTTGGGCGAGTATTTCATAAGCTTGTAAAGTTCATACACATAAAGATTAATTCTATATGATAGTTTTACGACGGTTTATTAATCCGTTGTTCTTATTCCTCGTCTGCTTAATTTACTCACTGGCCCAAGTTATCGTTTATTTTCTTCCTGCTATGTGTTTCGATTGAAATATTTCATAATACCCATACATGATGAGCTCGTTACATCCATTGGTCTCTACCCTCTGAGGAACCTAAATCTCTCGCTCCAAATAACCCGATAGAAACCATTAAAAATCTTCTACTCTACATAGTTTCCGGTCCCTCTTTCCCCAACCCTATGAAACCCTAATTCAACCTATCTTCACTAAATAGCGCAGTCTTCGAAAAACTCACAATCTTAACATACCAATCACATCAGCCTAAAGGGGATATTTAGGCCATCATTCGGTCCACGGTAGTCGTTAATAACATGTCGGAATGCATTAATAAAGGCAGAAAACGACTATCCGACACTACCTCTCATAAGTCCATACCCAAGGACATAAATGCCGAGTTCAAGGGTTAATTTAATAGGTTGCTCTTATTCCTCGTCTGATTAACTTAATCACTAGCCCAAATTATCGTTAATGTCCTTCCTGCTATGTATTTCGTTTGAAATATCACAGGGGAAGGTTGTCACTCTCTCTCTCTCTTCGAGTGGTGCAACGGAGAGCGAGTTCGCCACCTCCGGATAGTTATACTAGTAACAGACACTCGCCGAGAGGTGGAAGAACGCTGTCTTCCCCTACGCTCTCAATTTTTGAGGGAAGGATTCCGGGCCTCGTCGTATATCCCCTCCCCCATCCATCCTTCGGGAGACCGCCGCGCGCCCCATTGCGGAATCCATTGGCATCCACTTATCTGCCTCGCCATTATCCCGATTCCCGGAAAATCCCCCCGTGTCGTTTCCCCCCCTTTTCCCTCCCTCTCGGGCGATTGGGGGAATTTCTTGGGTTGGGAGGCGGGAGAGTGGATTACGTCTCTTTTCGCCCATCCGACTCCTCTCCTCTCTCGTCCTTCCACCCTCGAGCCTCCCTAACTGACTCTCCCTGCCCCTCTATCATCCCTCCACTTCCTTCTGGAGTGCCTCCACATTCACCGGCATAGTTCCTCTCCCAAGCTCTCCAGCTCCTCCACTGCTTCGGGAGGGGAGTAACGCAAATGTTGAGGTTGAGCGTTTACTTTTTGCCGACACTCTTAAGCGTCATATATTATGCCAGCCATATCTAAGAAGATTGTATACTTTTTGTAAAGCTGAAATGTAAGATGTATTCACTGGAAAAGGTTGGCTAAACAGAATGAAACGAAGTAATCCTAGGAATAGGGGAGGAGAGGGGACTGTCGGGTGAAATCAAAAGGAGGCAGGTAAGATGGATGAAGGGCATTTTCATTGGCGATGGACTATTGAAGACGGTAATAGAGGGGAGAACCTTAGGCAAGTGAGGTAGGGGAAGGAAAAGGATATTAGATTGAATGAAGGGTGTAAAGGAGTAAATATACGGAATTGGAGAACGCTTTATTGCATTGAAGGATGCCAGATTTTATCTTGTTAGGTGAGGCAAAGAAATTGTCAATCCATGTTCATCCAAAACTGACTTCAAACAGTTGGATTCCAAAAATTATTCAAAAAATTATCTATAGTCCGTAATTACTTTAATTCTGTCCATGACATACTTAGAGAGGGGTATCTTTAGCATTTTCATCCTAAAGACCCATTAACCTGATTGGGCTCGGAAACACTGTAAAAGATTTATTGTTTCATTACTTAAACCATGACTAAAATTTTCGAGGTTACTAATAGGGTGATTATTAATCCACCTGAAAGTGTTCAGGCCGACAAATAACTGGTAAACTTTGAGCGATCTTTAATTACCAACTTTATTTTCCAAGTTTGTCAGTTACACTATATTTTTATTGCCTTCTGACGTTATTTCTCTAACTTCCCTTCTGTTCATTCTCTCATCAATAAAAAAGTAGAACACGAATCCATGTCAAACTATCGCCTTCTTGTCTCTGTTATTTTTATTTCCGACAGTCGGGGTTTTTATGTTAGAAATATTTCATCAAAATTCTTATTCTGCTGATGAATACTGTCTTATATCTAACATTGCTGGTAATATTGCTACCAAAACTCATTCACTTGTTTCAACCATGCCTTTTCGTAGTCTTACATATTCAGGGGATTGTCTTCGTTATTTTGACTACAAACCAAAACGTTAGGTTTTTATTTTGAAGTTGTAGCATTTAGTTATCTTTTCAGCATTCGTTAGCATCCTTGTCAAATCTTCTTTCTTTTCTGCGTACAGCTCTTTTCACCCAAAAATTGCAGAATAGAGGCAGCCATACTCTTTGCATTTAGAAAACAGCATTTTAACTACTTTGGTGCTTAATTTTCTATTAATATAGTCACTTATCTTCACTTCTATTATGAAATATACTCCAACCGAATTTTTTTAGCAAGAGTTTTTTCGGTTGTCTCTCCCTCTTTTCTGATAATACCATGACAGTGGAAATATCTAATAAACGCTGGGTAAATAAGCTTAACTCTGAATAATTACGCATACAACTTTGAAAATTATGGACATATTCATGGAAAATTGAATTTTTTCTACTTTCATGAAAACATAGAATTGTTTATCAACATCTCGAATCTGATTGAAGCTTTAAAATCACAATCTTCTAAATATCTCCTTTGATGTTTGCGTCAAAAGAAATCATTTTACGTACAGACCGGAAGGCTAATTATTTGTAAAGAGCCGGTTCCTTTCTCTGTGCCGGTTGTGGTTTTTCCAGACGCACTTGGTTCTCGAAAAGTCACACGAGTTTTCGTTTAGTGTCTTTAGGCTTTTTCTGGATTTGAAAGTTGAGTAGGCTTCCTCTCTCGATGTTTTTCTTTTTAAATAGTAATGCTGATCCAAAATGACGGTTTAAAATCATGATATATGCCCCCACTTATGCTCCTTGTCAAATTCATTCTCTCCGTGTCCTTCTTCCGCCTTCTAGAGCGCTCTTTTTAAGACTGCAAGCCGCCACCACGGCAGATATATGAAGAGATTTGTAGGACAATAATTTAAAATTGGCCCTTCTAGAGCGTTTTTCACTTTTTCTTTAAGTGCTTTATTTTCAAAAGGTCCTAAGGGGCCATAAAATTTCATTAACAAATGAGTTTGGATTCATATCGTAAGATATGTTCAGTTATGCATGGTGTTTCAAAATGAATATCGGGGTTCAAAGAAATTACACGTAAACCGTAGATTTTAGGTTTCAGAGCTTGTGACAACTGCAAACGATTTGGATGTAGTTGTAAGCGTCTCCTTAAAGCGTCTCCACATAGGCTTCACCGGAATTGCTAATTCACGACTAGACTTCCTAACTGATTTCTTAGGGCTACTCGTGAAAGTCTTTTACACTCGTTCAACACGCCTTTCAGTCAATCTTGGTCGTCCCGTAGTTTTTCCTCTGCAAAGACAGCTGGTGTCTTCACTCTGATGATACCATCTGCGGAACGTGGAGGCTTACAATGAAACATAGTACGGAGTGCATGTTGCACTCTGACTACAGATTCAGTCCTTGCAATTTTTAAAACAACAAACGATTTCTATTCACTAGTCACCATCTTTGATACAAGTACTTTCTAGCGGACGGATAGGGTAGGATGGAGGGCTGCAGTCAATCAATCTTAAGATTGCACGACCAATGATGGTTTAAAAGGGTTCAAAAAATTGTTGATCATCTGCTATTAAAAGGACGAAACGAGTTTTCTTCTTAAAAATTATTTTCTTGAGATTAAGTTCGTAAAAATTAAAATCTTGGATATTTTGCATAACTTTACGGCAAATTACTCAATAGCTAGATTTTATATGCATCAGTTTATTTAAAACTTATTCAGTTTGCACTTAATGTATGACACATGGAAGAATGTTAGTCAGACAGAATAGAGAAAGGAGTACTCACGCTTGATGGAATGAAGGGTGGTAGATAGTATGCTGAATTTAAGAAGGTTGGAGTGTAGAATAGGACTTTCAAATTTCACCGTTGAAGGTAAGGATTAGGAATGTGTAGAGGACTTATGTCTATATCTATCCAAAACATTTGACAAAAATCGATTACCATAATGAACATTCAGATATTCACATAGTGAAATATTTATGCAGTATTCAGACATAGGTTATCACAGTTGGTTTTATCGCCGTCTCTCTCAAAGATCTAGTGTTTTAGGTTTTTTATCCAAACATACTCAACAAAGATAATAGTCAGCTATTACCAAATTCTTTTATTTGTTACAAAGGAGAAAAATGGTTGGTTGACTCAAAGAAAAGGGTAATATTTTATTCTAAGAATCTCATTTTGTGTCTATTACCACACCTATAGAAAAGTATATTCTAGTTTTCATTTTCCTTTTAAATCAAGACATATTTTTCCATTTAAATCGGTCCCGGGCGCCGTCAAGCGTCACGGAACTGAGACTGTAGATCGGTCGTTAAAAAAAGTTTCCTGGTGGGCGGCAGTTGGGTGTTGTGGAGGGGGGAGGCTATTTGAGCAGCAGGGGTAAGAGAAAGGGAAGGAGAGGGTTAGAGGAGGGTGTAGGGTGGAGGAAAAGATGGCGAAAAGGTGCAGACACCCGCTAACGAGGTGCCACATTTAAAAGCGCGCCATTTCTTAATGGCCAATGATGATTGGGGAGGCGATAACAAATTCACCATTCGTGAACTTCAAAATCCAATTTCGGGCTTCGCTTTATTGGTCCTCTGGCTTGCTTCATAACGGAGGCACTCTCGAAATGAATGTCCTTCCTCTCTCTCTCCCCCGCAGAGTTTTTATCGTGTCTCGGATTTTTCACATTCGGAGATTTGTTCTTGCGCTAGTACGACCCGTCATTTGCTATTCCGGTTATCAGTCTGGTGCATTGACCTGGTTACTGGTTTTCCGCTCCGAGGGCCAGGACTTTGCGCTCGATGGTGATTCCATACGTGATGGCACAGTGACCTCCGTACGAGTATGCATTGGATCATTTCGGTCATCACGTCAAAGTTAATCTGAAGGCACTCTGGAAGAAATTATTTAACCTGTGATATGTGTCAACCCTTATCGACATCCGTTGGTGGATTCGGTTTTATATTAACGGTATTGCGTAAACGAGGGTTTTAAGAAAATGTTAGCGAGGAATTTGAAACGGCACAGAAACTTGGTCATTGAGGAAAGAGGATATGTGTTGATTGAATCATTTTGAGGCTTTTGTAGGTGTGGAGAAGAATAGAAAGGTAAAATTGACGGAAAGGAAGACACGCGATGTACTTAGGTCTGTTGGGGAATGAGAAGGGATTGTTGATAGAACTTTTAAGACATAGTTTAGAACTTTCAAAGTATACTTTCCGCTCGAACAATTTTTGTTCATTGCAAGTTGGAATAATGTCATATAATGTTTTCAAAAAATGTGATAAATTTATAATTTAGGTAAACATCTTTTTAGTATGCCCCGAACTTCTATATAGTTGTTGTCCGAGTTTTAAGCACTCGTAAATCAAATAATGAAACTTAAGGTCATATATTGTTATTGAAAATGAGAAAAACGGCTTATATTGGTAAAAAAAGAAATCGTAAGAATCGAGCACGACGACCGGAAAAGCGTCAGACAGTTACTATCCGATTGCAGCTAAATCTTAAAATGATTTACATTATCATGTACGGCAGTGTGTATTTTTATCATAATGATTTACCTATTGAAATTTGAGAAAGTTTCTTTATAAAACCACTAAAAAAGGATTATTACATCTTTGTTAAATGTTCTTTGACCGATTTCGTAAGATTAAGTAAGTTTTCGACTTTGAGTCCTTCATTTGAGTTTGGTGAAGTATATGATTCTTTTCCGTCCCCCTCTGTTGATTAAATATATCTGTATTTTCTGATAATAGAGATAACTTTGGTTTATCCGAAACTAATAAACTCTCTGGTCGAGGGTCTACTTTCCGCATAGGTTCATCCGTTTGATTAAACACGTAAACTTTTCTCTGGTCGAGAGGATTTCGTTTTACTCTCATCCAAGTTCACTAAAATCCGTCCATCTCGACACTCAGCGCAATTACAGAGATAAAATGCCTTGAAAAGAATTCAGTTGAAAGGAGTATGACTCACAAAATATTGAATCAGTTGCATAGGTCCCATAATTATGATGCGTCCAGACCTTGCCCGTAAATCCAATCTTCAAGCGGCTAAGCAAGGAAAATGCATTGCAACATGGTGCCTCTTGTCAGTTGCCTTCTTTCGGAGAAGCATATACATCGTCAGCTGCGGAAAACCGGCGCCAGATTTCATTATATACTTGGGAAAGTCAAATGGAAATTCTTACATAATGGATGGTACTAAACGGACTCGTTACTATCCCAAATACAATTATATACGTAAGATAGAGAGATCTGGCAGCACACCTCCAGGCACGACTTTCCAACCGACTGCCGCCTCAGGCTTCGTCCCTCCTATATAACCATCCAGCCGCCGTATGGGCGGCCGACCTGGCATAGGGAGGAAGGACGGTCCGAGACGGACGGTCGGCCGGATTGTCGGCGGTGGAGATGTACTGCCAGGTCATAACCTGTGACATTTCCTTTATTATTAAGAGGTACATATATTTTACATCGGGGTTGCGAAATATAGCCCCCTTTCCCTTACAAAGGGAGTGCATTACTGACATGTTATCACAATAAAGATTGATATTACAAATATTTGGGGCGACTTGGCCTGCGTGTAGCACAGCCTTAAGTGCCGCATAAGCCTCCGCCTCTAAGATTGGAAGCATGTCGTCGAATGTCCATATTTCCGTTAAACCCAGGCTGGGGATGGTCCACGCAGCTTGGAAGGGCGTGGCGTCTGAATAAACGTCTATTTGGGCCGTGATGTTGGAGAACTCCCGCGCTTTCTGCCATATTCCCGCCTCCCATAATTCCTCTGCCCATCTTGTCTGTCTTCTTGCGAGGTCGGACATGAGGAAATATGGGAGACGGAGAATGTACACGCACCAGGATATGTATCCTAACGCCTTAGGGAAATCACTTCTTCTTAGCCTGGGAATTACGTCTAATATGTACCGCACTCTTTGCAACGTACCTTTGGTGAGGGATAGTTGTCTCGTCTCCGTTTGAATGAGCACACCTAGGTACTTTAGGCGTTGCGTGGGAATAATTACACTTTTTCTTATGTTAATTGAAATACCCAGATCCTGTTGGAGAAATTCTAAGATCTCGTTTACTGGTTGCGGTGCCGCTGGGTGGAAGACGAACAGCCAGTCATCCAGATAGGCGATCATCGGCACTTGGAAGCGGGTATAGACTTCCTGTGCCACCGCCCTTGCCCATCGCTGCATGATTGCAGGCGCTAGGGCGTGCCCCATAGGCAACCGGGTCCACTGAAAATATTCGTGGTTAACGAATATGCCGTAGAAGTGCCTGTGTGCTTGATGAATCGGAATCTGCCAGAACGCATCGGTAAGGTCTAACTTTATAAGGAAGGAGCCCTCTGGGATTGTTTCAAGTGCCTTGGCGGCGTCCTTGAGTGAAAATTTTGGTTTATTGTAAAACTTGGTCCAATCGGACAGATCCTGAATAATTCTGGTTCCTCCTGATGCCTTGGGAATCGCGATCAGGGGAAAAGCGCAGGAAGGCCTGGCCATCGCCAGAATACCTCGCTGTACTAACAGATTGGCCCATTGCAAAATCTCGGGGGTGACCCGAGTTGGTTTAAAAACGTACGGCGCCGCAGTGGGCTTGGCGAGGTTGGCTCCTTCTGAAAATAGTTTTCTTACCGATACGTTTTGGTATGGGAATCTTACCGCTGGTGGAAACCAGGGCACTTCTACGTTTCCCGGTTCCTCATGGGTCTGTCGTGGCTGCTCGTGATGCTCGTCGTCTGCTGTGACTTGTTCTTGGTCCCTGGACGCGGGGGAAGCGGTCCGGGTTTGCAGCCGTTCTGGGTTTGTGACTTCGTCAATTTGTATAAAATAGTTTGACATCTCGTCTGCTTCTTCTTCTGCCTCTTGGCTGTCGCAATCACTGGCCACGTCACTTTCACTTGATATATTAGGATTCACCGGGGTGTCACTATCACAAAGGGAACTTAGAGAGTTGCTTGCACTTGCCTGTAAGCTGACTGGCTCATCTGGTTCCGCAGATCCTTCAATTAAAAGCAGTTCTCGGAAGAGTTGATCTGTCAAGGGATCCTCCGCGTCCTCGATGGTGTCCTCTGGCGGGAGCGGCGGGCTCTGCGGTGCGGGTGGATCCTTCGAAGTTGCTGCGTGAGTAGCGCGTACTTTCGGAGGTCCCCCGCCGGGTGCCCCGGTGAGGGCTGCAGTAAAGATGTTAGTTGGTAGTAGAGGCGGGCTTCCTCCCGCCTCGTCCTCGGCCGCGAAAGGGCCGTAACTGTCGGCCGGTAGGTCTGTATGCTTGGGGTTGAGCTGCTCCGGCTGTCCTGCTGGTTGGTGCCGCCGCTTGCACTATTACCGTCGGTGGTGCTGGGATTGAATTCGGTGGCAGCCGGAGCAGCTCGTTTCCCGCGGTTTCCGTCATCCTGATGGCAGTCTCCCAGCCATGATGTTGAACTATGGCTAGGATGCGTAGGCGATTGTAAATTGTTGATCGAGCGGATTCCGGAAGCAGGGGCCACTCGCTGGTTAGAGTTAACAGGGAGTGACACTCATGTAAATCTCTTCTAGACTATTTACCATTGTCTTTGGTGTCTTTCAATGACAAAAATAACGTGAGGCACTCGGCTTCGGGTGGGAGATCGATGTGATGCCCTGGCCGAGGCATAGCCAGGTCCTTGAAGGATCTGGTAGGTTGTAGGGGAGGCTACGCCGGTAGATGTCCACTGCCCTGGCTGAGGGAGATGTGTGTTCTCCTGGACTCTCCGGTCTAGTCGGTTAAATACTTACTTCGGGCCCCAAGGATCCGAGTTCGAATCTTTGTAATGCCATATATTTTCAGATTAAATCCCGATTCGTAACTCCATGTGAATAGTACTTTAAGTGAAGTAAGTGACGTATGACATGGGACGTCAAAATGTTTGACACCTTGGTGCCTTTCTTTAGAAATCAAGGCGGATTCCGTCGCTGGGTTTCCCATTGGGTCACCCATTTTTAACCCATTCCCTGAACAACACACCTCTACCAAACAATCAAAATATCCATAATCACGCAAATGTCATCAGCTTTCAGTCGTCTTCCCTAGGAAATAATTCCTCCACGCGCATATTGAATTCCTAGGGAGACATAATCAGCTCATTAGATTTCACAGCTAGGGACTTCCATATTCACCAGACCCAAACGATAAAAAAAGTGCTCCCATGAAAGCGAATGCATTGCATTTTACAGCCATAAGGTCGAATTGCGGGAATTCTAGAGAATCTACAGTGACAGTTGCTAGGAGCATTAGTTTAATTCTACATGAATTGATGTCATGAATACTTGAACTTTTAAGGTTCAATTATCTTCAGACACACACACAGATAATATATATATATATATATATATATATATATATATATATATATATATATATATATATATATATATATACATACATGCACACACATATATCACTATTATTATTACTTATTAATTAATTATAATTTCTCATATATTATTATATATATGATCATTAATCTACTGTTTAAGGTATACTATATTTTGTATAGACACAAGCTACCAATTGGTACAGCAAAAATCTTGTTTCTGTTACCAAACACATCCTTACATTGGGCACTAAAAGAACTCCTCATTTAATTATTCATCCTTTTTCCTTCCACCCTACATTCCTTCCAAGATGCCTCTACCATTCCAAACCCTTTTTCGTTTGCCTTGCGTTCTACCGTCTATCTTCAATATTCCATCACTGATTAAAATGATCTGCAACCGTCTTTCCTGTCTCCTTTGGATTTCTCCGTAGAATCTTCTTCCCACCCTCAACATACCCAGTGCTTGCTCGTGTATTTTTCTTTATGATTTGATTTTGGTTGAGAATGTTTCCATTTTGGTTCACTCCCAAATTTCAAAGGCTTCCAAACTACGCCTATAGTCTAGCTTGAACGAATAATGTCATGCTTCCGCATCGAACAAAAGGTCGCTCCACTTCAAAATTTTACAGAGCATTTTCTTATCATCCTTACTCAACGCAGTTGGTACATTATTCGCCCAGGAAGTGAAAGATTCCGAATTCGGATCCTGGGAGTGTTATACGTATCTTTTCTGTGCTCATCAATTTCTCCTTTGTGATCATTCATAAATGTATTTGTGTAAATTAATGTTTTTGTTGTAATTCGTTCTTATCGAGAACCATTAATAGAATCAATTTTCAATTCCACGAAGTCATTTATATCCAATCAATCTTTTAAAACCAATCATCGAAGTGGTTCCAATGACAGGATCAATATCGCTCTCCAGGGTATCATTTGTATGGCTTTGCAATGGCCGAGTCACTAGGGAGAAAAACGACCGATGGCTCAAGTTTCGCACCTCATGACCTTTGGTTAGAGACACTGTGAATTAATTTCATGACAAAAATGCGACAACAAAGGACAGGTCCTCTTACTTGGTAATAAATTAAATTTGGCTTTAGGAGGTGCACATTTCCCAGAATGGCTTGTAATTTGCTGCTTCAGAGTTTAGGCCCTGCTCGGACTCTTTAATAACCCTTTGCTTAATTGGTCTACCTATAACCATATTTTATTTCAGAATATATATTAGGACTAAAACTCATAGTTTCGATAAATGGTTGTAATTTTGGCATGAAATCATTTGTATGTCCTAATTTTTCGGACCGTCAGCCGTGCGAAATAAACCGACGTCAAGCGTCTCCGTTGATGCCGCTTTCCTTCTATCTCTTTAAGAATCGGATGCGCACTTCCTTTTACAACTAACCAACTCTGTGCCAATTTTAGATGAGAAGAAGTGTGTCAAGAAAATACTAATTTTGGTGCTGGCTTCAGCATACATATATTTTTTAATATTCTTTGAATCCCAGTATTAAAATTACCTTTGGCTTTTTCACAAATAAAAAGCATATGCGCATGGGTAAAATTCTAAATTCAAAAGGTGAGATGGATCGTTTAAAAGACTTTATCCGAGATTAAGTATCAGTGTTTCATTCAGTATGGAGGGCAACATGGTTTTAGTAGCGGAAATAAGAATCGTTTAAAACGACAGTTAACACTTAGGGATATATTGGATGGCTAATTTGAAAGGCACGCGAGAGTACCGTGGATAGCAACCGCAGTCAAAACATTGGCGGGCTTAAACCTCGTCAAAGGGTCGCCGCATGCTGTTATTGCAAAATTTCCTTCAAAATCCTTCAACGAAAAAAATCATCCCCCAACTGCGAGGGCTGACCTCCTTAGCTGCTCATTCGCTCGAATGCCGTATGAATAGGCGGGGGAGTAGAGTAGCGCATGAAAGACAAGTATTATTGGTAGTTTGAGTGTTGGTAGTTTGAGTGTTTGCATGTGTGTGGGGTGTAAGTGCTCATGCATGAATGTATGCCATGTTTTTTTTTTGTCGTTATTGCATGCGATTTTTTTTTTTTTATTTTTCTTTTCTAAATTATGGGTGGTGTCCTAGCACCCCCCGCCACACGCCCTTGCGGCGGCTTGCGGGGTATTGAGTAGATGTAGATGTAGATATCTCGACTCTTTTGGGCCCCCCCTTCTTTCTCTCGAATCCGTGAGAGAGGTTAGTCGCTTGGTTTTTTTGTAAGCTAAGGAAATGGCGTTACGGATACGTGCCATGTGATGCGAGGCAGTAGTGAATGTAGAAAACCTTCAAAGAAAGAATATTCTTATGTTCATCGCCATAATATGGTGCCCTCTCTTTGAGCCAATTCCTACACACCGCCGTTAACTCCATTATCCCGTCCTTGATCTTTTCATATGTTCTTTCTAAAATCTACATTTCAATCTCCTCCTTCCCTTTTCTCCTTACCTTCCTCCTCTTCTGTTCCCTCAAATGACATGACTGATTACCCTTATCCCCTTCTTAAATGTCCTAATCAGCTTTCTCTCTTCTTCGGCATAGTGTTCATAAGTGTTCTAGCCTTGCTAACCATGCTGAAAACCTCCTCGTTCCTTTTTCTGCATACTAATCTTATCATTTCTAATCTCTTCCACGTTCGGATCTCAAAAATCTCCATCCCGTCCCTTTTCCCCGATACTCATGTTTCCCACCCTTTAATGATAACATTCCACGTGCAGTTGGCAAATATAATCCTCTGCACTAGTTTCAATATTGTCTAGGATTAAGATTTAAAATAGGCATATGGACAGTTTATCATTTTTGAGCATAAAGAACTTAAATTTACAGATACAAAAAAATGTTAAATTTTACACGAGGGAACAGCACTAGTTTTGAAGTTGCAATGCGCCCCCCAGTAGATAAATTAATTCCCATTGGAGAGCTGGCATCAAAAGTAGGCATAGGAAATATTAATCTTAGTTTTAAGCCAAAAGTATGCCAAACAGGGAGAGGTATGATCCCCACGTCCTCTTATTAGATCCGCTTAAAATAATAAAAGTTGTTGAGCCTGAAACGGGAATGGGGTCGCCGCCTCGAAGCAAGTTTCAGCATCTGCAAAATTAAAATGACTCCTGCCTCAGGGTCACTTATTCCAAATAGCGATGCTGTAAAAAAATTAATGAAATATTTTTCAAGTATGATTTATCGACTGGGATGATTAGCAAATGGGTTTCCGAATTTTTTTTTGAATAATTCTTCCTTTAAGTTGGCACTTACTCTTTGAATCATTATTCACCAGAATACAAAAACGTTAACTATTCCAGACATTAATAAAAACTAGCGGTTAAGTTACTGAATCTTTTGTTGCTAATATCAATTAGATAATGTATGTGCCAAAACGTGTTCGTTTTCTAGGCAGGTATCACGAAGAATTAGACTGTTAAAATTATCCATTTTCAGCTGCAAAAAAGGGGAATATTTTTTATAAAAGTTCATGCATTGCAAATTTGGTGGAACATTTCAAATTAATCAGAAATTTTGTTCTTGAAATCGTATGATGCTTGATGATTTGAAAAATTAAATACAATGTCACGGTTAATATTTATGCATTTAAGATGGTAATTTCTTTAAGAAAACGAAAAATGCCAGTAATCGATCTGAAGTCAAGTTGCTTCCATCAAGTCTTCCCAATCGTGATGATCTGTATTTGAATATTATTCGATTCAATAACTTAATCGCGTAGCGTCTTATCGGAATTTTTACACAATTTTCACATGTCAAGAATTGATATATAACTAATGAATCATGTCTTCATATTTAGGAACTGAACCGAAATAGTTGTCAAATTCACATATTAAGACGGTACCCACATTAATTTCATCAAGGTTGGTCTAATATTTCTTTTTCCACACGGAAACAGGTTGTGTGATGAACACAAAATGCTGTTTATACTGCACGCGGGTCAAAGTGCAAAACCATAGGTGTGTTTTGAAACCTGCACGTGTCCCCTAGACGATTAAAACCCTATTGCTTCCTCTAGAGGTTAGTATATAGGATGACGATGCCTTCACCCAACCACCACTCACCCCCTCCACCTACCACCTCCCATCGCCATTCGCCCCTCCCTCCAACCACCCCGGCAGTCCCCTCTCTCCCTTAACCGTATCCTAATTTGATTTTGAACCTGGGCGTGGGAGGGAGGAAACTGATGGGAATGGCGAGGTGGGAGAAGAATGAGAATAAAAGAAGGGGACGGAGTGGAATAGCGACAAAAAGAATCCCATAATAAAAAATAGGGAGTGTGAGGGCCGAGGTGTTTTTAGAGGAGAGGATGGGTTGGGGTTGGAAGGGGTAGAATGGATAGTGGGATACGGAGGTGCCTTATCCACGGCTCCTAACCACCCAGACCCCCATCCTATCCACCCCCTGTCTTTTTGCCTACAACCCTACCCCTCCCGCCCCTAACCCCCTTGAGAAACTGACTACGCCAACCCTCCTCTTTCAACCCCGCGTTATCCACTCCCCCGGTCCTGACTCAGCTCTATCCATCCGTCAATCCCTTTCTTTCCCGCGATTCTGCAAGTTCCTACCGGGCGCCCTTCTTATTCCTCTCCCGTCACCCCTTCACCCTCGCCCCCCGAGGATGAACCGCTCCTCCCCCTCTCCGCCCCTAGCCATTTCCCTTTAAACTCACCCGCCTCATCCTCCCCGGCGTTTTGCACCCTCCGTATCCCCAACCGCCCCTCGACCCTTCAGTCTCCCGCCCGGATACAGTTCCAAACTTCCTCCTCCCTTCATTCCTTCCCATATTATTCTTCACATTTTTCTTTTTCTCCACTATTGTTCGTTATAGTAGCGCACTTGACTGAAATCTCAGATCGATGATAAGTTAATCAGCAAAACTAGAACCTCGTTAATGTCAGTAATTCTATAATGATGACCCACGCCACCTTAAGTCAAGGTTTTATCTTAAAGGTCATCTCAAATTGTGAAATTCACAGCATTCCTTTTCATCCTTGCGTGCGTTTTACTCACGAGTCGTCTTGGATTTCATTTTATATTTCCAATAATTTCGTCCAATAAACGTGTCCTTAGGAATATTTTTATATTTGTCTAAAATTACTTCTAAGAAGTAGTTATAGCATGAAATACTTTTCCTTTGAAATAAAGATATATGTTATCATTTTTTTGTTGCTGCTTTAATTTTAGTCAAGGAATCAATGCTTGACAAATTGAATCTTTGAAGAAGAATTGATTCTCAATTAATAAATCCTCTTATACGCTTCATTTAATGAGTTGACTCATTGATGTCTTCTCTCGATTACTTTAACAGGTTTGATAAATTCCAAACTTCTATACGGGAATTATTTATGATTCGATTTTAATGATATAACCAGGCATACTTAATGTTTAAGGCTATCTATTTTGGTGACGTCTTCTGCTATCTATTTAACCTGATGTTCCTATGGGGTCGATCAAAGAGACGAAGTATCGTAAGCCTTCGCTTTCCGAGTGACCAAGAGTTACGATTTTAGTCAGGGTCTTCAGGCACCAACTAAGCTGAAACTTTGAATATTTTAAACCCATTTTAGTCTCTTTAAAGAATGAGTTAGTTTTCTTACTTTGAATTTATTCATAACTGGATGAAAACCAGCAATAACAGAAGGCAGTTCTTATTCTAAGTACACCGCTTACCTGATTTCAACTATAAAAATCAGTTACGTAAATTCGTGCATTTCCATCTTCAAATTTTCGTTTCACTCGCCATTTTCTGTAATTTTTCAAATATCGTAAGAATTTTCTTGTTAACTCTTGAAGTATTAACATAAATAAAAAACATTAGCGAGCTGCACAACATGAGAGGAGGTTTATTTCAGTAAATTTTGCGCGAACCTTAAAAATAATGAAGCGCATTTCAGTCTCAGGAGTTATATTAACTTAAACTCTGTGTTTAAAGAAGTCCTGTGCCTAGCCTCTTGTGTTTAAATCGTGATAAAAATGTGAATATGGAGTTCTTGCATTGTTTTGTTATAACTTTATGCTTTTTTTATCCTGTCGTCGTTCTCGTGGCAAAGGATTAAATGTGATGAAATCTCAGTTTCCTCCAAAAGAAGAGGTTTTTTGGCTCGTCTGCCTGCCGTTCCAGTCTCAATCCCTCCCCTTTGCTGTAGCGCTGGAACACTTCCCCCACCCTTCGGCCGCTCCCCGCGACATCTCCCCCTCCCCGTCGTCTCCCCCGCCCCAACCACCACGCTCTCCGTCTCCCCCAACCTCTCACACGCGCGCCCGAGACGATTCTACAGCGTGCTCCTGTTCCGCTCCCCTTTTGAAGCCCCTCCCTTCCACCCATCCCATCCCAGGCGTTGTAACACGCGCGGCGTAGCTGCTGTCTGTTACCCCTTTCGTCTGGAGGATAAAATGCGTCAGGAAGCACGTCAAAGCTTTGATGAGGATAATATGACTCTCGGAAGCGATCTTCAAAATCTGGAGAAGTTTGCTTAGAACGAATGACGAAACAGAAGAAATTGTCGTTGGGGTGAACCGGGATTTGAAACGAGGGCGTTGCGGTGACCGAATGGATTCTCTCAACAGTCTGTCTTATCTCTTCTTCGGTATCAACCGAAAAGTTCGATTGACTCGGATGTCTCCATCGTATGACATTCATGAAACGATATGGATTTGTCTATATCATACCGATAACCCTAGCCACAAATTGGCTACTCGCTACAGTAACTTTTCAAACTGATGCGGAACTCAAATTCGAAATATTTGGGCAAAGCAAAAGGACTATCGATCAAACCACCACGCTGAACGGCTATCAAGGGATAATTTAGAAAGTAAAAAAGGATAATAAAGTATCATAACTACAACCGTCAAGTATTATACTTAAAATTACCAAAAATAAAAAAGGTATTGAGATCACTAATTGCTGTAAGTTCTTCTCTGAGATGGTCGAATTATTCTTTTTGTAAAATAATGGCAGGTTTTAATGAGTTAAGGTAAGCTGATAGAATGTTCCGTAACGTAATTTGGAAAGAACTAAGGCATTATTTGTCTATTCTTCGTTAAAACGTTTTGCTTAATAACTTTAAAAGTTAGCCTTTCATGGTTGTAATAACGTGAGTGCTAAGAACGAGTTATCAATCCAAGTGAATTCCCTGGTTAACATGAGCCTTGTTCTGCATAATTTCTGCATGCAGTAACATCCACGGCGTTTGAATGATCAGTTCTCTAATTCACGAAGAGCTCTAGCACCTAGCACTGGTCACCTTTCTTTAAATCGCCCCGTAAACTACAGTAGTTGAAAAGATACCAGTAAAGGTAAAATGTTTTATTTATTTGGGATAAGCGACAACATGTACTAACTGTGATCTTGATATAATTTAGTAAAATGCAGTACTCAGAAATTCCAAAACCACATTTTATTAAACATGAACGCCCTTGCTTGAAAAAATATGCGTCAAATTCAAATGTTAAAATATATGATTACCCTATACCCTCGTACTATATTTCAAGCCTAAGTTAGTGCTCATTTCGCTCTAAGATTCTGAATATCAATACAACCATTTTCACGGTTTATGATGTACGAGCCTAGAGTTGCTGTTTTTTTCTAAAATCAGTTCAATATCCTTCTACGACGATAGAGTCAACGCCAATATCAAACTCTGAAGGTGCTACAGGGAATTACTGCATTTAAGTACATTTTTGAATAATTGGTGTTTCTTATATGGAAATGAGACACGTTTCTAAATGACTGGTACCAGTGGTCCGCTACTACGAAATTACTTTTCAATCGGAATTTAATGGATGCTTTTTATAGTGGCGAATAATACTATGCGCATGAGATATATCAAAGCCTAAGTATGTTCGAAGAAAGGTCTCATGTATTCAGGTGCACCAATTATTAGGGTGGCTACGTGATTGTTTCAAATTTAACTGAAGTCACTGACGAAACGGCGCACATTTCTGCAGATCCGCCTTCAGAATGCAGGTGTGTTGTTTTTTTCTCTCCTAATGGCAAAGTATCCCTCTTATGTGCGTGTTTGTGTGTGGCTATCTCTCTCCCCCTCTCTCAGCACGCGAGAGTTAAATCGTTCCCACCGGGACGACAGACACATTCCGGACCAACCATCGTAATGCTAACACCTCGAGAACGAATCCCCGCATTACATAGTCGGTATCTCCGGACTTTCCGTTTGCCCGACACCCCATCTATCCACGGTCCTCTGCCGCCACAGGATACGCGCTTGCCCTAGGCGCTTATCGCGTCCTGTCTCTTCTTATCAGATTGATTTTTTATATCGTCACGCACCGAGAACTGTGCAATCAAACATCCAGCGCCATTGTTGAAATCGGTGTGTCTGCTCTCATGCATCTGAAGAAAAGGCTCGTAACTTTTATTCCTGCTCGTAACTGAATAAATATTGAATATTACGAGAAAATAAACTGTAAACACTGCAATTATCCGGCGATGATTACTTTGCTGGAATCATGGGAAAAATTGGCATGGCATAAAGCTAGTTTTTTCATCTTGGATAAAGTAAAGCATGTATATGCGGCAAAGAGAGTGAAACACTTAAAATTTCCTTCAAAATACCCTTGTCCATGCCCTTCAATCGGCTCTATTTTTTGAGGAAGATGCGAATTGGTATCATAAATTGAAAAACTTACTCGCAAATCTTATTAACTAGTTATGTTGAAGAGAAAAGAGAGTGCTAATTTCTATGGGAAGAAGTGAAGCCATCATTAAAGTGTTAAATAAGACTGAAAAAAAATTTGTTAACAATCTAACAGTTACATTTAGCCTTAATTTTGATAATTTTTATATATTTTAACTCTATACTGCGTCAGTATCAAAGCAATTCAAAACCTACAAGCACAGTGTTTACATAAACAACTATTATCATAAGTAAAATAATGCAACGTTAATTAATGCATAGACAAGATATAGGATCTTCCCCCTTTTACGTATGATGTAGAGAAGGAATGAAGAGAAAACCGTCCATGACAATAGAAATACTTCCTTCTTTAATAATGAACAAATACACATCCGATGTTCAAAATAACATTTGGCAATGGGCCTTGATATTCAAAAAGGAAATTAAATCGCCACAATAGGACTTTGCGACACAAACTGAGTACTATCAAGCCCTTTTTGCAAAATTCTGTCAAAGTTTGGAAGGAAAAATTTTACAAAACGTCTTGAATTCAATCGTAGATCCTAGACAATCCAACTTCAAAACTTAAATCCCGAAAGTTGCGACGTTTCCATGTCGTCAAAGAATCTTAAATGGGAATAGTTTGGCACTATTAGCAATAGAGTAATAAAGGTAAAATCGATAACTAAATTGCAGGTACCAAATATTTAAGCCAAAAAAACTCCAATCAAATCATAATAAGTTCATGGAAATGATTTAGCACTATGCGCAGGTAGAAAATTTCGCGGTAATGCCGAGTTGAATGCATTTAAAGTACGATGTCATCAAAACCCAAGCGGGGTATTACATTGATAACTGGGAAGGATGTACGATCGGTTTATTTTGTTTAGCTGTCCCAACGCAAACGTGATTTGAAAAGAGCCATCAAAACTAGGAAATTATCCCATTCAAATGGAGTTGACAGAACGGGATTTCTGATTAGACCACGTTCATAACGTCAGTTATAAAGAATTATTCTTCCGCATGATATTTATTGAATAAAATTTGGACAAGTTATTGATAAAGATCTTTTAGCTGCAGCGAGGACGGAAATGTGGAGATCTCGCGGACCTTTTCTTTCCAGCACCACGAACGGAGGACATCTACGCGACTGGAGCCTCCCTGGGGCATCCTGAAGGGGAAGAAGGGCCCTAAAAATCTTGAATGGGGTGATCCGTCCTCCCCTTTTGCTATAAGGTTCCCTTCGTCTCCCTCCCACGTCAAATTTCCCCTCCAATCCCTCTCGGATCTTATTCCGCGCCTGATCTCAGGTTTCGATTTGCTCGTCCCCCTCCTCCCCCTCATTTCACTGTACCTCCCTCACTGCCCCCCACCGCTGCCTTTTCCTCGTCCTACCCCATTTGTGCCACCCCAAGCCGCCCACCTTCTCTTAGCCGTCTCCAGTGCGCGCCCCCGCTCAACTTCCCCAAACTCAACTTCTTCTCCCGTACTATTTTCGGAGAAGTCGTCGATACTCACAACTCTGGCGAACACTTGGTGCGATGGATATCTGATGCTCAGGACTTATTTTTTCCATCTCTCTCCTTCGAGCACCAAACTTTTCTCCGCACGCTAAGACCTGAAGACCACCCGTTTGCCATTTCTCTCTCTCTTTCTCTCTCTCCTTCCCCTCTCAATTTCTCCTCCTGAGCTCCGCGCAATCCTTGTCGGAGTCTCATATTGCGATATCTCGTAAGAGGGGGAGGGGGGCTGTGGTAGAAGGGGGGTGGGAAGGGGGCCTTCTCTCCCTTTCTCTCGCGCGCGCGCCGCAGATGGAAGCCGTACCTTTGTAAATAATGCTAGGGGGGAATAATGAAGTGCGCTGGGACGGTGTAGGTAAGTTTATATGGAGGAGAACATCCTTCTCCCCCACTTCACCGGTCTAATATTTTTTCCTAAAGCGTTCTGCTCTCTCTTCTTCCTCCTGGCTGGGGAAGGGAGGGGGAGGGGAGCGAGGTTGGGAACACGGGTAGGGAGAGAGGAGTCCCTGCTACTACTGCCTACCTGCCGACCCCCCCCCGCCCTCCCCCTTTTCAGGTCCGCTCGCGAAAGTCGCCCCTTTCGTCGTTCCCCCTCACTCCTTTTTTTATCCTTCCGTTCCTCGGACACCTCCAAACGAGTCTTCCCTCCTCTAAGCAATCTTCCATCCTATCGTCTGACCGTTTCATATTTTCTGTCGCCGCATCAGCCCGTTACTCTTTTTTAAGAAACGAAGAAGGGACCGTGATTGGTTTAAATTTTACACAAGAGAAATATCTACCCGAGCATTATGTATATATATATATATAATATATATATATGTATATATAAATAAATAAATATATATATATATATATATATATATACATATATATACATATATATAATATATATATATATATATATACATATATATATACATATATATAATATATATATATATATATATATATACATATATATATATTTCCATATAACAATGTAAGAACACAGAAAGATCACTCACATGTTTCTTCTTGATGATTTCGACGGATTTCAGCTCCGTCTTCATCGAAGGAAATAGACATCATTACTTCTATTTCTTCCGATGAAGACGGAGCTGAATTCCGTCGAAGTGATCAAGAAATAACATGTGAGTGATCTTTTTATGTGTCCTTATATTGTTTGTTGCTGTCCAAGTTTGTTATTCAACACTTCCGTGTTACTTCGACGAAATCATCTACATATATATATATATATATATATATATATATATATATATATATATATATATATAACAAAAAAACAAGGGGCACACTCGTATAAACTTGAGGCCGTTATTCGTCGAAATGTTAATATGTACTGGAGAGTCATTTATTAAATAACTCTTGTAATCAACCCGGAGGTCGGTTTAGGAGGTGATGGTAGAGTTCACCCAGTGCTAAGCCCGACGATGTGTGAAATTCACACATCAGGTAAGGGGGGCCAGTTTTCCCTGTGCCGGTCATGGATTCCGAGGAAGATCTGGTACCCAAAAAATCACACATCTTGGGTGGAGCTGCAGTTACCCTTGCCCCCCGGTTAGTAGTCGGTCACTATGATTGGAAAAGATGAAGGGAGGAAGTAAGTACACAGAGATGAAGGGCTTGATAAAGTAGGTTTTTGGGTTATGTTTCGATAGGTTGTAATTGTGTCCATCCAAAACATACCTAAACCGGAAGATTACTTAATAACACACACACACATGTAATGTATGTGGTAATAATTTGCGTATCAGTTATTTGAAATCTGGTAAAATAATCAATAATGCCTTGTATCCAATGATAAATATATTTATAGTATTTAATTGGTAATAGAACCCTTCCGAATATGTTGGACGAGGAGAAAGGACTATTTTAAAAGGTTTATATGACGGAAGAATAGGGGAATTCATGGTTCTTTTAGTGGTGAAGTTGAGAATTGTGATACAAATAAGAAAGTTAGATAGACCAGGTAGGGGGAGAAAAAGGACAGACATGTTGAATGTATTTCAGAGATGTAGGATGTGCGTGAATCGAAATAATGATTTATTGTTATGTAGGGTGTCAGCATGCTTCGTTAGGAATTACTAAGGAATTTACTGACGCTCAGTATGTTTCCATTTTAATGGTACACTAAATGCTAGCCTACCATTAAATAAATAGTTTGTTTTTCTCGTGGGGAATTTTTTAAGTTAATATTGACCCGTAAGAACAATTGCGGAAGTTCCAATATTTTTGGAGTTTCCTTATACTCTCCTTGGAAATATCTAAGCAACTAAATGAATAGTCTATATATTAGAAATGAATAAAGCCTCAGTAATTAATGAACCTGATACGCCTTTCTCGTGGAGAATATTTGTTTTTTTCCTGTTATAGTGTGTTCTGTTTATACTTGTACTTATTAAAATCGTTCGCAGCATATGCTAATTCTGATTAAAATGGTATCATGTTGAAATCTTGCAAAGCTTAACAATTTGTCATTAGAAAGGTTATCAATTCGATATGGTATTTAATGTACCAGAATGTATTTATTTACTTCAAAAATTCGAAATCCAAATTAGTTTTTAAATTTTTAATAAATACAGCCTCTATTTATACCTTGGCTGTTAGTGAAAATGATTTTAAATTCTTAATTGCTCCTACGTAATCCTAGATCTATTAGTAAGCGGACGATGAAATGCAAAGATGTTTATGTTTGTATTTATATGTACTAAAAGAAAAACCTCCCGCAATGGAAACTGCATTAGACGTGTCAAACCTCAACCTAAAACTTAGGAATAATAATTTTCACCTAGTAAAAGAATATGTCCCTACAATATGCATAACCTGTAAAAATCTGGAGGAAATATTTTCGCCTCTTTCAAAGTAGGCATGCATGATTTGGTACATTTGAATTAATTGAAGGCGGACATTTCAGAATGAATTTTTTATCACTTGACGCACTCCAAGTTTTCAGTTGTATTAGCGTTTGAATGACTTTTTATAATGACCTTTTTTCGACTTTATTATTTCAGAAATTAATTTATTTAATCTATTAATATCCTTTTTTATTTGACTTTTACGAGGGCGAATGTCTAATGCTTTGACCCGTGTAAGATAGAAAACTCTGAACATAAAAATCACTTTCTCCCGTGCCATTTGTCAGTTATCACCGTGTCAGCATTTTTTCGTTAACAGCTCTCAAATTATGGAAATTCTCCTGAATGAAGGTTGGAAGAGTTGAAAAGTTGTCCCTTGGAAAATAAATACTAATCGCTTCGGGGAATATTGCGAGCATACGACTCGACCTGAAGACGTAATGGTGAGCAAAAAAGAGAGGAGGGTTAGAGCGGATGAATGGAGGAACAAATGGGGAACCAGGGACTCCGTTGGGCTGGGACATAGAAGCAAAGATCGTTGACTGCTTGTCAGAGGATTCACTCCCTTTTTTCGGGTATTGATGAGCGAATCTGGGATGCTGAAATACTTTCGTCCCCACCCCTTTGTATGTGCATCAATGGAGGAGACGGCTTTGAATTCAATGCACAGGAATGCTAGATAAATATATTTTCAGGATGTATGTATCATTCAACTCATAAATTTCATTTATTATTGAGTACATTGCAGGAACTAGAAATATTGACGATGAAGTTAACCATGAGGTAACAAAAGCAATGAAATTATCGAAAAGTAGAAGGCTATTAATTAAGGTCGAAGGTGATAAATTAGGGCAAGATACAAAGTTCAACCTGTACCTGGGAGGTTTTTCATGAGGAAAGGGCCAAAGGGGACTTCAGGAGAAGGTTATAGCTAGCAATTGAAGTAGGCATTCACGAGAAGAAGATAACTGATTGCCATTACTCTAAATAAATGCTTTGATTAGGAGGATCGCGCATCGTGGGTCTGACACGTGGTAACAAGAGAATAACTGTTGACTTGAGGAGTTTGGGTGTATGTAAGTATGGCAAAATAAAGGAGATAATAAGTTGAATGGGATGAAATGAAAGCGTTGACGTATATTTATTATTAATATTGAGCAGATGTGTTTGGGTAAATAGGAGAAAGGCAGACAAATTGAGTCGAATAAATATTGTGTGGTAGGGGCACAGAGTAGAAACCATCTCTATTCTGTGGTATTGGTACGTTGAGGGTCGTGGTTGAAGAAGGAAATTTTGGAAGAGCTGGTTGGAGGGAGGATGAGAGTTGGCTTTAATAATAGTGTAAAATAAACCAAAGGAAATTCTTATGGTGAGTTCAAGATGATAGTCCCCAGGGACCGACCGTAGCCTAACTCTTTTAGGTAAAATATCTTAAATCAGGGATTTTCAACCATTCACGTTTTTGAACCACCACTTTAGAAGAAAAAAGCTATTTATGATGCTTGAAAAACAAAAAATAGCAATGAATAAAGACCAAAAAGATTCTTGGATAATTTCCATGGTATCCGCTCTTGTTTCAATAAGGTCGTAAATCTTCCATTTGTTGATAACATTTTATCAAAATATTCTTTTCTGAAAGCAAATAAATAAATATACACATCTAAATAGTAAAACTTCATTGCTTTAAAAATGTTGTTGCTATAAAAATGAAACCAAAGAAGTGCATCATGAAAAAGTGGAACACTTGAAACGATTTGAGGGAATCTCACCTTGACTTCACGTTCGATTGAAATACTAATAGTTCTCAGTGAGCTTTATAAGGTAGTAATCACATGTATCGGTTTAAGTTTGCTCTTTGCGTGCCGCTTCCCTATAAAGTTGGTGTTCACACAGTGGTAAATTAAGCAGATATGTTAGAATAAATTGATTGTTGGGGAGGAGTGATAACCGCCTCTCAGTTTGGACGCTCCTGCCTTAAATTGACTAATTAGATTGGGGCTTGGCATTGTGGGTCAGTGGGCAGATAGTTGGGATACTGGCTAGAGGTCACCTCTGTGCGCCAGGCGCTTCATTCAAATTTTGTGGAATTTCTAGAACCAGATCTTTCCTGAAACTTATTTGTTACAAAGGTAAAATGACTGGTCTTCATACCATAATTTGTTAATATCACTCTCCGAAGGACTTAGTACGAGGGTGATTCGAAAAGTAAAGTCTCCTATTTTTTTTCATCAAAAATCAAATTTATTCTCAACATTGCGTGCATCGTTGGAAAGGCTGAGCATTTAGCTATTTTTCTGCATAGTCGCCTTGACGATCGATTACTTTTTTCATCCTTTTAAGCAGCTTTTTAATACCGGCGTCGTACATTTCTCCCACCGCGTCTCAAAGCCAACTGACGACTTCATCTTGCACTTCCTTGTCTGACTTGAATTTCTGTTCTCCAAGGTATTTTTTTAGGGCGGGAAACAAGTAACTGCCACTGGGGGCAGCGTCCGGGCTGTAAGGAGGGTGATCGATGATATCGCAACCAAATTCATTTGTACGAGTAGGGTGGTCGTTTGATGTGACACATGTGGAAGTGCATTGTCATGATGCAAACACACTCCTTGTGGTAACCGAGGACCTCCGACACAATATTCTGCACGAAAAAGTGCCCCTCTCTTCATTAAGGCCTTCCTTCATCTCATGAATAGTAATTCTCCGGTTATTGCGCACCATCTCGTCAATTGGGGCCACCGTTGATTCTGGCAAACTCGGCCGCCCCGACCGCTGCTCATCGTGTACGTTTTCCCGGACATCAAAAAACTCCCTGCACCATTTCCGCACGTTTTTGATGTCCATACACTTCTCACGGTTCACTTCCACTAAATGGTGATGAATTTATATCGGAGAAGCAGTCGTCCGTTTGCTTCGCGACGAGGCGGGAGAAAGGTAAAACGGCGGTATTAAAAAGCTGCTTACAAGGATGCAAAAAGTGCTTTCTCATCGAGGTGACTATGTAGAAAAAAAGCTAAATACTCAGCCTTACCTACTATGTACAAAAAGTTGAGAATAAATTTGATTTTTCATGAAAACAATAGGGGACCTTACTGTTCGAATCGCCCTCGTATTACACGAGCTAGGCCCTCACTCATTATGTCAACCCATTATGGGCTGATTGCTGTAATGGTCCTTGGGATACTCTCTACATTCTCTTTTTGAGGTTGTCGTAATATTATAATTTTTCAATCGCATGATTACACCTTTAATTTTAATTTTTATTGCATCTGAAATAACTCCTATGGATTACACATCATTAAAGATAGTTCAAAATATGCTTTTCTTTCAATGATAAAGCTTAAACATGGGAAAGCAGATGCATGGAAGACCTAATGGAAGCCAATTTTAACTAGTACCAACACCAATAAGCTTTTAGGCGTCCTCTTCAGTAGTTTTTTGAGCAAGTTATTTAATATAACGATGCGTTTTTTTTAATCTGTTGGTAAATTCAAATATGCTGGATTATCTTCTCAAAACATTTAAGTGCTTGCGTCAGCAGTTATTCCGATTTTCTCAACGGCCAACCGCATATTACAACCGTATTTGTGATTGGAGGTAATATAAATTCGATGCAGACCTATGTTAATCCGAGCTTAATTTAGGTCTAATGATAATTCAAGGGATTAAGCGCGGAAAATATGTGAAATTTTAGTACTTTAGTTGTAATTAGTTGAAAAGTATGAACGTATGAAATTATAAGTAAGTTGATGTGTTTGAAGGGCCTTAGAGAGCTGATTGGATTGTAGGTTTTTCAATTTTAATTACTATATTTGTTAACAGCCTGGAGTGAAATGTAAAAATACAACCGCTGTGGTAAAAATTTGATTTGAACTCTATGGGAAATAAGTTTTACTTGTTCATAGAAATATAGCCATCATCTTCATACTGTTTTTCGTAATTCAAACGTTCTGTTTACCCTTCACTCTTTCCTCACCGATTGCATTCCTCCACTCTATCAAGCCTTTTCTTAGCTCTCATCAACTAATACCTCACAACATACCAACTTGTATATCTTCCACTCCATCTATTTCAAAAGAGTTCAATTTAACGCCGTATGCTTCCAAAATATTCCAGGATCTTGATTATATCTTGCTTCTTTCATGTATATTGCCCTAGCTGTGATTGTTTAATTAACCTCTGTCACATTAATGCTTTGTTTTATTGTTTTCTTTTTTCCAAAGATGTTCTTTTATATTTCTTGGCTTGGGAGTCACTGCAATCATAATTTTGTAGATCCCTTGAAGTACTTTCCCTGTGCTTTGAAAATGTCACGGTCATTATAGAGCTGATGATTGATAGAAAATATGAGAATTAGTAAAAGTCATATTTCAAATCTACCCGCCAAAAAGCAACCACAGAGGAGGAGAATCATTTAGTGCATATGATTAATTAGAGGAAATAATTATCCAGGGAGGATTATTAAATAATATTCCAGGAATAATTAATTATTCCTGGTAGGACCAATCGGATAACGGTAAGGCGAAAGAAGAGACGTCAGTCAGGATTGGGGATTATGTTCTAGGGGGTTATAGGCAAGGGGAGAATGCTGTGTGCAGGAGACAGGGTTTAATCACGGCGAGTCCTTCGTTTAAAGCCATAACAGAGGTAGGTAGACGTGCTCGGGGATTCATAAAGATATCAGCTGGACCATATTATGCTCAGGCACAGGCTCAGGAACAGCGCGAGCCATTACCCAGTAACAGATACGGATTCCCATAATAATTTAGAATAATGATCCGCAACGTCAAATTCAAATAAATAAAGTAAAAAGAGGGGTAAAATAGAAGTAATGAGCTCGTAGGAATCTGCAAATGAATCTATAAGAAAAGTTAATTTAAGAAGAGCATTGAAACATTGATGAAAGACGAACGGTTTGGAATAATGAAAGGGAGAGGAAGGGTATGAACCTAAAATGACGGAGAAGGAAGCAGAATAAGATAAATAATAGCTGAAGATGAAATTTTGAGGATATAGAGTTTAAAAAGAATGGAGAAAATGGTGCGTGGTACAGAAAGAGGAAAGTACTATCAGGAAATGAAAATTCAAGATCTTTGCAAAGCATTCCTAGAAGTCTGGAGAAAGATTAATTGAAAAAGAAAAAAATTCAAGTCTGATGCGAGAAATGTACAAAGAAACTTAAATAAGGTATATCCATTAGACACTTAATTTTAGAAGAGAAAATAAAAAGACATACATTGGGGTAACTTAGGCTTACTCAATGGCGGGATAGACGGGGCATTAAGGGAATTGAAATAAAAAAAGACCATGATCATAGAGAACATCGCCGCGGAGATGCTTAATGGTTTAGAAAAAATCGACCGTACAATTTTTTATGGGACGATTTTTAATTTGTGTGGGGTATTTGACCGGATAATTTACTTAGATATTTGTCCCCTAAATTAGTATCCCCTAAAAGTAACATGGTTTCAGTCGTGACATGGTGAAAATCCTTCATGATGATATGAGACCCTTGGCTTTTCCACATAAAATGTCTCTTAAGAGTCTCATTTAACTATCTCCAAAAAGGGGAAAAAAGTATTTATGTGGATAAAAGAAAAATATTTATGACTGCGCTAGTGACTAAGATCGTACTTTGGATCGTCAATAAGAAATTGTGAGACTGGCAAATGAAAACTTTGGGGGTGATAAGTTTGCGTCCAGGTAAGGGGAGAGATATGAGGGGCATTAATTAAGTCACTAATATGAAGAAATATTGAGTGATATAAGAATTTATTCCTTTTAATTCGTATATATTGAAAATTAATTTTATAAGGTAAATTTGACAGAATAAATGAAAGTTTTAGAGAAAATACATGTTGATAAAAGAGACAGGGAACTCATCCGCAATCTGTGCGTCTCAAACTTCTCAGGTGCTTTCGGCAGATGGAGTATCGGGATAAAAGTAAGACATCGGTGCCAATTATCATCGGTGCATATACGTAGACGGTGCAACAGAAAAGACTTGGAAAAACCGAAGTTTGGAATTAAAATCAGTGGAGAATTCGTAAAATTAGTAAATGAGCCAGTAATATGTGGTTCCAATCCCCTCTGCCGGCAGAATAGAACTTTTATGGGTATGGGACGAATATAAAGGTAAACAACTTAAAAGCTATGAGATTTTTATGAAGGAAGAAAAATTATTTAGGAGTAAAAACAGAATGGCAGGAATTATAACAGGGGGAGCAGTTTTTTGGAAGATTTTTGGACTCAAATGGCCAAAGTAGTGGCATTTTTCTTTAGAAATAGCGTTATTCATAGAAGAATTAACTACGAGGACGGCATTGATGACTGAAGCTCTATGTCAACATGTATAAGTTAAGAAAATATTAGTGAAAACTTTTATTTATGACGTGGATTTATACGACGTCATTTAAGCAAGAGGTTATGCGTAGATTGGAGAAATTTGAGATGTGCAGGGGAAAATGTAGAAACCAACTAGTCTAATACTATTCACGGCGAGGGAGGAAATAGCATGTTTGGGAAACATGAAAATGAGGCTGGAAAGGTGAAAACAGAGCATTTTTATTGGCGATGGCAAGTTGGAGATTGCAATAAAGGGGAGTAAGAAAAGGTCAGTAATGTTGGACAAAGCGAAGGTAGGAAGCATTCAGAGCTTTTAAGAAGTGTTTATTGCAGTGTAGGTGTCAGGTCGTGTCTTTTTAGACGAATTTAAGGAGCGTAAGCATGTGCGGCCTCTGTTCATCCAAAACCTACCTAAATAGGTTAGTTATAGCTTCTGAGTACAATAGTGTGTAGCTGCAGAAATCATGAGAAAATTACCATAAGACCTTAGGCTACCAATAGAAAAAATAGCGGATTGATTTAAAAAGGGCCCGCAGTGCCATATTTTATTGCCATTTAAATATTTGCGTATTGATTTCGGTGTTCTCCGAAAATGAGCCCCGATTGGCAATGCCCTTGCAGTTGATTATACATATGGAAGATATTTGGAAAGGGTTTAAACAGTAAGAACTCAGATGGAGAAAAAAACCGTCCAGGTAAATTACTATTTGAACATGGTCATAATATCAAATACCAAATATCGCTGAACAAGAGTTCTACAAGGTCATATTTGGGTAGAAATTTTGGCCTTGCGAAAGATTGTTTTCCTTCAAATTATTTACTCATTTTTTTCTCAATTATATGTCTGGTGATTCACCACTTATCCATACTCTCAGCATGGCCAAACCAGCATAGTAGTTCTTTTCATATTTGTTGACAGTACCAGATCTGCATTCTCTCAAAATCAACTCTCATTTCCCATAACACCTCTGTTACCTTTTCCCGCAAGCATTTCCCAAGTACCTCATGCACACATCATTGTGCTTGATTTGGATTTGAATATTTGAAAATTTAAGCCTCAACCAACTCTCATTTCGAATAAGGGTTCGAATCGAAACGGTAACAAATTCAAGAAAGACTTTTAAATTAAAATATTTCACCTAATATGTATAGCATGTATTATAAATTATCTCTATGATTGCTTGTGTAAAATATGGGTAAAATGAAAAGTTGTCAACATATCCTTGAATAAATTCGACGAAGCGGGAGATGCCGCTATGGTAAATTTAAAAGGAGCCATCCGCTATGCGTGCATTCCTGAATGGGCTGTTTCAGGGTGTAAAACGTACTTGCCTTGGCCAGGATTCGAACCCGGATCCCTCGGTGTCCGGCTGAGTGCTTTAGCCAGGTAAGATATCGGGGAGTCCTCTTAAACTATAAAAAATACTAGCTGTATTAAAAGTAAATAGACTTCAAAAAGTGTGTGCATTTTATCAATTTATTCGAATTAACCTTCTAAAACTAATACAATTAAAAATTATACATTCAAAGAGAAATAGCAAAAAATAAGTAAATTATGCATAGCTCGCGGTACATTTTTACCAATCGTGCTTTTTTCATTAAAATCATTGCCACAAATTATTGTAAATTTTACTTTTTATACATTAAAATTGATAATATAGTAATTCAAGTTCAAGTTGGAAAAAGGCATCAAGTTACCAACAAGACAACTGCAAACAGATGATTCTCATAGTTTAAAGAAATTTCACTAACAAGCTCAGGTTTAAAATGTTCTCGAAGATCCCTTTTACATTGCACATTGCTTGGAGGACTCTCCTCGCTTTCTATTACTCTGGGTCTCGATTCAGGAAATTCACGCTTTCAGGAACTTCAGGAACAATTTTAATCCATCGAGGCGGGAACCATATTTCCAACCTTAACGTCAATGCTCTCCAAATGAGAATGATGTTTAGCCACTTTGCTCCTTCGCTGCCATGTCTCCACAGTATCTCCACGGAACACCTGCTCTCTGCTATTCACACAGCCTCCACTTACCGACTCTCCTGCGTAATACATGGATGTCGACTATACACAGTCTTGTACATGAATCTGCCTGGGTATCTTTAAATGACCGCGGATTCTCAAGTTTCCAAGCCGAAGAATGTTTGGCCAATTTTCCTTTCCATCCCACCCGAAACACGATGAGCCTTCTGGTTTGAGGTGGTGATCGTTGTTGTATACCGCCCGATTTCGCCTCCGCTTCCAGGCCGTAAACATCGTCTTAAAAGGCCGGACCTGAAGAATTCGGTGAAGGTCTTTGTTGGCCGATCAAGTAAGCATTCCCTAGCTTACATTAAAAGGGAACGCCAAAATTCCCCGTCGTGGTGTGTTTTAACGGGTAGGAGGTTTGCCCGCTCCGAGCGGATATTCCTTGAACCCTTAAGCCTTCACCATTCCCCATGCTTGTACCACGGGTTATCCTGGCATCCTCCCTCCATCTCTTTTACCCCTAAACTAAGCGGTGATGAAGGCTCCACATCGGTCAGGGTTGCTCCATTTTTCGGACACTGCGTTGTTGTGGCGCTTACATCGACGGTGTTCGTCGCCCCGGAGGAGGCGTTGCATTCCAGAGCTTCCCTCCGCTCCGAACCCGCTCCTCTGGAAGCGGATGATGATGAACGTTGTGGAGCATGGGCTTCCGGAGATCGTTTTGGAGATATTCCATGGCGAAAAATTTCATGATTGAGCTAATGACTTATTTTTTATTTGGGTAAACTAACGTATACTTCTTTCTCTTCTTGGTTATATGGTTCGCATCTTAATTTAAAGCTGTTCTGCTTGCAGATGCCTGTTGTATCATTGGCGTCATTTCTTCAAAGGAGCTATAAAGGACGTTTTCTATTATTAGCTGTGCTTAGATATTGTCAGCAGATGCCAAGAAATATACGTCGCATGAATCATATAAAAATGTATACATTCACATGCACATGCAATTTTAGAAAGCTTGAGTTTCCGGCCTTCTCTCAGGCCTCCTTCAATCACAAACCATGTGTGTTATATTGGGCCGTTCTAGTGTTATATGTATTTGTGATATATGATTAATACATTAACGGTTAAGGTAGGCTTTAGATGATCCCTGCACAAACAATTGTACTTGCATCTATATCATTCGTCTCTCTCATAACCATAAACACAGCATCAGTTCGAGTATTGCAATAAGACCTTTTAAAAATTGAAAAACTGGTTAGCATTGCTTCAATAACAGCTAGACGCGAGGAGGGGGGTGTACATCTGATGAATTATTTTTATCGCCATTTCATTCCATGGTATATTTTGACCTTCACAGGTCTTACGTCGAGTTCAACTGGTTTGCAATGATTAATTTGAATGCTTCAATCAACGACTAGACTATTCCATACTTTATAAAGTAAAGATAAAACCAAGCAATTGTCTCCATGCTTCGGTGGTGGGAGTGCACAGTCCTCGACTAACGATACAGAGGTCGTGGGTTTGATTCCGGCCTAGGCGGGTTTTCTTTCACGTAGGACTTCCTGTTTCCAATTTAATTGAATGTAATATATAGAGATTAGGTGGATGAAGCGACTATAAACTCTCAATCTCGCCTCAATAACGTCTAAAAATAAATAAAATCGCAATTTTAAAAAGGTTCAGCTCCCTAGTAATGACATTTTCCCATCATGAGGTTGAATTAACATCCTGAATCCATGTATTCATACTTATGAGCGCATTGACTAATATGCGCGGATGAAAGTATGATTAAACCAGAACATCGATACCAGAAAATATTAGATTGTGCTATGCAAAACAACATATAAATAAGTTTTGGAAATGGAAAGCATGGATTAATGCAAAGAAGGTTTGAGGTTTTTACTCAGTAGACAAAAAATGACCAATTCCATAAACCTCGGTACGCTGCCTTTTGTCTCAATCTGATGATTGATCTAGGAGATCTATGAGGAGATTCAATCATGGCTCGATGGTGGCTCAAAGGACTATCATAAAACGATCCGCGATTTCCTTTGTTTTGAAATTGGTTAATTTATGAGTCTAGATTCTCATTGAAGTGACATGTACATTTAGGAAAGGACAGATATTAGTTGAGAGGGCTCACCTTCATCAAAACGTGTTACGCCTCCTTTGTGGGGGCCTTCCTCGTTGTCTCGTTGTGCCGTACACTCCCTCCCAAAATTCTCTGAAGAAAATATCTACGTCCCCCACGCCGTCCCCGCTCCCGGAAACGGTGGTATTTGAGCTGATGACTTCGTGACTTATTTCTTCTATCGATCCATCCTCTGGTTCCAAGTCTGTGTATGGCACAATACCCAAAGTGCCATCCCACGTGAAACCCCAATCCCCGTCACCAATGCTACCTTCTACTATAACGCCAGCACTTTCCTCCACGACGGGGTGTTCACCGTCTTGCAAAACTTCACCACCTCTGTCAAATGCATCATCAACGCTCTCCGCCTCCTCCACCTCTTTCTTCGATTTGCAGTAGCCTGCAAATAAGATGAAGTAGAATTCCATTAATGGTATGCCGAAATACTCTAAAATACGCTGGACCAAATACAATTTATATTACTTCACGGGTTTGAATTCATTTCCGACGCTCTCCAATGGCAGTAAAAAGTCTTTCTTGAGAATCTCTACAGTTAAAGGGTTATTTTATACTTTTAAACGATTTGCACTCATCTCTTTTAGCATTAAAAAGAAAAAGTTAGCCAAAGTACGCAATAAATGGCCATTGTTTTTAAATTGACCGTTTGCATAGAGAATCGAGGCACATGGGAAAACAAGTCCCCTTAGCTTATTCCTACTGACACCACACAATTATTTGTAAGTGTTAATATCAATTAATAAAAATAAGACTTATCTATGGCGTACATTATGAAATATTATTAAAAAGGATAGGAGAACTACTTACACAAACATGCACCCATTTTCGAAGCGATTGAATCAATGTAAACATGTCTCCATAGCAACGGTGTCGTCGGATACGACCAACAACAATGGCCCTTTTGTCTCTGACCATTGGAGTTCGCATATCGTTTAAATACATTACGATTAATGAGTTAAGGAACCATGCACACGTACTCTTATGATATAATTTCTTCACTAAATGTTTTCATGAATCATTTGAAAGCGCAGTAATGTATATGCATACAAATATCCTATTGTTGATGATATAGGAAACCTTTCTAGCTGTGGACTATTTCAAATTTACTGTTATTTAGTCCTCACATACTTCTGCCTTTCAATATTTCGTAATAGGAACCATCAATGATCTGGCAATGTCTTCTGGTTGAATTCCTCTCTCATAAATTCTACAAATTATTACAAAAAAACTCTTCTTCCCACTTTCTCCTTAATCTTAAAGTATTCCTTCCAGAATGTTACCCCTCCCACGACCTCATTTCATTCCAGTTCCCTACATGCCTTTTTATCATACCTAAAAGTAACACTGGATCTAATCTATCTTCACCTATGTCCCATCCTTTTTCCATTTTTACCCTTGCTGGCCAAAGTCATTTACGATACAGCCCTGTATATTCCTTTTATCTCTCTTGATCCCATCTACTAATAAACTTAAACTAATATTTTTCCTGACATCTTCAGATGATAACAAAGATATTTCCGCCTCATTCCCTGATAGTTTCTAAACTTCTTATTTAGCGCACCTAATTCTGTCTTCCTTTTAAAATATTTATATCACCGCACTACATCTTCCAATTTTCTTCTTTGCTCCATTCGTTAAACCCATCTCAATTTATCATTATTATTTAACTCTTTGTACATCCTTCTACCGAACTCCGTATTTATTTCTTCAATTCTCTTTTAACGTTCCTGTTACTATACATCTGGTCCGCAATCCATGATTTTTTGTCCTTCTTCTGTTTACAAATCCTATAGTTTCTTTTGCCATCTTAGACGATTCTTTTATGTTGTTTCCAGTTTTGAGATGTTCCCAGTATCAAGCTTTTTGTCCTCACTCATGAATTTCTCCACAGCCTACTGATACTACTTCCTTGCCAATCCATTTAAGGCTTCTATGTTTCATTTTCTATACCATATTCCCTCTTTTACATTTTTCAATTGGGCGCTACATTTCATAATTACTACATTATGGTCCGAGTCCACATCCCTTCCCGGAAAACTGTGTGATTTGATTATGCTGTTTTCAAATCTGTGTCTAATCATAACATAATCCAGCTGATACCTCTCTGAGTAACCTGGAATTTTTTATGTATATCTACGTCTTTTGTGGTGTCTAACCCAAGTGTTGGTGATTACTAACCTCTGTTTTCTTCTTCACAACTCAATTGATTTCTCCCCGCAGTCATTCCTCGTGCCTAAACCGTAGTCCCCCACGTCACCACCATCTCTTCCTTTACCTACCGTCGCATTCAAATCCCCCATCACTGCTAAATATTTCCCGTTGGGAAAACAGGGGATTATGTCCTCTAAATAATCGTATATCCTATCGACCTCTTCCTCCATATGGTTGCCCGGTTGCATGTATACCTTCAGTTCATTTCCAGGACTCATTTTCTCTATGTTAAGGTAGTTTTCTTTTGTATTCCTCAATAGTGTTTTTAACGTGACACCATTACTGAATGACCGACCCGCTGGGGTCAGACGCCTTTTCAGCCGCCTCGATAAGGAACAGACGCTGCGTGGATTACCTCTCGTTTGTCTAATACTGTTAGACCTATCTGGCATGGGTGACCCTCCTAGGAGCAATTATTTAAACTCCCGCCAGTATAGCTCTAGGGGTCTTTTCAACGCGCAAGCCCTCCCTTCCACCACGTCAAGGTTGTGCTCCATATGATAGCTATTAATGACGACGATTATAAAACATTGGGCCCAATGTTGGAGGCATTTCTGGAAACTATATTTCACTCTATTTCACGATATGAATACTCAATTCGATGCATTCATTCCAATCACTGCAATTCTCACGATCAAAAGACTGAAGTCGAGATAACTGTTACACTTAAATAAAGTTTAAGCATTCGCTTCTCCCGCGCACTATTCGTGACAATAAGAATAGGGGGGACACCAAAGAAAATAATAATAATAATAATAATAATAATTGGGCCCGTTCGAGCAGGATCGGGCAATTTGTTGTTTCAATTTCAGTTTTTTGGGGTGCCTTATGTTTAAACCCCCAATACAATTTCATTAATTTTACAATATTACAAAATATGAGTTACATGGCATTCCTTTCCGTTACTCTCCCCGTTCTTACTTTATCTTTTGTTGATAAATCTTTCCAATATTTTCCTAATCGGTTCCTCATGTAGGTATTGCCCAATTTGTTGGACGTTATGCAAATATCCAAGAATAGCTTCCAGTTCGCGTCTTTCCTCGGCATAAATTGTGCAATAAAGGACTCTGTGTATTGCCGTGTCCTCCTCCATCATGCATTCACACGTCCCCTCCTTTTTTTTCCCTATTTTCTTGAGGTGTGATCTAAACTCCCCGTGGCCCGTTTAAATTTGCGTAATACCGTTGTAAGTTTTAAAGTAGATCTTCATTCTTTCCTTCACGCTAGGTAAAAATTGTCTGGTTGTTTTACCCTTTTCTAATGTTTCTCATTCCCGTTCCCACATATCCAGGAAATACGCTCTAATAAAATTCCTGTTCCTGCTCCATTTCTCAATTGGAGACAAAGCTACATCTCCCAGAGTAGCCCCTTCCATCTGCTTCATCCGTACCTTGATTCTTCTTTCCTCTATTGAGAACATTATCGGCTGTATCCCAATTATTATTTGTAGAGCTTCATTACAGACCGTATTGTAGCTCCCGGATATTGCAATTAGGCAAGATCTTTGGGCCTCTTCCAGTTTTCTCCGGATTCTGCTGTAATTGAGTCTCTCTCCCCACATCTCACAGCCGTATGCCAATATTGGGATGGTGACTCCGTTGTATATAGTTCTTAAGCTATTAGTGGTGATGCCAAATGGGTTTCTGCACAGCCTTCTTAAGCAGTTAAATATTTTCTTGACCTTGCCTGCTGCGTAATTTGCGTGCTCTTGGAATGTTAGTCTCTCGTCGAATTCAATGCCCAGGTATCTGAATGTGGAGGATCTTTTGATGTTTTGACCATAGATTTTTATAGTTGGGTTTCGTGACAATTTTTTCCCGAATACGACGTACTTAGTCTTATTCACAGAGATTTTTAATTTCACTTTCGTACTCCATGACTCCACTATAGCCTTGTTTTACATACCTTCTCGTGCTGCATGTGTAGTATGAACAAATTCAAGTAATATTTTGAATTACTATTATGTGTAACCTGCGTTATACAATATCTATATGATTGCTTGTGTAAAATTTGGGCAAAATGAAAAGTTTTCAACATATCCTTCCTTAAATTTCAAGAAGAGGGAGATGCCACAACAGTACCTTTAGACGGAGTCACCTGCCAAGTGTGCATCCCTGAATGGAGTGTTTCAGGGCGTAAAACTTACTCGCCTTGGCCGGGATTCGAACCCGGATCCCTCTATATCCGGCCGAGTGCTTTAGCCAGTCAAGATATCAGGGAGTCTTCTTAAACTGCAATCCGGACATCGAGAAATCCGGTTTCGAATCCCGGTCAAGGCGAATGATTTTTACACCCTGAAACCGTTGTATTGTAGTAACATTAATTATTTTACTCCCAAGAAAGGCTTCAAAATCGTCATAAAACGCTAATCCTGCCATTTGAAACAAGAAGAGATAAGCTTAATGAAGTTTATTACCCATATTGACTTTCAGTTACGCGATGTAGGAATTTATTAATGATTTTCTGTCATAATTAAAGTCACTTGCAATGGAATAACTGAAAGCTCGAATCAAAAAATCATAAATATTTTGTGTTTTAGATTTTTTGTTGTGGTGCTTTATTACTTGATATACGATATCCAAACACTGATGCCTACGTATAATGGGATAACCTCGTGCGTTTTTTCTCATTCCCAAGACATGGGGTAATATTCAGCCGGAACTATGACGGCTAAAGTGTCATTACAATAATGTATTAGATAAATAATATATTGGTCGACTTTGCTGTTGAACCTTAAATATACTTAAATTTTGATGCTTCCTTTGGAATTCGCTTTGACTACAGGTTGCCAGTCCTGAGAATGTGGATTCTCAGCTACTGTATACGTAAATATTTACAAGAGGTGACCACGTCATTCAAGTATATTGGCATTTATTACCCGTTTTTTATTCTCAAACCCATCAGCTTGGCATCAGTTTCATTACAATACCAAGCTATTAAGTATGTTAGGTATGTTCCTCGTACGGCTTGAACCTTGATTTCTCAATTTAACAAAAAAATGCCTTTCCAATATTTTCTGGTTTTGCTCTTTAATTACAATTATCTTATCGGCCTTTAAATACGAGCTCAAATTTTTCAGTACTATCGATATTAGAAATGACCACTATCCATAACATATTGGGTTGCCATTCCATTGAGACATTATTTCAAAGAGTTTGGTCAATTTTACCAGATCAGACGCTGCAGACAATTTAATTTTAGCAAGTAAATATGCAGCGCTGTGACTGGATAAAGGCATGATATGTATTTAAATATTGCTATATGGTTAAGTGTACCTGTTATCAGTCCCATTACTTGAGAACGGTCATTCTCACCATATGCCAAACCTCTCTTTTTAGAAAGAACTTTGCGGAACTGGGTCATCTTCACGAGTATCCAGCAAAAAAAGTCGAAAGCCCGTTTCCCTTATACTTTGTCTTTCTATTTTTGTTTTGGTCGTCATAGAGGGCCTATATTCACGCTACGTAGATGAAGAATAACTTGCACATTCACCGGATTGATTTACATTCATCATATTTTTACCCTTATCATAAAGGGATTCTATCAAGTAAAACCCGAGACCTCTACTTTTATTTTCATCTTCTTCACCATAGTTTTCCTTTTTTTAGACCTTTTTGACATCATTAATAGATATATTTAGAGTTTTAGCGATGGAGAGACCAAATTTAGGAACATATGAGAATTGACCGGATTCTCTCATTATTTGCTCTGGTTTAAGATGTTTTGGTTGATGCCTTTTATATTACACTTTATAATCAATGAGTTCCCAATAAATTGTTTATTTCTCTCTGATTTGGCATTGTGAATTAATTTAAAAAAGATATCAATTGATGCACAGGATCAATTTGTGCAGTGATGAGAAATATTTCTTACCCGTAACCAATGACTCGGATTCAATTGCATCCACCAGTTCGGTTTTATAGTCGTCATTATTTTTTCCCCTCTTGGCCTTCGAGGTTCTGACCTAATTAATCTCTGCAGACATTGGTGCTCATGAGAATTATTCAATCCCACACGTGAGATAAAAGGCTACGAAAATTATTTGCATCCAGCGTGTTGGCGCTTAACTGAATGAAAATCCTACATCTGTCGTCCAAAATAAATACTGATTGATATATCCCAGAACTGACGGCTGTTTTTTTCAGAAATATCTCGCCAGAAAAGTTACGTGATTCTTGTAGGAAGGGTTATGAATATTTAAGTATATCGTAGCAACGTTAAATTCCATTCAGGTGTCTTGAAATTCAACAGTAACAGTGAAAAAACTAGTGGAGGTATTAAATATCACCCTTGTCCATCGAAATTTACCTTATGTATTACTTAAGAAACTCAGTTTAGAAACATGTGTCGATCTAAATGTTTTCAGAGCAGTATTAAAATTAAATAGACTTCAAAAAGTGAGTGCATTTTATCAATTTATTCGAATTAACCTTCTAAAACTAATACAATTAAAAATTATACATTCAAAGAGAAATAGCAAAAAATAAGTAAATTATGCATAGCTCGCGGTACATTTTTACCAATCGTGCTTTTTTCATTAAAATCATTGCCACAAATTATTGTAAATTTTACTTTTTATACATTAAAATTGATAATATAGTAATTCAAGTTCAAGTTGGAAAAAGGCATCAAGTTACCAACAAGACAACTGCAAACAGATGATTCTCATAGTTTAAAGAAATTTCACTAACAAGCTCAGGTTTAAAATGTTCTCGAAGATCCCTTTTACATTGCACATTGCTTGGAGGACTCTCCTCGCTTTCTATTACTCTGGGTCTCGATTCAGGAAATTCACGCTTTCAGGAACTTCAGGAACAATTTTAATCCATCGAGGCGGGAACCATATTTCCAACCTTAACGTCAATGCTCTCCAAATGAGAATGATGTTTAGCCACTTTGCTCCTTCGCTGCCATGTCTCCACAGTATCTCCACGGAACACCTGCTCTCTGCTATTCACACAGCCTCCACTTACCGACTCTCCTGCGTAATACATGGATGTCGACTATACACAGTCTTGTACATGAATCTGCCTGGGTATCTTTAAATGACCGCGGATTCTCAAGTTTCCAAGCCGAAGAATGTTTGGCCAATTTTCCTTTCCATCCCACCCGAAACACGATGAGCCTTCTGGTTTGAGGTGGTGATCGTTGTTGTATACCGCCCGATTTCGCCTCCGCTTCCAGGCCGTAAACATCGTCTTAAAAGGCCGGACCTGAAGAATTCGGTGAAGGTCTTTGTTGGCCGATCAAGTAAGCATTCCCTAGCTTACATTAAAAGGGAACGCCAAAATTCCCCGTCGTGGTGTGTTTTAACGGGTAGGAGGTTTGCCCGCTCCGAGCGGATATTCCTTGAACCCTTAAGCCTTCACCATTCCCCATGCTTGTACCACGGGTTATCCTGGCATCCTCCCTCCATCTCTTTTACCCCTAAACTAAGCGGTGATGAAGGCTCCACATCGGTCAGGGTTGCTCCATTTTTCGGACACTGCGTTGTTGTGGCGCTTACATCGACGGTGTTCGTCGCCCCGGAGGAGGCGTTGCATTCCAGAGCTTCCCTCCGCTCCGAACCCGCTCCTCTGGAAGCGGATGATGATGAACGTTGTGGAGCATGGGCTTCCGGAGATCGTTTTGGAGATATTCCATGGCGAAAAATTTCATGATTGAGCTAATGACTTATTTTTTATTTGGGTAAACTAACGTATACTTCTTTCTCTTCTTGGTTATATGGTTCGCATCTTAATTTAAAGCTGTTCTGCTTGCAGATGCCTGTTGTATCATTGGCGTCATTTCTTCAAAGGAGCTATAAAGGACGTTTTCTATTATTAGCTGTGCTTAGATATTGTCAGCAGATGCCAAGAAATATACGTCGCATGAATCATATAAAAATGTATACATTCACATGCACATGCAATTTTAGAAAGCTTGAGTTTCCGGCCTTCTCTCAGGCCTCCTTCAATCACAAACCATGTGTGTTATATTGGGCCGTTCTAGTGTTATATGTATTTGTGATATATGATTAATACATTAACGGTTAAGGTAGGCTTTAGATGATCCCTGCACAAACAATTGTACTTGCATCTATATCATTCGTCTCTCTCATAACCATAAACACAGCATCAGTTCGAGTATTGCAATAAGACCTTTTGCTATAGGTTACAATTGAATATTTTTGTTACATTTCGAGGCCTTTTAAGCACTGGTGGACTTTGTTTTTTGAATTTATCTAGCGCTTAGGCAAAAAGAAACAATTCATTCTTCAGAGGACTAGTTTAACATGTTAATGTGAGAGGCTTATTCATAAGTTTTATGTTTTAAAAATTGAAAAACTGGTTAGCATTGCTTCAATAACAGCTAGACGCGAGGAGGGGGGTGTACATCTGATGAATTATTTTTATCGCCATTTCATTCCATGGTATATTTTGACCTTCACAGGTCTTACGTCGAGTTCAACTGGTTTGCAATGATTAATTTGAATGCTTCAATCAACGACTAGACTATTCCATACTTTATAAAGTAAAGATAAAACCAAGCAATTGTCTCCATGCTTCGGTGGTGGGAGTGCACAGTCCTCGACTAACGATACAGAGGTCGTGGGTTTGATTCCGGCCTAGGCGGGTTTTCTTTCACGTAGGACTTCCTGTTTCCAATTTAATTGAATGTAATATATAGAGATTAGGTGGATGAAGCGACTATAAACTCTCAATCTCGCCTCAATAACGTCTAAAAATAAATAAAATCGCAATTTTAAAAAGGTTCAGCTCCCTAGTAATGACATTTTCCCATCATGAGGTTGAATTAACATCCTGAATCCATGTATTCATACTTATGAGCGCATTGACTAATATGCGCGGATGAAAGTATGATTAAACCAGAACATCGATACCAGAAAATATTAGATTGTGCTATGCAAAACAACATATAAATAAGTTTTGGAAATGGAAAGCATGGATTAATGCAAAGAAGGTTTGAGGTTTTTACTCAGTAGACAAAAAATGACCAATTCCATAAACCTCGGTACGCTGCCTTTTGTCTCAATCTGATGATTGATCTAGGAGATCTATGAGGAGATTCAATCATGGCTCGATGGTGGCTCAAAGGACTATCATAAAACGATCCGCGATTTCCTTTGTTTTGAAATTGGTTAATTTATGAGTCTAGATTCTCATTGAAGTGACATGTACATTTAGGAAAGGACAGATATTAGTTGAGAGGGCTCACCTTCATCAAAACGTGTTACGCCTCCTTTGTGGGGGCCTTCCTCGTTGTCTCGTTGTGCCGTACACTCCCTCCCAAAATTCTCTGAAGAAAATATCTACGTCCCCCACGCCGTCCCCGCTCCCGGAAACGGTGGTATTTGAGCTGATGACTTCGTGACTTATTTCTTCTATCGATTCATCCTCTGGTTCCAAGTCTGTGTATGGCACAATACCCAAAGTGCCATCCCACGTGAAACCCCAATCCCCGTCACCAATGCTACCTTCTACTATAACGCCAGCACTTTCCTCCACGACGGGGTGTTCACCGTCTTGCAAAACTTCACCACCTCTGTCAAATGCATCATCAACGCTCTCCGCCTCCTCCACCTCTTTCTTCGATTTGCAGTAGCCTGCAAATAAGATGAAGTAGAATTCCATTAATGGTATGCCGAAATACTCTAAAATACGCTGGACCAAATACAATTTATATTACTTCACGGGTTTGAATTCATTTCCGACGCTCTCCAATGGCAGTAAAAAGTCTTTCTTGAGAATCTCTACAGTTAAAGGGTTATTTTATACTTTTAAACGATTTGCACTCATCTCTTTTAGCATTAAAAAGAAAAAGTTAGCCAAAGTACGCAATAAATGGCCATTGTTTTTAAATTGACCGTTTGCATAGAGAATCGAGGCACATGGGAAAACAAGTCCCCTTAGCTTATTCCTACTGACACCACACAATTATTTGTAAGTGTTGATATCAATTAATAAAAATAAGACTTATCTATGGCGTACATTATGAAATATTATTAAAAAGGATAGGAGAACTACTTACACAAACATGCACCCATTTTCGAAGCGATTGAATCAATGTAAACATGTCTCCATAGCAACGGTGTCGTCGGATACGACCAACAACAATGGCCCTTTTGTCTCTGACCATTGGAGTTCGCATATCGTTTAAATACATTACGATTAATGAGTTAAGGAACCATGCACACGTACTCTTATGATATAATTTCTTCACTAAATGTTTTCATGAATCATTTGAAAGCGCAGTAATGTATATGCATACAAATATCCTATTGTTGATGATATAGGAAACCTTTCTAGCTGTGGACTATTTCAAATTTACTGTTATTTAGTCCTCACATACTTCTGCCTTTCAATATTTCGTAATAGGAACCATCAATGATCTGGCAATGTCTTCTGGTTGAATTCCTCTCTCATAAATTCTACAAATTATTACAAAAAAACTCTTCTTCCCACTTTCTCCTTAATCTTAAAGTATTCCTTCCAGAATGTTACCCCTCCCACGACCTCATTTCATTCCAGTTCCCTACATGCCTTTTTATCATACCTAAAAGTAACACTGGATCTAATCTATCTTCACCTATGTCCCATCCTTTTTCCATTTTTACCCTTGCTGGCCAAAGTCATTTACGATACAGCCCTGTATATTCCTTTTATCTCTCTTGATCCCATCTACTAATAAACTTAAACTAATATTTTTCCTGACATCTTCAGATGATAACAAAGATATTTCCGCCTCATTCCCTGATAGTTTCTAAACTTCTTATTTAGCGCACCTAATTCTGTCTTCCTTTTAAAATATTTATATCACCGCACTACATCTTCCAATTTTCTTCTTTGCTCCATTCGTTAAACCCATCTCAATTTATCATTATTATTTAACTCTTTGTACATCCTTCTACCGAACTCCGTATTTATTTCTTCAATTCTCTTTTAACGTTCCTGTTACTATACATCTGGTCCGCAATCCATGATTTTTTGTCCTTCTTCTGTTTACAAATCCTATAGTTTCTTTTGCCATCTTAGACGATTCTTTTATGTTGTTTCCAGTTTTGAGATGTTCCCAGTATCAAGCTTTTTGTCCTCACTCATGAATTTCTCCACAGCCTACTGATACTACTTCCTTGCCAATCCATTTAAGGCTTCTATGTTTCATTTTCTATACCATATTCCCTCTTTTACATTTTTCAATTGGGCGCTACATTTCATAATTACTACATTATGGTCCGAGTCCACATCCCTTCCCGGAAAACTGTGTGATTTGATTATGCTGTTTTCAAATCTGTGTCTAATCATAACATAATCCAGCTGATACCTCTCTGAGTAACCTGGAATTTTTTATGTATATCTACGTCTTTTGTGGTGTCTAACCCAAGTGTTGGTGATTACTAACCTCTGTTTTCTTCTTCACAACTCAATTGATTTCTCCCCGCAGTCATTCCTCGTGCCTAAACCGTAGTCCCCCACGTCACCACCATCTCTTCCTTTACCTACCGTCGCATTCAAATCCCCCATCACTGCTAAATATTTCCCGTTGGGAAAACAGGGGATTATGTCCTCTAAATAATCGTATATCCTATCGACCTCTTCCTCCATATGGTTGCCCGGTTGCATGTATACCTTCAGTTCATTTCCAGGACTCATTTTCTCTATGTTAAGGTAGTTTTCTTTTGTATTCCTCAATAGTGTTTTTAACGTGACACCATTACTGAATGACCGACCCGCTGGGGTCAGACGCCTTTTCAGCCGCCTCGATAAGGAACAGACGCTGCGTGGATTACCTCTCGTTTGTCTAATACTGTTAGACCTATCTGGCATGGGTGACCCTCCTAGGAGCAATTATTTAAACTCCCGCCAGTATAGCTCTAGGGGTCTTTTCAACGCGCAAGCCCTCCCTTCCACCACGTCAAGGTTGTGCTCCATATGATAGCTATTAATGACGACGATTATAAAACATTGGGCCCAATGTTGGAGGCATTTCTGGAAACTATATTTCACTCTATTTCACGATATGAATACTCAATTCGATGCATTCATTCCAATCACTGCAATTCTCACGATCAAAAGACTGAAGTCGAGATAACTGTTACACTTAAATAAAGTTTAAGCATTCGCTTCTCCCGCGCACTATTCGTGACAATAAGAATAGGGGGGACACCAAAGAAAATAATAATAATAATAATAATAATAATTGGGCCCGTTCGAGCAGGATCGGGCAATTTGTTGTTTCAATTTCAGTTTTTTGGGGTGCCTTATGTTTAAACCCCCAATACAATTTCATTAATTTTACAATATTACAAAATATGAGTTACATGGCATTCCTTTCCGTTACTCTCCCCGTTCTTACTTTATCTTTTGTTGATAAATCTTTCCAATATTTTCCTAATCGGTTCCTCATGTAGGTATTGCCCAATTTGTTGGACGTTATGCAAATATCCAAGAATAGCTTCCAGTTCGCGTCTTTCCTCGGCATAAATTGTGCAATAAAGGACTCTGTGTATTGCCGTGTCCTCCTCCATCATGCATTCACACGTCCCCTCCTTTTTTTTCCCTATTTTCTTGAGGTGTGATCTAAACTCCCCGTGGCCCGTTTAAATTTGCGTAATACCGTTGTAAGTTTTAAAGTAGATCTTCATTCTTTCCTTCACGCTAGGTAAAAATTGTCTGGTTGTTTTACCCTTTTCTAATGTTTCTCATTCCCGTTCCCACATATCCAGGAAATACGCTCTAATAAAATTCCTGTTCCTGCTCCATTTCTCAATTGGAGACAAAGCTACATCTCCCAGAGTAGCCCCTTCCATCTGCTTCATCCGTACCTTGATTCTTCTTTCCTCTATTGAGAACATTATCGGCTGTATCCCAATTATTATTTGTAGAGCTTCATTACAGACCGTATTGTAGCTCCCGGATATTGCAATTAGGCAAGATCTTTGGGCCTCTTCCAGTTTTCTCCGGATTCTGCTGTAATTGAGTCTCTCTCCCCACATCTCACAGCCGTATGCCAATATTGGGATGGTGACTCCGTTGTATATAGTTCTTAAGCTATTAGTGGTGATGCCAAATGGGTTTCTGCACAGCCTTCTTAAGCAGTTAAATATTTTCTTGACCTTGCCTGCTGCGTAATTTGCGTGCTCTTGGAATGTTAGTCTCTCGTCGAATTCAATGCCCAGGTATCTGAATGTGGAGGATCTTTTGATGTTTTGACCATAGATTTTTATAGTTGGGTTTCGTGACAATTTTTTCCCGAATACGACGTACTTAGTCTTATTCACAGAGATTTTTAATTTCACTTTCGTACTCCATGACTCCACTATAGCCTTGTTTTACATACCTTCTCGTGCTGCATGTGTAGTATGAACAAATTCAAGTAATATTTTGAATTACTATTATGTGTAACCTGCGTTATACAATATCTATATGATTGCTTGTGTAAAATTTGGGCAAAATGAAAAGTTTTCAACATATCCTTCCTTAAATTTCAAGAAGAGGGAGATGCCACAACAGTACCTTTAGACGGAGTCACCTGCCAAGTGTGCATCCCTGAATGGAGTGTTTCAGGGCGTAAAACTTACTCGCCTTGGCCGGGATTCGAACCCGGATCCCTCTATATCCGGCCGAGTGCTTTAGCCAGTCAAGATATCAGGGAGTCTTCTTAAACTGCAATCCGGACATCGAGAAATCCGGTTTCGAATCCCGGTCAAGGCGAATGATTTTTACACCCTGAAACCGTTGTATTGTAGTAACATTAATTATTTTACTCCCAAGAAAGGCTTCAAAATCGTCATAAAACGCTAATCCTGCCATTTGAAACAAGAAGAGATAAGCTTAATGAAGTTTATTACCCATATTGACTTTCAGTTACGCGATGTAGGAATTTATTAATGATTTTCTGTCATAATTAAAGTCACTTGCAATGGAATAACTGAAAGCTCGAATCAAAAAATCATAAATATTTTGTGTTTTAGATTTTTTGTTGTGGTGCTTTATTACTTGATATACGATATCCAAACACTGATGCCTACGTATAATGGGATAACCTCGTGCGTTTTTTCTCATTCCCAAGACATGGGGTAATATTCAGCCGGAACTATGACGGCTAAAGTGTCATTACAATAATGTATTAGATAAATAATATATTGGTCGACTTTGCTGTTGAACCTTAAATATACTTAAATTTTGATGCTTCCTTTGGAATTCGCTTTGACTACAGGTTGCCAGTCCTGAGAATGTGGATTCTCAGCTACTGTATACGTAAATATTTACAAGAGGTGACCACGTCATTCAAGTATATTGGCATTTATTACCCGTTTTTTATTCTCAAACCCATCAGCTTGGCATCAGTTTCATTACAATACCAAGCTATTAAGTATGTTAGGTATGTTCCTCGTACGGCTTGAACCTTGATTTCTCAATTTAACAAAAAAATGCCTTTCCAATATTTTCTGGTTTTGCTCTTTAATTACAATTATCTTATCGGCCTTTAAATACGAGCTCAAATTTTTCAGTACTATCGATATTAGAAATGACCACTATCCATAACATATTGGGTTGCCATTCCATTGAGACATTATTTCAAAGAGTTTGGTCAATTTTACCAGATCAGACGCTGCAGACAATTTAATTTTAGCAAGTAAATAGGCAGCGCTGTGACTGGATAAAGGCATGATATGTATTTAAATATTGCTATATGGTTAAGTGTACCTGTTATCAGTCCCATTACTTGAGAACGGTCATTCTCACCATATGCCAAACCTCTCTTTCTAGAAAGAACTTTGCGAAACTAGGTCATCTTCACGAGTATCCAGCAAAAAAAGTCGAAAGCCGTTCTCCTTACACCTTGTCTTTCTATTTTTGTTTTGGTCGTCATAGAGGGCCTATATTCACGCTACGTAGATGAAGAATAACTTGTACATTTACCAGATTAATTCACATTCATCGTAATTTTACCCTTATCATAAAGGGATTCTATCAAGTAAAACCCGAGACCTCTACTTTTATTTTCATCTTCTTCACCATAGTTTTCCTTTTTTTAGACCTTTTTGACATCATTAATAGATATATTTAGAGTTTTAGCGATGGAGAGACCAAATTTAGGAACATATGAGAATTGACCGGATTCTCTCATTAATTGCTCTGGTTTAAGATGTTTTGGTTGATGCCTTTTATATTACACTTTATAATCAATGAGTTCCCAATAAATTGTTTATTTCTCTCTGGTTTGGCATTGTGAATTAATTTAAAAAAGATATCAATTGATGCACAGGATCAATTTGTGCAGTGATGAGAAATATTTCTTACCCGTAACCAATGACTCGGATTCAATTGCATCCACCAGTTCGGTTTTATAGTCGTCATTATTTTTTTCCCCTCTTGGCCTTCGATGTTCTGACCTAATTAATCTCTGCAGACATTGGTGCTCATGAGAATTATTCAATCCCACACGTGAGATAAAAGGCTACGAAAATTATTTGCATCCAGCGTGTTGGCGCTTTACTGAATGAAAATCCTACATCTGTCGTCCAAAATAAATACTGATTGATATATCCCAGAACTGACGGCTCTTTTTTTCAGAAATATCTCGCTAGAAAGATTACGTGATTCTTGTATAAATAGTTATGAATATTTAAGTATATCGCAGCAACGTTAAATTCCATTCAGGTGTCTTGAATTTCAACAGAAACAGTGAAAAAACTGGTGGAGGTATTAAATATCACCCTTGTCCATCGAAATGTACCTTATTTATTACTTAAGAAACTCAGCTTAGAAACATGTGTCGATCTAAATTTTTTCAGAGCTGTATTAAAATTAAATAGACTTCAAAAAGTGAGTGCATTTTATCAATTTATTCGAATTAACATTCTAAAACTAATACAATTAAAAATTATACATTCAAAGAGAAATGGCAAAAAAGTAAGTAAATTATGCATTTTTTACGGTATATTTTAACCAATCGTGCTTTTTTCATTAAAATCATTGCCACAAATTATTATAAATTTTACTTTTTATACATTAAAATTGATAATATAGTAATTCAAGTACAAGTTGGAAAAAAGCATCAAGTTACCAACAAGACAACTGCAAACAGATGATTCTCATAGTTTAAATGAAATTAACTAACAAGCTCAGGTTTAAAATGTTCTCGAAGATCCCTTTTACAATGCCCATTTTTCTTCGAGGACTCTCCTCGCTTTCTATTACTCTGGGTCTCGATTCAGGAAATTCACACTTTCAGGAACTTCAGGAACAATTTTAATCCATCGAGAAAGGAACCATATTTCCAAACATAACGTCAATGCTCTCCAAATGTAAATGATGTTTAGTCACTTTGCTCCTTCGCTGCCATGTCTCCACAGTATCTCCACGGAATACCAGCTCTCTGCCATTCACGCAGCCTCGACTTCCTGGCTCTCCTGCTCAGTACATGGATGTCGACTATACACAGTCTTGTACATGAATGTCCCTGGGTATCGTTGAATGACCGCGGATTCTCAAGTTTCCAAGGCGAAGAATATTTGAGGCCAATTTTCCTCTCCCTCCCATCCGAGGAGGAGGAATCTTCTGGTTAGAGGTGGTGATCGTTGCTGTATGCCGCCCGATTTCGCCTCCCCTTCCAGGCCGTAAACATCGTCTTAAAAGGCCGGACCTGAAGAATCCGCCGAAGGTCTTTGTTGGCCGATCGAGTAAGCATTCCCTGGCTTACATTAAAAGGGAACACCAAAATTCCCCGTCGTGGTGTGTTTTAACGGGTAGGAGGCTTGCCCGCTCCGTACGGATATTCCTTGAACCCTTAAGCCTTCACCATTCCCCATGCTTGTACCACGGGTTATCCTGGCATCCTCCCTCCATCTCTTTTACCCCTAAACTAAGCGGTGATGAAGGCTCCACATCGGTCAGGGTTGCTCCATTTTTCGGACACTGCGGTGTTGCGGCGCTTACATCGACGGTGTTCGTCGCGCCGGAGGAGGCGTTGCATTCCAGAGCTTCCCTCCGTTCCAAAGCCGCTCCTCTGGAAGCGGATGATGATGAGCGTTGTGGAGCATGGGCTTTCGGAGATCGTTTTGGAGATATACCATGGCGAAAAATTTCATGATTGAGCTAATGACTTATTTTTTATTTGGGTAAACTAACGTATACTTCTTTCTCTTCTTGGTTATATGGTTCGCATCTTAATTTATAGCTGTTCTGTTTGCAGATGCCTGTTGTATCATTGGCGGCATTTCTTCAAAGGAGCTATAAAGGACGTTTTCTATTATTAGCTGTGCTTAGATATTGTCAGCAGATGCCAAGAAATATGCGTCGCATGAATCATATAAAAATGTATACATTCACATGCACATGCAATTTTAGAAAGCTTTAGTTTCCGGCCTTCTCTCAGGGCTCCTTCAATCACAAACCATGTGTGTTATATTGGGCTGTTCAAGTGTTATATGTATTTGTGATATATGATTAATACATTAACGGTTAAGGTAGTCTTTAAATGAACCTTGCATAAACAATTGTACAATAATATCATTCGTCTCTCTCATAACCATAAACACAGCATCAGTTCGAGCACTGCAATAAGACCTTTTGCTATAGGTTACAATTGAATATTTTTGTTACATTTCGATGCCTTTTAAGCACAGGTGGACTTTATGTTTTGAACTTTTCGAGTACTTTGGCAAAAAGAAACAATTCATACTTCAGAGGACTAGTTTAACATGTTAATGTGAGAGGCTTATTCATAAGTTTTATGTTTTAAAAATTGAAAAACTGGTTAGCATTGCTTCAATAACAGCTAGACGCGAGGAGGGGGGTGTACATCTGATGAATTATTTTTATCGCCATTTCATTCCATGGTATATTTTGACCTTCACAGGTCTTACGTCGAGTTCAACTGGTTTGCAATGATTAATTTGAATGCTTCAATCAACGACTAGACTATTCCATACTTTATAAAGTAAAGATAAAACCAAGCAATTGTCTCCATGCTTCGGTGGTGGGAGTGCACAGTCCTCGACTAACGATACAGAGGTCGTGGGTTTGATTCCGGCCTAGGCGGGTTTTCTTTCACGTAGGACTTCCTGTTTCCAATTTAATTGAATGTAATATATAGAGATTAGGTGGATGAAGCGACTATAAACTCTCAATCTCGCCTCAATAACGTCTAAAAATAAATAAAATCGCAATTTTAAAAAGGTTCAGCTCCCTAGTAATGACATTTTCCCATCATGAGGTTGAATTAACATCCTGAATCCATGTATTCATACTTATGAGCGCATTGACTAATATGCGCGGATGAAAGTATGATTAAACCAGAACATCGATACCAGAAAATATTAGATTGTGCTATGCAAAACAACATATAAATAAGTTTTGGAAATGGAAAGCATGGATTAATGCAAAGAAGGTTTGAGGTTTTTACTCAGTAGACAAAAAATGACCAATTCCATAAACCTCGGTACGCTGCCTTTTGTCTCAATCTGATGATTGATCTAGGAGATCTATGAGGAGATTCAATCATGGCTCGATGGTGGCTCAAAGGACTATCATAAAACGATCCGCGATTTCCTTTGTTTTGAAATTGGTTAATTTATGAGTCTAGATTCTCATTGAAGTGACATGTACATTTAGGAAAGGACAGATATTAGTTGAGAGGGCTCACCTTCATCAAAACGTGTTACGCCTCCTTTGTGGGGGCCTTCCTCGTTGTCTCGTTGTGCCGTACACTCCCTCCCAAAATTCTCCGAAGAAAATATCTACGTCCCCCACGCCGTCCCCGCTCCCGGAAACGGTGGTATTTGAGCTGATGACTTCGTGACTTATTTCTTCTATCGATTCATCCTCTGGTTCCAAGTCTGTGTATGGCACAATACCCAAAGTGCCATCCCACGTGAAACCCCAATCCCCGTCACCAATGCTACCTTCTACTATAACGCCAGCACTTTCCTCCACGACGGGGTGTTCACCGTCTTGCAAAACTTCACCACCTCTGTCAAATGCATCATCAACGCTCTCCGCCTCCTCCACCTCTTTCTTCGATTTGCAGTAGCCTGCAAATAAGATGAAGTAGAATTCCATTAATGGTATGCCGAAATACTCTAAAATACGCTGGACCAAATACAATTTATATTACTTCACGGGTTTGAATTCATTTCCGACGCTCTCCAATGGCAGTAAAAAGTCTTTCTTGAGAATCTCTACAGTTAAAGGGTTATTTTATACTTTTAAACGATTTGCACTCATCTCTTTTAGCATTAAAAAGAAAAAGTTAGCCAAAGTACGCAATAAATGGCCATTGTTTTTAAATTGACCGTTTGCATAGAGAATCGAGGCACATGGGAAAACAAGTCCCCTTAGCTTATTCCTACTGACACCACACAATTATTTGTAAGTGTTAATATCAATTAATAAAAATAAGACTTATCTATGGCGTACATTATGAAATATTATTAAAAAGGATAGGAGAACTACTTACACAAACATGCACCCATTTTCGAAGCGATTGAATCAATGTAAACATGTCTCCATAGCAACGGTGTCGTCGGATACGACCAACAACAATGGCCCTTTTGTCTCTGACCATTGGAGTTCGCATATCGTTTAAATACATTACGATTAATGAGTTAAGGAACCATGCACACGTACTCTTATGATATAATTTCTTCACTAAATGTTTTCATGAATCATTTGAAAGCGCAGTAATGTATATGCATACAAATATCCTATTGTTGATGATATAGGAAACCTTTCTAGCTGTTCTATAACTTCTAACTATTTCAAATTTACTGTTATTTAGTCCTCACATACTTCTGCCTTTCCATATTTCGTAATGGGAACCATCAATGACACCAAAAATAATAATAGGTACACGCTGGCGAAATTAGGGGTATAAAAGATCAAATTTCCACCAAAAACTCTCCAAGTCTGGCATCCTAACGCTCCCTACTGTGTGCCCTTATTCCTGTTGGGCTGTAAGCAAATGTGGGAGTATATTAAGTTGTAATACTTGTAATATGTTTAGGTACGTTGCATGAATGGTGCTCGATCGCCTCCTTTCCATGAGGTTTTGGTGGATCGCGGGGTGCCATGTGCATGAGGAAATAGAGTGAACGTATGCCGAATGGTTGGTGACCTACCACCCCCTGCCACACGTCCTTGCGACGGCTTACGGTGTATTATATAGATGAAGATGAAAGTTTTCTTAGGCTCTCTAACCGTTCAATTATGTACGTGACGGTCTATGTTTGCTCTTCCACCTACAATGATGCGCGATGCGACAAAATCGTGAGCGAATGGACGTTCTCTTTGTCGTTGTCATCTTGGCTATTTATTTTATGGTACATGTACGCAATTTAGAGATCATGAAAAGTAAAAAGAACCTTCCATGTTTCTTCCATTCGTCAAATCTGTGTGCTCGTTTTCATAACTTAAATAATAGTAGTAGTAGTAGTTTTTAGGGGAGGCGACCGACAACTGAGGTCATTTGCGCCATAGGGGATGGACAGGAAAGGATGAAGGGTGGATAGAAACCCGGCGTCGGCATTAGCCTAATTTAACGAAAGGCGCCAAGGGGTCCGCAGCTTAACGTCCCACCTGACGACGGCGTACTTACTGAAAGTGCCCTCCACAAAGCACCTCAAGTAGGGATCGAGATACCTCTGAAAAATATTCAACACCGCCGGGATTTGAACCCGCGCCCTCAGTGTGGGAAGCCAGTACGTTAGCCCCCGCAACATCTGGATCCCCTTAAATAATATACCTTAAAGAAGGTCAATTTCCACAATTAATACACCGGCCTACACTTAATGGCATCAGCAATATGTCAGTTTACCTTAAAACACTCACTGGAGAAACTTTGGTCGAAGTATACCTGTAATAAAGAGTTAATATAGACCAGTATTACTCATATGTCATTATTGAAATCAATTTTTTTCTCGAATTCACCTCCAACCTTCTCATTGTGATATATTCCAAGAGTAGCTTACCGAGGATGCGCCTCATTGACGGAATTTCAGTTTTTGTGTAATTGTCTTCAGAATTTAAAATGTACTCAATGTGTTAAGGGGCAGGTCTCCGCTTTTTATAACTACACTCTTATTGCCTGCGCGTGATAGTACCAACGTGGCTCTTTAAAATTGGAGTTGGTGGGGGGGGATGTTCTCAGCTTCCTTTTCCGCCCTTTCGAGGACGGCGGTCGCGAAGGATGTGGGCGGGAAGCGGGCGGGGTGGAGAGGGTGCGAGAGGCGAAGTGGGGCGGCGAAGGAATTTGGGGAGGCACGCGGGGGGAGGGGGTGGTGGTTTGGAATTCGGACGGGCGATCGCGTGTGTGCATGGATCGCCCCACCACCACCACGCACCACCATCCACCCTTGCCGTGAACACCACAGGGGGAGTGTTGAGTGTTTGAGGCGGGCGGGCGGGGGGGTGGAGAGGGGGTGCTTGGCGGGAGTGAAGAAGGAGAAAGCGGAGTTAACGGTTCCGGTGGGAGATAGTGTGGAGGTATAGCAGCAGCACTCCCGGCCCACGCCCATTTTTCCACCCCCTCCCCCGCCTTCCCGAAAACCCTTTGAGAGCGAGGGAGGGAGGGGGTTTGGTTGGGATGCACGGTCGGTCGGTCGGTCGGTGGAGGTTTATGGAGCCGGATAAAGGGGCATTCCTCTCGCGTTTCCCACTGTCTCCCACGCTTTTCCCGCCGGCCCTTATATGGCGTTGCCTAGACTATAGCTACATCGCACCGCCACCTCAGTCATTCCACCCCTCCATCTACGCCATACCCCGTGACTAAGGGAATTTCTATAGAACCAAGTAAATTTTTTTGGAAGATGAGGCAATAAAAATTTTCAAAAGTGGGGTAAACACGGGTCATTGTTTGCAAATATTAATAAACAATATTTTTGTTTCGGTGATGAAATCGATAGCTTTGTTTCGAGTTTTTAGGAAAATTGTTCCCTTAAATGGGTCCTTTGGAAATATTTATCATTTTTTAGTATTTGTGGAAGTATGTAAATATTCTCATTGAAGATGGCGAAAAGTAAGTACTCAGAGTCTTGGAAATAAAAGTCTTTCATCTTCAATATAGTGTATTAAAAATGAAAACGACTCAACCCCCTCGAAGCCGCATGAAAAGAAGCCAAAATTTTAATCTTATTTTTTTATTCACCATTTATTTCGGGCATTTATAATTTCTCACTTAATTTCAAATATGTTGTCCTGCATCAGGATCCCAAAAAGGCTGATAGTACATAAAAACATATTTATATGTGATAGAAGAGAGTTGAATAATGAAATTACTACAAATATAAATGCAAAAAATATTACCCTTGGGTGTGAGGGTCTACACACACATACATACATATATATATATATATATATATATATATATATATATATATATATATATATATATATATATATATACATATATATATATATACATACATACATATATATACATATATATACATATATATATATATATATATATATATATATATATATATATATGTATATATATGTATATGTATATGTATGTGTGTATATATATATGTATATGTATATGTATGTGTGTATATATATATGTATATATATATGTATATATATATGTGTGTGTATATATATATATATGTATATGCATATCTATGTGTGTATGTGAGTGTGTGTGGGCCGCGGTACTCAAGGTGGTACAGCGTTGGACTGCCGACCGGAGGGGCCTGGGTTCGATTCCTGGGGAAAGTCACTCTGGGCACTTGCAGCACCACCCAAGCTTAGTGATTTTTCGGGTACCGGATCTTCCTGGGAAACGATTACCAGCACAGGGAAAGGAACTGGCCCCCCTACCGTGATGTGTGGATTTCACACACCGCCGGGCTTGGTACTGGGTGAACTCTGCCATCACCTACCAAACCGACCTTTATATATATATATATATATATATATATATAATGGGCTGACACAATATAACACAAATAGAAAAGAATAGACACATTTAAAAGAACACTCACACGGTAAATTGTTCGAGCTTTCGGCCCTCTCAGAGGCCTTCTTCAAGAGAGACCATTATTGTGCCGCTCGTGTGAGTTTTTCCGTACAGCCGTTATATATATATATATATATATATATATATATATATATATATATACACACATTCAAACACGAAATCCCGCCAAACGGCGAATAAATACTCATTTATATAGTAACAGATATAAGATAAAGGGGTAGGAACACACACAAAGGACGAACACAGGAGAGGTGGGGAAGGCGGAATTAAGCAGATCATGAATGTAAAAATATTTCCTAGACCGGTTTTACATTCGTGATATGCTTGATTCTGCCTTCCCCACCTCTCCTTTGTTTTCCTATATATATATATATATATATATATATATATATATTTATATATATATGTACATATATAATGGATGTGTCCATGTACATATAATTGTTATTTTGGACGGAACAGCAGTGACACATATGGGCACTTTGCGTCAAATAGAAAACGGTCAAGCTTGCCAAACATATCAAGCTCGCGGGTCATTCCTCATCGACGGAGAAATAAGAGTGCACCTGCACGCAGTGTCACATGTGCCCACATAGTCTCATGCATGATAATACGTGCAATCGTCCTTTCCCTCTCCTCCCCTCCTTACCGCCATCCTCGCCTCTACTAGTGCCACCTGCCGCCACGCTCCGCTGGCTCCTTCCTCCCTCGCTCCTGGGGTGCGGCGGAGGTCGAGGGGGAGGTTCCGATGCAGGGGGGGGTTGTTTGGTTGTCGATTATGGGGCATAAAAAAAAGGCCGGAGAAGACTGTGGCTTATTTATTGGCGAGGTCGAGGTCACCAGGCGCGCTCTCTTTGCCCGCTCACCGGGGAGCTTATGCATTCGAGCTACGTTTATGCGCTTTTGACTCTCTTCGGGGAAGAGTTTCAAGAAACCAGAACACGTTTATGGGAGGAACCGTGATAAATAATCTTCGAAAAAATGTCGAAGTGAATCGTAAACTGTGTCACTATGAAGGTGAGGTTAAAGAAGAACCTTACCGTCATATTTTTATTTCAGCAGCATTTATTCGGAAATATAAAAATTAATAAAAGGATTAGTTATGCATCAAAGTTCTTTTATACCCATCTGGTGTATATATTGCATATATAGTTTTATTTCCGTCCTTTAATGTTTATTTACTAGGAGTAAAAAAGTCGTTATAAAAGTCTTTTGAAAAATCTTTTGAAAACTCTTTGCATATTGTTCAAATGAGAATTAATGTTTTAAAATTATAAACTGTTACTGTTTATGTTTAAAAGCATTATTTTTTTTTTAATATTTGTTGCCCATGGCAATAGCCAATGCGGAAAATATCATTTTGTTTTTCTTTTTAGACCTTATCTTATGGCATGACGTCCCCATTGTGCTTAATAGATTAGACTTAGTAATGACTGGCATTTATTTTACTCTCTTAGTTGATTGCAACATCTTGGAGTAACCTTATATAAAATTACACTTAAAAATACCTTTAAAATGACTGTGAGGGAGTATTTGGAGTGTCAAATCAACGGAAAGAATAAGAAGCTTCTTATAAACAAAATGAGTGGTTTTCTTAGTCAGATGATTTACCCAGTTAAAGGATGAAAACAGTTAAAGGATTCATTAAAAAATAATGCCTTATCTTCGATACCGTATCTAAGCAAAAACTGTTTAATTAGGTGGGTAAGAGTAATAAAATAATACGGTACAATGTCTAAGCAATCATCTTTAAAACTAATATCACCTGTTTAATTTTGGGAACCTTAAATTACGGTGTATTAATTGTCATCTTCTCTGACCCTCTGTCATCTTAATTTGAATGCTCAGGTGCGGGGGGGGGGGGAGTCCGGATGGGCAATGTTGGGAAGAGGGGTAAGGCAGGGTTGCCCATTATCACCGTTTCTGTTTAACCGTTTAACCTGTATGCAGAGGAAATGATCAAAGAGGCATGGGAAGAACTCGAGGTAGGAATGAAAGTGGGCGGGTAATTCGTAAAATCAGTAAGGTCTGCGGATGACCAAGCTTAAGTTTGTCAGTCAGCCAAGGGGTTGCAAGCATTGCTGAGTGAATTGGAAATTCAGTGCGACAGGTATGGGATGAGAATCAATATTAATAAAACAAAGGTTATGCGATTTTCTAGAAAGACAAAGGCCAAGCTTAACATTAAAATAGGAGGGCAAAAACTAGAGCAGGTAGAACAGTTTACGTATCTCGGTAGTGTTTTGGACCAACACGGTCAAAGTAGTAGGGACGTAAGGAGAAGAATTGCGCTAGGCAAAGAGGCTTTCGCAAGGAGAAGGGAGTTGATGACAGGGAAGTTGTGCAAGGATATTAAGAAAAGACTCGTGAAAACTTTGATCTCTAGCGTAGCTACAGGGTCGCACCCAAAAGTGGTAGGACTGATTTTCTCTGGCACGAACGGAGCGGTGGAGGGGGGTCTGCCTGGCAGGGTAAGGTGGATGGGGCTCTTAGCAAAGACCGACACCAACCTCAGTCGCCTGTGGGCTGGAGCGAAGAGAGGGGTTTGTTGGGAGCAATCCTATTGAGGCAGGAAAAGTGGCTGAAGGGGGTATTGAGTAGTAGTAGTAGTTTTGAGGGGAGGCGACCGACAGCTAAGGTCATTTGCGTCATAGGGGATGGACAGGAAAGGATGAAGGGTGGAGAGAAACCCGGCGTCGGTATTAGCCTACTCTTTACGAAAGGCGCCAAGGGGTCCGCAGTTTAACGTCCCATCCGACGGACGGCGTACTCACTCAAAGTGCCCTCCACAAAGCACCTCAAGTAGGGATCGAGATATCTCTGAAAAATATTCAACACCGCCGGGATTTGAACCCGGGCCCTCAGGGTGGGAAGCCAGTACGTTAGCCGCCGCACCATCTCGATTCCCGGGGGTATTGACCGGCAGCGGGATGTTGAAGACTGTAATGGAGGGGAGAATGTTAGGCAAACGAGGAAAGGGAAGGAACAGGATAGGGATGTTGGATGGGATGAAGGGAGGAAGGAAGTACTCAGAGATGAAGAGGGACCCGATGTAAAGTAGGATTTTGTGTTTTTTGCTAGGTGTCACAAATTATTTAATTGGTAATTATGTCCATCCAAAAACCTACCTTAATCGGTAGATTACTTAATAATAATAATAATAATAACTTGTCATCTTAATGTTTTTTATAATCTATACATGTTTTTAATGAGTATAATTTCTTATATCCTTCACAGGTAAGTGGAGATCTTATCTGGAGAGAGAGGCAGATTTGCAGATTTCTTCTGTGTGCGTAAGCATATTTCAATATAACGTTTAATTATTTCTTTCCATCATTTAATCGCAAGACTGTAGAAACCCACCCATCCGTCTTCCTTTGATTCTTTTAATGTTCATTTTTAATTGATATTATGTTATTCAACGAGGTTTGGTCTTTGACTCATAGTACCGTTTGTCCTAAACCTATGAGCGGCTGATGGAGGCATTTTGATTTAAAAGTGATTCCCAAAAATATTTTGCGATTGCGTAATTAAACTCAGATATTTTATTATTTATTTGTTGTAGGCTCCCTTTAATAAGGAGGATTTCAATCACAATTTAAACAGTGATATGTAATCTGATAATATAATACCCATTGTCAATAAACAGTAAGGGATAGTCTTTAGCCATCATGTAACTTGAGGCACGAAAATCCAAAATTGAAAGTGCTGGAATTTATTTTCTCCATCTACTACTCTTGAGAGAGAAACCTTCATTTTAAAACTTTTCTACCATTGTAATTTCGAATACGTTTTGGTATTATACAGGTATGAAGTAAATTTACGGAGATCTTTTCTCAGCGTGCTAGTACTCACTCCATTAATAACATTCGGAGGATTTATTTCTACTTCACCAAGAAAGAAATAATCAAACTTATAGGTCATTCAAATTTTCCTCCGGAAATTGACATCATCCATGGCTGGAGGTCGTGAATACATTTTTTTGGTAAAAAACTGAAAAAGAGTAGTTCATCTATTTTAAAATTATAATATGCATAAAATATATTATTATTAATAGAATATTAATAGATATCATCAATAAAAATAATATTAACCAAATGGAAGTTGAATTGGTGCTTGGGATGGGAATTTTATTTGCCTTTATTTGAAATACTATATTTCACTTTAGTATTGCGTTTATAGTTAAATGATCAATCATATAGGTATTATCACGGAACTGGCACTTCAATTTTTTCTCTTGATTACTGCCTCACAGGTTTATGGGCCTAATATATATGTTATTACCTATTTGAACTAAATAGAGAATTTTAAAGTTAATTTTAACTGTCCCAGACAAAATTGCCTTGATTATTTTAAATAAACCAAGCACAAATTTTCAAGATTCTGCCTCCGAAGAAGAATGATTATCATATGAAGAACAGTTCCAGCCTTTTTTCAGAATATTAATTCAAAATAATCAACAAAAATATTGACACTGAAAAGCGAAGTCATTTGGTCTTTTTGGTCAAACATATTCTATAACATCTACGTCCTTTAATTTAATCCAAATTACTTTTTTAACTCTTCCCTGTACATCGCTTTCCCAGCATTTCCCTCCTTTATTACCGTCTCCAACATCTCACTGCTTCTCAGTATTTACTGTATCCAATTTGTTCCGCCTTATTCCAATGTCTGCCAACAGTCATCTCTTGTCCCTTTCCATGCTTAGAACTTCATCATTTGATTTCTTTATCGTCAATTTCCTTTTTTTATCCTTCCACACGCCCACATCTCAAAGAACTCAAAGTATGCCAGTCGCCCTGCCTAAGTGGACAAGTTTCCAAGTCACACACAAATAGGCTCCATACTTGATTTTTCCCATGTCTATTCTTTGTATCTTTATTTTATATTTTCATAGTGCCTGTCATCAATTACCGCCTCTTTGAAAAAGTTTCTTCACCTCAAGAAATGTTCATTTTAATGTTCCTATGACTCTGCCCGTTCACATGTAAAGCACTTCTGAAAATGGTGATCCATTTCACCTGCCCTAATGTATGTTCTCCAACTATAGTTATCCGATCCTTCATATTTCTGAGTAATCTTATTACCTTCGTTTTCTTATGATTAATTCTCATCCAAATTCTATCACATTGTTTCTTCAATGCTGAAATTAATATTTGTAGCCCATAAGCTGACTGGCCTAGTAAATCGTCAACATCCAAATATTTACTCGATATCAAAAGTTACTTTCCTACTTTTTCTCTATTATCCACTACATGCATATCTATTTTACGATTGTACAGGTACATTGAAAGAAAACGGATGACCAAGTAGACCTCATTGTTTTAGCCGACTAAAGGAGTTCCCTCCATTGGTGTGCATTCTGAAGGCTTACAGAGAAGGTGCCAGTTGACTGAAAAACACCTCAAAAACCTTTTTAGATGATTTTATTGCCATAAATTGGCCTTAGATTTTGTCTCTTTTATTTATTACCGCAATTAGTTTCTCTTTTCTTCTTCCAAGCCTCCTTCAACAAGTGAAGTTTGTTTCCTATCTTTTTTCCGTCATTTAGATCGTCTACTTCTCACATTTACAGATAAAGTAGACTCTATATTTATTGTTTTAGCACATTTTGTTGAAAATTTTTGGAAAAAATTTCTTTTCCAGTGATACTTTCTTCTGGTCTTCTGTTTCTCCGTTTGATTCTTATTACTTGTAGATGATATAATCAGTGAATTAGAGGATTGAATGGATTTCAATTATCATATAAATTAAAACTTCTAACTTTAATTAACTGTAGGAACGAATTCCTGGTACGATATCGACTTCCTCATTCAATGAGAAGGAATATTGCCACCATACGTAAAACATTGAGTCTTGTATTTTGAGAACTGAGTAAGGCAAAAGAATGTTAGAAGCTTCACAGAAGAAATTTCGATCCACGGTATATCCTGCGGTAGGAATCAATCCCAGGTCTAAATCAAAGCCAAGTGCTTTTACCGTGAATCTACTGAGGACTGCTGTTAATGGATGAGTTTATAAGAACTTTTGTTGGAGCTAGTTTTTATGATGAGGTACAAGTGCTATACAAATAATGCCGAGACGTAACCGTACTGATGTGCACCACGTCGCAGTCAATGAGTTCAAAGTCACTTCTTGAGCACAAGGGGTTTTCTCTCATTCGATGCATTCAGAATTACCCATTGATTTTTTCATTACGGTGTGTTGAATGCTTTTTCCAAAGAACATAATGATTTGTCCATCTTAAATTCCTCGCATTTGTAAGCAGATCGGCGAGCATTACTGCCAGTGTCACCATTACGGCATTTTCTGACTTGAAGAACAATTAACGACTTATTAAGTGGCACTTAAATTCTTGAAAGGAGTATGAAAAGAAGAGGGTGAAAAGAAGGCGGACAAATCAAACGCAGAAACGGATGTGATGTCTTCATGTCCTCTTTTCCGCAGTCGACATTCTCGTGTATTTAGATACAGAGCTAAATATAAAATATTAGAAATATGTATCGATCGGCAGAAATAAATACACTTAGTAGTAGCTTGGGAGAGTAAGGGTGGAAATTTCAATCGTTGTAGCAAAGATGTACTTATATTCTTGCACGTCGGAAAATCACGATAAAACTTCATTGCACCAGAATCGAACATTCGACTCATGTTTCTACCGTGATTTCCTCGAAAGATATTTGAATTTTAAACTGTAGCGTGCCTTGTGAGACACGAACACTTATTTCCGGCATAGGCACAGAAAAATATTTTCAGTCACGGGTGTAAACTTAATGTGGCAATAATTCTAGTCGGAGGAGAAAGGCACGGAATATTGTGAGACGGCTTTTAAGGTTGGACTCGACGTAAAAATGTTTTAAGTGTTTTCTTCGCTTTCCTTTCTCTTTTGAGTATCGAAAAAATCCTCGCGAAACGCAACGCATTACATACGCCACTGTGGTCGTGGAGTGAAGCTAGCCCTCGGACTGCGTCCACTTAAGAGATGTTTTCTTCCACTCCAAAGACTATAAGAAAAAACCCCTTAGGAACCTCCGAAGGTCCCGGTCAGTAGTGTTTGTCGAAGGCGGCGTTTTTATTTCGCGATATGATCGCGAAGGAATAACTCCATCATGTGGAGGCTAACGGCTAAACAACGCAAACTTAACATCGATTGACTTACGGATGTGAAAAAAAAGGAAAATTCATTTCTGTCGATATTATAACTCCACGTAGTTCTGAGATAGGTCGTAAAACACGGACGAGGGCACGTAATATGCCCATAAAGTCGAATACTTTAATTTTTACCGTGGAGGGGAGAGAAATGAGGCGGGGAGAGGGGAAAAAGATGGGGGAGTTTGGGCGGACTTCCATTATTTCTTGTCATAGAAATTGCTCTTGCATGCCCTGCAGTTAACACCGTGAGGCCAGTTCTATGAGTCAATAGAGGAACTCAGGGGAAGATATTCGGAACGTGGCGAACATTTAACTCGGTGCAGCGTTGATTTGGAAATGCTAATTTTAATGGCCGTAAAGTTAAATTGTATGTCAGTCACGGAATTCTTATCAGGCCTCCCTTAAAATTTAAAGGTACTGTGGATTTGTCCTGATGTGGTGAAAGAAAGAATATTTAGCATGCAAAATAACAGACATTTTTAATTAATGTTCAAGTAGTAGTAGTTTTGATGGGAGGCGACCGACAGCTAAGGTCATTTGCGCCATAGGGGAAGGACAGGAAAGGATGAAGGGTGGAGAGAAACCCGGCGTCGGCATTAGCCTACTCTTTACGAAAGGCGCCAAGGGGTCCGCGGCTTAACGTCCCATCCGACGGACGGCGTACTCACTCAAAGTGCCCTCCACAAAGCACCTCAAGTAGGGATCGAGATACCTCTGAAAAATATTCAACACCGCCGGGATTTGAACCCGCGCCCTCAGGGTGGGAAGCCAGTACGTTAGCCCCCGCACCATCTCGATCCCCTTAATGTTCAAGTAATGTAAACAGTTCTCACAAGAAAAATAAGTAGTAGTCAATGAGACCTGTATTTTCAATATGCTACAAAACTTAGGTTAAATTAAAAATCTATTTTAACCTTAATCTGAAAAAAATATTGCTGTAGTGAACGTTTTCACGCATCGTTATTGAAATAGCAAGGGGACATTCGACTTATGCCGGCAAATTCCAGGAAATTGGATATTAGAGACATGTTTGTGGGTCTTTCGCCGCTTTTCACTAAAAATACTACATATTATGACCACATTTTTGCTCTGCAGCACCAAAAAGCAGATTCCAAAGGTTAATATTTCGAGAAAAATACTAAGATCTGTGTTAGTGCGATGCATATCCGTTTAGGAAAAAGAGATAACGTAACATATAATGTCTCTACCATTCATTTTTTGCAAAAATAAATGAGCAACTAAGCACAGCGAAATATTTCTTATTTTTTCCTTTATGGTGTTGATTTTTTTTGTCCATGGATATATTTAAAATTAGGTTGCATAAATAAAAAAGCATAAATGATGTTCGTTCATTAATGGCACAAAGGCACAGTGCGTGTGTAAATGCTCATTGAACTAGAGTTTTACAATTATTATTATGCAAAATGAGCTATTGAATATGAACGTAAAATATTGAATTATTGTATTCCCCAGTGGGCTGGCTCAGTTTCTTTCGACGCTGTGTAATTATATGAATACATTAAATTAGATTCCGCCAAACGGCGAATTCGCCGTTTGGCGGGATTTCGTGTTTGAATGTGTATTTGGCCAATGTGGCTCATCTCTTTCTTCTGGCTATGCGTGCCACGAAACGCACTGTTCCTTTCCTGTATGATGTTGTATGAATTCTAAACCGCTGTCCTTTCCTCTTGTGTATTGTCTATTTCTCCTTTGGTGGGTGAAAAGTCCCCTGACGCCATCTCTTGGCTAAAGAATCGGGGCGCTTGGCGACATATTAGACCCACGGATCTCAGGGTAAATCCTCGATAGCTCAAGTGGTTAAGAGCATCCGCCCGGCAAGTGGAAAGATCCGAGGTTCGAGTCCCGGTCAAGGAAATATTTTTTCTCTTGTGATCCGTTCGATTCCGCCTTCCCCACCTTTGTTGTGTTCGTGCTTTATACGAGTCATATATACTCGTAATTATTCATTACCCTGCCGAGCATCGCGTCAAACTGGCGTCAAAATCTTCATGTGATCCCCTATTCCAAGGATAGTATCGCATACTTTTCTTAAGCTTTAGGGCGTGCTAATATACGTTTAATACATTCTTCTGTCGCACTAATTATTGCGGAGGAGGAAGGAACAAGAAGAGTTTGCGGAGAGTTTGAGTACCAAAAGCCGACCGTGACCCGAAGCGCTAACTCCCGATAAAACTGAAACACTTGCTTTTTCGCTTTTCGCCTGGTAATATTCATGTTTCATAAATAATATCTCAAAATAATTACTCTCACCTATTTATTTATTACATGTTACGGAGAAAAATATGTATGTTCTTTAATCATAGGTTTTAATTTAAAATATATATATATATATATATATATATATATATATATATATATATATATATATATATATATATATATATATACACAAGGAAAGGGTTGATTACTGTGTTTATGGTTTATGGTTATATATACATATATATATATATATATATATATATATATATATATATATATATATATATATATATATATATTATTATTATTATTATTAGGGTAATCTACCGGTTAAGGTAGGTTTTTGGATGGACACAACTACCAAACAAATATTTTATTACTCCTAACAAAAAACAAAATCCATCATCCTATTCTACTATATATCAGGTCCCTCTTCATCTCTGAGTACCTTCTTCCTCCCTTCATCCCGTCCAACATCCCTATCCTGTTCCTTCCCTTTCCTCTTTTGCCCAACATTCTACCCTCTATCACAGTCTTCAACATCCCACTGCCGGTCAACACCCCCTTCATCCACTTTTCCTGCCTCCATAGGATTGCTCCCAACAAACCCCTCTCTTCGCCCACCATACCAAGTACTTCCTCATTTGTTTTCTTCTCTGTCCATTTCACCTTCTCCATTCTTCTCCACACCCACATTTCAAAAGCCTCCAATCTACGTCTATCCTCCTGCTTCAATGACCACGTTTCCGCACCGTACATAGCTACGCTCCATATCAAAGTTTTTACGAGTCTTTTCTTAACATCCTTACTCAAAGTCCCTGTCATCAACTCCCTCCTCCTTGTGAAAGCCTCTTTGCCTAGCGCAATTCTGCTCCTTACGTCCTTACTACTTTGACCGTGTTGGTCCAAAACACTACCGAGATACGTAAACTGTTCTACCTGCTCTAGTTTTTGCCCTCCTATTTTAATGTTAAGCTTGGCCTTTGTCTTTCTAGAAAATCGCATAACCTTTGTTTTATTAATATTGATTCTCATCCCATACCTGTCGCACTGAATTTCCAATTCACTCAGCAATGCTTGCAGCCCCTTGGCTGACTGACAAACTAAAGCTTGGTCATCAGCAAACCTAACTGATTTTACGAATTCCCCGCCCACTTTCATTCCTACCTCGAGTTCTTCCCATGCCTCTTTGATCATTTCCTCTGCATACAGGTTGAACAGCAACGGTGATAATGGGCAACCCTGCCTTACACCCCTTCCTAACACTGCCCATCCTTACTCCCCGTTTCCCACCCGCACCTGAGCAGTCTTAGACATGTACAGGTTGCGGATTAGCCTCCTTTCCCTCCAATCTATTCCTATTTTCTGCAATATACTCATTAGTTTTTCCCAATTTACTCTATCAAACGCTTTTTCGAAATCTACGAAACAGGCAAATATAGTACTTCCTGGTTGTGTTCTATATTTCTCTCTATTAATAATCTCATTACTGCAATGGCATCACGCGTACCTCTCCCCTTTCTAAACCCAAACTGATCATCCCCTAAGTAATCATTTGCCCTACTCTCTATCCTTTTGTTTATGATCCTGAGAACAACTTTAGCTGCGTGGGATATCAAACTAATTGTCCTATAGTCCTCACATGACGTGGCCTTTACCTTTTTCGGAATAGGAACTAAAACTGATCTCACGAAGTCTTCCGGCCAGATTCCCTCCTCATAAATACTACGGATCAGTCCATATAGCCTCTTCCTCCCACATTTTCCTAAGCATTTTAAAAGTTCCACGGGAATGTTATCCACCCCAACAGCCTTATTTAGTTTCATCTCCCTTAATGCCCTTTCTATCTCATTGTCTAGTATGCCTGGACCTACGCTATCTTCCTCTACGCCATGTTCCTTTTCAATGTCTAACTTTGTTGGTCTAAGCTCTTTACTATACAGTTCTTCTATATACTCCTTCCATCTCTCTTGGATCTTTCCTGCGTCAACTATTACCTTACCCGATATATATATATATATATATATATATATATATATATATATATATATATATATATTTATATATATATATATATATATATATATATATATATATATATATATATATATAATATATATATATACACATCGACGATGACGAAGCACTCAAGAAACCAATATAACATTTGGACGGAACAATAAAACACAAAAATATAAGCAGAAAACAGGTAAAAGGACACTCACAGTTTTGAAATGTTAGTGTCCTTTTTCTTTTTTATGTTTTTATTTTTGTGTTTTCTATTAAACCGTCCAAATATTTTATGCATATGTGTATGGGCACTCTCAGCTGCACTCAAGCTCTGTGTTTTTTCGGGTACTAGGTCTTCCTGGGAAACCACAACCGGCACTGGGTAAGGAACTGCCCCCCCCTTCCTTGATGTGTGAATTTCACACGCTGTCAGGCTTAGTACTGGGTGAACTCTACCGTCACCTACCAATCTGACCTTCGGGTTGATTACTGTGTTTATGTACGCATACGTGTCTTCTCCAAAAGTCTCGTGGATGTAAATAATGATTCCAACGAAGGTGTGAGCTGATGCTGGCCAACAAAAATGTAGAAAAACACAGAAAATGACACTCACACATACTCCGAAATTTTCGGTCGCAAGAGCAACTTCCTCTGCGGAAAGAAGGAGCTACCTACTCTCCGCAAGTCAGTTTACCAGAAAGGCCCTCTCTTATATCTATCCCAAGTCATTATCCCAAAATCTTACATTTATTAGCACTATATAATCCTTCTCGGCTTTAATTGATATTTCAGTTCATTATTTCTAATTAAATGATGGGCCAAATTCTTAAAATTATTGATTTTATTTTTTACGTGCTTAAACTACCATTGAATCTCGTGAATCGTTAAATCTATGACAATGATAGATTTATAGCCTCATGCAATTAAATGTTTTTATAATATTCATGAAAAGTCTTCTTAATAAAATTAAGAATACAAAGTAACTTTGAATTTCCACAAGGTTGTGCCGGGAACAATTGAATATTTAAAAGTGTTCTTGTTATTTACGGGACAGCTAAACCAGAACTTTCTTAAAAAATTCGCGTTTCACTTCTTAGAATACATTCTTTCTGTATCTTCTGAGTCGGAGGTTTTTCTTCCTATTTAAAATGTTACCAGTTCTTGAGTTTTAACGATATACCGTGATTAGCGCACGAATTTGATTGACATTACGAAAATAAGCCGTCATTTTTTACTTGGGACAATTCGTATGAGATTACATCTTAGTATCAACTACTAAGCCACGGTCATTTTTATTATTATTTATATTTAAGTTGATACAAACAAATGCCATATTAAATCAGGATGTATACTTGTATAGGAACTCGAAGGTGCTACCGTTCCAGCTTATTATTTCTCTCTTCGCGTCTATCAATGAAATTTTATTTTTCAACCACAATTTCATAGGATGTATTTTATGAACATATTACTTCACGTACCAGATAGTCCTTGTAATTTTCAAGTTGTGTCTTCAGAAACATTCTCCTCGAGGACCATATTTTTCGTAGGGGGATAACCTGGAGAATGCCTTTGCTTTTTTTACCAGCTTTTCTCGCGGGACTATATTCAACGAGAACATTGATTAGTTTTTTTATTTTTTTTCCTTTTCTTTATTATTCATATGCACAAAAGGTTAAAGGTGAATATAAAGGTGAGAGGTTGGTCTCGATTTCGTCCGCGGCCCATTGTCTGCTTTTAGGATATCGCTTTCTACGCCCTTTCAAGTTAAGAGACAATGCATCATTTTCCGTCTTTTTACTGGATATTTAAATCAATGATATCCTCAAACCATGACAACTGTTTTACCCAATTCAATTTGTCAACGTCACACTTGCGTTTTGACGCCAAGGAAAATTATGAGCTTGCCAAATTCATGTGCATTTATATTGACGCAAACATGCGCAGGAAATAGTAATGGGGAAACAGCTTATTATATGCAACCAATCACGGTGCACATGGTCCAATCATGTCTTGTTCACGTTCACTGTAAAAATTTATGAATGCTAAGCAAAGGTTTGCGAAATCATAATCCATAGATACAAGCTTTTTATAGTGAGAGCTTTCACAAATGGAAATTATTGGCTAAAAAAAGTGGGTTTATATCTTAAAAAACCTGTTAGAATTGTCTGAATACAAATTCCTCAATAAGGGCCTTAATTAAAATGGCATGTTTGCCGAAATTAATGTTTTTGTGAAATATTATTCTAATATATAAGTAGCAGGCTAAAAATTTAGAAATATTAGGTCGTTTCATCTTTTTTTGTTAATTTATTAACTTGAATGTTTAAACGATTCAGTTTAAATCACAACTAGAGGTAGTAAGCGAGTAATAACGTTTGGTGAGCATAAAATGTGCTTTCCGACAAATGTTTCAAAGGTTATAAAATATTCTGAAAGTATTTATAAAGTAAGGAAGAGAAACGAAGGAAACTTTTGGGCCAATTTTATCATTCATTTTGTAATAATTTAAAAAAGTGGAAAGAAAATGCAATGTTTTCACTGATTAAACATAGGTACGAGATAGGTTTTTTAATTATTGAGTCTAATATTTGTTCTACGGTGGTCGTAAATTAACTAAAGTCGGCAACAATCTGTGAATGTTGGTATTCATCATGAACACTAGTCATCGGTCGAAAATTAATTATAAATTACCGATTTCTTGCATTAGCTGTTAAACATTGAAATTTATCACAAGGTATTTCATTAATATCATTGCACTGGAACGCTAAAAATCTGCAGATATTGTTAACACTTAAGTGCAGAGATTAGACTACTAACTCCGGAGGACGTAGCGATTTTATTGTACATTGTGTGAAAGTTACTGAATGTGATTCTATTTTATATTTATTGAATATTATTACATGTTAATAGTGGCAATAATTATACTTCCTAATTTTTGGTTTTACCTAACTCGACCTTTATCAATACCTACACAGGTAAGCACCCAATTCGGTTATTAGACCATTAATGTTTCGGACGTATCACCAACACTGTTGGTGAATTTCGAGGTCCAACGATGATTGATGGCTTTCACATTAATTTCGTATTTCCCCGTAACTAATTAATTTTGAAAAATGTTTATCCCCAGGTGATTCGAAACCCTTTCCTTTAGTTTTATAGTGGTGCGCTCATCTCAACATAAAATAGATGGTATCACTTCTGAGATCAGAAATAGGTAAGTTGTGTGGATTTAGTGAGTATAATTAGTAAATTATATCAACGTGGTTATCATATTATTTGCATTACTTATGTGCACACGTCAAAGTACTTCATAAATTACTATCTACTTTTTAAATAAAAGTTTTTCAATTAAAGGGATACCTAATAAATCTATTTATGCTACCAATTTTTTTTTCTACAACTTAAATAAACACGTGATACTTTTCCTAGTTTTGACATTTATTCATCTTTAATTTTACTCAGATATATACATAATCGCCAAAAGGTAACTAAAAATTCTATGGCATGAGATATAAATTATCTGTAAAGACAAAAGAGAATGAAATGTTTCCATGCTGACGGCTTTAAACTAAACATTCGATATCCCATTGCGTCGTATTGAACAATTAGTAAGTGATCGTAAAAGGTTTCCAAAATGTAAATGTCAGTTAAGTTATCCGACATCTAGCTAACCAAGATGAAAATCTCCTTCGCACTTAAGTGAGAAACAAGCCGGAATCACGGATTGACCTTCGGACAAAGCGATGGCCGACACCTCACCTGCACCTCCAGCGTCCCCTCAGCCCGCTCCCCCCTTCCGAACCCCCCCTCCCCCTCATCATTCTGGTCCCTCGTTCCCCTTTTCAACACCCCTCAACCCTCATGATCATTCCCCCACCACCCCTCTTCTCCCTTCTCGCATCCAAAATCCTTCGAACCTAATCCATCCCAAACAAAAAAACTTTTTCATTCACTTTTCACGCCATCCCCTTCTTTATCCCACCAACACCCCTACTCAAACCTTCCTTATCCCCCTTGAACCAAGACTCCCGGAAAACTTCTTCTACTTCTTCTTCCCTGGGCCTTCTTCATTTCTTCTTATCCCCACTTTTTTTCCATCCACACCCCAGCCATCTTCCCTTCAACCCCCATTCCGAAATTTCCCATTTTCTCTCGTTCCCTCTCTACCCCTGCCCTAGCCAGACCCACCCTCCTCATTGAAAAAACTTCCTTAATACCCCTTTCTCCCATCCATCCCCTTCTCCTTTCTCCCACCCGCGTCCCTCAGTCTCCAACTCACTTCTTCCTCACCCCCTCTCCGTCCTCGCTGTCTTCAGTCCGAGATTCATTTCCCATTCTAGCTTTTCGGCTCCACGACCCCTCCCCTCCTCCCCCCTTGTGCTGGCATTCCTCTCATTCCGCCCTGCACCCACATCCTCCTCTTCCTCCTCCTCCGACCTATGCTCCTCTTTGAACCTTCCATCATTTTAATCCTCACCTTTTCTACCCTCCCCCCCCTTTCGAACGAGAACCCTACTCGTTCCCTGCTGCGCTATTTTATTTATTTTTTCTGCCGGCGCCAGTTCGGGTCCCCTTCCTCCGCTTTATCTCCTCGGTCGACATCCCCTTCCCTCTTCATCTTCGTCCTCTTTTTTTGTGATTTCGAATCGAATAAAAGTTTTCGGGAAATTTTATGCCGATGTACCCCCTTACCTTGGCTGGCGGGTGGAGGAGTGAGGGAGAAGCTATTGGGAACAGTCTCCTCTTTCGCAGAAGAGAGCGATGCTGTCAATCGAAAGGGAAGCTACCCGCAATCATTGGATTCAGATTTGTCTGACTGAAAAAGACAGTGCTCTTTAGTTTTATTTCCGCATTAACCTATGGGAGTGAAGTAGTAAAAATGTTTAAGAATCAGATCGAGCCACTTTCTAGCCTTCGTTGAAGTGTGCTTAAGGAATATGGTCAAAGGAAATGTACCTCATGCTCCAAAATCTTCTTGAATATTACTCTTTTCTATTTCTGACTCTTATTTTGACCTTTATTAATGACCACAAAATGTTTATTTTGGCTTTGGATTTGGTCATCGTCATTCTCACGTAACACATTATACAAAGTGAGCACAAAATAACTTGGGCATCTATTTCGGGCCAGTATACGTACTTGAGGTTCTTAGTGCCGATGCAATTTGAAATTTCAATTCTTTGTAATCAGAATGCATCATTCAAAGGAATTATTGGGTTGGTTCAAAAGGTTAGATAAGAATCATCCTAAGTATTAATGAGAGCTCTGCCCGGTTTGTTTTGAACTGTTGCAAACGAATTTTAACTTCTACGTACGACAAGAACAGTCTAAGAGTTCCCTAAAATTCCCCTTTCTTCATTTCTTCCAAACTTTTACCCGGTTTCATACTTTCTATGACGCATATTTTCTTCTTACCTCTTCTCCTCTTTCCCAGTGTATTACGCCTTCAATCAAGCCCTTTAACATTCCACTTAATTCTCATGGGCTTCTCAATGTTTCATCCTTTCAGTCCCTCTGTCCCTTTCGGATTACCCTCATCACTCTCTTTGCCCAACCTATTTAAAACTTCAGCGTTTGTCTTCTTCTCTGTCCAACTCATTTCTCCCCGCTCATCATCTAAAAAAACTCGAATCTTATACTCTCATTCTCTTGCCTCAAAGACAAGATCAAGTATCATATTCTTAAGTTTCATATTAAAGTTTTACTTACCTTTACTTTACACTTTTATTTGGTTTTATCTGGTACCTATCATCAGTTCTTTTCCTAATTTGATTCTTCTTCAAATGTTTCCATTGATTTTTCCTTTTTTTCTAAAATACTGCACAAATACACGAACTTCTCCACTTCCTCCAGCTTATCCCCTTCTATTTGAATGTAAAAATCAGCTTTTCCCATTTTTTCCCAATTTCGAAAATATAAATTTCTTTGGCCATATATAGCTGATACTCATTCCATGCCCATATTATGTTTCCTATGTAGTTATATAATAACAAATCATTTGCAGACCATGTTCCGTTAATATTAGCATCAGTTAAAACAGCACCACGCATTTGAAACTAATTTAGAGTAATGACGGATTCTGCATTATCGGGTTTCACCGCGTCGTTGTTTGATGCTGACAACAGTTTCGCCAAAGTTGCATTCGGCGTCTTCAGGTCAAAGATGACCTGAACGACGCGGTGAAACCCGATAATGTAGAATCCTTCAAACCACCGCCGCGAAAACCTACGCAGCCATGTAATTTAGAGTAATATTTATCAGGTCCTTTCAACGCCTTTTCATAAGCAGGGGGCATATTGAAGTTTACGAATTGCCTAAAATACACATATGCCCCCATTTCTGCCGTAAGAAACCCGAGGACAATAGAAGGAGACGGATCGTTATTTTTAGAGTATCCGGGAAAGAAGAGTGTAGTGGTCCAGATGTTTGGCACAAGGGGGTCAGACGAATCCCTTCCCCAGCATCTCCATCCGCCGTGTACTAACTCTTTTGTCAGTTCCAACTCCGGCCCCCTTCCCTCACGACGACCGCTTCCGACTGCCCACTGTCCGTCCGCGCCAACTCTTCCGTCGGCGCCGCACTTTCTCTGAACTCCATCACAGCGCACCGCACCCATCACACTCCCCCTGGGCCCTCATCCCTCCGAGCACCACTTCCGGCCACCTCCCCACACTACGGTTCCACAGAAGGTCTGTTTCTTAGGGTAGACACCACGTCCCCCTTCTCCTTTGTCTCCGGCCCCCGCCACGCGCCCTGCCCTCCGCCCGCCCAACTCCCCCCTCCCGCCCCACACTCTCCCGAAGGGAAGGGGAGAAGGGCCTTCGTGCCTCTCACTCCCCTGCCTAGCCAACTTCCGACTGACAGCCAACTTCTCCTTTTGTCCGAGAGCTGTTCCCTCCATCTTGCGCCCGCGTGTCTTCAGAAGGGGGGGGGGAGTCCACAGCAAATGAGTGCGCCAGGAACGCGCAACCGTTCTCACGTCAGAGAGGGCGAGGATTGAGCCTACTCTAATTGTCACGAAACCAACGTCGCTCTGCGCCATCGATAAAACGTTGCTGAAAGTACTGGGTGATATGATATGAAATGTGCATCTGCCATTCAACTAGAGAACGCAGCCAAGCTATATTACTAATTCTAATAGAAATACCGGTTGAGATTCAGTAGGTGTTTATAGGCTGTGGTGGTCAATCCGAGGGATTGGGTCGTACGAATTCGATCTCCAAACTATCTTGCTTCATGTCAATCTCATCATTCTCTCATTCAGTTCATTGCACCAACATTTCAATCACCCGCTTTTCGCGGTTCATTGTTGTCTTTACTCTTTTATTCCTCTCAAGCATGCAATCGTCAATGGCCATCTTCAGTAGCTTATCGTCCCTGGGAATTTGCTAAATTCTTTCCCTTTTCATCTTGTAATTTTAATCCAAAGGCTTCCCTAACTTGTGACTCTTACAATACCTCCTCATTAGTTAGTCATCTATTCACCTTATTTTTTGCCTTCTTTGGAGACACCGTATTTTCGTGGTATGCAATGGTTGATGGCGTTACTTCGTGGAACTCCAAGATACGTAGGAAAGAAAAACACTTATTCCTCACAAATATAAATGTTGTGGAATAGCAGTGTTTTTCATTCAAAATTAACATAACCAAAGCCTCGGATATGCTTTTCTAAGCTGTTTGTATCGTCCAGCCCTCTCTTCCGTTTAAATATAGATTCATGTATGATTTTTCGCGAATCACTTTCTTTTATTCATGCTGTTATTTTTTCCTCTAGTCGTTGCTTCTTCTGATAAAACGACCTCTTCACTATTAGTATTCTGATAGCTATATTTTTCTCGTCTATTACATCGCTGGTGATCTTGATGAACAGTGCACAAAATCTTCAGCTTCAACGTTGGGATATTATATTTAATCAAGTTAATAGTGATAATAAAAAGCTAAAATTTTTACGCTTTGACTTTTTCTTCTTTGAAAATTTTATGCATGTAGTTGAAGGAAATTTTAATAATGCAATGTGAAGTATCCATTGATATTATAGGGTTTTTAAATTATTTTTTTGAATGTCATCTCCTGTTTAAACTGTATAGACACAGTGGCTTTACCATATAGTTTAAAACACTTTCTTTGTATCTTACCAGAAAATGTCTAGATTTCGCAGATTAATTCTTGTGTTACCTCCAACAGCCATCCGAATTTCATCCAGATACACCTTCGTCAAACTATCGTCCAGCATCAAAATGCCTTCCACCAGAGGTGGGAAATATCTTTATTCAGATCTTACATTTATTCAAATTTTACATTTCCTAAAAGAAGGCATACTCTAAAACCAGCAATATTTTTCCACCATAGTATAGTAGTCGTTTTTTCCAACGTCGTGAGCAAAATCTCTTTTATTAAGCTTTATATCTATCATTTCATCCCTTCTGTTGCATAAATTTATCACGCCAGATTATCCTATTTCTCACGTAAGTTATCCTATCAAATGATGACGCACATATTGCCACTATTGAATCAATACATTTTCAGTTAATTTTCTTGGGGAATACTTCATATTCCAGAATACGAATTCAAAAGAATGAAGGTGATAGATTCCAGGAAGAAGAATGAATCCATCCTGTTTGAAGCTACCAAATCGGTAAATAACCTCATGAAAAAGCTTTGTCTTTTATGGAAGAGTTTAAATCGACTGTGGAAGAGTTGTTTCTCCAAAGGCGATTGCTACCGATCTTCTCTGCTTGAAGTGAAGCTTGGGAATTCAAAAAACCTCACCTAGGAGAATGTTGAGAAGTTACTTGCGCTTCTCTTGGGAGAATGTCGGAAGTGTGGGATGGAGGGGTAGAAGTAGGAAAGGGAGGAGCGAATGCGAATGGTATATTGCAGGAGATGACGAGATAGGGTATAGAGGCCATTGAAGGCTTCCTGCAACATCAGCTACACAAAATGATTCAATGTTAAAAACTACCACCGCATAAATTGTACCACAGAGAAAAAACTGTGAAGTAGAGCATGATGGGCGAATCGGAATCAGTAGGTGAACGATTTTTGTGTAGGTGACATACACAAAGCTGGAAATTTTAACTTCACACGTATTTAAGGGCTGGTAATCAATTTTATGTTCTGGAATTTCGTGAAAATCGTAGCTCAATAGTGAGTAATAGATGATGTGGTCTTGCACCCTTCAACATCTATTTACTGGTGCAGAATATGCAATGACACTGAACGGCCAAACATTTTCGGTATTACTTTCAGCTCATTACTTACACATACCTTCCAAATTTGAATTTTCACGAATAATTAGTCAACCGGCCTTCTTTCAAGGCACCCCCTACCCTTTATCCCTCTTAGAGATAGTTGAAAGGGAGATTAATTATGAATATTGCCATGATGAATTCCGTGCGTTCAATATTTGTCACATCAAGCAGGCTTTCACTTACTTTTCAATTCAACCATATATTCCCCAAGCAATTTGAGACTGAAAGTATTTGAGGTGCTCGGTTTCCTTTTCTACTTGTGATGTGTAGTTTTGTCTCAGTTTGAAACATAACTCTTTTGACTGTATTTAACTATAGTCAACAACCAAATCATGCGGAGACCTTTTATGATTCTCTTCCTGTAAAAACGATTATTTTTCTTTTCTCTCTGACTGAAACACACACGGTGCAGCAATTTTACCGTTCGTAAGTAAACTCTTTGATACGCCTGTTTTCATTAGCACAGAACGAAACTAAAGTTGCTCATGTTTCATTCTTGGGATATAGTTTTTGAAGGAGCTGTTTTTCTTCATTTTACAGAATTGCGCCACGCATGAAGGTAATCCCAGAAGTGCCCGACACAACAAAGAAAACAATTATTTTGAAAAAAAAGTATTGATTTTTTTCAACATAATCTCCTCTCAGCTCTATGCACTTTTCCCAGCGATGCTCAATAAGTTCGATTCCCTCTTGACAATAAGAACACTCTCGCTCCTCAAAATAGCCATTGACTGCCGACATAACTTCTTCACGGTTGGAAAATCTTTGACCACCGAGCCATTTCTTCGAGTTTGTGAACAGAATATGATCCAAAAGGGCTACATTTAGCAAATAGGGTGCATGAGGTAGCAATTCAAACCTAAATTTATGAATTTGGGTGATTGCAATAATGGATTTGTGAGTCGGTGCATCGCCTTGATGACACAACACTTTCTTCTTAGTCAAATTCGGCCGCTTTTGCTTCATATCTTCGCTCTAAAGTTGCGATAAGTTCTTCTATAATACTCGCCGTTGATATATTTTCTTTTTTCAAGATACTCAAGATACTTTTTTCAAGATATGAAAATTATCCCATGCGCATCCCAAAAAACTGACGCCATGACCTTGTCTGCAGATAAAACGGTCGTCGCCCTCTTTGGAGCCGGTTTTCCCTTTTGAATCCATTGGTTTCATTGTTCTTTCGTCTCAGGGGTGAATAAATGGACCCATGTTCATCCATGTCTATGAAACGGAGCGAAAATTCTGCTTTGTTGCTGTGAAATTATGCGAAACACTCAATTGAAACATCTTCAAGACACTGGTTTTGCACGAGTGTGAGCAAAAGTGGCACCCATCTTTCACAAAGCTTTCTCATATCCAAATTTTCAGTTAATATGCGATGTACTGCACTTTTTGAATGCCTAGCTCGCGAATTTTCAGTCAACGATCATCCAATATCACTTTGTGGATTTTCTTCACCGTTTCTGGAGTCGTCACCTCATTTGGTCGACTATTGCGATGCTCGCCTTGACAGCTCGTACGGCCTCGATTTAACTCTGGTACCCAATATTTTACTGTTGTAAACGAAGGAGCAAACTCACTCAGAGTAGAATCTAGTCCAGCTTTTATATTTGTTGCGCTGAGGCCTTTCAAATAAAAGTATTGTATCACGTAACGATGACCAATTTTCTCTATTTTCACAAATTCACCGAAAACGTTCACTATTGATGGCTGCCAACAAATACTAAACAACGTGGCGTCTTCAAACTTGAAACATATGCTTTATAGATTGCATACTTTCTAATACAGTGATATTTTTCAAACAATAGATTGCGTGCCTTCTAATACCGCGATATTTTTCAAACAACTACCGCCATCTCCAGGTCAGTCCGGCTCCTTATACTCCTTGTACACTAAAAAGAAAAGAAAGTCAGACGTTTTTGAATTTTCGGTGGAAAAAACACCTTTCTTAAGGAGGAGAAGGAAGAAACTCAAAGAGTGTTTCTGTGTTTTTCTGTCACATAAGTTTTATATATTTATATACATCTACATCTTCCCAATTAGCGAAAGATGGAGAAAAAAATCATATTAGAAGGCACTTCTTAGAATGGACTTCTGGACATCAAAAGCATGTACTTTGAGAATAAGAAATTTGTTGCTAATACGTTCTCCTCAGTATATTCTTTGGAATTTGAATTATAAACATTGAGCATGACGGGGACAGAAATCACATGTCTACTGTCAGGTTCTCTACTGATGATTTAACACATCCATCCAACTCATTTTACTTTGGAAAATTAGTGACAAATGAGGAGGCATCAACGATATGTTGTTACCGCTGTCCTGCTATTCTATTCTGCTCATTTTTAATTTTTCGAATGAACACTGTCACTTCATATTGACGACTAAATCCACTTCCGCTTCCACTTCTCGAAGAACTCTAAGAATATCATCCGAATCGCTTTAAGGTGTATCGTTTTAGTTACTAGTCATCATCTACGTGTATAGCAACAATTGGTTTTTATTTCAAACTACATTTAAATGTTGGAAATAATTCGTAGTTCGGCGATTATTGTATGGATATCGAATACTGGTATCAGTATTAATTAATGGTGGTAATCAATAGCTGAGGCCATTTGCGCCAGTGGGGAAGGTTGGTGATTTGGCAGGGGTAGGATGTTAGGTGAAGGGATGAAGGGTGGAGAGAAGCCCAGGGTCACCGTTCGCAAAGTCATGCCGATAGGCGGCAAGGGTTCGTACAATTTAACTTCCCACTCACTTTAAGTACTTTACTTAAAGATTTCCTCACGTGGTGAATTTGTAGAGATCAGGATATTGCTGACGAATTCTGCCACAGGCCGGCTTAGAGCAATCACCTAGCGATTGGAGGGCAATGCGCTCATGTAACCACTCCAGTGTACACATACATTAAATAAACAGAGTAATCTTATAAAACGTGTCTCCCGTGCTTGCCATAAGATACCGGACTGGCTCAATGCGTCCTTTGAAAAAAATAGAAGAAATATGTAAATATTGGGTAGATTTTTTTTCATTTTTCAACATAATATCTTTTCTGCCCAACACGCGTTTTCCAATAGTTTCTCCAACTGCCTTCAGCCGTCAAAGAATTAGGATTTTGGAACATCGTAATAACAGGAGTATTTGTCCACCACGACCTCCTCGATTGAGGTGAATCATTTTCCGTCGAGGCATATTTGTCATTCAAGTTTGGAAGTCATAAAAGGTCACTATGGGACCAATTTGGTAAATGCAGCGGAATTTTATGATCATTCGAATTTTAATTCCATAATTTTTGGCATCGAAACTGAGCAGGTGTGCACTCGTACATTTTCTTCTTGGGATAGAATTTTATTCTTTGCAAAATGATAACTAGTTTTCTCGAATTCTTCGCTCAACCGGTGCAATAACGGTTCATAGTTTTATCCATTTATCCTTTGCCATTTCGGCTGTAATCGTTGCAGATGATTCCAAAAGCAACTCAGATACCGTGGCCTTTGTTCAAATTGTCGGGCAATTTCACCGGCGTCGCATTCTTTGAAAACGAATTCTCTTAAGAAACCCACTTTGTCACCTTCTTTTTCTCTTAAATTTATCATTGTATCCATCTTCGATCGTACCATCGATCAATCAAAACCATATCGTGTTTAATGCCAATCGTTTTGGAGGAAGTCTCCTCCACTGAACGACCCGAACGTTGTTCATCGTTTGTGGGTGTACAATCAGATTTAAATTTATTTACCCCGTCGTAAACAGTCACAAAATCGGGAGGAGATGTGGCATGAACTTCATCTAACTCCGCTTTGATCTCTTTCAGTGTTAAGTCTCGCCAATAGAATTGTTTAATTAACGTACAAAATCCAGTTCTTCTGATTTTCGAAATACACAAAGATTTGTTGGTCTAATCGATTATGAAAATGAAACCATTTGATTGATGTAGCTGAAACTTTGCAGTAATCTAGTGAGGATGATGATTGCTAAAAGCAAATATTTCCATGACTATTGCTACTAAATATTTACCTATGAAGCATTAGCGTGAACGGTAAACAGTCATCCCACAGGTAAACGCTGGGTTATATTTTGCACACTGTGACTTCAGGGAATAAGATAACATTATAGCAACGTGCTTATTAGACAAACACTAGAATTTGCTGTTTCGTGAATCTTGACAAAAACTGAAAGAATAAGCAATTAAAGAGAGGTTTGACAATTGCAGGATTAATATGGTAATATTATGTCTGAAAAGTGTTTGGAATCTTCTTGTATCAGTCACGGAAAGATTTTTTTAATTGCTTTCAAACTGTGCAAAATGTCGGTATTCTTTTCTGTTGATGCCGCATTTTCTCAAAGCCTTCATAGAATTATATGATCTCGAATGATATGTAACCAAATTCTACGCGCGATCGAGGCAGATATTATTAAACACGAGTCGCTCTGATGTTGGCAGTCACATTGGGTCGCGTTTCTCAAAACTACAAATCAGTTTACGGGTCATCGCTGTTTCATCACACAGAGCCTTTAATTTGCAATACATATGTTTATAGCCAAATGCTTTTAATCCTAGGATTGTTTGCTAACCGCCCTCCAAGCTAACCTGTTCCCTCGCAATCATTCCCATAATCCGTGGTTCCTTTGTCGAAAGTATTCCATTATCTGCTTCTCGTAATTACTCCACTCCTTCCGATGTAATCGCTTCCACTCACTAGGTCTTTAGTGAACTATTAGGGCTTAGGATATGTCCAATTAGTATCCCCCTTCGCCTTCTTAGTGATTTCTCTATTCACTCACTCTTGAAGTAATTCATCGTTCATTAGCATTCCAAATATTGTTTTCATCATCAGTTGATGCATTTATTTTTGCAGTTGGTATACAGGGTTCGTCCGGAAAATAAGTGTACTGAGCTCAGGAAAAAAAAATTTATTACACTTTTACATATCTTAAGCTAATAATCCTCAAAATAGGACCCTTGTGAGTCGATACACTTGTTCCAGCGGCGTTCCCATTCCTGGAACGCTCCCGCGAAGGCATCATCGGGAACCTCTCGAAGACTCGTCGTCGACCTCTTCTCTGCCCTCCACTAACATCTTGTGCCACCGAAAGATCATGTTTCTGGACATGGCTGACTCCCCGTAAGCTTGGTTAATCATACCGACAGTTTCGGTAGACGATTTCCCAAGCTTTACCGCAAATTTGATGGAATAACGCTGCTCCAAAAACTTCGGCATCGCGTTCCGTGACGTGGGTCGAGCGTGGAGGTTCGCGTTAACAGAGCTCCTCACTACACCACAGCTCAGAGCCGACTGCCTTTTTCAGCGTCGCTTGCCAACATACCCCCCTCCAATCGCAGCCCGTCAGAGCGGTGCTGGGCGCGCCTGGAGCGGCGGGAAAAAATCAGTACACTTATTTTCCGGACGAACCCTGTATGTGGCTGAGGCAGAGAGTTTGAATTGATTTAAGAATCAGTCAAAATTCCCTGTTTTGCGAGTTTTATCAAGTGAAGATTCAAGAATCAAGAAGACCTGTTGGCACGCAATAAACACGGCTATCAGGAGCAATATTTATCCTTTTCAGTAAATAAACGAATATCCTATCTTGAAAAAGAGGGAAGGCGGTATTGTTGTAGGAATCAAGGAAATTGCAAGCACTGATACAGTACATCATTTATTCCAAATAAACAGTGTCTACTCTTTGTTCACGCTGAGGTTGGTAAGGAATCTAATCGAAATGAACCCTTATCACCTGTAATACTGACTAGTAGGTTCCAATGTGAACTTTATCTGCCCCTTGCTCTAATCTAAGTTAAACTCTTCTTAGAGAAATTATTCTCTCTCACAGGAACTTGTGTTGGGTACTCAAGAACTCAATTCAATAGGCGATTAAATTAGCGGGCGCTATGCCACCTCCCATCGGAACGATGAACAAATATCCATACATGTTCTGCTAATGAACACGTTTCATATCCCAAGTGCACACTTCAGACAAAGTTGGTGCTGCACAAGATCTGTATAAAAGGTACCGGGTAAAGTTTCGGAAGAATAGGATTATTTCAGATATTTCTATAATGCCTCCAAATTCTTCAAAATATATCCCTTGAGCGTCGAGATACTTTTGCCAGCGGCTTTTTTATGACTCGAGGACTCTCTGGTCGGCAGATAAGAAGTAGCTATATCTGGAAGAGTACGTTTGAAATTCTTTCACGGCACTTACTATATACTCCAACAGTGGTGACTTTTGAGGGAGGATTTCACTTTTAGAAATAGGAAATAGTCTGCTGGTGCCAAGTCGGAACTGTAAGGGGGTTGGGGAATCGTTGTGATGTTGTTTTTTGCCAGGTAGTTGGTTACCTTGGTCTCCGGTCTTCGGGATGACTTTAGTATATAGTAATCTAATTCACTGAGTAAAGCTGTATGTAGTGTCATCTTATGAATATCAATACGATATGCGTTCATGAGTACACTTAACCGACGATCTGAATCCAGCACTTCACGGACACGTTAGATGTTGTCGTCGGTTCTTGACGTCGACGGCTGTCCAGCACGGAGCTCGTTCGCCACATTCTGTCGATCACCTTTGAAGGACTTGTCCCACTTAAAAACTGCTTCTTTGAACATTCGGCAAATCATGCCCAACGGCGACGTACTCGATTTCCCTAGTCCAACACAAAATTTGATGGCGTTTTACGTAAAAAATCCAATTGTCCGCTGCATTTTGCGAGTGCACCGAGTCGCTCAACAGGGGTCCACTAAAAACACGATCTATCCTAAATGAACGCTCGCAGACGACTGGCACTTGGCGCTTGTTGAAGGTCAGACACCCCACCACCAAGCCTGCTTGGTTCGAGTACACTGCTACGTACGGTCACTTCAGGGAAAAATAGTTTCCTATACTTTTTATGCAAACCTTGTTTGCCAAAACGCAGTCGATGTTTTGTGCGAGGAGGGCGCATGAAGGCCGTCACTACTTCTCCGTTTGCACAATGGAGACATCATGAGGACCTGGAGCGTAAAAGAGGCCCAAAAGCGCAAGAATATAAACCCTCATTCCTGATAACGTTTTCTTTTCGCCTCATGATCGATATTACTAAGTTATTTCATTATCAGTACAATATTATTTGACCGAGTTATTTTAAAAACTTTCTAAATCGTCTTTCAATCTTTTTTTATATTTTGTTTGTAAATTGTATCCAAGAGTTGCTACTCTACCCGAATAGTACGTGTTACGAATCATACTCTTATTCGGCACAAAAAGTAGCTGGCCACACATCTCAAAGCTTTTTTTTTTCGACCAAACCATAATGCTGCACTTTATTCCGGGAAACCTTCTGTCACAAGCCCAGCGTAAGGTCGCATCGGTCAACTTTTGACCGTCTTCGCCTTCACGATCGCTCTTTAAATTAATTAATGATTTCCTCAATCTTAATACTGCGTTCTTGCGTACAAATGACGCTTTGACGAAATAGATTCGAGCAACGACAAAAATTGAGGGAAATATTTTATTAAGCAAAGAATGATTATCAAGTGCATTCGTATTTGCCATTTCTGTCTGGAATAGCATACTTCCATCACCACGCCCAATTATTATTATATTATGTGAATATATTAATATTTATTGTCATCTTTTAAAGGCGAAGCCTCGGCGTTGCAATCAATCTTCTCTCTCTCTCTCTATTGCCTGTTTTTTTTCAATGCATTGTGAGTTGTTATTCTCATAGTACTATTTATATCATCTATAAATTTCTTTCTTTGACTTCCTCTTCCTTTTTTCCTATTATTTCGCCCTCCATTATATTTATCAGGAAGTTTTTATGTCCCAGAACATGTCCAACAAATTTAATTTTACTTTTCTCCGTCTCTTTTATTAGTCCTATCCTCTTCAATTGCTCTCAATGCTTCTATATTACTTTTCTTGTCCATTCATCTTGTCCTTGTTATTCTTCTCCAAATCCACATTTCCGTTGCTTCTAACCGAACCTTTTTTCCTATTTCCCAATTTCCAAGTTTCCCATCCATATACTTTTATTAATTGTTTACTCCAAATAACCGTTTTTGCCAAGACTTTTCTAATTTCTAATTTTATGTTTTTACCTTAATATTATAAGTATAAATTAAGAGCGAAAGTTTTAAACCACCCTCGTGAAACCGAATCTGTAGAAAGAACGTTATATGTTCTGTAGTTTTGTGCTGGATGCGGTTCATACAATAGGATAGGGAATTTACAAAATTGTCTATTACAATTCGAGTTGAAGGAAGAGATTTCAGCCTCATCCCACTTATATTATCAATGTTGGAGGAAAACAGTTAGAATTGAATGCGCGTGATTTTACATGTCTTAGGGATTAAATAATTCCCACACATGTAAAAGCCTACCTAGTTCAAAGTTAAGGATGAATTTTATAGTTTCCTTCGTTTTGCTATTAAATTTGATGCTATTTCGAAATAGGTTGTCGTTTATATCCATGTAAATGAAGAAGGAAATTCTTATAAAATTGCTTTTTAGTCGGCGTTTTGTTTCCAGGTGGATCCCCTGCTCACTGGGAACGATAGCGCGAAACCGTCAGCTGATGATATTGAGCCTCTCCTCGCGCGGGGGTCGATACATATAAGTCACTCGCAAATGCGGAGTTATGCCGTCAAAACATGCAAAGCCGGTTGAGCCCTCGCTATGTGACCGTGGGAAGGATGAGTGGTCTGATGAACGCAACTGCGAAGGGTGGAAGGAGGGGAGAGGGGGAAAGAAAGAGGATGGTATGAGAGAGTTAACGATAGTGGAAGGAAGACATAACACAAGTGGTAGCGGCATTTTCTTTTTTGCCATGCGAAAGACGGGAATTGTTTCTTTATTGTTTGAATACTGTAAAAATCATGATACCGTCGAGATGATTGAGATGCAACGTTGACTTCAATTCATCACGAGTCAAGAAAAATATAAACATATTTTTTTAAATGTCTATACGCTCCAAAAGACCCGATGCTCAATTCTGCTAGTGATATGATGGTTGTGCAGTATTCATACTTGAATTAACTACGCATTTGAATTACCATACCGTAATTTCCGTAAGGGATGTTACATGGCAAATATTGATTTTCGTAGCTTCATTAGGTAATTAAAAAATGAGGAGTTAAAGCTGGACGTGATTTCTCGATGGAATTGCAGTTTTACTTGTTTTGAACTTGAGATAACATACGAGTTGAAGCCAAGGCTTCCTAATGCCATGTACAGCCTCATTCTTTCGTATATTTTTCAACTTAATGTGAAGCGATTTTGTTCATAGGTATCTGATAATCTTTACTAAAATAACATTAAGTTGAACTTCGTTCAGATTTGTGTTGATCATACAGTAAAAAGATGTATATTATTTTTTATGCCTACCTATCACGGCCACCTACTCACAGTACCTTTGCCGTGATTATTTTTGTATTAATGTGATTCCCGAATATTAGTTTTGACGGTATTGTGAGTTAATTGGCATAAAGATCGATCGAAGCATGTTTAATTATTAACTAAAACCATATATGTTATTTGAATTCAAATTGGTGATGGCAAATACTCATTCTTGTCGCGAGATCTCCGCGAAATCATTATCAAGAGGAGAGCTAATTATGTTGGCCTTCATATAGAAATTGTTTCTATTACTTTAATTGCCAGGAAACTTTATAACATGAGGTATGTTATTATATTTCCTTATGATTTTAGGAATTCACTCAAGAAGGCCATTCCCCTCAACAACTCCCCTGTCCCTACACTTTTGCCCTGGAAAAATAACAGGTGGTGGCTTACTTTTTCCTTGAAAGCAAAATTCCTCCACTTCTACTCCAATTGCCCCTCCCATTTCATGTCCCTCACAATAGGGCCATTCTCCCCACTGCAATGTATCGTCCTGTAGCCGTTAGGGCATGCATGTAAATGTAGACGAACGTAGATGAATCCCTGAAATATGATCCCGAGGCGCGAATACATATTGCATGCTCGCGTCCTATTATTGCATTCCGAGGAGGCCCCGGTTTCTTATGCCGAGGGAGACCGTGAACGATGGGAGCGTGGCGGCGGGGGAGAATACAGGCGCGGACTATACAGCGATCAAGATCGGTTGGCCCAGAAGGAAACGTAACACACAACCAGTGTTTACCAACCTGAAGAGCTGGAACACGATCGCTCACCCCCTCAAGTGGTGGGCGTGGTGCTCACGTCCCTTATCCTTTTACAAAAAAGGGAACAATTAAAAGGGAATGGATAGATAACCAGCATAAGAGAAGAGAAGGGGAAGGACTGGAAGAGAAGAAACGGGCATGGAACAATGGAATTAATGAACGCCCCTTTCGAAAGAAATCTAGGGGAAGTGGGAGTTGTTTTTCGGTTTAAATTCAAGATTACGAAATGGGGGGTAGTGGGCAGGGTGGGTTTCGGGAAGCACCCCTATTTCAGGGGCGTGGTGGTGGAAGGAAGAGGAGGTAGGTATATATAAAGAGCAAGCATTGCGCTCGGTGGCGTCGAGGGAGTCTTCTTCCAGAGGAGGGCCGTGGGGGATGGTGAGTGGCTTGGGGGGGGGAGAGAGATAAGGATGGGGGTGTGCGGGGAGGGGAGGGTAGTTGCGTGCCCAATGCCCGCAATTAGCGGCGCGGGCGGCCGTTGGCACGAATTATGCGTTCCATGTTAATAAATGCGCCGGTGATGGGTGGAGTTGGACGGGGAGTATCGTGAGGTCGCTCTCTCAGGGTTTAAGATTTACTGCACCCCCGTGAGTTGAGACGCGGTGGGGGTGTGGGGCTAGAGGCCCGAAAGGAGGAGCCAAAGGGGAACAGTGCCACGGGGTGGCAGCGAGGAAGAATTTCCCCTCTCCGACTGCACAGCGCCAAGCACACGCTCCCTGATTAGATTACTCGGTGCATTCTTTTATTTTCCGACCCCCTATCAATTTAAGGCTCTGCAGTGGTGATTTCCATGTGGTGTTTATTATTGCATTTGGAAAACATTCGCGATGACATACTCATCCTTCTACAGGTTATCGACGCTTACTGAACTTAAGCTCGTAAATAACCGCAAGCAATAGGTGTCCCGCCACCTTTTATGCCTCTGTGGGTGAACTGTTAACCGTTTGGATTGAAATTCATGGATGACGTTGTCAGAGTAGGACCATTTAATCTGAGATAAATTCTCGAGAAACTTTAATAACGACCGAACTTGAGAGAAAATCAAAATTTATTAAAGTGAAGAAACAATTCTAGTGCAATCTCTTTCTTTTATCACCTGAAAAAACACTTGGTTGAAAAAGGTTACGAGTCATCAACGTGCAACTTGGTGTTTGCTGTTAGACAAAAATGGCAATAGTTTTTAACTCAAAATTTTAAATGATTTTAAAATTATCTTTACACTAGCTCATGCGTGCAAATTAAATAGCTCGTAATTTGTTTTAAGGTATTTCCGACTTAATATGATTCCGTAGAAGAAAAACATAAAGTATTATTATTGTTTTATTATTTTAGCCAAAGATTTTGAGTTGCGCTGTCCACAATAGCTCTATTTTCAAATTGATCTTACTTACGACATACCTTTCTTTTTTCCTTTCAATAGCGCAGGTAAATTGGATATTTTTTATGCATGGTCGTCATAAAGAAACAGCGTTCTTTTAATTGCCAAATTCACTACATTTTTTAAACGACGTTAGGCAGATTAAATTTCAAATTGCTGATTATGACTTAAACAACGGTTTGTGTGTAATAAGGGTTGTATTCTCTAAAATATTATGAATAGGAATGTTGATCAGCACCTGTCTTACGGAGAAATAGGGAAAAAGGGGAGCGTTCAAAATGGATCACTGATGTAATATTATGGTTGTTTTATCTCAATATTCGATCTTTGTTCGGCTGTGTTTATTGAAATAATTGGCTTATTCCTGCTTGTAAATTTAGTGGATGGAACAGGTGATATTTAGAATCCTAATTCGTGACCCTAAAATGTTGTTGGATACACTAGCGTTGAAATTTCAAATGGATGTAAAAGACCCTTTTACCCTTATTCATTTGAGTTTAGTCTGTGGCTAACATAATCCTCCAAATTTCCAACTTGTGACTAGTCAGTTTAACGTCTGATGTGCTTGATGTGCTTGCTTGGAACTTTAACGCAACCCTTTTACCAAACTTTTATTGGCGTAATCAATACGGACGCCTTCATTGAAATCTATTTCACATTCGCTGCAGCCTCTGTAACTTTACGTTCGTTTTTCTGTCCTATTTTCAGTTCACATTTTATTTCACATTATTCCGCAAACACGTAATCTCTTTCGTTTCTACATTCACACTCAGCTACCTCGAGCTTGCAATTCTTCTAATGATTTTCATTTGTCCATTTTTCATCCCAGTAAAAAATGCGGTCTGTACGGGAAAACACTTATCTTCGTGGTATTCATCGTGGATTATCAATTTGAGGATTTAATTGTGGCAGCTCTCCGAATTATTTTGTTTCCTGCTGGTTTCTTTATTCCTTCAAAGCTCCTCGCATTTGATATTTCATACTTGTTTTCCTTTGTTCATTCAAGAAAAATAGACGCCAAGTCAAACTGAGAGGTATAGTATTCAAATTCACAGTTTTGCTTCGATATCTCACGACATAATTGTTTTATCAAGTCTTGCAGTTAATTTCCACGTCATCCACACAGCAGATTATACTTAATTTGGATATGACTTAATTTATTACTATAAACATATCATTCACGTTGGGCCATGTTTGTTAGCAATTATATTTTCTGCTTTTCTAAAGCAGCGATGTCGTACAGCTGAAGATATTTGAGTCGGATAAATTTCATGGATTCCGGTCAAATTTGTCCCAAAAGTCCTTCAACGTGTTCACACACAATTATACGTACTATCTTATAACTATGCATTACTAACGTATGAGCGGAGTTTCCTTAATTTGAAACATTTTTCACTATTTATTAATATATGTATGTAGATAAGTGTATATGCATACACATATGTATATACGTGTATACATATATATATATATATATATATATATATATATATATATATATATATATATATATGTATAAGTAAGATCTGGTGCTTTCCCGGCGTATTTGATTCGTGAAGGATTCTCGGGTCTTCCACCGGGTCAAGGGTTCCATATTGGCCCATATGGAACTATATATATATATTGGCCCATATATATATATATATATATATATATAATATCTATATGGATATATATGTATATATATATATATATACATATGAATATAAAGACACGCAGACGCACTTGAGAATACGTTCAGTCCATGGGCCTTGCTCTCGTCGCTAATGCTTCCCTTAAGAACCGCTTCCGCCCTCATGCTCACTTCCACTAATGCCCCTACTACGCTCGTCAGGAGTTACCCACCCCCATCCCTATACCGCACGCAAGAACTCTCTATCTCTCTGTAAATATCCTGCCCCTCTTCACCACCAAAACTCCCTCCTATATTCCCAATCCCCACTCGCACTCCGAAACCCTTTACGCAAGAGGAGAGGTGAAGAGGTCAGGGCATTAAAAAAAACGCTCTGAAGGCATCTTAACCCCGCCCCCACACCCTTCAATCCAACGCTTCCTTTTTCCCTTCACCTCTGGCCACAAGTAATTTTATCTTTGGAGTGCTTTCATATTAGAATCCGCGGAAAAGGATGGACCGCGTGTGTAAACCGAGTAAGATTAAAGGGCAATAGCTGGTGGCGTAGCTGCTGCAGGGGAATATGGGTGAAAAGGGTACGACAGGAGGGCTTCAGACACAAAAGAGTGTGTTCGGTGGTGGCGGTTGGACACACTAGTGGCTAAAGACGATGAATGGTGAAAATATTTCTTCACCCGCTTCAATGGTGAAATATTTTATCGTGATGGTTATCATCTATTTCCAAAATAAAAATGGAATTTTGTTTTATTTGGAGAGGTTATTTTTGTTTTGAAATGGTATATTTGCTTACATTTCAGTAAGCATTATTTGCAAATTACGCATTTTAATATACTTTGAATGAACACATTTAAAGAGAAACTCGTGATTGAGGTACGAGATTTATCTAGAGAATGAATCAATTTTGGTATTTTGCAGTCGATTTTCTAAACAATCTCCAGCATCTTCAGGATTATGATTTTATATTATGATTGAGGAAAATCTTCATAAATTTAAGTTTGGAATGTGTTGTAACACCATTGGAAGGAATAAAATATTCCACACCCACACACGCGAAATCAATCGGTTACTATGTCAAACGCTGTATTAATGGAGCAATTAATTTCTTAACATTTGAATATCAAATAGTATATAAGCCTTAGGAACTACAGATTAAAATAATGAAATCAATTTTTTTTACTTGCCTGACGGTTCCTAAGGATTCCGAAACGTTTTCCTCCAAATGCTCTGATTTAATTATTCAAAATGGAAAGACAGTTCAACTATAGGTTTTTGCTATAAGCACTCTAAATCAAAAGAAGGAATAATATGTATCAAGGAAGAAGATCTACATTGATTATTTAATGAAGACAGTGAAAGAGCCCTTAGTGAGGATTATTTATTTGCTTAAAATTTATATCTATTCGGGGTGGAGGTGCTTTTACTAAATATATCTGCCAGTAGTAATAGTTTGTATGGGAGGCGACCGACAGTTTAGGTCATTCTTGCCATTAGGGATGGATGGGAAAGGAAGGGTGGAGAGAAACCCGGCGTCGACATTGGCCTCCACTTGTGGAAAGGCACCAAGGGGTCTGCAGTTTAACGTCCCATCCGAAGGACGTCGTACTCACTTAAAGTTCCCTCCTTAAAGCACCTCAAGTAGGGATTGGGGTACCAATTTAAAATGTTCTTTTCTCCAGGATTTGAATCCGGGCTCAAATCCTGGAGACAGGATCTCGGTAGGAAGCCTGTACTTTAGGAACCGCACCATCCTCATCCCCATATATCTGGGATTTAACATATGACGTATAGGCAGTAGCCATGGAAGCTAAAATGAGACGGTCGTACCTAAATGGGTTAATCCAATATATCATCAAAATTATTTATATTCAGGATTTTTTCCATTCGTCGGCCTATATAGATGGATAGGAAGGTAGAAGTTCTATTTTATTCGTTTTTTATGATTTATGTGAGTTTGTTGCCTCTTATTAGTGAATATGTGTTAAAATACGATATTATTCCAGGGACGCATTGGTAGAAGCATGGTAATGGAAGATGGAGTGGAGAAAGGTCCGCCAATTCATTCAGTTTAGGCCTCAAAGTTTTGCATTTGTTTGTAGGAGTTTTACGAAAGTTCTTCTTTGAGTACATCCTACTTTGGGCACCGGATAAGTGTAGGAAGTAAGTGATCTTGGGTCATACTAACCTCTTCCTGGGAGGTTTATCCCTTGCGTGGGAGGCGTCATATGCGTTAATTCCCGGCATTTGGAGTCGGAAACTCTGCTACCTTCCTAAAGGGGTTAACTTCGAAGAAGTTTTAAGTTACTTGAGCTCATTTCAAGGAACTTTCTTTATGTCTCACGTCAACAATTTATTTCCCTACTATCCATGTGACTGAGTGGCAAAGAATAGGACTTTCTGAATCGAGTAGATGGGACCAATATCACACATACATACATACATACATTCACACACAAATACCGCAGGCTGTATTTTTAGAAATGCTAGCGAATTTTGACGGATGTGTTCCGAGACTTGAATTTACTTTCATTCAGGTTGAAATCGTAGGAATAGGATTCCCAAGTAGCGCCGCCACGTGGGAATCTTATTCCAAGAGTGACAACATTCTATTGGAATGCGAAATGCCGATATTTTTCCCGCAAATCTTCTCTTCGTTGCATTTGATGGCATCGCAATGTTCCAACAGATGAGAAATTGTTTTGAAAAAAGGAAAACGCTCACATCCTTGTATTCTGTTGAGGGAACCCTGATGGCTTTTCTAAAGATTCACAACACCTAAAGTTGATTAATTCATTTGAGGGCAATCCGTTAATTAATTGGAGTGGTGTATTTTGTACTCGTATCAGTTCACGTTCATTTTCTCAGGCCAATTGGCTTGCTGGTTTAAATATCTGGATTTCTCCTCTTCAGAAGTGGGTTAACAACAGACTTTTGTTCTTAGGTAGGAAATAATCGGGAAACATTTTAATTTCTCTTCTGCTTTTGAAAATTAAGCACAAGTCCTTATTCTCCAAGCAATGTCTCCGTGCGTGTCATGATTGCAGTACTAGTTTCTAATTCTAGACTGCTTTAGTTTTCCTTTGCTTGATTAGCACTCGAAATTTGCGTTTGCTTTAAACAACTTTTGGTACATGGCACGTTTTCTTTTTTTACCTTTAACTTGATAATTTTGAAGGTCCAAGGTTTTGGGAATTATCGTTATGATTTTTTCACCTCTGAAAAACATATAAATTCATTTTACATTTAAAAAATTGTGATTCTTATTTTTCTTTTACAATTTGAATAATTAAGTTGGACCAAGAGGATATTAACACTGAGGTTTCAAGTAGGATGGAGAGAAAAAGTAGATTTGAGGAAGAGAGGAAGTCGCTGGAGGAAAAATGAAAAAGTCAGGGAAAATGGACTGAGAATAGTGAAAAGTAGTTGTGTATTGAAAGCTATGATAGAAGGAGAAATATTGAATATTCAGGAAGGAGGAATGGAGGAAAAATGAAAGGTAGTCCTTTATAGAAAGCTATGATAGAAGTGAAAATATTGACAAAAGAGACCGCATGAAGAAGAGCCTCTGGAGAAATGAAGAGAGAAATGAAATAGGGAGAAGAAAAACGCTGTCACGATACTTTGAAGTAAATAGTTGGTAGTGGGTAGCCACAAATTGGCCCAATTTTTATAATATTTTGAATGAACTAAAAAGTGTCCAAATTAAGGTGAGTTTTTATAATTATTAATTTCGGATAACAGGCCTTGTTGTCTTTTATTCAGTGATCATTAGTCATTGATCTCTTTAATGTGCTACCCTACCAGTAGCTTTTCCTTATAAATAGGAGAATCGAAGAAGCAATCGAAGATGCATGTTTGCTAGCTTTCGTCGGTGAATCGGAAAGGTGGTTGGGTGTGTTTAATACGCTCAGAAAAGTTTTTCAAAATATACAGCATTTCGTTTAGGAAAACGTTCAACCCAGAGGGATTGTTAAATTTCATTTGATGCACAATTACCCGATTCGCAGGCTTAGGTCTCACCAGTTAAATCTCTGCTATCATCAAATTGAGTAGCTTCAGGTGTGATGTGGTGGAAGTCGAACATAATGAATAACTAACTGATCGAAGTACTTTTCCACTTGATAATTTTTTTTACGAACGGTTTTCGATGTATTACATCATCAATAGGACCCGATGATGATGTAATACATCGATACTCGGTTGTAAAATAAAATAAAAGTTAACAAGTGGAAAAGTTCTTCGATCAGTTATTCTCTACTATCAGCGTTAAGGTTTGAGGATACTTGGTATGTTTACATCCCTTGGCATTGTGATGAGTTGCAGTATTAAACACGGTGAGAAAGGTACGAAAAACAAAATGACACTACTTTAATTTATCACCAAAGATTTGTGAACATATTTTTACTTCTCAAGTGCATAGAGACATCAAACGTAATATATGGCGTATCTCTTATTTTCTTAAATCAATTGGCTCAATTCTCAAATATTTTTCTTGCAAAATGTTTTCTTGTCTTCTCTTTCTCATTTATTTAATGCATTCCGATGACCTCTAGAGCTGTGCTGGCGGGAGTAATAATAATTACTCCTGGTAGGGTCACCCATGCCAGATAGGTCGAAGGTTAGGAGCTAGACGAAATGTAATCCTTGCAGGTAGTCTGTTCCTCAGTGAGGCGGCTGCAATGGCGTCTGACCCCAGTGGGGCGACCCTTGGGTGTGGGTATCATGTTAAAAACGTTATTGAGGAAGGGGGAGGGAGGGACATTATTATCCCTACTCACACTGCTTCCCACAATCAATCTTTTGATGACTGCTCCTCCGTTTCGGTGATTGAAACCCTTCCCAGATCTGCAAGTATCATAGAGGTGAGAAACCGCGAGATGGCGCATATCTGGGTGCCCAAATCATTTAAACCCCCGGGCTGAACCACACCCACTGAATGCATTCAATAGCTGCCTACATATCCACTCCCACCCCCTTGTTCATTTCCAATTGGTCCCTTACCTGTACTTCCATCACCCATCCGCCGCACATGTCCTCTCCGCTCTTCCCCGAGAACGCCATTCTGATGACGACGGTCGAGCCGTCAAAACCTCAAAACTACATATGTGAGGGTCCTTTCTTTGTATTTCTTTGGTTTAAAAATCTACACCTATATTTTTATATCCATATTTATAACGCGTATATATATATAATATATTATATATATAATATATTTTATATATATATAAATATCTTCGAAATGGAACGCTCTTCGGCGACACACAAATATATAAAAACACAGATGTAGATTTTTAGAATATAGAGACACAAAGAAAGGACACTCACAATTTGTTATTTTACGTTTCGACAGCACGGCTGTCGTCTTCAGAATCAATATATAAATATATATATATATATATATATATATATATATATATATATATATATATATATATATATATATATATATATATATATATATATTCATATGCACATACAGGTATAACCTGTTTTTGCATATACCTGTGTATATATATATATATATATATATATATATATATATGTGTGTGTGTGTGTGTGTGTGTGTATATATATATACATATTAACACATACATACATACATACGCGTTAGACGTTAATTCAATCGAGGCGTCGCAATCCGGTCGTGATGGACAGGAAAAGCGTCCCGCCACCCCATTCCCGTCCTCTTTCCTCTCCTCCAACCCTGCGAGTGTAATTACTCGCTGGGACAGGGGATTAGCCCCTTGCGCCAGGCCCTTTCCCTCCGTCTCACACCCTGTGTCCTCCCAAGGATATAGCATTCCTCTCTTTCTCCAACCACCCTCTTCCCACCCCATCTAATCCCCTTGCCACTCCCCCTTCTTTCCTCCCGCCACCTCCCCCCGCCTCTCCCAATCGCATCAAAAGACCGATGACTACGAATATTACCCTGCATCCCCAAAACGAAGCCCTTGTTCACCCTGCCACCCATACTCCCACCCATTTCATCATCTGAACCACCCTCCACTCACACCCACCGGAATAATCCCCGGGGGCCTCTCGCATCCTACCCTTCCGGCTGTTATCAAGGGATTTCGTAAACGTTTATTAGGCTCGTAAAACAAAAACTTATTTTGCTGCCCCTCTATTTTCCTCCCGTTTCCTCGCGGTGTTTGTTACCGTGTGGTTTGTTTTCGCAAGTTCCCCTGGACCCTTGACCCACCTTCGCCCCTCCCTTACGCCCATGAACCGACGGGGTGGTCTTATCAATTGGAAATTCCTTCCTACCTACTGCTTGTGGCCACAAAGGAAAAACTCTCACGCTGGCTAAATAATCCAGCTACGTCCCCCACCCCTTATTCCCTCACCCTCCGTTTCTCCCAACCCATTCCGTCCACGCGAAGTTTTCTTGCATTGAGTCCGCACTGCCTCACACCCGTCTTAATCTGGGTCACGCTTATTTATTCCACGCTTCCAAGGTCCCTCTCTTCCTATCTCTCATCCGAAAAAACCTCTTAGCTTCGTCTGTTTTTATGAGGACTTTATTTCTATCAATTGGCCAGGCTCTAGTCTTTGTTGCTCAATCCGTCATCAGATTTTTTTATTAATTTATTCGCTCGCAAAAGCTTGGCAGTTCTACTTCGGATTTAATTCACCTCCATTTATCATTCCTCCCCGGAAATTGATTATCGTCAAGGATGAACTAAATGGAATGTTGGAAAGAATACATTCAACAAAGAATAAAATCAAGGAATGAATCTCGAGAAAATCGAAAGATGAATATCAGGAACTGATAGGAAAGTTATTTTTAATTATTGTAATAAATTAAGCTACAAAATGTAGCGCATGATTAACATTCTGATTTTTCCTCCTTTTATTATTCAGATTTTATAATATTCCTCACGCTACTGTTTTCGACTGTCTATTTCATTTATGAAATCTATATATCTGTGCTGTGATACTTTAATTTTATTCTCTTATTCATAGAAATTACTAATGAACAAAATGATAATCTTTTTTTCGGCACATTACCTATACGTTTGACGTTTGTCTCCGTGTTATAATAGCGTACTTACGCATCGGGAAGGTAGAAAATGAGAGAATGGATGAGTCAACGTTTTAGCACTGCACAGACAGCCTTTGATTTTTGAAATTTTTGTGATTTTCGCATTGTTACAATTGCTGAGTATAGATTAAGGTGCATTCTAGGGCCTTTTCTCATTATGCTCCTGTGATATTTAGGTCTATAAACATGTTTATAATATTTCTTTCTCCTCTTTCCTGAGTTGAAGTTTTTGGCTCTCCAATGGCTCCTTCCCGAGAATACTCGTGCTTAGTCACTTAGAGGAATATCTAGAATTTGTCATTAGGAATTCGAGTACACATATCTTCTTTTAACATGACATCTATTTTCATGTATACATGAGGCATTCATCTGTTTTGCAAAAATATTACCTTTTTCTGGTCACATATTGACAGGTTAGAATATGATAGCGTTTTTGACACAAATTAGATATAATATAGGATTTCTAGATTTTCAAAAATTTAATTAATATCTGTCGATTCTAATGGATATGAATTTTGAATACGAAATTTTGAATTTTGCGCACGAAAATGTTGTTAATACTTCTATATTAACAAATTATTTTCAGGAGTTTCCATACTTTGTAAATGGACATCGGCCCGCAAAATATAAAACGTGAATACAATTTCCATATTTCAAACAGGATTTATATTATTGGTGAAATAGATGAATTTTTCTCTTCGTCAAATCATGATATTTACTATTTACTTCAACAGATTCATTTTTACTATTCAATCAAGAGAACACATCGTTTTTATAACGAATTTTAGAGCCATGCGTGTCATTTGAGGTTTGAGTCAAAGATTTATTAGGACATAATTTTAGCTTCGTGTAGCACTAAGAAGTTTTCCAATAGAATATTAACACAAATTTGAATAATGATAATATATTTTTAAATTTCCGAAAAACCGATATTTCCACGCGCGCATTTCAGTTTGCCTTTTTGAGTTGCGTGCGTGAATATTGAGTTAGCTTTCATCACCCCCACAAATCTCTTCCCCTCGCATAAGAGCACAACTCCTTCTCACCCATCCACCCTCCCCCGTCCCCCACCCCGCCCTCTCCCCATCTCCTGAAGGCCCTCTTTCCCGCTCCCCCCCACCCTCTCTTTCTCTCTCACTCTGCACAACTTGAATAAGTAAATAACAATGAAGAGTTTGTTTTCTGCTTTCCAGAACTTTTCCTTCTTCTGTTTGGGATACGTGTATAAAGTGGGGTAGTGTTTTCATCGCACTTTTTTATATTTTTTTCCTGCCTTTTCAATGAATAAATCTTGCGAAGGAAAGATCACGCTTTAAGTAGAGAGGAATTCCTTTTTCTCTCACTCCTTGTTGATTTTCCCATTTGTAAATGGGGGAGTTCGGATATTCTCTTCTTTTTTTTCACAAGGTTTTCCTCCCACACATAACCCAAAAAAAATAAAAATAAGACGAGAGAGGCAGGCTTGGGGTGCGGAGAAGCGGTTAAAACTTTCACTTTGATACCTCGTTTGTGGATATTCGGATGTGTTTCTTTGCCTTTCTACCGACTTGAGATGCCGGAAAGAAAAGCTTTGAATAATTTATCTAGGATTGGGTTTTTGAGAATGCGTTTAATATTTATTTAAACAGGGGAAAGTTTTTTTGTCTTTGGAATCCTTATTCCATCACTTCACCATCGTTTTCCTGGAACGAATAAGGCTTGGGAAAATACGGCTGCTTATGAGACTGCTCGCAGCGAGCCAATTTACGAGATTATTCAGTAAAGGGGAAGATTACGGTCTCTTGCGCTCTGCGCATGACCAGATAGATTTTAGAACCTCGTAATTGGTTTTCGACTGGATTAGAATGGTAATTATTTGGATATTTTTTTAATATTATTCCCTCGTTGAGTATACTATAATTTACACACTCACGAATGTTTTTGCTGAATTCTATACCATTCTCTTACCAATTCCAATGTATTTTAGAATGAAAATACGTCATTTTTTTATCACATTCTCGAGCAAAAATACCATTAAGAAGAATTTGCATTAAGAAGCATGTATAGAAACACTGTAAATAATGTATACCGAAAGCTCACCTCGAGGGAATTCGAAATAATTAACGTTGTAAAGCAACGTCCATTTGAAATATGCCGTTTACTTAATTCTATATTTACTATAGGGGCATATTTTTCATTTTGCCTGATTTGTGTAGAATGGGACAGAGTGTACATTCTTAATCTCTCAGTCTTTTCGGCGAAACCTAGAGTTTTGACGACGAATTTATCAGGTTATACCTTGGAATCGAAGGCAAACCGAAAGAAATACTTCCAAATAAGTTAATGCTGAGGCATTATGACTGTCAAATAAAAGCGAGTAAAATTGAACAAACTTCAAGTTTCTCTCCACCCCCTTGTCCCCCTTTCGAAGAGTGTTGCGTCATACTTACGCTTTTATTCCTGAATTTGATAGAGATGCAGTTGCTCAGGTTAGAATGTGAGGGGATTAAACATTTATAGATATGATCATCATTAATGGATTCGACCTTTTTATGGGTCCAGTGATAAATCAATTTTTTTACAATTGCTATTACCAACCTCACTGTAAAGGGAATGAAAGATATATGAACCAGTGTTACGTGGATGTGATACGAGTAGTGTGTGGGCATTGGACAACCGTTTAAGGTTTCGAATTTCGCAACAAATGGTCCCTGGTCGAAACCATTCTTTCTCCTCCATTTTCATACATAATCACGTAACGTATACATTAACGCTTTAGTTATATTTTGTTTGTTATATTCTTCTTCACGTACCTCCATAACACCCCCTTATCAATCTGATTTGTACTTCATAGTGAGGGAAAATGGGGATATAATTAAATATACTATAGACTTGTCAAAGTTCATCAACTGTGTAGTGAGAAGCGACAAACGAGTGAGATGAGGTAAAGGCCGTGCTCAGGGAGGGGAATGTTAACTAACGGAACACGATCACTCTCTGGAGGACCTTTGCTTACGTGCGCCTGAAAGGCCACCTTGCAGCTGATGGAACTTTCACTTATTTTTAAGCGTCAATAACTATCGGTCATTGAAATTAGAGTGTGTTAGAAGGAGGGATAAATTGAGGTGGAGGAAAAGAAGGCGAATGGAAAACCATCTTCATCAGGAATGGTACAAGGATTGTGTTAAAAGTATCGAGAACAAATTTTCCCTATCGTGTATGTTCTTCGCAGCGCGTTCGCACCGTAAAGACTCAGTGGTGAGGGGTCTGACCTTCAACTCGTGCCAAGCGCCAGTCGCCTGCGAGCGTTCTTTCAGGGCAGATCGTGCTTTTAGTGGACCCCTGTTGATTGACTCGGTGCAAGCGCAAAATGCAGTGAGGCAGTGTAGCAATACTTGAAATAAATCTATTTTTACTGCACTCTTTTTTTTCTATACTTAAGTAACAATTATTCCAGATGCAAGACATCAAATGTGAAATACACTGAAAAAATCCTTCATTGCAAAAACGTTCTAATCTCCCCGTGTCTCCCACAAATACCTTCAACAGCGCCACCCTACCATCTCCTTGACTTCTGTTCAATGTATTTTTATCCTCAAATCAGTCAATGTTGATTTAATCTTGGACCTCGTTGTCTATCCTCTCTTCCAATTATACTCGTGCTGTTAAACAAGTTGAAAACTCCCACCTCCTCACTTATCTTCCCCACCTTATAAACTTCCTTTCTTCCGATCCCTACTTTCCGTTCCCCCTTGATAAGTAGTGTCACAATTGCTTCGTATAATTTGCAATAATGCTTGGCCTGATTAAGATGTCTCGGCTGTGGAAACGGTGTAAAGACTTCCTCATTTCCTCTCTCCCTTTCTCTTTCCTTTGACTATACTCCATCGATAACTTTTATCCATCATACGCACACTACCCTCTGTTGTCATCATCCTATTTATTGCATCCATATCCGTTATTTTGTAATTGAAACATAAATGAGTTTAATCAGTGTCGAATTATTCTTTAAAGCGCAATTTTGCCAGCCTGCTCTTATGAGTTACAATTCCTTTAACCTCCTTATTGCAATCCTTTCTTTATTATCAATCCATAATTGGTACGAGCCCTTTTTAGGGTTCATTTATCATAGCCAAGAGTCTCTTTCCGTCTTCAAGTTTATCATTAGCCCTCTAAAACGTCTCTTCATGCTCAAATATAGTTGACTAAATCACCTCTTTACCTGAATTTACATCTTCGTACATCAAAATCATTCCTTTCTTTCTCATTTTATCTTCCAACGATTCCTTCTAAGCACAATTGATTACGGCTATCTACCTTTAATTTCGATTTCCTATTGTTTTCAGCCATAGAATTTAATTTTGTCGAATGAATTCATAAACTAACGACTTGGAAACAAAAGCACTCTTTAACTGAATTCTGGGAAGAATTCGTTATTTTAAGACAAAGAGCCTTTCCTATTGTTTGAAGCGAGTGTAAACCGGGCCAAGTTACTGCGTAGATATTACTTTATTAATTATTCCCAAGAAACTTGAGAGATTATTTCGGAGATTTTAGGTGAACTCACTTAACGGAACTGATCAAAGGGCTTCATTTACAACTTGACTGCTTAAATGGATTTTGATTAACAATTAGGGTACCTCCTTTACAAATAAAAACGAAATGCCCCAATATGAGTGATATATTCATGTAATAATTGTTTCCTTCGGCTTTCCCTAAGAAATATTCTACCTTTGGATGGCATTGCAGCCACTTCTCGGGATGTCAACTGCCCGAAAGAGATTGAGTGTGTATGTGCGTGTGTAGCGGAGGGTGGTGTTTGAGGGGGAGCTGAAGGGACCGGCGGGTGAGGGGGTGATGCGAGAGAGGGGTTTGGTGATGCGCCAGACAATTCGAACGCTCATTATACTCGCAAGCTTCGCCTGTCACCGCTTCGGGAACAGAAGCGGGAAGACGGGCTGGGAGGGAGTGAGTGAGATATATGCCTTCTAATCAGCTGGAGTCATCTCCTTTTTGCTCCTCGTCTTGCTCCCCCGGCGGTGGTGGTGGGAATTCCCTTAATCCCTGCGCTGCCACCGCCGCAACAACTACTAAACCCTCTACTACGCCCCCCCATGATCCTCCCGCGCCTCCCCCTTCAGCCTTCTTTCCCCCAAACCCCTTCTCTCCCACGCCGCGAATAAATATGCCCCTTCCTTCTGGTTGGTGGTTTCGGAAAGAGACCCAATTCGCCTGCTCGAATCCCGTCGCGACAGAACGTTTTGATGCTGCTGCGTGGAAAAACTGGCAAAAAACTAAACTTCGTAAAAAATTGAGTAATAGAGAACCGCTAAACCGGTTAATATCTTGAGAGGACCTAAAATGGTTACCTAAGTTTCTGCTCGAAGTTGTATCCCAACAGGAATGCATAAAACGAGTAGCTGTGAAGGAGATACTTTTCAGTTAGCTATGACTTATGTTCAAATCTTTTTCTGATACACGTAATTCACATAAAAATCTTCAAACAAACAACTGGCGTGCAAATTTAATTTCCAAAGTTTTTCTTACGATGGCCACGTACAATGTTTGTATAAAAAGTATCGGTAACACTTTTTTCCTGACGTGTGCGTGAAGTGTTGAATTAAGACCGTCAGTTAAGTGTGCGCATGGTTACAGATCGTATTGGTATTGATAAGATGACAGTCCACACCATTGTCACTGATTATTTGGTGATGCGAAAGATCTGCGCTAAACTCCTCCCTAAGGTCTTAACGGACGATCAAGAGCAGAGTCGAGAGCCTGCTTGCGAAGACCTTCCGAAACAGCATCACGATGATTCCCCAACCCCTTTACAGTGCCGACTTGGCACCAATAGAAAATTTCCTATTCCCAAAATTTAAATCCTCCCTCAAAGGACACCATAATTGGATCCTAAGCGCCGTCGAAGAAGTTTGCACGCGTACCCTTAAGGACCATCCGGAACCCGCTTATCAGGGAGCCTTCGAGTCGTGGAAAAGCCACTTAAAAAAGTACGTTGACGCTCAAGGGATGTTCTTTGAAGAATTTTGAAGTATTGTAGCAATATCTGAACTAAAACTATTTTTCTGAAACTTTTCCCTACACTTTGTATGAAATACCTGTGGAAAAGTCATATGAAGCCACTTACTCGCCTACTTGTGTTTAATGATTAAAAAGTGGATGGAAGTTGATGAGTGAAACATCAAGACTTATACGTATGCAATGGTGTTTTTACGATTTATAATTTTTTTAATTTGCATTACTAGCAAGTTATTCAAAAAGAAATGCAGAGTCTTTCTGGACACAAAGAAATTCATTTACTTTAAGTATGTTGAGTGGGAGCTGTACGAATTGATGACCATCCGCACAAAACGTTCTCTACTCCTTGCATCAATGACCAAATGCCCTCCATTCATGCCATCAGAACGTGACATTTTTGCGAACCCTTGTTGATGCTATTCATTTGTTAACCTTAGTTTCGAACGATAAAATATTTCGCTGTTAATATTAGCAGTCGTAAAAAAAATTGGATATGCATATGGAAACTCCTCCCTGCTGAGAAGTATGCGATGAATTATTAACTTTAAATGAGGGTTACTCATTTAGCGTGATTGTATGAGAAATGATTCAGTATCAATTTATGAGAAAATAAGGTATATCTTGAAGAAAGGATTTCAGGATAAGGCAACGGAGTGGACTTATATGCATATAATGGAAAAAAAGAGGTCAGAAAGTTGGATAGGATGTAAGAAGGTAGGATAATAGAAGTTAAATGATTTATATGAATAGATGTTAAGTGTTTTAATTGAAAAGATTTAATAGTAGAGTTGAGTCAAACGAAATCGATCTAACGTAGGCGGACCGTTGTGCGAACGCCTCACTTGCTATAATTCGCATCAATCATTCCCTTAGCACCCCCATTAAATCTCTTTGGAGAGGCACTGGCAGGCATTATATGGACGGGTGTAATGCAGAGGGGAACTTAGATGCAGCTCAGAATAAGGACTTTTTGAAAGCAATGAACGTCTCATAGGATGAAGGAAGAGACGAAATAAGAGGAATTATTAACATGGTGGAAGAAAGGAAAATTAGAACAGGATCGATAAAGTTACATGATTAGTCCGATTGGTATGAAAAATAAGTTTTCTGCATTTAGTATCGGTCTGAATCAAATGAATGCTTGCAGAAAATTATTAGATATTATATGATATTAGAGTTAAATCAACTTTTATTTCGTGTTACTTCATCCTTGTATCAAAAATAGAAAAGTGTAAGTAGTGGGTTTGCCCAGGCAAAATATTTTTGACTCATTTTTGTCTTAAATAAAATTATGCGTGAAAAAAAGGTACTCGTTTTCATTTCAATTGATAAAGTAGTGTATAATTACACAAAACATATCAAAAGTAAAAGTGAGCATAATGTGCGGAAACGGGCTTAGTGGTACGAGTGATAACATAATAAAAGTAGAAATAACAATTTATTGAGTTCAAACTTTGAGTAAGGAAGGATGTCAAGTTTGCTCAAGCTGTGAATTATCCCATTTTTCTTATGGCAAACTACTTGAACCAGAAAGAAGCTTCCCTCTTTACTCTCGATATAATTTCTCCGTAGACGTATGCATTCTTCATAACGTTGACGCCGTGATTCCTTTACCCTCAGGGATGCTTTTATAAAGGGTTCCTTTTGCCAATAGAAAAACTGGTTTGGTCCGTGGCTGGGCACTCAAGGGTTCGTTGTCTTCCGATGTCCCGCCTATCTTATGTGCCTCACCACCCGAATCAAGTCCTGGAACAACGCTGAAAACTATAATGCACAGCATAGTGTTTTCAGCAGTTAATTAAATGCACATTTAGGAAGAAATTTACCAATTTAACTTAGTATTTATATCTATTATACATTATTTTTGATTATAGTTAAACTAATTTATTAAAAAAAATATTTTATTAATATAACTCCACATCAATTTTTCCTTTTAGCAAATTTATGGATTTCTAGTTATAGGCGATGACACAGACTCATATAGGATTCAGAGATGTTATTAAGGTCAGAGACCACTACATTCCACTTGCTATGGGGAAACAAATTTAACAAAACAAAGGTGATGAGAATCTCAAGAAATAGGAAGGCTACGTCAAGCAATTGAATTTGAGGTTGAATTCGAGAATAGATAAAACAATTAGTAACACCTGTCTAGTTAATATTTTGGTCGAAGAAGGTGAAAATAGTGGTGACAAGAAGAAATGTGTTATGTTTGACAATAAAGCTCTAATTGCTCCTTTGCCCAATGAAAATTGTCGGTGACGGGGATCTTGATTAAGTATATGAATAGCAGAATAATGATAACATTTAAAGGACGTTTTTAAAGGGTCGTTATAAAGGAGAACTCATATTGTAAGGTTAAGTGAACAGAAACGAAAACAATTGGAGTATTATGGATTGTTGGGAGGGGGGGAGAATTAAGAAAAGGGGAGAACTGTTTAGAGCAATCAAAAAAAAGCAGAGATGAAGAGCATTTTGATTGGCTAGTGAATTTTAAATACTGCGATCAAGTAGAGAACATCGGGCTAACTTTAAAAGGAATGCAAAATCATAAAATGATCCCATTTTAATCGTATGTTTCTGTTGTAGGAAACATCACCCACTACGCTTTTTTGATATGTATATCTGTAATAAGTACTTTTTAAATATTAGATATTTGCAACGCTTAAATTGATTTACACGAAAGACATAGTAAATTATTTAAATTAATGTATGTCCTGCGAGCACTTCATCTATCCCTTTACCTTTAACTTGAAACGTGTATGTGTTTCCCTTGGAATTGTAGCGCATGTTTGCATCGAAAGGTAATCAAGTTAAGAGATGATAGGTATGCAGTGAGGGGCCGTGAAGGAGAAGGGAGGAAAGGAGGGCGAAGGGAGTTGGGGGAGGGATTTGAAGGGGAGATGCACCTGTCGAATTAAGTGGCATAATGTGGAGCGTTTTATAAGCACCATATCACTGCCTCAATTTCATCCTGGGCAAAAAAATAATTCACGATCTATTTCGCCTCTCTCGAACTCTTGAAGAGAGCAACAGCGTATTTTTCGAAGGTTTTATTCAGCGCACCTGCTCCGTAACGCATATTCGTCCTGTCTGCTTGACTGCATCGATTATTGATGAGCATACAAGTGTATCAGTAACGAAGTTGGAGAGGTGCTTGGATGTTAATCGACTATGAACTCGTTTTTCAAACTAATGGGAAAAATAATGGCCATGACCAATCAGTATTGAAATTTGTGTGATCCGTTGAATTATTATAGATAAAGCATGTAGATTTTACGTAAAGGAAATTGACGGTGTACCGCAAAATATTTCGAATATTTCTCCGAAATTTTGATTGGCAACTGTCAATAATGCGAGCCGTTGTCGGTATATATTGCAGTTAGTTACTATGACCCTTTGAAAATTGAGCGCGTTTTTTTTTAATTTCTATTGACTTTTATGGGACGCGGACTTTTTTTCCAATACGGTGCGAGTTTATTATGCAGGGAAAATAAAAAAAAATAGCATCATGCACGCGTGTTGCTTTCGGATTTCAAACGTGAGGAGTGCAGCATGGATCGGGTCCATTCAAGGTTACATTTTTTTTAAAACGTTCATTGTGGGCGAACTAGTCGTTATATTTCCATGAGCTGCTCGTTCTATTTTCAATCAAAAATTGTGTGCGGTGATAAGCCCAACATTTCTCTTCATTAGTTCGAGCTCTCATTGGAGGTCTCCCTATAATTTTGTACGCAATGCATTGAGCTCTTCAAAGTGATTTTTATAAACTGTGTGCAAATATTGAATGAAATTCATACAGAAATAACAATTGACTTTTTCATCCATGTGGAAATCATAAATCGCTACAAAAAGATTTTGGAATTATTCAGTGCGTTTATGCGTCATGTAATAAACTTCTTTCGGGTTCACTCGAATGTACTTGTTCCCTCATGATTACTTTATTTTTTATTTATACGCATCTGATCATCTGATATTACGCAAAGTCATGGGGTTCATGTTAGCTAGTTTATAATGAGGTGGTAAAAGTATAATATAGGAATATTTTTCACTCTGCTCATTGGTAAGATATTGAATAACTTCAAAGGTACTCCGAAGCATGCGTTTTGGAATTTTGATTCATTTAGGATTTTGATTTTTTCATTTAAGTTAAATACATTTCTGAAAAGAAATTTTTATAATTATGCTTAATGTAATGTTCATCCCTGTGTGATATCTTTAGAGGAGAGAGGGCCATGAAAATTATTATGATATTTGTTTAAGCTTAGAGCTATTGGGTATAGGAATTTGATTTAAGAAAAGGATCAGTAAGCATCAAAGGAGAGAATAGTACAGTGAAAAACAAGTCGAACCTCAAAATGATCGCTCTGATCAGTAGGTGTTTTTCTGTTGAAGACTTTATGAATTTCATAGGGTCCCGTGCATATATCTCGAATATGATTTACACACACCGATAGACTGTTAGATTATGTAATGTTTGACCCGCTGCAATGAACTTTCGGTCTACAAATGCCAGTGACCCCAACCTGAACCTTAAAGCAGTTCCTGAAGTCTTGGAGTTCATTCTCCATGCTTTCGACTAGAACTGAATTATATACTCGTGTAATCCTAGGCGAACAAAATAATTGGTATTGCTATCTAGAATGTTAAAATAATTAGCAAGTAAATTAAGAACTCAAGTCGGACATGAGAATAGCGGACAATTGATCGTATCATAAAATCGTATTAACAGTTCTTTCTTTTCAAAACGTAAATTATTTTTTTATCCTTATAAACATGCTATATTTTTATTGCAATGCTATATTAAAAACATGTTACAACGCATGCTACTGTGGGTGATAATTTTTTCTGTATTTTCAAATTAAAAATTCAAATTAAATTGTTAAAATTATATAAAAAATCAAAATTACAAGACATTTAGTATTTTCTTAAATGCAAAAGCATTATATTCCTTAAAATAGGGACCTACTGAGCCTCTCTTGTATTGTCAGCAGATGTAATTTTAATCATATAAATAGTAAACTTTCCAGTTATGTATAATTATAGCCACAACATGTCTTTAATCCTTCTTTTGACTTCCCTCGTAAATTTCAAATTATCTAATAATTTTGGAACGAGAATACTTAAACGCTTACGTTTTTTTTGAGTATTATGTTAGTGTTTCATATAAATTTAACGTAATAATTTAGGATTTTAACTCTTTTCTCATTTTATTTATCGCTATAATAATTGCCAGTAATTATGACATACTGGAATAACTATATCATGGGTGGAACACGTAGCTCTTTGAAATGTGCATATCCTGTTGTCCGTTTCCATTATATTGAATAGATTACGTCATTTTAAATATTCTTTTCTAGTTTATGTTAATCCTTTTTAGATATTTTGGTCTCATGACCCACGTATTAATTATCAATGTATTGGTTATCTATTGGTAAAGTTTCTTTAGTATAATAAAAATAATTTCTAATAAATATAACATAATTAATTTATGTTATATTAATTATAACATAAGTTAATGAAACTATTTAATTTAAATAAATGATAATGAAATCAATAGCTTTCATCAAATATCAAGCCCAGATACCTTTTCTATGATACCATACTGGCATATTTGATTGCTTGTGGAAATTCAATAGAGTCTAACTTGACTAATAACGATTTAATAACATAAGATAAGTGGTTTACATACAATTACTTGAATTTAGTCTAATTTAAAATCAGTGTATATATTATGCTACCTTATCAATACGTTATCAAAAAGTGTAGCGGTAAATTTTATCCCTATGCTGATAATTTTTGTTGGATTTCTATAACGTTGAATTCCGGACGTTTGTGATGAATAGAATAGTATGTAATCTTTTTATTAATAGGGCAAGTGGCAAAATGGTCCGAACATGTACGACGAAAAATGGTGCGATAGTAGTTGACTTTTGCCGGCAACAGCCGTCGTCTTAAGGAGACAGTTGCTATTAGTGCCGGGAGGAAATGGAAGTGTTTCTTTGAAGGGATAGTCATGGAGAAGATACAGGTATTCGGGTTGGAAATGAGATGGAATTTTTCATGGTTGTCTCAATAATAGAAAATAATAAAATTCTAAAATCTTCCTTCCTATGTTGCGCAGTCCCCCGTTTAAAAGTTTTCAACCGCTTTACTTTATACGGTGTGAGTTGAGGATTTCAGATGTGAATTGCGCTCTTTGTTTCCCCAGTATTCCATTGCATTAATCCCTTGCTTCGATTTATGCCTTGTCATTCATATTTTCAAATACTTTCCTGCCTGCTAGCATTGAGTTGTTCGCCGGTTTATCATCATCTTCAGTACGATTCATCTTCATTTACACGTATTTCGCCCAAAGAGGGGCCTCTATCTATATATTTGAAGATATTCTAGTAACTGATGGGTAGCTTATGGACGGATCCTAGACGCTATTTACTTCTAAGGATTGCGAGGACTTCCCCTTTCCCTACCTTTCATCATTTCTTCCTTCATCTCTTTGTAACCCCTACCCTATTTCATGCCGTCCAAGAAACCTGTTCTCTGAGAAAGATAGTTGGCTTTGGGAGAGGGTGAGGCTTCACGTCGAAGGTGTGCCAGAAGACGAGAGGCGGCGTAGGGGCTTGCTCTCTACCCCGATTACCCAGCGTTCCCCTTCTATCATTGCCGTCCAGATACCACTGCCTTTCTTGATTTACTCATCTGCTTAATTTATCTGCCTTTCTCGGATTTTCCCCTGCTACTTTCCCTTTTATCGTAGTTCAGCCTATTCTAAACCACAGTGCTAGCTTTCCACTCCGTCCTACTTAATTTTCTCCATTCCCCGACACACACACACACACTTCTCGTAAGACTCAAATCTACCCTAGTCCCCTTGCCTCAAAGGTGACGTCTCGTATTCACAAAGCACTACGCTTCACATTAAATAATTGAAGGCACCTTAGACTCCATGTTCAGAGGAAGGGTTAATGGTGTCCTTGGATTTAAATAAATTTCTATCCAAATATGTCACCATAGAAATGAAAATTCTTTAATTAATTTTGGGAATTTTCTTGGTTAACGAAAAAGAAAAAAAATAGCATGGTGTTAATCGAAACACACGTATTTGCAGCTTAAGTAATGTCATAAAATGCCAAAACGATCCTAATTTAATGTACTTAAAGCACTTAAGGTGATGGGATGTTGAATTTTTTTCAATCATTTGTTTTAAAATTATTTAATTGAACTTTGATGTAGAGAGCTTTTAGTACCATAGAATATCAATGAACAATAGAATACTCAATACAACTGTTACACTGCTTATAGTTTAAAAAGATTAACGAATCTCACTATCCTTCGGAGCCAAGAATATGTTCTAGTTTAATCTATTCGGCTGAGATATTATTCGACCATGCAGTTTATCATACTTAAATAACGCTGAAATAGTGCGTGTTGACCAATTATTTCTCTTTTTAAATGTTCATGTACCGTTAGCGTGGTCCACAAGGAAACATATAGCGATATTTTAAAAACTAACCATATTTTTTCTTTCGCCTATTTACTTTTTTCTGGCAAAAGATTCAATTCACTAATTAATTACATTTTAAATGAGTCATTCAGACACGGAAGGAATGATTAGGTAGAAATATAGTATCTCTGATTATTTATAAGAGTAACAATTGGTAAGGAAGAGTGATTAAATTTTGGTTATTGCTGATACAAGGGACTTAAATACTCACTAGGTCGTAAAATTGTTAATTATTGTGCATATTGCTTTTTGAATTTCTTTTTCTTTCCATCTTATTAATCTTTATATCCGTCCTTAATTAAATTACACCTGTTTTTTCCGTTCGTCCTTTTCCTAATTTAATTTTACTGTATTAATTTGCTTTTGATTAAATTTTATTGGCCTATTATGATATAATTGATCTTTTCTGAATACTGATTTTGCTCACGAGACTTATGTTATGAATTAAACATTCCCAAACAAGCTACTTTGTGAGTATCATACCGTTGTAATATCACGTTGAAACTGAATAGATTTTTAATACTGAGCAATGGTGACGTTATATTCATTTCTAATTAGTTCTGTATATCACTATGGGCATTAAAATAAGTCATGATGGCTTGATTTACATCTTTAAATATGAAAAACTACATTTCCACTATGTTTTTCCTCTTTTTTAGTTTTCCCAGAAAGGAAATTTAAAGGAATAACTCTGACTTCATTCTATAGGTGTTAATTCTTAAGTTTTCAATGAATAAAACACTTAACAACTCATCCAAAATTAAATAATCAGGTTTGACCTATTTGACCGGTTTGACTTGGTATTTACTACGGATATAAGGCACCCTTTTTTGGGGGCATAGTGTATTAAACATCCAATTGACCACTTGTCAAATTTTTGTTGAATCAATAGCCAATTCAAAATTTTGACGCAGTTTTGAATCTACATTTCCAGTAGTATTGAGTGTACTTGAAATAACATGATTGTTTAGTAATTTAATACTTAATGTATATTACTCTCTCTCTCTCTCTATTTTTACGATCTCGAACTTTGTAGTTCTGTAAATAAAAACGAGAGTGATGTTCGTGGCAATAGCGTTTTAACTAACGGTAATCCTGATGGTTTTCAATCGTAAGGGAGATAAATAATAAAAATTATATCACAGATTACAGACACTATTGGGTTTATTTAGCGTAGCGCCGATTGAAGTTAATGAGTGCGTTGGAAAACAAGCGTTCTGGACCTTTGATCACTCGATAGCATTTAGAATCAGCATTGTCGTAATTTGACTGCACGGACAGCTAAATGAGTAAACCGATTCACCGGCGAAGTTATTGTAAAAAAAGTATTTTGGCATTCCATGTAGTCATCAAAGTCAGGCATGTGCCGAGTATTAATCGGTTATGTTTGCATACACAATTCAACATTCATTCACGTGACTGATTTAAGAGCGCAAGAGTTTGCTTGTAGAATAGTTCAGTTAAAGTGGCAGTACTATTCCCTTTCAATCAACTTTAAATTACCGTATTCCAATTACTTCATATTATTACAAGTTTTATGTAACCTTTGCTTTGATTGTAGTCTATTTTTATTAATCATGTCATATTAAATCACTTTTTTGATTTTGAACAAATCTTCTGACCTTGATGTAAGGTTTTGCCAATGGTTTCACCCATGCGTTATTAAAGACTACGGTTTTTTTTAAAGATTATCTCTACCGCTCTCCGTTTAAGATTTATTTATAATAAAGAAAAGTTGAAGAATTCCATTTCCAAGTTTCCAGAATGTTTATTTTTGTGTTTACACAATCTTTTGCGTTGTCAAAATTAATTCATGAAATATATATAATATATATTAAACACTCATGAAATATACATATATCCAATTTTATAGCATATTAATACTCACTCAAAACTGTCCAACTTAATGACCTTTTACCGTTTATCTTGATATAATACTCGTATTTTTTTGGAAGATCTAAGCGTTCAATTTGGTTGGTTTGGAGTTTGGTTCGGTTGGTTTGGTTTGGTTAAGTGTTCAATTGCTCCCAGCTCAACTTTGTGGAAGTTTATGTTCATTAAATGAAGAAGGCAATGTATATTTCCACTGTTTCTACTGTTTTCAACCGTGAGAATATACATTGTGTTCTTCATTTAATGGAGTTTGGTTAATTTGAGCTTCAAGTATTTTAGTGCTTTCTGATAAAATACAGTTTAGTTGAAAATGCAATAAAAAAACTTTTTCTGAATATCAGTGGATTTGTTTTTATTCAATATTCTGCTCCCACCCGGGTAAATAGCCAAATGGACACAAAATGCTAGTAGTTCCTTTGATAACTCCTTAGAGATGGCACTCGTAGAGTCGGAAAGCGTTTGCTAACATGAAATCTCACCCCTCACTAGACTGCTCTTATTGAAGTCACAGGTATACCCATCACGTTGTTTCATTTTTATAGTTTACTCAAGCAATAAACTTTCGTTTATTCAGAATGAAAAAAATGAGTTCTGTTAGGTGATTAAACACTATTATTTGTCTAAGGACTTATTGAACGACCCACGTAATTTACAAGAAGCAATGTATCAATGTATTTAGTGCATGTAGTATTAATTTTCAACCTCAAGGCTCGAGTATTCGGGGTGATTAAACCCTAGTTGGCGTAAGCCGGAGTTTTCGAGAAGTTTCCCTCCATCTCTCTCTCTCTTGAGGGTGACCAGAAGTGAACAGTCACTCCTATCCGAGTCATCGCCCGGAATTTTCCGATGATTTGCGTGGGTGTTGAAAAATTCTCCCCGGGGTTTTACGCCTCCGACCCTCCCTTCTCCCTCGAGGAGCGGGCGCAAGGACCAACCCCTCCTTCCCTTCGCACTTCTCGACGGGGCGGATTTATTCGCAATTAGTGTTGGACAGGCGGCTTCATATCCAACGAAGCGGGGGGCGGGAGAGGGGGGGGGCTCGTGAGGGAGTTGGACGGTTGGCTCTATGTCGCTGGGAGTGACGGGAAGGGTGTCATCCCAGGGAGAAGGGGCGATGGGAGGTGGGGTGTGCGGGGGCGTATTATTTGGAGGATAAGTCGAGTGATTTCTTAATCCCTCCGGAGAGTTAAGTCCTCCTCCCTGAGCTTCCTTGAGAAGTGCGGGGATGGGGGCGGGGGGGGGGGGGTAGGGCGTCTCTGAGGATAAGGGGGCGAGAAAGGGATGGAAGAAGTCATGGAAGGGGATAAGGCTGGAATAGCGGGTGGGGAAGAGGACTCTCTATCCCTGCTCTGTGCTCCGGCAAAGCGTCTCTTTCAAATCCCCTTGGCTTCGTATCCCCTCTCTACCATTCCGCCTCCCTACATCCCCTTTGCATAGGGTTTCCCGAGCAGAGTTCCAAGTTCCCGTGCGTTAATAAGTACCGGGAAACTTCAAGGAAAGGGAATTTTTCAGGAATGCACGATTTCGAATCATTAAAACGATATTGCACGATTATTTCTTAAGGAAGGCATTCATAAAATGTTCGCCGCTACTTCTTCGGAAGGCTTTTTAAAAATTTTAAAAACGTCACGAGTCCAATGCAAGCGGCTATTGTATGTTATTTAAACTGTTGGAGTAGCTAGGCGGATTAGGATTTTTCGTTACACTCAGTAAATTATCGGACGGAAGTCTAAGGAATTATTTGCGATGGTAATTGACATTGTTAAATCTGTGCTTTGAAATTATCCAAGTGTACTAGGGTTTAGAGAGCTTTAGGCATCAAAGATAACGAATAGCAATAGAATATTCAATGTAACTGTTATGTTGCTTATAATGATAGGTTGGTCAATCTCACTATCTACTAAAGTTACTAACTATTAGAGCCAAGAATGCGTTCTCATACATTCCATTCAATTCAGATGTTCTTTTTTGCATATAATTTAACACTTATAAATGAGACTGAAACAGTCCACGTTACCCAATTACTTTTCTTATCAAATATTTACATTCGATTTGCGTGCTACAAAGTAAAAAACTTTGTAATATTTTAAAAATGAATATATTTTTTCGGTAGTCAATTTTTTTATCGAGAGTTTTTTTTAACTTAAAACATTGAAATTGTGGAATTATGCTACTCTTGCTGGTTTGTAAAGCACCCGGAGGGAAGTTGAAAAGATCCGGGTTAAATCGCGGTTAAGGCTAAGTTCGTCACAGCTTTGGGATCTCTACTTTCCCATAAAGTATGTTTTCAAATAAAGGTTTAACTCAATAGCATCTTTTTTCATAGTCCTTATTTTTTCCTTCTGTTATTCAATTGTTTTTCGGTTTTTTCTTTGGTGAAGCCAAAAATATTTGCATTTGTTTTAAGGTGTTAAAATGGTTAAAGAAGCCATAATTTAGGTATTTTAGCCAAACTATTTTTTTTTAATTGCTCAAAGATTGGATTTAAAGTGGTGAATCGGGAATTGATCAATGTTAAGCATTTAATTTTCTGGAATTCATATGATGACCCTGAAAACGTAGTTTCTCTAGGCATGTTCCATATTTACCTACGAGTATTATGATCGATTTTGATAGCCTATGTAAGTGTTTCAGTCATTTCGTGGTCTTAGTATGTTTCTTCTGCAATTACGATCAATACTGTGTTTTCTGTTTAATCGGTGTTGAATTGAGAGATTAAAATATATCAATAATGCGCAAGTAAAATTGAAAAATCTACCCAAAATACTCTACGAACGCCCATTAAATTAAGAAAACCAAGTGAGATTTTCCAGAGTGGAGTACAACAGAATATAAATCTTAATATGGATAGGACGATCTTAAGATTGTATGTTTCTGTTCTAAAGCGTCTTAATTGAAGCGTTAATATGAGAGCGAAATGCTCTACTGCGGTGTCAGTGAGAATGAAGTCGGAATTCAACGAATCAAAAGTCATCCTTACGGTGAGCGGCGAAATATATTTCTATGATATGGAAGGCAAACACCGTAAATGTTCAGGACTTTCATAAATAATGTATTTCATCTATTTAAGTTGTATTATTCTAGCGATTTGTGTGATTTGAATGTGTCATAACTAGATGGTAACTAGCTCATTTTAGCAGAAATAAATTCCTGTTGGGAACCCATTAGACGAGTGTAAAGCGTTTGCCACGAATAATTTACCAAGTGTAGGAATTTCATTTTCAAAGTAGTGACAAACCTCGGAGAGTGATATTGGAATATTTGTCACCTTTTTCCCTTCAAAATTTATCACGCGATATTACTCTTTAGCGTCTTTCATATATCCTCGATGTGATCTAGCTCAAATGACTCTTGGTAACGCCAGGATTACGTCGTGTGGTTTTTTGTATTAATAATGCGAAGGACGGTGACGTAGTATTCGTCATTCGTCGCGTAGGTGAGGCTCAAAGGAGCACTCGCTAATGATTATAGGTCCCACGATCGCGCCCCCGCAATCATTACCCATCATTTCGTTCATAAGTTTTCAGTTAATGTAGAAAAAGTTAAGCATTAGGATTCACGTCATTTCACGTACATGGGCGCATTATTGCAAAGACGGTAAACTCTTCGGAACATTCCCGGGACTGGACTGATTCATTCACGGGATCGAGGATAAATCCGTGAGATGTTAATCCACCGCCTTCCTTTCCCTTCCTTCCTTCCCCACTCATCCCTCCTTCCCTCTCCCTCCTCTCTAACCCCCCCCCTACCCCATCACGATCCTCCTTCCCGGGAATTAAGGCGAGGAAGTGCTGCAGAAGGGATGGGGTGGGGAGGAGCGAGACGGGATTTGGAAACTTTTATATCCACCCCTCCAATTCCTTCCTCCCCACCCCCTCTCTCCCCTTCCTTCCTCTTCTTTCAGAAATAGAGGACGGAAGGATAAAGAGGGCGTGGGGAGGACGGGGAGATAACGGAAGCGGGTGCCGTCCGGCGGCGCAAGAGAGATGGCGGTGGGCTGTGGAACTGGAGAGGGCGAGTCTGAAGGAGTCCGGGAGGGTGGGGGTGAGGGTTGGGGAGGGTGAAGATGTGGAAATAGAGAGAGAGAGGGGTGGATCTTTCTTTGGACTTTTTGAAGCCATTTCGGGGCGTCGAGGAAATTAATTGGCCGGGCACCGGGACTGTGGAGGGGAGAGTGCGAGATGGGGTGGTGCTCGGGGTGAGGAGGTTGAAAGGGGTCGTGGTGTGCCTGGCAAGGGGTGCGTCGGTAGGGAAGCGGAAAGGGGTTCTTCGCCCTTATCCCAACCCCCCTCACGCAGTCCCCTTTCTCTCTCCCGCCCCCGGCCTCCCGAGCGATGATCCGGTGTCCCTGTTGCCGTGGTGAGAATTTTGAAGCTGCGGACAGGGATCTGTCTCGTCTCACCAACGTCGCCTTCCCTCAACAGAACCTCATTCCTCCTCTCCTTGCGTGTCCTCGTCTTCAGGTCACGCGTGGGAGAGACATTCCTTTCATCTCTGAGACTCTTCAGGTGCCATCCCAATTGTCCAAATTGAACTTTGTTAAATATACTTTCTAGCATTTGGTTTTAATTCGTCCTCTTGTTCCGCATTTGCTTTTTTTTATATGCCACGCGTTCGCGTTGGCTGGTTCGAGTGTTTGGGGAAACTCAAAGAGGCGCGTTGTTACTGGGACGATCGGGTCAATTCGTATGAATCGAAAACAGGGTTTCTGGATGATCAGAGAAGTGCGATTGAAATACTCCCTGAAATAGTTTCACTCGGTTGACAAGTGCTTCCATAGACCTAATTCTGACTACCAATCGCTTATTTTCGAGTAAATTACGAGTACACAACTCTTCCTTTCAAATTGGTGTGTTAAATGTATGTGTATTGGTAACCGTAACCTTCCGCACCAGTTTTGATATTTATATCTCATACCAAATACAGATTAGGAATATTTTCACATCTATAATAAGTTGGGAGCTGATGGTTGTCTTATTACACCGTGATCTTCCTCCTAGCATTAATGGTTATACTGCGGTTCTATCAGAAGGATAACACAATCAAAAAATGGCAAGAAACAAAAGTGAATCGAAATTGTTCTCTTACCGTTAGAGATCAGTGTAAAAAGCATACACTGCAGGCTTCATCATATAACACAAACAGAGTCAAAAATTGATCGTTGAAATTCCTAATCGTATTTAATTAAAGGAAAGTCAGCATTCACCAGACCCACTATTTTAATTGATTAATTGGCATGCATATTCAAATAATAAGATTAAATGTTAAATTGATCGGTGATTTAAATAGAGCTGACGAAAATAGAATTTCACAAGGGGAAATCCGAAAAATTCTGAGAAAGTAGATGGAGGAAATGTTTGGAGGTTAGTGATATAATGGATACCGTGAAAGGGGGCGAACCGACGGATAAGCGGGGTAGGACACGAAGAGAGAGTGCTTTTTACACTGGGTAAAGGCAGGTGGAAGTTATAAAAAAATGGAAAGAAAAATAATGTTGGGTAAAAAAAATAGCACATTATTGCAATACTTAATGGTACATAGTCTTTGGACACCGACCGAAACCGATCTTAAATTAGATTAGAATGCCCTGACTAGAATAAATGGTGTTTTCTATGATTTTCGTCTTAATTCATAATTATTTATCAAAAGGAGGGAAAAGAAACTGCTTGTGTCCATATATGAAGGAACATGTGCACTTTATTTAAACCATATTTTTTTAAATATATCAAATAGGGAAATTAGCTATAAGGATGTCATTGAATTTGATTATTTTTAAGTTTACAAGACTCAGGCGGTACACATCCATCGTGAAAGCTCAAACAAATAAGATGAAACAAATAAACATTGTAGCCTTAATTTTTAATAGTTATCATGAAAAAATATTTATGATTGGGTTATTTGAAATGATGATAACGTTTCCAAGAAACGGGTTAACCCTACACAAACACTACTCTTGTGGCCCAATGAAGCGTTTCCTATAATTTGAATGAGTGGCAATTACACTCCTAAATAAAACAATCATTCATTCAAACATACAGCACATGGTAAAGAGGAACAGCTGAATGGTAATATAGTATCAACAGTGATGGTAATATTCATTAATATTTAAAGAAAAGCCATTTAATGACCAGTACATTTTCAAGGTATGCATGAAAAAGAAGTTCAAATCTGTGAATATCAACTTTTTATTTAAATGAGAAATATTGAAATTTTTAGAATTTGAATGAGTCCAATTTCGGATCACGTTTTTTTTATAAATTCAAATCGCGACAAAGATAGGCAAATCATTGTAAATCTTGCTCAAAGTTATTTTCACGGGAACCTGATACGTTAATCCCGACTGCAGTGGCCATAGACTGGGTACCAGAGTTTTTCTTGGCTTTTACAATGTTTATTCAAGCGTGAGTTCTAAATAGGATGCACGAAACGACCTGGAATGACACCATAGAAAAGCCAAATGAGTGGCTTAATTATAGACGTAAAACCAACGGCTAAGCTGAGGCCATGATGAACGGACAGCTTCATTTTACGATATCGTGCTCTGGCGCAGGGAAAAACTTGGGTGGAGCTCAGCCTTATAAGCAGGATGAGCAGAAGGGATGGCTGGCTTGAGACCCCCTCGGCTAATCCGGCCTCCAGTTTGTGAAGCGAGCCTTCTCTCAGAGCACTTCAGTTCCTCACTTAGATCTCCTACTTTCCCCCTTCCATGATTACAGCCGCGACTCCTCTCGAGGGGGCATTGGAGAAGTCCATGGATTTCCTTTGCCTCCAGCAAGATCCCGGCATCCGAGTCTCATTTGCTTTCGTCTTCGTGAAAGACCATTGCAGACGTCAGTGAGAGTGATCTTAACTCGGTCTTGAAAACGGGCAATCCGAAGAGCAACTTCAAAATCACCACCACCTTATTTTAACTTTCGCATGCGTGCGATATTTTGAGTAGGATGTGATTGAACCAAGGGCCATTTTCATACTGGTTCAAGTAAATTTCAGGTTTTTTTCAGTATCCAGATCAATATTATCAATTGTGATTCCCCAAAGCTTTCGAAATGTTTTAAGGCCAATGGCTCAAATGAGATAGAATGGCGAAGGGTTAAGTGTATTAGGTAAGGGCATAAAAAGAAATGTAGAAGTATTTTACGGGATGAAGAAAGGTAAAAAGTATCCGACATTAAAAGGTCGATTTTTTTAAGGTGTCGTATTATCTTGTTAGACTAGGTCTATAGATATAGCAGTATATAATCTATGTCCATCAAAAACCTCCTTAAACGTTAGAATAGCTTAAAAAACGGCTCATAAGTTACCGAATCGTGAACTCAGACATTTAGGTTCTCGATCAATTGAAAAACTGAGATATAAATTTTAGTCCTGTATCTTTTTTAGTTCGGAAACCTTTCGGACCACCCTCGTACGATCAAGCATACGGAACGGTTCACGAATAGGGCTTGTTTTAATTGGAGGTGGGAAAAATATTAATAAAATAAAAAGAATCGTGTTAGGTAAAGAAGATGTTACAAAAAGATTAGAGCTTATGACATGATCCTTAAGTAAAGATGTAAATGAAAGACACGTTAAATCTTCAACGTTTGAAAGTAATGTTGTACTGCTTTGAAGACTAGTCTTTGCGGCAATAGGATGTCTATGATGAGGGGGTCGTTATATGAAGGATGGAAGATATGGAAGTGGAAGAGCTGTTAATTGGGCTGAATGAAAAACGAACGAATAAGCTCTATGGATGATATGGAATGGAAGAAGGCTGTTGGGAGGTATTTAGAGACCTAAAAAGTTATTGCAGGGCATCTTGGCTGAGAATTAAATGATAAAACCTGAAACAATTATGAGAAAATTTGGCAGACGCGATATAGACAGGGAAAGTAGGTATTTTAGACTGCAGAGCAGGGTGGTTCGAAGTGTATGGAGTTTGTAAATGTTCTGATATAATGCAAGATGACATATCCGGCCAACCAAAGTAAGGTGCATCTGAAATCTATCTTCTTCAGTGCATTACTTTTTATAGGCAAATATTTGGTAATAGCTAAACGTATTAAAGATATTTCTTCATTCACTATCATCTTTGTTTATTAATGGATACATATGCAATTTTAATTATTTTCCATCAATAATTATCTCGTAACACGAATTTTAATAATAATTATCACTCATGTTTACATCCAAGTTTCACATTTACCTCGTGGAATTACCATGTACTTGGCGTTCGGTGAACTTCTTGGAATGAGTATAAAAATTTCGGTTATAAAACATTTAAAAATATTTTCAGTCAAAAACTCCTCATAGAGCTTACGTTATTCATACTCTTTGTAAAACTGAATAAGGCAGTAATGACTGAGCAGATTTTGTATTTTTTTAAATATTTTAATGATAAGTGCCATAAAAAATTTACCACGGATCTTTATTATCACGAAAAGACGAAATGTAATTATTACTGAAAGAAATCCAACCTACAAAATAATTACTTAGTATAAAGGACCCCTCAGATTGATTTCAACTTTGGGGAAATCGTTTTTCCCTTTGAATAAGGAGTCGTCAAAAAAAAGTGGACAGTTTGAGGCAATTGTTCGTTCCCTTTTTACGCCTAAGAGATAATATCTCTGAGACCCACTGATAAGCCTTTGTCACCCCTTTTCAATTGTCATTAACGAATTAAACGAATGAGTTTGAGGTTCCCCCTGGTTCCTATACCGTGACGTGCCTTCCTTATCGGCCGGAAAATCTGACATTTGTCCACCACCCGCCAAGCTCGATCTCCGAAAAAACTTTTGGGGGAAACCCTAGCACTCTCTCCTCTCCCCCGCCTACTGTCATCACATCGACGCGGAGGTTACCGACTAAGAAAAAGACTAGAGGTGAAATAGGACGAAGTTATCTAGTATGATGATAGGCTTGGAGGCATAAGATCTAGGCTCCGAAATTCCTACCCGCCCTACTCGTGGTGTTTCGCGGAAGAGAGTCCTGGATAAATAAAAAAAGGATATTTTACGGGGAAAGTGTGAAAGAAGGGGTAAGTGGGGGGGGGGTGAGGATATAGGATGGAAGGGTGGGGGGGCAGAGATTAGAAACGGTGAGAGGGGGGCCGACCTCCTTTCCCCTCCCTCCGCGCTTCCATTAGCAAACGGCAGAAGCAGTAATAAACACTTCTCCCGCCAGGGTCCGCTTTTATCGCCTGGATATCTCGGATGCACCTAAATCACCCCGCCATTCTCCAAAAACACACTCAAACGAAGGAGGGAGGGGGCAGCACCGTCGCCCCGGCCCATAAACGCTTTTCAGAGAAGACCACCTCCCCGTTGGTGATGGTGTCCTCTTGCGCCCCCACACCCTGCTGACGGGGGTGTATCCATATCCGAATCCCCCTACCCCCTTTGGTCCGCTCCCTCTCTCCTTGATTCTCTCATATAACGACCCCCTCTTCCTCATCCCGTGCTTTTTATTACGATTCCATACCGTCCCCTCTCCACCCCTAATCTATCGGATTCCCATCTCGCCCCTCTCAAGAGTGGGGGGGGGCAAGGGAGCCGGCCCTAAGGGTTCTCCCCGATTAACGCCTTCGCATCAGAACCACGGGGGGGGGAGGGAAGGGACTGGGTTTTTTCCCGATTTATGCCCCCCTACCTCGGAATCCCTTCACTTTCCTCTCCCCCTCCCCCTCCTTCACCCTCCCCTCAAGACCACTCCCTTTTTCATAACCCTCTCCGAGCGATTTAATATCGCTCTCTCCCCTTACTCTCCCTCCCCACCCTGCCTTACTATCTATACTCCTCCCGCGACCCTTTCGGCCGAAAATTAAGGCCTCACCGTCCCTTTTACCCTGATCCCTTACCCATTCCCCACGCCTGCTCCTTCTTCCCGTTCCGGTGCGTTCTAAAAATGGCAGGGCCGAAGGGTGGGTCCATTCCTCCACCTGCACCTCCCCGTTGAAAGAGAAGAGAACAATTGTCAGGCCAGATTTCCATTGCAATTTCGCGTTTTGGAAAACATACGTAGTCATGTATTTTAGTGCGCACGAGCAGCACATATGAGAAAGTTGCCAATAAATTTCATGGCTTGCTGCAGACACTCCTCGGATGAAACTATTTTTACTTTCATCAGTTAATGAACCATGGAACGTAATGGGTAATGTTACAGTTCTGATAATTCCTTTATTTTACTACTTACCCATTTAAGTTGAGAATTTTTATCTCTTATCGTATAGAGAATTCATTCTTTTGTGAATTAAACTTATTAAGCCAAGCGGAATTAAAAGTTCTTTTACATGGCAGACTTTCTAATGAGCATTTTGTATACCCTGAGGAAAAATTATTGGCTCAACATTGAGTGCTAATTACCACTACTAAAGAAAGATTTTTCTCAACCTCACCCTATGAGTAGCTGCAAAAGAATTTCATTCTCTAAATTGGGAATAATACGACAAAATCATAAAACTATACTGGTCAAATTATAGCTTTTGTAATATTTCGGGGCGGAATATATGTGACACCATTAATAGATCTTTTTTAATTCGATATTGAGAAATATAGAAAAGTTCATTTCATTGCTGCATTTACGAATTGCATCTTCGTTAATTGATTGGCAAACAAAACTGATCACTTTCGAAAAAAGTAGCGTTCATCTGCTGACCTTCACTTTCAGGCTCTATTCCAAACGAATTTGAGCAAACACAGCCTCACGAATCTTTTTCGATATTTTGGAAACCAGTTTTAATTGGTAAATCGTAGGCGTAGCAAGGAAAGTAATTTACCCAACACTATTATGTGTAAATTCGCAACCATGTATGTCCTCGTGAAATTTCGCGAGCCTCTGCTCTTAGACTTTTTGGTTGACTGATGTTTTTTTATTAGTTGAGTGCACACAAGTTTGTTCTATTCATGTGCTCGATTTCTTACCTAAGAGTTCTCATTTTCAACCAGAACAGAATCTACAATTGTGCATCAGTACGTAGGAGCAGGTAAATGGCATTTGATCCTTAGGCTTAGGATAAACTAATTGGAGAGAGCATTGTTCAAACAATCTTATCCGATCCAATTTTCTTTTTCGCTCACCCTTTCGACCTCCGATATCACTAATGAGAGTGGTCACCCACGGCTCCGACCTTTTAGCTCACGAATTGGTATCAACCCACCTTTCTTCTTCCTTCTCTCGGCTGTCACGAGACCTAGAAGGCCAATATTTGTTTCGACCGCGTCCAAGAATCCCATATTAACCCAAAGTGTCAAAGGACGTCCCTTGCGCGTACATCAATACAAATTCGATCATTTCCAAGACTTGGGAAACCAATAAATGTAATGCATTGTAAAATAAGTGACGATAGTGAAAGGAGAGCTCTCACAAAAACCATTATTTAATTTCATTTGCGAAAATTGAATGATAATTTTATATGCTCTCGGTCGTATGAATAAATAAACATATGGACTGCAATTGAGTCAAACGGTGATAAATTAAAGTAAAATACAGCATAAAAGCGAAATATTAGGTATGACCCAATATGCATAGCAAAAAATGCAGAATGGATCCTGAATCCACTGATTGAGTGTCAGCTACATATGATTGACCAAAAGGTTACCCTAATCCAGTGGAATACAGATAATAAACTAGTTTTATCAAAGGCCAACGAGGCAATAGTATATTTAAAATCCGTTTTGAGATTTCGGCTAATATTGCCAATTGCCAATAGAGTGCCCCACTTGTATCACGGAAATCTATATTCAAATCTAAGGGAAGTTTCCATGGTTCTTTAAAGATCGCTACTCATATATTTGTAGTTTGACTCACCCCAAATTGAAATAAGTCGTAGAGTGTCCTTTTTATGCCAAATATTTTGTCCTTGAACCAATATTTAGGTGACATTTTTCTTTCAAGGCTCTTTCTAATTTTCAGTGGATTCTATTGATTCCTATTCTCCGTTTTGCTCAGTCGTTGCAGTTTTTCCCCTGCGAAACCTCGATCCCTCATCGTTTAGGCTTTTTCCGCTCTCTTTTTTTTTCTAGACCTTCCAACTTTTCTTTTGTCTGGTGCAGACCATTTTCACAGGGTTTTTGACCTTATTTCTTCTTTCTTTGAGCATAGCCGTACTATTGGAGAGCTTGATCTGGATTAATTGTACCACTAATTCTTTCATGCACATTACTTATCGAATATATTCATTTTTTTCCCTTTCCAAAGTGAATATCCTGTCTCTTCTCTTTATCCCATGTATATGCTCAGTTTTGTGTCTTACTTTTCAGGGGTTCACTGTAGAATCAGGTACTTAGACTTTAGGTGAACGAATGAGATCTAAATTTTAAATAAGAAACTGAAAGAACAAATAGTCACCTATTTTCGGGTGGCTGTTTTAAGATTCGTGATTTCCTTAAATCTTTTAAAAAACATTTTAGTGTTCTTTGGGATGAATTTATCTTCCACCACGGAAAATGAGTGCCACTTGCAGAGGTCGCTATTCAGATCTTTTTTTTCCAAATTGCAAAGCATTAATGGCCATCAAAATTTGAGTAAACCCTTGCCTCTATTCTTTTCAGTGCCATTTATATCTCGGATACAAAATTAAATCATTTTCCTCAACTTTCAAACTCTTTTTGGATGAAAAGAGTTATTTTTGTTGGTTATTTTAGTACCCTGCAAACCAACGCTAGGGTGTGTGGCAGGGGGTGAATAAACACACGGGGTGACCTTACCGGGGTCGGACAATGTTATTATGATCTCTTACCGTTCGTGTAAAATATGGCATCTTTAATCTATCTGTTCTACACTTTATCTCTCTAATTTTACTAACATAATCTCTCCTACCGTAGTATGATTTGCTAATCATAAATTTTCAACATCACTGCCAAAGAGACTTCCTTCCAATGTATGCAAGATATTTAATCTGGAAGTTAATCTTCGCTCCGTGAGTGATTCCCAGCCTAGTTGCTCTAATATTTTGGATTCGCTGCTAGGTGTATCATAGCAACGTTTCACAAATCTAGCTCCCCAACGCTGCACGCGATCCAGTTTGGCAATTAATCCAACTTCATGAGGGCTTCACATACTTTGAGCATATTCTAAATGATGCCTAACCAGCAACAGATAGCATTTCTCTTTGACTTTTTCATCAAATTTACCCAGTAACCTTCTGATAAATGCTAACTTTTTGTTAGCTTTTCCACATATTCCCCGTATTTGTTTCACCCAGGAGAGGTCGTGAGTAACTATTAACGCCCAAGTATTTGATGGAATTTACACATTCCATTTCGGTGTTTCCTATTCAGTAGGCATTCGTGTGGGAATTACTCCTTTTCAAAACATTTATGACTACGCACTTTAATTGTAATTAGCTAGTGTTGCACCAGCGTTGTATAGCATTTAGACCACCCAGTAAAGCTGATAATGTATATGGTACTCTTTAGAAAGAACGGTTCTAAATGAGTGGGTTAAGAGTTTCAACTCATAAAGCCTATTGGTAAGCACCAAGTCCATCACCTTAGGTAATACTACATTCATGTAGTCTTAGGAAGAAAATTGCGGATCATTACTTAAGTGCTCGCAATCCAGTAAGTCAGTGAAAGATGTAAACTCCGTCGTATGATTGATAAATCAGGAAAGGATATTAGGATAAATGTTCGGGAAATAGGAGTCGTTTTAACAAAATTATATTTAAATGAATGGAATTCTAATGCTATTCACGTTGCGTGGATGCTGATTGTTTCCATAGATTTGAGGTAATCACCCGGAAATACACCTTTTTTAAGCGAAACGAATTGTAGAACTTCAATAGAAACCTTGAGTACTATTAATAATCCACCCCGACTTCAGGGAAGAAAGGGCTCTGGAATTTATCCCTAGAAACATATCTCATTCCCAAAGTCGGCTGAAAGATTTATACTCAATGTTCATGGAATTAAATTTCTTTTGAGTTAAAAAATTCAGTTCGCACCATTGTTCTACTAACGAGCAGAGTGGATTAAAAGAATAAACGTTTTGCAAAACGTATGAATGAAGCTAAGTTCAGTTAAATTCACTTTATATCTTGTATAGAAGAATAAATAGGGAAAAATTGATCTAAAACGAGAGTTGTATTCCCATTTCATTTACAAAAGCAAGAAAGATAAATTCTCTTGTTCGTTTCATGAAATCCAGCAAAACTTCATACCTTTAATCTCGCATCGATTGGTTTTCTAAAATTGCAATTTCTCATCAATTACTGATGCCAAGTAATTTCTTGACGATTTAAATAACTTGAGAATCGATTTTTCGTTAGTAAATCAAATTGTTATATTAATCGAATTAGACAAAAGAGAAATAAATAGGAGGGAAAAAATAGAGGTTTACATTTGACACAGAGTGAGCGGACTCTGCTGGTTGATATGAAAAGATGACATACAAAAGAAAAACATAGGAGACAATAAAAGGTAGCGGGAAGTTGAGAGCTGAGATAAAATAGAAATTTGGGTATAATTTGGGGCTTAGAAAAGGAGTGAATCTGCTTTTTTGATGACAAGAAGACTGGCAGAAAGTATGACCAGCTGAAGTAGTAAATAATGTAGGGCATGAAAGGTATGATTGTGCTAACAATTTTTGTTCATGATATCTTGGTCTCGGCAGAAAACAAATGTTCAAGTTGATGTCATATTTCTAGATTTTAAAAAGATATTAGAGAAAGTTCCTAATGGGAAGCTGCTCCATAAGTGGATAAGTGTGTAATATACTGCATTCATCAACTTTTGGCAGGCCGAGAGCAAAGGGTCGTTATGATGCATGATGCACGTTGGATGATGATGATATCACCGTAAGCTCCACATCATATGTCCTAGGATTTATAGAATGGATTCTAGGGATATTCAATGAGAGGGTTAAAGAGCTTTGTTATTCTACTACAGTTAGGTCCTATCTAGGGTATGCTGCGGATGTATAGGATCCTCCCGAGGTAGGCATAGTATTGTAAATAACTTGAGTGCAATGTAGATTAGCTAGGATTGTGCAAAGTTGCTATGAAAAACGTAGCATTGTAGCAAATTGAGTAGCTTCAGGCGTGATGTGGTGGAATTCGAACATAATAAATAACTGGTCGCATCACTTTTCCATTTGATAACATTTTTATTTTACGATCGGGTTTCGGTGCATTACATCATCATCAGGCAACAAACGGAAGTAGTGTGTAAGGCACACCACTTCCGTTTGTTGCCTGATGATGATGTAATACATCGAAACCCGATCGTAAAATAAAAATGTTATCAAATGGAAAAGTGCTGCGATCAGTTATATTATTACGTAGCTGTGTTATGAAAATATTTAAAGATTAAAGATTGGAGCTACAAGTTGATCTTAGGTTTAAAAACAGGTTGGGTTTACTGCGTAAATTTGAGGCAGGTCATTAATCTGATGATGCTAAAGACATATTATAAGCCCCAACTTACTATGGTAGATCATATCACGTGCGTAAAATCAGGGATATTGCAAGTAGAATGGATAGATTTAAAATATCGTGTGCATCTTGTACAATAAGATATCAAAATTATTACGATCACGGCCGCGAAGGAGGTAATTTGTTTGGGTAATGTAGATATTTGTCGATATCCATCATGCGTTTGAAATAGACCTATTTATATAACACTGTCCCCGCATAACTTTAATTTATCGTATTATTGACTATCATAGCGATTAAGTACCATATTGCTTGTTAAATAACTTTGGTCGAGTGAATTATCGAATTGATATTTAAGGAGAGGTGTAATAATGGTAATTTTGCATGTGTGGCTGGTGATCTGGTGCACCCCGACACACGCCCCTGCAGCGGTTTGCGAGGGATATTATTTAGGTGTAGATAAAACAAAATGCGCAATCAATCAATTAATGTAGCGCAACCGATAGTGTGAAAAAAGAACCTAGGCATCAGAAATAAAATAGTTTTGAGAGAGAGAAGAAAATACGTACAATGGTGTACAATATGCATGACCAAAAACAGTGGGGTAGGTAGTAGTATTCGGGAGTGAGGCAATGGGAGACCTTAGGGGGGCGTGTCACGTTGTTTATCCCCTTCGCCCGTTTATCTGCGGAAAGGAGGGGGAGATGAGAGACGCGGCGTCGGGGTGGGTGAGAGAAGGGGGCAAGGGGGAGAGGAGTGGGTGGGGTTCCGTGTGGAAGGACATAGCCTCTCTCCACCGCATCCTCTCCCACTTAATTGCGAACGCTTGCTTTTCGGGGGGGTTGGGCCGTGCTTTCGTGGGGGAGGCAGGGGAATGAAGGGTGATGGTTTAGCGAGGATAAATCGCCTGCGAAACCTCTGAACGGGGAGGGAGTAGTGAGGGTATCTTGGAAGGGGTGGTGGGGGGTTTTAACCTTCTTCCCCGTGGGGGCGTGGAGAAGAAGAAGGGAGGCGGTCGGATATACGTCTTAATTCTTGGGGGGGGGAGGCGAAATGAAGACCATCGCGCTCCGTTGTTGAATATTGCACTCGGAATGGTTGAAATGTAAATGCTTCCCCGAGAGTTGCACGTCGCTGCTGGGAAAAGCATTGCAGAAGATAGTGCGCTGCTAAGAAAACTGGGTGGAACTATACTACGTTTTTCAGAGGGGAGTTGACAAATATTCTTCGGGGTCACCCAAACTTTGGTCCGCGAAAGGAGTTCAATTTTATTTATATATGCCTATTTAAACAGAAAGCAGTGTGATATACGTAGACGGAGTACGTCGCCCGAATGAGATGTAGAATTGGTGACCATCGGGTTACTTTACTTAATGTATTACTGACGCTAGGTTTCCGTACAACCATTCTTTCCCCTCTCCTAGAAAATGTAACCTCTATCAAATTACATACTTATCTCCTCAATAGCACAGATGACCTCAGCTGTCGTTCACATCCCGCGGTAACTACAACTCAATGTTTCGCGAGAATTCTAAAATGCAAAATTCTCTCGCCTCGACCGTGCTTCTTCAATTTTCGAATTATTTTGCTATTGAAAAACCTCAAATAGGGTGACTAAGACAAATGATTTTTACATTGAGTAGTTCTTACATTTGCGTACATTTCAACTGATGGTTACGCTAAAATAACCGTTGGGTCTTATCCAACAATTTCTTATGCATGAAATCCTAGTAACATTGCTTTAACGTATATCTTGACTTGACTCTACGCCCTTTTTCCCTTTACCTTTTCCGTTAATTCTTTACATTCAAGAGCACTGCTCTTAAGTTCCAGGGTCTTATATCTCTCTCTGTATTCTCCCCTAAAATTTTACTGGGCAAAATATCTCAATTTCGAAAAAGATTCCCGATAAAACTGTTGAAAAATGATTTATTTGAATCCCAAGTTTAGAATTGCATGCTCACCTTAAAATCTATTTTTAAATTTATTAAAATCAATATCTATGTTATAAATGAATGGAAAATTTTAATATTGCAATGTGCTCCGAAATCTCAATCGTCATAAACCAAGTATTTGCAACGAATATCAAACGTAATATCTGACAAATAAATCAACGCCCAAGCGGCCGATGTCCGTATTTTCATAGTATTGCAGAGGAAAATTTAACTTAATACATTTTTTTATTTTGCACAATAAATTCAATGACATTTTATTATAATAATGATTGGCCTCTGCCGCTTGCTATTGAAATTCTTTGAAGGCACTATGGACTTATAAATGTGGCCAAGGACGAATGCCAGTGGTATCTGTTAATTGTGGCCACCTTTAGCTAATCATCGAAAATTACGTTTTAAGCATTTCTTTTATTCAACAAACATTTTACTTTACTATGTGCTTCAAGATTGATTAATTTAGATGACCTATGTTATTTTGATTTAGGGTTGAGCCAAAAGGAGGACATATACTAATACATTGAAATAATACTATTGGTCTTTTTGTGAGAACACCATCACCGAAATTGATATTTACACGGTTGCGTAGTTGTAACAGCTACCGCTCTAAAATCGGTAATAGGACCCCGACCTTTCATAACTTTGTCATTGAGGTCGGCGCATTTACTTACGCACGGCAAAGTAAAATCTTAACACGTGATGAATTCTCATGTACAATTTTTTTCTGTACGAAATCCCACTGACTAGTTTTTCATAATTTCCAAATGAAAGGAATGCCTTCGATTTTCTGTTATTCTGTGAGAGGAACGGGAAAATGATTTATCTTTAAAATAAGGAAAACCAACAAATAAAAATTGACGTGGGTAGTGCTCTTGGAATATTTTACATTTTTCGTTTTTCCGCAATGGATGAAATACGATTTTGAAATCATTTCGACTTAAAAATAAGACTAACGTGAAGATTGTACTTTTTAAAGGCCCTGCATCAAAAAGAAACTGCTATTTAAAAATACTTTTTTCACCGTCTGACAATTTTTTCATAACCATTGGCTTCGTAATAATAGAATTAGAATATCATCATGGTAAACAAGCACCGACAGGGACTTAGTTGAGTTTGCGTAAACTTAGAATTTGCTTACGGTAATAGCTACAAAAATATAACTGCAAAGACTACTACAACTTGCATTAATCAATTTTTTATCCTAAAAAGAAGTCTACCGGCTTAGAGTAGGTTTTCTTAGTAGTGGACCTTGGGGCTGCACACTACAAGTTCACTCAAAAATACAGTCTAACATAGGTTAAATTTTGTATGTGTACAGTCAAAATCCACACTAGATATTACAGTAACTCATTTATAACCTCGATAACCCTTCTAAATCCCTTTTTCCAGAGTTGTCCGTATTCGAATTTCTACCAACAACCTTCTCCCTTCCACTACCAGGTCTTAGAACTTTATCGATTATTTACCTATCATCCATTTTATTTTTTGCATTCCTCTCTATTCCAATCATATAAGTCTCCATTTCATGCCCATATTTTTGCTTCTACGACTAGGTTTCTGAACTGTACAAAACTACTTTCAATATTAAAGTGTTTACCAGTCGTTTCATTACATCTCTACTTAAGGTATCCACGAACAAAGCACGCTTCCTTGCATAAAACAGTTATGATTTTTCCACCATACTGCCCACAAACATCAATAACGTTCCCCTTCCCCCAACTATGACACCATAGCCTTCCTATTTCTTGGGAATCTCCTCGCTTTCATTTGCTTATGATTATTTTTCATAATACATATTGACTTTACAATACGCTTTCTAAAGATTATAAACCTTCGGCTAACTGGCTTACTAATGATTGATACATGAGTTGATGTCAACAGCTTGCTACATACGAGCTCGTACAATATGCCGAATACCTAAGCGAACTTCAATTTCAAAAACACATTTGCACCATTTATCGAAGGTATTTTGATATGCGTACCTTAGAAGCCTTTAAGGAGTCCCTTTCCAACGGGTCCTGGGCATTTATTAAGATTAAGCAAGCCGGCAACAGCCTGTATGCATACTACCCTTAGCCCTTGTCTGGTGATTATTGTCTGCTAATGAGTGATTACGCAGAAAGGGAATGGATCAGGACGGTGGAAGATTTGGGGCGGAGCACGGGTATGAGAGGAGGGAGGGCGGGAAGGGGTTGGAAGATGAAAAGGGTTTCGCGTTCGTGTTTCGGCCGGAGTGGTGCGTCTGAATTTGTGAAATGGAAAGGGGGGAGGGAGAGGGGGGTTGGAATTAATGGGGTGAGGAAAGGGGAGGGAGGTAAGCAGGGGCGAGCGATTTCGAAGCCCCGTAATTTGGGTGTCGTCGAGTTGTGCTTTATCGTACCCGAGGCAGGGCGTTGAGGCATAGGGAGGGGGGGTAAACTCGAGGGCACGAGTTTATGCCCCCGGTGGAGTGCGAATCAACGCCCTCTTCTCTTCCCAAGAAGGTGAGTCACTCTAATCATAATAGGGGGATGGAGAAAGTAGGACAACTCCGTCATGGTCGAAATACATACTTTTGAAATAAGCTCTTTGCATTGATATGCCCCGAACGCTTTTCATTTCTCGTCTTTTTTTGCTTCCTTCATATCTCAGTTACTGTTAGACCCGTGTCCGTGAGTTTCACACGGAAATTTGAATGCTTTTCATTAATTCATAAGTCTAATGTCCAAATTGCTTGATAAAGGATCATTCTTGTTCAATTGAAGGATAGTTTCATCGTATGTGTTCCAGCGACGACAACCAGTCTCAGTCAAAGATCAAACCGCCGTCAAATATTGACTTGTGGTAATGTGCGATCAAACCAGAAGTCATTCACAGTAACAAATAACACTTTGTGGCCAGACGGAAGAATAAGAATCTGAATCTGTAAGAATCAGTACTCTTAGCATGAGGGAACACAATATGTTAGCACGTAACTGTAAGAGAGGTATATGAAAGGTAGGATAAAAGACCTACTTGGCTTAGTTTGTTCATGACTGCTGTTGGTTTCTTAATATTAAAATTTAAATAAAGATACTGAGTGATAGAAAAACTCAATCAAGATAAAAAAGCAATCGTATTGTGCTTTTGTGATGCAGACCGCTAATAGAAACGTGGCTTATGTATGGTAGTCATTTGATATTGGCATATCCAAATATGCATTCTTATCCGCGTATTCATTCGTATAATATTTCCATATCCATAAATTTGAACCTATACATGCCCCACAAATACCAATCATATTAATGCTCTTTCTGATCTATGATCCGTCATTGGTGGGACAAATGCGCAATATAGACGTATTACATGACAATGCCTTTAACTTACCAAAGTATAAGTATCACCTTTTGAGGAAAAACCTCAGTCCAGGCACCAAAGAGGCTGTGTAGTAAATCTTAACATTAGCCATAAATTATTATTCTGCTAGGATTCTGTTTGATACTTTTTAAATATCAATAGAAGTGGTGAGACATTTTTAATTTTAATTAATTAATTTTTAATTTTTGGACCCATTTGACCAATGGTTTCCTGGGTCCACTTTTATTTTACTTCACAGTTATTTGGGGATTCCTTTGAATCTTAGTTCCCCTTTTTACAAACAATAATGAGACATAAGGAAACAACATACATAACAAAAGAGACAAAAATAATCAGACATAAGGAAAGTTTTTCTAAAATTTTAACATCTACAGGTGCTTATATATGTTGGGAGTTAAACTAATGGTAAACAATTCAAGAAAAAAAAATCACTCAATAGACAAATAGGAGAATGCATTGCTACATTTTACATAAAATTTTACACAAAATATTTCCCAGTTAGTTCGCTTGTTGTGGTTCACTATTTGCTGGTTTTCTTATTGCAAATTTTCCGAGCAGGTTATTGTTGTTCTGTAGGCAGAATGTGATCATTTCCCTAAAGCTCGTTAGCTTCTCTTCCATATTGTTCCATAAGAGTTGCCGCTCTGTCTCATAGGAGACATGGAAAACCTTGCTGTACAGGTCTTATCTTAGTGAATTGGTCAATATGAATATTGATTAGCGAAAGTCAAACTGTGTTCTTATCTAGCCAAGCGAGTCAATAGCCGGAAGTAGTATCGATGGTGGTAAGGTAACTTTTTGGAACAGCTTTACAGCGAGAAAATCATTATTTCATGTATATTATTGCAGCGGTTTAATGCAGTTGTAACTCTAGTGTATTAATTGCCAAGAAGTGTGAGTCATGTTTTTGTAGAAAACTTTTATTGACTATGCGCTTGCATCGCATTGGGTCTGGTCTTTTCTCTCCTTCTTATAAATAGTGTTTGATTTCACAAAGCGCAATTCAAATCTTAGATGAAAGTGATGTAAGAAATAGTTTGACGGCGGCAGATAAAATAGAGAAAAGTATTGTCCATGTTATCAAATTGACAATTTCGCTTGAGTTTACCCGGTGATTAATAGAGTGAATGGAATTTTTTCTTTTGCTTTTTAAGATAAATTCAGCGCAGTATCATTTTCTTGCCACATTTGAAACTTTTAACCATATTATACAGTGCCTAACTGATCTCGCGTGTGGTAACAGTGTGGTAAAGCAAGGAATTTTACGTCCCAGAGTTGGGAGGAGAAAACGACCGCTATCGAAAAATCCTGATGATTAAAATAAGTTCACGTGAACGTTTTCCACGTCGCGTGACTTAGCTGAGTGGTGACGACGTTCAATGAATTAATCGCGTTCCGAATAGTGCCAAAATTTTTGCGTCGCCCCATTGAGACAAATCTGGGAATACACAAATCTGGCCACATAATAAGATCAAAGTTAGTGGATGTAAATAACGCGATTTTTTTCATTTTACATGATTTTTTTGGCGAAAGACCGTCATACCTGCAATATCAAACTTTTGCGCTTTAGATTTGAGAAATCTGCGCCTATTCTACTATTACTAACATGTGTTTGTATTTTGACTCAAATCTAAATGATCTCTCTTTTTCTTTTTAACTGCTCCGTTTGAATAATCAATGGGTTTTTGTGCGATTCTGTGTACCCTAGGGTTATATTGTGCTGCTGAAAAAATTATGGTAATGCCTACTCTTTTGATGAAGAAAAAATGACCATTCATCGATATACTTATAATCTTCAATTTAATTTATACCATACTTCATACATTTTGTGGAATTAGTCAATAACCTCTTTTACGATAGCCAACGAAAACCGAGTACGGCGAACTGACTGTGGTATGAGGCAGATTCCGATAATTTATATTTTGAAGCAATTCTCCGTTTTTTATGAATCTCTAATTAGTATCAGTAATACATTAGTATGGCTGATGTTTATTAAAGTACAATATGTGCATTATCTTTACTAATTAATTGCCTTAGAAAATAATTCGTGTGGTCGTTTAAAGATTCTACCCTAATGAAGAAAATGCAAAGCAACCAGTAATCAACAATGACTACGAAAGCGAAAAATTCGCAAGACCTCTTTCCCAACGCAATAAAAAAAATAGTTTGGATTTCCATTTCGCAGGAGAGGTAACACAGATAAAAGACGCATCTATATCTAGAGGAAATACTTTTTTGATAGCATTTGTCAATCTAAACCCAAACAAAGTCGTTTAATTTAAAGATATCTGAAATATGACCGAGTTTTATTGGTCAAAGTTTAGTGCTAGTCAAGCTTTTTTCTACAATAAAACAGGTGGAATACTTATCACAAAATTATGCAAATATGAAGGAGGCGAAAAATAAAGAGACTGAAATTTTTGAGTAATTAAATTTTGAAAAAAAATTGGTTCAACGTCATCAAAATAGATTCTTTTTTTCAGACCGCTTAATATATGCATAAGTACTGAAGTGAACTGTTTTTAAGACAATTTTAAAAATGCATGACAATCATCTCTCAGAATGGTTGTAATTTGAAATTCATGACCGGTGTATAAATATTCAGGACTACGTGTTAAGTTAAAGGATTTTATAATTCCTTTTCCTGCCAATCATCCTTCCACTTTCGTGGCACTCTTAAAATAGAGTTTTCTGAACTTTATGCTTAAATATGCCTTTCACTAATTTTCCTTTGCCCAAATGCCGTGTATCGCTCTACACCAGTCATCCATTTATCTTTACCTATCAATCATTAATTAGTCTACCTCTCTTCCATTTTTTCTCCTTCAATATTCTTTTGTTGTCTCCTAACAAGGAACCTATCGCTTTTGGGAAATGAGATAAATTAGGTCAAATTAATTATTTTGTTGCCTTTTTTCGCGATGAGATATTAACGTGACAAATTAGTGAACGTCAATTTTTCCTAAGTATATGGGGCAAATAGTAAGTAGCATTAATTTTAGCATTAAGTATAAGCATTTTATATATAATTGAAGTGGACAGATTGAGGGAGTAAAATGCGCAAAGAAGATATGTCAAATTTGAGTAGGCATTCGATAGAGTGTTGGGAGGAGTTGGAAATATTAAAGAAAGTAGGAGTCGATTTAACGGATAGGCGAGTTATCTGCAACCTGCACATATCACACACTGCTCTGGTGCAATTGGAGGGTGAAGATTCGGTATGGACAGTATTAGGAAGAAGAGTAAGATGGTCGTGTTCATTATTATGCGTTCTTTTCAATGAACATGTGGCATTGATTGAAGTGACATGGAAAGAACTGGACAAAAGAATGGATTTCGTTGGAAAATGCATCGAATCAGTAGATTTCCGAAATATCAAGCTTAAGTTTGACAGTCAACCGAGGGGGTTGCAAGCACAATGCTAAGCGCATTAGAACGGCGATGCCCGAGTCGACTGTCAAAATATCGGCGAGAACGGAGACTCTCACCCAGTGATAGACCCTAAAGGAATTTTTACATAGACTCTCCTTATATCGATAAATCCTTATTCACTGAGGTGTGCTACTTTTTAGGAATTGAAACTCTAAAATTTGAATTGCTAGTCACAACGGATGATCAAGCTTTATTTTTCCAGCCAGGCAAGCGTTTGTAAGCAATTCTGAGTAAATTACTAGAAAGTCAGTGCGATGGGAATAGGACGAGAATAAATGTTAACGAACAAATGTTACGTGGGTTCAAGAAACAAATGCTTAGCATTTTATTCTACACATGATTTCCTGGTCTCGTAGTAGCAACCAAATGGCATTGCTATCAATTTGTTATAAGAGAATATAAATTAATAGGAATTATAAAAACAAGATATTTCTGAACCTAAATTCACTCATTATCGGTGATATTTTTGGTCCTCCAGAGGAAATGTTTCCAAGCACACGTTTCCCCCGGAGTTATAATTAATGAATTTGATAATTTATTCTTTGTGACAGAACTACAATGAACTATGCTTTAAAGAGCTCTATGCTCTTTGCTGCAGAGTTTTGCTGTTAACTTGTTGTTTTTGGGTATTTCGTTGCTCTTATACTCCCTCCACGTTCTGTCACCCCAAATTCTGACCGACGAAGTTAAAAAAGGAATTTATGGAGGCGGTTTTTTCTAGGCTTTGTCGTTCCCTCGGAGTTATGGAAGCGGGGTGATACTATTGCATCTCGCTCATTCTGACTCATTTGAACTCCCAGGACGGCATCCGCGAATGACATCCAACTGCTCATGACTGTTTTCGAACCGGCCTCATACCTTTTATGATTCCATCACTCTACAGAGCTGTGGCCCTACAGATGTGAGATTTTAATTTAGTTATCCACCTCCTTAACCACCTCCTCATTTTCATTATCACATTTGTAGGAGGTCCTGGGCTCGTGAAATTCATTCGGTTCCTCTAATCAGTACAGCCAGGTCTGCTAGATATTTTCGTGTTTTCCGATTATAGAGAACGGACACATAACATTGAGCATTAGGAAAATGAACTTAAAAATTTATGTCGTTTGCACTAGTGTAATTTGAAACGTTCGCGAAAAAATAAAAATTACTTGATTTCTCGGGACAAACCATTTTTATTTTTCAGCATACTCTCCTTTGAGACTTATTTGATTCACCAGACGCTACTTCATTCTGTTGATCCATTCCAAATAATGCAATTTTTCCAAATCTGTAAAATAGGCCTTAGTTTCCTCAATCACCTCCTAACTTGAATGGAATTTCCTTATCGCCAGCAATTTCCATCCATTGGAGGAGAGGCAGTAGCCTGTTGGAGGGGGGGGGCACATCTAGAGAATGGGGGGATGAGGAACGAGCTGGTACCGTATTTCCAACTCTAATTTTGACCGTGGTCTATTTACAGGACATTTACCATCCAAATTGGGAGTGTGGGCAATTTTTTAATACGTAAACCGAGGATTTCTTACTCAGCTGCTCAAAATATTCTCCAAATTTTCCTGAATGGGTGTGCAAAATTTAGTGAGACACAGAAAAGTAAATCCGAGTTTAATCATAACTTAATTATTCGCTTCCTTATGGTGGCGTGTCACGGAAATTTGAGCAGATTTTGTTTCAGCGCGGAGTAAGAGAGAGAGAGAGAGAGGGAGGGAGGTGGATAGGCTTTACCGATTCGAGTTCTTTTAATACATTAAAATACATTGCGAAAGGAAAAAAAATCACTTTTTCTGAAGATATCCGCGTGCTTCCCTTCAAGTCGATCAACAGCTACTACCTCACGAGAAATAAATGCACGAACGAAGATAATATGGCATCAATGAACCACTAACCAACTGAATCAGAAAATTATTGTGTAAGCGTAAGCAGAAAGAAGCATTCGAGGGGTTGAGTTCGTTATGCATATATGAAATTACAGGAGTACTATATGGCGGAATGTATTAGGGAGCCTCCTTTTCCAGATATATGCTAAAAAATGACACATCCACGTGGGCATACATAATAGATTATTTGAACTCGACACGGTGATTTGCCAAGAAAGGAGGACATTTGGAGATTACATGCTACTTAATAGCTATTTAGATAAGATATTGAGATGGTTTAAGGAATGGAGGTTAGAATTAAGAATAAAAAAATGTACAACGATGAATTTTTTGAATAAAAAATGAAAAACAAGATCTTGTTTATAAGATAGATCAAAGCAAACGATACACCTAACAGCAGGTCAAATACTGGGAAAAAGTTTTCTTTTAATTCTAAATAGCCTAAAATATTTTCACTGTTTAATCAAACCCTTACTTTGTTTTTCTTCTTGTCAATAGTGGCTCGTCGCATACTTCAGGGAAATATTTTACATTAATATAATAGCGTATCAGATGAAGTAAATATCATTTTTATTATTTGAAATATTTTTCATCTCGTGGTAACAAAAATGTTAGTTAAACTTGATAATTCATATCTGGTACGGAAACAACCCCTGCCACAAACACCGTGGTGGTGGATTTCAGGGTGCCATGTTGTCGTACTCGTTTGCATTAAGTATTCCCGAATCCGAAGTGGCTTGACGATCAAATGGAAACTTTTTCCCTCGCATTTTGTGCCTCTAGTCGTGGCTTAATACGAGGTCAGCGCCCCCCCCCCCCTCTCTGCTTGAGACGTCCGGATTTACGTGCGCTACTCCACGCGTCGGGCGATAGGCAGAGTGATTGACGTTGACCTTAAGGCTCGAATTGCCTGATTCATCCATATTCAAGCAGAAACGCACAAAATACACCCAAAGATCATCGCGTGCTTTCCGACTTTGTGGTTAATTCTTTATAGAGGGTCCAAACGGAATAACTAGCTGAACTTTGCTCGGCATATTCAGGTTCCAAATCAGGTAAAAATTTATTTTCTAAATTCCCATCACGTGACTCGTAAAAGTACATCGACATTTGTCCTACTGCCTAATCCCTTCAAGAATCAGTGACGTCGTCTCGAATCTTTGTCTTCGTTCGCCTTCCAGTGCTAATGTCATCGGTGAGACATTAAGAATAATTAAAATGGCTCTAATGAGAGATGAAAAATATTTCGTTTTTTTTAGTCTATGATAAAATAAATGAAGTATATTAGGCGATGTGAGTAAGAGGGCTGTTAAAAGAAGCCCAAAGGAAGAAACTTAAATTAAATTTAGGGCATTTTGATTGACGACGGGACGTCTACGACATATGGGAGACATTGTCTATGCTATACGGGAGAAGTTTGTGATAGCGAGGTAGGATAAGGCTTGGTGGACAAAATGGAGAGAGAAAGCATTCAGAAATAAAATAGGGTTTAGTTTTTACTGCAAAGTGTCACGTTGTGCCTATTGCCTAGAAGCTTGTAATTGTGCTTGTTTACAGTCAAAATATTTTCTCTATCAATCAGAACGCCCTGTTTCCATATTTCCTGCCTCCTTTGAATTTCTCTAAACAGCCCTCTCTCCTCCTCTACCATATCTAGTATTTCTTCGTTTGCTTTCCTTTCCACCCCTTTTACTGCATACATTCTTTGGCACATCTACCTGTTAAAAGCTTCCACTCAAAGCCCGCTCTATTCTCTCAGCATCCAAATATCAACTCCATACAAACCTTTGCTTCATGTCAAGCTTTCACTAATTGATACCAATAAAAAATTTTAATCGTAAGAATTTTGCAGGTAATTGAACTATCAATAATTCTATAGGTACTAACTTATTATATAGGTGATAATTATAGAGATAATCAATTCTATAAAAAAAGGTAGCATTTGATTTTTTCGCCTGACATCACTATTTTTAATCTACTAAGAAGAGAATACGTGTGTTTTTGCCGATTTCTTGCGCAACCTACCCAATATCCTGCCATTTCTTGAAGGCGTAATCATTTTCCATCCAAAATCTAATTAACTCTCTCTCCTACACATCTGTCATACATTTGAGGAGCTTCATTCATCTACATCTACACAATAGTACCCCGCAAGCCGCCGTGACGGCGTGTTGAGGAATTTGGGTGTTCATTCAACGTTCAACGTTTTCGCCGGGACTGTGAGCACAGGATGAAGAAGGACAGGGTACTCAGATGGCGCTCGGAGGTTCGAATTGCTGGAGTGACTTTAATCGCGAGAGACTCCCGTTGTTGCTCATAGCTCCCCACCATATTCGAGGTGGTTTATTAGTGTGAATTTCAGTGCTCGCTTCAATTAGGAGGGCCTGTTGGGGCCCATTCGTGAGCGTCTAATAAATATAGACTAATGGATTCTCACGAATCAGGTACGGTTGCATCGAATACTCGTCTCTGTGACTTTTTGAAGAGTAATTGAAGTCTCTTCAAGTACATCTACATCGTAATATGCCATTGATATTCTTCAGGTCTGGATTTTTCCTCAGAGTCTTATGTCTCGCCGGACCCCTCCTATCCTTTGGAAGGGAACTATCCTAATTTTTCGAGTATCTTTGAATTCGCAATTAGCTTTGACAAATGTAGCAGATGTTATTTGTAATTTATCCCATTCATTGATATAATTTTCTCTGATAAGTATTAAATACTATTCCGCCCCTGCCAAACATATATGTAAAATAACATATTTAATATATTTTATCCCTATTCATTTTCTTACTATTTTCCTTTTTGTGGAACCAAGTTTCCTTGTGACGGACGAGCATATCTTTCTAGTGCATATTACTCATAAAAAATTTGGATTTGGAGTAGTAGTCAATTACTTGACTTCTTTCGAATAACTTAAGATGACCTCTTCCCTTCTTCAGCATTCATGTCACAAAACATTAGAAAATGAAACTGATTTGCGAGCATTAGGTTTGACCCCGTGACACGTAATTCCAAGCGGGTCACCACCGGGTAATCTGGGCGTATCACCGTTACCCCAAACACGGTTCTATCGCAAGGAGCAAAATGCTACATCTCTCAGACTGCCTCGGCATCAGGCAGCCATGAGTAGGGCAGGAACCTCATATTGATCTCTGCAAGGAGAGTGCTGACAGGATAAAAGTTCAAACAGAAACTAGGTAATCAGGAATTCACCATTCCATACATTCTTGACGTAAGCCTTTGAACTACCCAATGTCAGATTATTGCAGCAGGTTATTATAAAACATTTTTGGGTTTGGGATAGTTGTGGTCGAGACTTTTTGGGATTCTATGATGCTGATAAGAAGGAAATGCAATATTGACTTTGCGTTTTGTCAAAAAAATTTAATCAATCAACTTTTTTCCCCTACCATAGCATCTTCGGGGATAAAAGATCATTGCAGATGATGCAGTGTAATAAAACTAGTTTATTAATAAATATATTTTTTCTGGAAACTAGTTTTATTTTTGTGTATTATCTGTCGACTGATTACACCATGGACGAGCCTTCAAGAGCCACGAGCCATGATTGTATTCCCCATCTTCTCCTCCCACCCTTTGTTTGATGCTTACTAGTAATCAGAGGTAATGTTTACTTCGATAAAAAATTATTAGTTTTGATTGAAAGAAAAAAAAAGAGAAAATATATAAATAATTGGACCCATTTATATCACACTTTCACAGAGAATACATCGGACTAATAATTCGTTGACTAAGTAGAGGCAAAATCGATATACTCAAAACATAGGTATATATACAAGGAAGAGCTGCGCATTGACAGTCGTGAGGATCATGAATCGAACGGTGAACTTGTGGTTGGGGAAGTCATAGAAGAGCAGATGGCTTTAAAGGCTGATGCTGGATACAGATGCTGACATATATATCGAAAAGACAATTCTAGACTTATAATAGCATACAGGAGGATAAAGGAGGAAAAGACAAAATGAAACACCAGAAGAAAAGGAAGCAATCGACTGGATTGGGGCCACGCCACCTTGAGCCGCAATTCCTCGGAACATAGAAAAGAGATAAGGCCACTAGTAATACAAACTACTAATGTTTAGGTCAATCAAAGCAAATCAAACATTAGGCGGAAGGTCTAATTGGAAGTAAGAGAGTTAGCAAGGATATTAATGATCTGATGATTGCAGGAAACCGCGCTTTGAAATAAAATACTGACGATGATGATGAACATTATTGCTGGAAAATATCCTTGATAGCAGCAATTTATCTTCGTCGCTATAGCTAAACATAGTAATTTCATTTTTTAAACCCGACAATCAAAATAATCAACGGTGGAATTTGATTTCGGATAACATTTTGTATCAAATATATTGATTTTACAGTTAGAAGTAGAAGAATCCACGTTCCAAGGAATAGTTATAAAATAAAATTTGCAATAAAAATACAATACATCCACTAAAATACCTGTAATTTATGCAAAATATTTTCATTTATTCATAGATCCTTCTTAAATTGAAACGAGTAGTTAATGACATGCTCTTTCCACCGAGCTTAAATAAGTATTTTCATACATGTACATAAATACCCCGCGATCTATCAAAAATATTTGTGGCAAAGAGGTGCAAGCACCAGGTGGGAAGGGTAAAGGATAATTGAGATGAAGTGAAAAGGGAAGAATCATCCATTAAAAATCTAAAAAAACCTGCAAATTTAGATATATATATATATATATATATATATATATATATATATATATATGTGTGTGTGTGTGTGTGTGTGTGTGTGTGTGTGTGTGTGTGTGTGTGTGTGTGTGTGTGTGTGTATTGGCAAAACCTTTCCAAGGGCCAAGTTGAAAACAAGTGCCACAAAATAAATGTCTTTGCTATGCAAAGACATACTATAGATGTAATACGAGGATTAAACACCTATTATCAATTGTAATGGTTCTAAAATATCTCCTCTTTTGTTTTAAATGGTTTTTACTGTCTATATTAGTATTCTGAATTCAGCCTTATTCTTATTATATCATTGTACGAGTATTTTTTGAACACTTTGTCTAAGTGCACTCAATCGCGAACAAATAAATAACTCTTTAACAGACGCATACCAATTGGTGGTTTAATAATCAGTGATCACGCATGCAAATACTTTTCTTGAAAGACGGTGTTGCCATTTTTCGTTGTACAGGGTTTTTACCTAAATAGTTATAAGGTCAAGATTCTCATTTTCGCTACCTGATGAACCTGGATGGCGGAAAATTCATATCCGTCAAAAAAGGCCCTCATTTTCCTGTTTCCGAAGCTTGGAATTTCCCCGTCTTCATTTCCCAAATGGGAACCCGTCCCTCCCCCTCTTTCCATGTGACCTTTTCGACTTTGCATCCGTCTCTATTAGCGTCCGTCTTTTCTCCTCCTCCCGTATACGTTTCTGTACACTTAGTGCGGTTGTATACATTTTCCTGCTAATCGCCTTCAATTTTCCACCCATTTTCTCATTCCCTCCCTCTTTCCAATCCTTATCCCGACCCTTACTCCACCCTCTTCCGCAGCACCTGCCCCGTTTCGGGCGCGGTTGATTAGTGAGCGTGTACTGCCAGCCCACGGAAAGATCTTCAAGAGCAGGAAGCCGTTAACGGCCTTATTTCGTCTGGGAGCAGCAGAAAGTTCCAAACGACCATTGTTTCTGCAGCCCCTCGACTCTCCCTCTTTCCCTAGCCGTACTTCCTTTCCAAACCCCGAACCTCCCTTCCCTTCCCCACCGCCCCCCGCACCGTCCAACCCTACTGCCTCCCTCCACCTCTCCGTTCACCGGGCATTCAAAATCTCCCGAGCCCACCGGCACCCTCCCTCTCCACATCCCCCACGAAACGTAGTCCGCGTGGTGGGCCACTTATGAAAGCGACCGCTCTCATCAAATGAGAACGGCATAAGGAAAGCCGAGGGAAAGAATAATAATCACATTTGAATTTGTAATTAGCGCGCCCATGGGGTGGATAAAGTTGGTAGGTAAAATAAGGTGGTGGGGCGTAAGGGCCCCGGCATTAACATTCGGCTACCTTTTCTCCCGAGTTTCGTTGCGGTTGCGTTTCGGAAAGAATATGAGCGAAAGGTAAGGAGGACAGGAGGGGGGAGGGAGCTGAAATGGCTTTCGATCGGAAACACGGTGTCATTAATGTTGCTCGGCCCATCACGTTTCCCCATCCCTCTTAATTTTTTTTAGAATCCGGAGGGGACTTCAACGACTGTATCAGTTAGGGAGAACGAGGGACTCTTAAAGGGGGCGTACACAGTCGTCGGCCGCCCTCCAGTGGTGCGCGTGTGCGTATCTTACGCTCGCCATTCACGTGTGAGTGCACCTACGGGGGATATGCATGCAGCGTGGTATCGGCCAATCGAAATGAGCCGGCGAAACCCTTCAATTTTTGACTTTTCCGCTGGGAGAGGATGCATGCAGTTAATGCCCGGGAACATTAAGGGCATATTATGCAGCGACGCAACGACCTCTGGCGGAGTATTTGCTTACGTGGGTGGGGGGAGGTGAGGTGGGAGAAATATTTTTCCGTTCCGTCTCGGATAATTGGAGGGAGATATGGGAGGGGGGGAGGAAGGGGGTCGGAGCGGAATTTCATGATGGAAATGTATTCAGCTGCTGCTCTCCGAATAGGCGCCTCTTCGCTCCGGAAGGGTTTTTAGTACTTCCACCCGAGCCTCATGATAATGTAAATGCCTAGTGTGCGGAACAGGGATCTGTACTATGATGCCTGAATCTTGAAATAAAAGGGAGTCGGTTCGTGTTCCATCGCACCGGTTTTTCATTATGGAATGCGTTCCTTCCCTTCAGGCCTTAAGAATCAATGAAAAATTGTATCATATTACACACTCAGGATATACGATATATATCTATCAGGTTTAAAGATTGCAGCGACAAATAATTGGAAAAAGTATTCAGAATATTTAGACATTTAACTCAAACTTCCTTAAAATACCTTTGTCTTCTTTGATGGCTAGTGTCTTTATAATTCTTTCCCCGTGCCTCTAAGCCACATAGCAAATTAATAAACCCATATACGTAAGTTTTTGCATTAACATACCCCTAAATGTTTTTCCATCGTAAGACCTTAATTGAGTATTTTTCCAATAACATTTGAATTCTGACGTTTTCTTCCAGGTAATATATTTCGTTTCCTGAGGAATATCTTTCTTGTTTTGGACCTGGAATGGAATACACGTACAGAATACGCGAGGAAATCATAAAATTCTTGAATTCTAATAAACAAAGACCTATTTTGATTTTATGGCCAAAGTTTCTCCGGAGGATATCGTTACAATTCTTTGAAGAGAAAGGCCAAGGCCCTGCTCTACCAACGACAATCAACCTTCGATCGGAGATCATTTCTTGATTTATGGGATACCATTTGTTTTGGATACCATGCGTTGATTGTATTTCACCGAGGAAAATCAGTGTTGATCGTGGGTGAAATTGCCGAATGAGTTGATTGGGGAAAATTGGGGATCAATAATAAAATGATATGTTGGATTGTACTTTATCACCTAATGGAGAAAATGAAGTCATACAGGTACTTCGCTGATTCATTTTATAGGACAGCGTATGTTAGAGTGTGTTGTAGTATCCTGCTGAAAGTCCTCAGTCATCCTTGAGGGGAAGATGACGACTTGTTCATGTGGACCAAAATGGGTAATAATGGGTTTTATCCTTTCCATGAGTCCACATTGTTGAGATTTCATTAGTTTTAATCACTTTTATGCGTTGGCATCGACATTCGTCCCGTGGATAGGCCCATGAGAGAACAAATTTGACGACAAAGCCTCATTTTCATCCAGTGACGCATATTTAGATGTAAAATTTCCCTAGTAAACAGCTAAGCGTAATGAGAAGGAATAAGTCGTGTAAAGCTGACTTTCGTCCGTTTTTCTTTCAAAACCTACATACATTATTGTTTGTGGTAATTTACCGTCTTAGGTATAGTGTACAAGGGAAGAAGGCCAACAGACAAATACACAACCCAAGTAAAGAGGGATTACCCTCTTACCCTGGAGGCTCTTCGGCCTCCAGTGTATGAGGGAAATGTATAGGATAGATAGGTAGAGATCTTTATTGGGGAAAAATTGAGAGCAAATGGATCCCTTCTTTAATTTAACCCATCCTCCTGCACATATTATAATAGCCATAAAATTTATAATTACTTGGATACTCAATACTTATACACGTGCATACATTGAAATACAGATAGACCGACATACATGAATTACTATTTGTGTTACTGTTAAAAATATGCGCAACAAAAAAATAGAAACATACATATACATGTGTAAATTAGTATACAACTAAACATACACAAAGTAAATCACAGTGAAGATATAAAATAATAAAAAAGGAAAAGTCTAAGCAAAGTTGGAGATTTGTGGGAAAAGCTAGGGAGAGCGTGGCGTTGTTCACCTAGTAAAAACCCACGCAGGAAAACACCCACGAACATATGAAGGGTGTGACAAACCTGCGAAAACTATACATTGGAGGAAAGAGTAATGTATATTGTAACAATCATTTTCCACATAGTATACATATTAATATGTTACTGAAACAGAAATGAAGAAATTAAAAACATTAATCACACATGAGGAGTAAAGAGATTAATAACATTAAAATTAAAGATAATGATGCAAAATACTACTGCTTGAGATGACATAAGAAAAAGTAGAAAAGTCAGAAAATGTGACCAGGTTAACAGCTGAGTGAAAGGAGTAAAAGTATCGTATACTGGTTAGGTTTTGTACCTGAAGAAAACGAACTTGTGAAAAGCTCGCTAAACATTGTTGTGGATGGAGAGTTTTTAAGTCATCCGGGAGATAGTTCCACGGATGACGTGCTGTAACATGAAAAGAATTTTTATAGATTTCCGTGTGATGGTGTGGGACAAGAAGTTTATTGCTACCCTTATTGTTCTTGTTGCGGATTCAGCTAATTGGAAGAAGGTTTTGCTTAAATACTTCGGTTTGTTGTTTGTGGATAGGGAAGAATAGAAGGTTACAGTCGAACAATCCTTGGGTTGAAGGGCTAATGATGATGAAGATATGTTAGCCAAGTAATGACATCACTTTTTTCTAAAATGTGGATCAAGTATTTAAATATCCGGTTTGGAAATGAAGCGGAGTGACAGGAGACATGGATTTGAGCTCTTGGTAATTTCTCCTCCGTCGAATTATTTTTCTCCTATAAGAACAATTTGTGAGGTCTGGCCAATAAATACGAGAACTGATACAATCTGGCGGCCATGACGCGGACTATAGCCCCACCCACTATCGGAGCTAGTTGCCCTCCGGCAACCCAATGAGTCGTCTGTGCTTGGCGGATCGTCGAGCTGTGCGTATGGTGCCAGTTATATTAGTTTCTGTTGCCCTTGTTTCCACTGTTTGTAAAAATGGAAATTGATGAAATCATGGAGAGCAACAAATCAACATCAAGTTTTTTGGTGAAGTGCGGTAAAAGTTATGAAGAAATTACTGAAATGTTAATAGCTGTTTACTTTGATTATGCTCTCATGATAACATCCGTTTTCAAGTGGATTAAGCGTTTGAAAGATGGCCGAAGAGACGCCACGGATTATGCAAGGCCGGGACGACCTTCAATCACCTGACTTGACAACAACATTGATCGTGTGCGGTCCGTTTCCCTTACCGATCCTCAAAAAACTGTCCGAATGATAGCTGATGAACTGAATTCAGGAAAATCAATAGTGCACACTCTTTTAACCGAACATGATGGATGGATCCTTCACCATGACAATGCACCTGCACATTCAGCATTGATTGTTCGCCAGTTTCTCGCAAAAAATTCAATCACCTTGATCCTTGACCATCCTCCTCATTCGTCAGATCTCTTCCCCTGCGACTTTTTACTATTCCCAAAATGCAAAAAATGTGATGAGGGGACATCACTGGGAAGATGTGGACGCAATAAAGGGAGAAACGATGAGAAAACTAAGAAGCCTAAGTGCCGAGGACTTCCAAGGGTGCTTTGAAAAGTGAAAAAGAAGATGGAGTAAGTGCATAGCAACGAATAGAGAGTACTTTGAAGGGGAAAAAATTGATGTGGACTAAATTTGGCAAAATGAAGTTTTTATGGCCTCAGTTAACTTATTTATTGGACAGACTTCGTATTTCTGATTTTCATCAATTTATTTCAAACGGGAAAGTACTTTCATGCGATGGACTACGTGATTATATAAAATATGAAATTTATGAATGCATCTGTTCTTTTGATGAGAGAATGCCAAATAGGTCGAAATGGACGCGGAGAATAACATATCTATCTGGCGTGGTGGCACAGGCATCTCAATAAATCCTCAGGGAAACTAACTGCTTAGCCATGAATGCTAACCCGGAGTATGAATCTAGTGAAGAGAACGGTGTCACTCCGAGACAGATCCCTACGAATGCAGCTAGTCTGGCACGAGGCCTGAGTTCAGTGAGTGATCTCGCGGATAATGCCACTCCTTTAAGACGCCATCTTGGAAGTGGCATTTATCTGGAAGCTATAAAAAAATGTTATTGGTGCCATGGATGGATACCACAGTGGGAAACAGTGATCGGATCAATAGACGTTTTCTTATACGGAGAAACAATTCTAGATCAATCAACGTCACGGAAACAAACAAAACACGAAAATTGGGAGAGACTGTAAATACGATCTCCACAATTGCCTGCCTTTAGTGGCGTTTCATTTCACCGTTGTTACCCATGTCATTTCGGGAAGAGGATACGGTGAAAGAGTGGCCAGGACGGAGGGAAGGACGGACCTGGAGGGTTTCGGGTGGAGGAGAAGGAACGGGGAGGCGACGGGGGACGGCGATATTACATTCAAATCAAAGTGGCGCGTTGCGGTCGGGCTGTCGATTGAAATTCAAATGGAATTCATCCGCAGAAACCAGGCTGAGATTCGGGGATATGTATTAGGCGGGTTCGGGAGCAGGGGGAAACCCTGAGGCGGGGCACGGCGGCGCTCGGCAGGGGGGAAAGGTGTGTAAACAGCGATCTGCATTCGATGGATTCGGCAATGCGCTCTCGAGATAGACGAGGTGACCTCGCTAGACACGCCCTCGGAAGGGAAACCTTTTTCTTCACTTGACATAGACTCACTCCGGTTTAACATTCCAGGCAGGCACTCTATGGAAATGTTGAGAAGCCTAGGTATGCCAACTTACTCTGCTTAAATATGGGTGTGAGTCAAGAGTACCTCATTTTATATATACGGTTCCCAATTTCGCATAGCTGTTTTCGCACGTTGAAACACGCCCTTGAACTAGGACTTAGCCTGAATATTATGTTCTCTATGGGTACTCATGACCTTCCTTTTGGAAAATACTGGGACTACAGCTGCACGAACTACAGAGCTAAACTGGTGTAATTTTAAGAATGCCAATTTCAACCAGGATATACAAAACGGTCTATTTACAGCTAATTAATCTTGAATAAGGTGTGCACTCTATGCGGTATCTTCACTTCCCTTTCAGCTTTCTCTCCAACTTATTCTTATACCTATTCAAATGGCCATGGTCAAATCCACAAAAGGATTAGCCATGAGCTCTCCACCCTCCTGACTCCCGGAAAAAAATCAATGATAAGTGTACTCATGAAGTGATGATAACACATGGATGGTAGACTTATGACAGGAGTGAAAGCGTTCAGCTCTTCTCCTACATCTACATTACACCCAGGGAGCCGCCGTAAGGGCATGAGCGGAGGGTGTTAGGTCAACGGCCCCAGCCTTAGCACAATCACAGTCATTACACCTCTACACAAATATAAATTCGGTCATGCAGCAAAACATATTTAATCACGCGATAGAAGGAACTTACATGCTAGAATATCAAATAAGAGAATATATTGAATCCATGCTGGAACAATATTATATAGTTGGGTCTATTTCAAATTCATGCTGGATATCGACAAAATGTATGTACCACGAATACTAATTATCCCCTTCGCGCCCTTCGCAATTGTATATATAATGATATCTAATTGTGCAAGAAATGAAATAAATTATAAATCTACCCGTTCTAATATTTATCTCCGTGATTGAAACATGATTTGGTCTGCCAAAATAAATGGGGGCCTGTAATATGTGTTTAGCGTCCTCGGATAAGTTACTGGCATTAAATTTACATGGTAAATTTAACCCGTAATTTAACCTACATTCAACTAATGGCTCCCATCATGAATCATCGAATATTGTCGTAGTACTGGTACCTTGGTCATCACAACTTTTCACAAATCTAGCTTCTCTTCGTTACAGTCGATCTAGTTTCAACACTAAGCCTACCGTTTGAGGATCCCATACATTTGCAGCATACTCAAGGTGGGGCCTAACTACCGTGAAATAGCAAAGCTCCTGGGCCCTTTTATTACAATGCCCAAGTCTAATTTTTGTGAATCCCACTATTTATTCCCTATTACTCAACTTTCACGAATATGTTTTTCCCAGCTTTTCGGCTATGCAATACCTTCAACATACGTATTATTTTATAATATTATACAAATAAAAGATAAATTTATATTACTATAATAGGTCTCTAGAGCTAATAAATATAAATAAAAAGGTTTTGAGAACTCTTTCCTCTAGTTTACCTCAACACATCATAATTTCACGCCCCACTCTCTTGAAAATTCTGGCATTTGCGAGAGGCTCATGGAAATAGTGTGTACTCTATGTAGATATCCTACTAGTCATGGTGTACACTTTTTAATATGTTATCGTCCATTGAGTCCTTCTAATCAGATCCTTCATATTTTTCGCATTGATCTTCTCGTTATGAACTACAAATAAATAGCTCCGATCTGTCGCCATTGATCGCCCATTTATTGTAACAAAATAGGGGCGTTTCTTTGTTCCTGTTTGTTCCATGGCAATAGGTCCTTGTATGACAAAAGTTCCATTCCTCAAATAAGCCATTTTCAAACGTTTTTCTCCTGTCTAATCAGCGGTCAGTTTTTGCAGTGGGAAGATTCTTAAAAAATGCATATGTATGACTCAAAGTTAAAGATGATCCTTGATTGGCAGCGTGTCTTATCTTAACATAATTAATTGATTCATATTTAAAGAGAAAACTACTTCTACACAGTTTTTATTTGAAAAAAAATGCAACAGATGTGACCTTAATAAGGCATAGTTTTCAAAAAATGCCTTGAGGAAACGAAACCGGTCGTATATCTTAAAATAATTCTGTCAGCAATATGACGTCTGCTATACACTTTAAAATATATCACTTTCACGGGGTTATGCCAGAAACGAATCGATAGAATTTGATAAGAAACATTACCATGCAATGTTTTTGTTGTAAACACATTCTTCAAGCATGTATTATAATTTCTTCACATGTCGCAAATTTTCAATTTTATATCACTATTTGTTTTAAATTGCTCGGGTTTAGCTGTTAAGTCCTAAACAGGCTAAAAGCCATATGGAACTCCTCAGCCAATCATCGCTCTTTGGACAATCTCTAATCCATCAGCCACTTCTTATCTTTGGGCTTGTACGCTAATGAAACATAAGTGATGGTGTTCACCCATGAAAACATGGACAGGAAAGCTATAGTACAGAGAAAATCTGTGGAAAAGTGCAAATTTGTTTCTCATAATGACGAACTTCCACTTCATCTCGCCTGAATTTGTTGAATATACAAGTATAGTGCAGAGGTTTGTTGGACGATATGTTATGATGACATCATTGCAACAATTTCAGAGTATAAAAATCATTCGCCTTGACCGGGATTCGAACCCGGATCCCTCAATTTCCGGCGTAAGCTATCGAGGCGTCCTCCTAAATTCTGAAATTTTGGGGGCTTTAAAGGAACAAGTGGATGACTCCGTTTAAAGTTATTGTTGCGGCATCTCCCGCAGTTTCTTTGGAATTTATGATAATATGTTCCTAATACAATATTTGCTTCATAACCCGGCATTTAGAATATCCAATATCACAATTTAGAGCTAATGACTCCTTTCAGATTTAAACGTTTTCCACTTATACATTGTACGTATGTTAAATTTGTGAATGACGGAAGATTAGTTAGACTGTCAGTTTAGTGATTGCAATCAGTAGGCATGGCGAAAAAACCACCGCGAATGGAAACTTGCCCCGTGAAGCGGGAGATGGTAGCCTTCCGTTAGAACCTTTGAAATGCCGATTCGGAGAATGAGATAATGAAATGGATGACTAGGAAAACAAATGTTGGATTTCCAGCTAAGGCAGTGGAAGAGAGACATCTGTTGCCAGAAATTTAGTCAATGCAGTGAGAAAGTCAGTCAGTACAAGTTAATCCAGGAAACCATTAAAGGCGGCAGGGTGCTAAAAATATGAAAAAATTATGGCGAATGTTGGGAAGGTTAAATAGGGAGATGAAAAAAAGAAGTATTTTAGACGAAATCCAATTGATGGAGATAATATATGGTGCTAAAATATGGGGAATTACAAGGGGGGAAAAATAGTCCATTCGGACGGAATTTTGGTAGACTGAAAGTGCGTGGAGTTGAAGAATGGTTTATTTAGCAAGTTAATCAGCGTGCATTTGAGAGCAATGATAAATATTCATAGCTATTTTGATATTTTTTCATTACATTTCCAACGTTACATGACATGCTTTCCCATAAATTTTGATAACGTGCCAGAGTTATTCAATTTAATGGTATAACCAATTCGCGACAAGGAAAAGTTTTATGATAGTTACTAATATTTTTTCCTTTCTTTTCTTTTACAGGTAAGTTTTCCGTCTTAGTCGAGTTGCTTGGAACAGTTTTTTTTAGCGGAAGTGCATCAAATGAACTGAATCGGTATGCATAATTACAAAGTTGTTCTTAGTTATTATTCAACTTCGTTTTTCTTACGGCGCATGCATTCCTTCTTGGTATAGCACCTGAAATGATATGCTTCCCAGTAATACCAATGCTTTTTTAGGTCATTCAGGAAACCCACCACGTTTGAGTCTCATATTTTTCTTAAATGTTCCGGAGTATCTAGAGGCAATATTCTTTTCCTACTTTCCATGACTGCTTGAAAATGTTACTGAATTGAAGGCTCAATTTCTTTGCTATACCGAGTTAATTCGACTTATTGGTCTGCGTACTCTTTTTAGAGTTTTCTGCCAATTATATGCGTCATTCTAACATTTTTGTCTGCGATATTTCGAACATGAAAGGTATTTTTTCCCGCACAATTTCCAACTAATTAGGCTGGTTTTACTGTTAATTAATACTTTACCTCTCGTGTTTTAATTACCAGTCTAAAGAGTTCCATTAAAAAATTAATCTTGAATTATTGCAGTAATTAAAAAGGTCTAGGTGAAGCAAGACAAATTTATGGCAGTGACATTTACAATTTTGAAATATATAATTGTACGCATATACTACTTTGATGAGCAAGGAGCATTTTTTGAAAATGTTTGTATTTTTTATTAATCAAATCGATTGCAAATTGCGCAAAATAATTAATAAAATTATTAAGACCTTACAATTGTCAGTCGAAACTTCCTGAGGCTCGACGCGGTGTAGTCTATATCTATATAGTCCATATCTGATAATTTGCTCTTTTCCACATTCCATTCTCAATTATTGATCAAAGCCATACTTCTGCGTGATTACAATCATTAATTTACAGGGTCCGTACAATAAGTATTGGGACTAGCTCCAAAAATAAATATTTATTGCAGTTATCATTACAGTTACATAGTAATCTTCAAAATGCATTCCTCCTGTATCGACACATTTAGTTCAGCGTGTCTGCCACTCGTCAAAAGCCCTGGAAGTTGGTCTCCGGAATACTGTCGAGAGCCTTTGTCGTCGCCGCTTGAACCGCCTCGATGGAGTCGAACCGATATCCTTTGAGCTCCTTTTGAGCTACTCTTTGAGGTAATTGGAGAAAATCCTCATCTTCCAGGACGCAGTCCAACATTTCTTGTGAAAGTTCCACCCGCGACAGTTTTTGTTCCTCGCCTTTCCAAGACTTTTGGCACCAGCTTCACGCACACTTCCCTCATCATAAGATCCTCTGTTACAATGGTGTGGAAGGTTTCGGCTGAAAGGCCGGTCTTCTCACTGTTAAGAGCGATGGTCAAACGCATGTTGTAGTCCAAAACCTTTTTCACTTTGGCCATCTGAGCATCGGTTCGAGCGGTCGTCGGGCGTCCAACTCGGTGCTCGTCTTCGACGAGCTCCCGGCCTTAAACATTTTGTGCCACTCAGATACTCTTGTGTGGCTTAAGGAATCATTCCTATAAGCCTGTTAATGAGTTCAAGCGTCTGTAATGTGAATTTCCTGAGTTTAACGCAAAACTTAACAGCATAGCGTTGCTCGACGGTTCGCTCCATACTGGCGCGACGACACTACAAACAATCACACGTCACATAAATCCACTTCCTGTCTCAACGCATTCTCGGAGGTGACTGAACTAAAGTGCGCCTGAGTGATGGGGGACCCCTCTACCGAGGCAACCTGTCAGACCGCCATCAACCGCTCCGTTGAGGCTACAGCGAACCAGTCACGATAATTATTGTACGGAACCTGTATAATACTCGTATGAGTAATATAGGCTAAAGGAATGAATATTTAACGCGGCGTTATTTAAAAAGCTTTCCAGCTACAATGATGACCTGGTTATATGACTGTTCAGTTGCCTGAATAGATTGAAAGCTTTCCATATATTGTCTCTGCAATTACTGTACTACGTTTATCATTTCGATTTCGTTTTTGCCAATGCGCTATATTTTTAATTAGAATCGCAATATGTCAGACTAGTAAATATCCCGAAAGAAAAAATTGACGGACAAAATGTTGAATTTTTAGATAATATTTGTACAAAATAAATAACTCATTAGGACCCTTGATGAATTGAAATTAAAGCCAAGTAGTTGCGAAAATTATCTAAAATCAAGCATTGGATGTCATATATTTTACGCAAAAATTGAAGAAATAAGTGGGCAATGGTATTCGGTTAAACTCATGCGATTGGAAACAATTTTATGTACTAAAACTCTAAAACTCTAAGTGCTCTAAAAATAATTTTGCGATGGCATATTACAGGGTAAATATGTATTCCAATGAAATATTTAAATTTATGAATGCTATTATTTATTATTACAGGAAATGATAAATATTAGAAAGTCAATGTTATCTCAAATGCTTTCTTGGAAATGAGCCGAAAGAAGAAGTATTGCTATACCTTCGTATAAGCGTGTTTCAGGTTTATTAATGTGCATCGGTTTCGTTAAATTACAATGTCATGAGCCTACTTTCGTTTTCTCCGTGGGAATATTAGTTTGGTTCGATAAAAAAAGTGCTTTCATTTTCTCCGTGGTGTGTTTCGTTAACCATTTTCTTCCTCCCCCTTTTCTCTAAGACCTCGAGTCCTTCGTAGCCGCCCGGGAAATGGGCCCGATCACGTGATATCCAGACCACCCCTCAACACCCCCTTTCCCGAATACCCATCTGGGCAAATGTGTATTTCGCTGTTGTGGGCAAAATTTCCAACCAACTTGGGTGCTCATTAAGAAGACGGAGCTGAATTTCGGATTATTAGCCTCGTGAGGGGCATAGGGTGGGGATAGGAAGGGGATGGGTTGTGTGGAATGGGTTGAGCTGAAAAGAATGGCGGAGGGAATGATTTGCTTCAATGCGACGGGTAACATTGTGTATCGCGTGCCTTTGGGGTAAGGCGGCTGCATGCTCCCTCATCCCATTCTCTTGACTCTCATTCCTTCCTCCTTTGACCCAATCTCTCCTCCCCCACTCATCATACTCTCCTCCCTTCCCACTCCATTTGAACCCCTTTCCCCTTCCATCCCCCTCACGAACCCCCTTCAACGCTAGACATTTAGCAATTGAACACCGACTATAATTTCTTTGCCGTTTGCCGAGGAGCCCCGTTTAATCTTCGGATTCGACTCGCAAATATTAATATTTTTATACATCAATGGAGGGTGGAGGACCAGTTTATCTTGTTTTCTGCGGATGGTGCAAATGTTCGCATTGATGAAGTCATAAAAATTTGTGATCAGAAAATATATTTGAATTCTTCAAAAATAAATGCGCACAAACCTCTTGAACAAAACCTTTCCATTCATTTATTGTCGCACTGCCCATTTCAAATTTTCGTTAGAGAACTCAAATGTGGCATATTGCCTACTTCCAATCTGCTGGTAATACATAGAGGCCTCAAAGTTATTTTTGCTGAACTCGAATGTGACTTCATCCTTGAATTAGACGAATGGATGTGCGAAAGGATCTTGTATGATATCACCATTTGTCCTGCTTATCCTTGAGTATCTAACGCATTAATCACGTCATGTTTTTATGTGGAAGTTCTCGGATTAATTGAATCGTAGCCGTTGTGCACAATTGTTATACGGTCAAACATTGAGATATCAAGGTGTAGCAAACAGTATACACATTTTCGCCTACACACTGTCAGAGAAACTAATGGATTCCCGCTTACCCGCTTCCTGAACAATACACTTGATACGCGCACAGCAATAAACGCATAAAAATTCTCTCGTACCACTTTCAGTGGCCACCCTTATAAGTCTTTGCTGACGTTGATAACAGAGAGGTTGATCGAGGTGAACTGACACTATGTAAAATGCCAGTTGGTTGGGAGGCAGTTGGATTTGTAGGAGTTTGCTTGTAACAAAATAATGTCGAGGATTTCTCTGAAGCCCCTCAGAAACTCTGGAATAGGTTTGACGTGTACATGAGCTACTGGGTAGGACACTGTGTACGTGTTTGAGTATACATCCATGTGTGTGTGTATGTATATGCATATATATATGTGTATGTATATGTATATATATATATATATATATATACACAGATAATGTACATAATTAATATTATTATTTTTTATTGTATATATATAATTAAAAATATTTAGTAATGTCACTTATTACTTCCTTCGTATAGGTTTCCATCTCCTTCCATACATTCATCCATGTGTGTGAATATATAGTATATATATATATATATAAACACACATACGAGACATATATGTGTGATTATATATACATATATATGTCTGCTGGATATATATTTTTTTGGCACGATGTGAAAGTCTTTCGGATATGAATGATAAATCAAAAGAAGGAGCGAGATGGCGTTGGTCAACACAAATAAAGGTGGTGGTACTAGAGCATGTACACCTACTCCAAACATTTCGGTGGCACAACCGCCTTCTGCAGGTTGAAGGAACTGACATTTTCTTCGAAACAGTTCCTTCTTCCCGCACAAGTTCCACCGAAATTTTCAGAATACGTGTAATTTGCTCACTTAAATACCGTATTGCATGCACCTGTAGTAACCATGACCTACATTCTTTGAATAATTTGAATATATCTGTAAAACTTGTAATTAATAAAAACTTAATTTTTGATGTTTTACACCTAGTGTGCAATCACCTCCTACTATACACCCTAGTGGTGGCATGCAGGGTACCATTTAGAGTAGAATAAATAGACTAGATTTCTCCTAACAAATCCTCATTCCTCTCCAATCATGATTAGTTCCTCTTAGTTTGTTTTCATTTTTATCCATTTTAATTTGTGTACACCCATCCTCACATCTACATTTCAAGTGTCTCCAATTTACGCATATCATTTTGCTTCATCGACCTAATGTTATCGCTCCATATCAAAGTTTTCCGTTGTCTTTTCATAGCTGCTCTACTCAATGTCTCTGTCACCTCTTCCTTGTGGAACTTTCTTTGCCTAACACGTTTCTCTTCTTATCTCATTATTTTGACCATTTTGTTTCAAAACACTTTCAAAATAGTTGAATTTATTTCTCACTCTATTTTTCCCTCTAGGTTAAATGTTTAAACTATTTTGCCTATTTATCGCGTGGATCACGACATTATTTTTATGCATTATTTATTTTTGGGCCGAAAATTTTGAATTATAACATCTTTAATTAAGGTCTTACAAAGATTCAAATTGGAAATCGCAAACAAGTACTTACAAAAGAGTGCCTTGTAGTATATAAATAGGTAGCAACTGAGAAAGACATCCTAATCGAAGATTAATAGTTCACCATGGAAGAGTTGTTTGGTCCAAAAGTTTTAATCAATTACTTTTGCATAATTTGAAGCCAATATACTTTAAACTATGGCCTTGTTTTCAAAGGTAATGCTTATTCAATGAATGGGATGTGAAATGAAGCGTCTGCTTGCTGTGTGGGAATCTTTTTTCGTGACTGTCACTCAAAGTTATATATTTTCTAGGACTATTTTTATTGAAAGTGGAACGCATGAATATGAATTTATCGGCAAAGTTTTACGTGATAGAGGAGCATCAAGAGATTTGACAGCACCATAGCGAATAGTTTTTATCCTCAAGGAATAAATTTTTGACGGGAGAAACATCATAAAAGTCCTCCCACGGCAAGGATACAGCTGCCGATAAAAACGGGTAATGTAGGCCGAGAGGCTCTCTCGCGGTGTCTCGTAAGACTTCTCTTCCCGATCACACCGAAACCAGGGGGGCCGGGGGGTGGGGCGTGCGTCAAGTCCAGAAGAAAGGGGGTAAAGGTCGATTTACGTCGTATGTCAGAACTCAAGAACTTTGGAGTCAGGGATATGGGTGAGAACGGGAACGTTCATATTGCTTCTCTAGAGCTTAATGTAACGCAAAAGATGACCCATGTTTATCTATCAAGCCGGCTAATTTTCCAGCCACGGCCAAGAGCTAACTCTTAATGCGAAAAAGCGTTCTTACGTGCATGATTACAAGGCGAAATCACGTACGATCGTTGCTGACGCACGAGAGACTAAAGCATGCGCAACTTTTACAAACGCATACGTTATTCAATGTAGAGACCAAGTTAAATGAAGTCGTCTGGTACAATTTTATCCATTACGACGATTGAATAAATTAAATTAATAACTAAAAACTGATTTAAATCTCCGCGAACTGGTCTTAAGTCATTTTTTACGAAAAAATATTAACTTTATCATCGCTCCCACGACTTCAGTTGTTCCTGCATGTGATTTCCCTGAACCGGTATGGACGAGTAAACCCTATTGGTGTACTTATAAAAGACCTTGATGTAAATACCCCGCGATCCAACAAAAAAAAGGTGGGTGGCAGGGGGTGACTGCACCAGGTGGGAAGAGTAAGTGATAATGGAGGTTATGGGAGAGGAAGAGAAAAGTGAAAAATATTCTGTTTCGTAAAAAAACTATCTATTAAGTGTAAGTTTGTATATATTGTGGAGGGGGATCGGAATTGTTTTGGTGGCTATCGTACTGGCTTCCCAGGGTACAGAGGGTTCGGGTTCAAATCCCGGCGGTGTTGAATATTTTTCAGAGGTAGCTCGATCCCTACTTGAGGTGAGGCCTTTCGTAAAGAGGAGGCTAATGCCGACGCCGGGTTTCTCTCCGCCCTTCATCCGTTCCTGTCCATCCCTAATGGCGCAAATGACCTCAGCTGTCGGTCGACTCCCCTCAAAACTACTACTACATTGTGGAGGAAGACTTAATTCAAAACAAAGGTTAAGTAACCAAATAAAATAATTATTTTTGATGCGAAAAACGGAATAAAAATTAACCACAACCATTGCTACGACATTTCTCCACCATAAAAAGACGGGTCATGCAGAATTAAAAATATGAAGGGAAAATTCTACTATTGCATTGGCCTACAACTCATAGTCTCCGCCCCTATAGTCATAGGTAGGGAATGTGACACATCGCTGCAGTCAGCGGACGGACGAGAGGCGTCCCATTCCCCCCACACAGAGAGAGAAAAGCGATGGAAGGAGGAGCTAGAAAAGAACAAAATAGGGTAGGAAAATGGGTAAAATAGGTAAGGTAAAAGACAATTGCATTCTGTGAATGGTTGAAGCTCTAAAATCTGTTTGGTATTACGAACAACGCATCGATTTCTATGCACGTTCACAGCTCTTCTTATGTTTTATTTCGATATCCAGCGTGAATCGGGCTTTACGCTTCCGTTTGTTTTGAGTGTGCGATAGAAGAATAAACCTCTTTCATTCTTTCGATTACTCACTTTCTGCATTACCACTCCGTCAGTTTTACTTCCAATTTTCCTCCGTGTCTTGTTCCAAATATACGTAGCGGGAGTGGGTTGTTTCTCATTACAACATGCACGTGTATGATGAAAAGAGAAACTTTGTAATTCCATATAGATTTATTAGACGGACGACCTAGGTTTCGACGTGGCACGTCATCATCAGGTGACCTGCCACCTGATGATGACGTGACCATTAATGATATCATGCTTCAAAATTGAAGCTTTTCTGTTTAGAGGTGCGCTTTCCACGCCATGAAAAATCGTGAGTAGAATTGTTAAGTTTTTAATTTTGCATTTGTTCTAGTTGACTGAGTGTAGGAAAACGTTATTGGTTCTTGTTAGAACTGAAAAAATTGGCAACGTTGCCTGATAAAGCAAATGTTAATGTATCCGATTAACCATCCCCGCCATTTAAATGGTGTTTTCAAAGTGAAATTTCTCCTGTTCAACATTTTAAGATCCTAACCTAGACGTGTTGAAGCGACAGCATGTCATTAAAATGAACAGAACACCACTCTATTTCTGCATGACATCATTCAGTATTAATTAGAGTAATGCACATACAAGAGCAATATATTTTACGAAAAATTTGTCAGTAAGTTTTACTTCGCAAAGAGTGAAAGTTGGAGGGTGGTGGTGGTCAACGAAATGCTGGAAAATTTGAGAGTGCGTTTGAAGTGGTTGTCTTTCATCGGCAATGGTTTTTATTGAGTAAATGCGTAATAATAAAATGTATACATAATAAGTGGTAGTGACCTCTATGAGGAGATCATCTGTAATAAATATAATGAGGATACTTAAGTTAGATTCATTGATTTCAAAGGTGTGCTTAAACGGTCACGGAACTACTGTCAGTTTTTAATTTATCTCGGGAACGTTGCAAAATAAACATGATAAAATCATTCGTGTGCCAAGGAAAATGCCTACTAAAATATTGACTAAGAAAAATGTATGCACGAAGCTGAATTTATCAAGCACCAGTTGAGTCAGTATGGTGGATAAAACTATTCTTGGAATGGAGGGTAAAATATCATACCCAAAATATTTCCAGGGTTTTAAATCTATGGACGAAGGTTTACTACCGTCTCACGTCTCTCGATATCCGACTAATAACTCTCGATAGATTTTATAATAAGGAAGGTCCAGCCACTTAATGATGAGAGTGGTATTGAACAACAGTCAAGTCTGTTAAAATTTAGAACATATAATTTTTATGCGAATCACTTCATCCGTAGCAGCGAAATATAATAGTATAACGACAAAAAAATACGGAGTCAGGTAATGTGAAAAGTGGTTGAATCTCCTGTAAACGACATTAAGAGTCTGGAAAAATAATTATTATGTCCATCAATCATTCGCATCAGATTTTCAAATAAGCCTTAGACAATGTATCATACGGTAAATTCATATGTACTTGCGCTTAAAATTTTGATACTGAGTTATTTTAAAGTGATTTACTGCATTCTGGAAGTATCTAAAGTTATTTTATTGCTCACACATAAAACACAAAGAAATAACTAACTCAAAATTTTACGGTTAGTTTTCGTTTCAAAAGACATTTAAGATTTATTTAAAGAATACCTATGTTACAGAATATTAACCTTAAGGAAATTAGAATAGCTAAATTTAATGCTAGTTAGAATGCGAAAAACAATATTGCTATGTAAAAAGGCGTGTAGAAATGAAGTGTTTCACGTGTTTCAGAAATGCATCACGTATTTGGGATACAAACATGTCACCACTTCTTCATTGGGTGTACACATAATAGGATATGCGTCAGCGTCTAAAAGATTTGTTTATATTGTTGCGATGGATAGGCAAAGCAATTATAATGTACATATGAGTTTGCCAAAATGAAACATCCAACCTAGGGATCGATGTTGACATAACTATAGCACAGGTTGGCAAAATACGTTGAGAAAATGAATTTGGCGAACTTGTGATAACTTTTAAGTTAGTGTTTTATTTCTTGCCATTTTTATTTTCACAAAGTAACGCCGGAATATTTCCTTTTTATTGTTGAAAGCAAATGACAAATGCAGACATCACATCCATCACATTCCATTCCTTAGTTTACTAAACCCCGTGATTTTACTGTGTGTTTATTGAAACAAATTAATCATGATTAAGTCTCTATGATTTACTCATTTCCTCCCCGCCCCTATCCAAGATGAGATGAGATGAAATATTTCACTTCCCTCCTTGGGGTGTTTTAATGTTAGGCCGACACGCTGACCGGAATCGATTTTACGCCCTCGCATCGACACACGTCGGGTTTCTCGGTTCTCAAAGAGATCACACCTTTCTGTCTGGGGTTTTCCGATGGTAGCGTTTCCAACCCGTGAGGTGAAATTCCGTTAATTCGGGCGGTTATCCGTCCCCTCGTCCCAGGACTCCGTTGAGTCCGCATCTCCGTTTCCTTCGCCAGATCACTTGCATCCTTTTATGAACGATAACTTGACTTCGACGACTTAACCTACTTCCATCGGTCGAAGAAATGATATGCAGGATCACAGTGATAGGTCTCGTCTAAATCGTTGTGGTAAGCCTGAACAACGGCTAACATGGAGCAGTTGTCAACCCTGGACGTGGCCGGGAGGTGCGTTCGCCAGGATAATCTCGAATAAAGCGGAAAATGGCCTGCACTCCGATGCTATAAACACGCAAAATTGTGCGTGTTCATGTTATGTCGATGCCTATCCATAAACCAATTTCCATGCAACCGCGGATCGAAATTGTGAAGCGAGTGACCGATGAATATAATTCTTTCACGTCATTTTAGGAAGCCATTTAAAGAATTGGTGCCTTAAAAACCCCAACTAGACTTTCCAGCATGAATTTATCTACAAAAAAGTATATTGCGTAAATAAAAAAATATAAATAACAACAGTGGGAAAAATGTTAAAAATTGCCTTACATAACAGTAAAATTCTCTTTCAATACAGAAGAATAGATAGCGATCAAGAACAGGAGGGCAAGGAGTTCAGGGAAGGAGTAGTGGGCAAGAATATTTTGAGGAAAGCGTGAGGCAGATAGGATGTGTGAGAAAGGCATCTAAGTAAGGGAGACAAGCGTATTCCAAAAAGGAGCATGGTCATGGATGTTTTAAGATGAAAACTCGTTTCGTATTTGATAAGCGGGATAGTGATAAAATTAATTAGTGTATTCAATCGTATCTTGCGTGAGGGATGCTCGGAGAGGAAAGTGAATTCTCGAGATCTATTGTTAATAAAGACTATTTTCATGAAAAACTTGACTTTTGCTTAAGGTGTATGGCTCCTATAAGGTATATACTTTATAACTTTTATTGTGGTTATTTTATTTATTTACGCAAGGTATGAGAGCTATTAGCAGTTGCATTAACTGTTTCGGGAAAGACAATTTTTAATTGTGCAGGTTATTTTGTAAAATTATAAGATATCATCTGATTATAGTTTATTTATTTACATTAGGATACCAAAACTACCTTGCAAAGTTTGATTTGATAAAGGAGGCTAGATGGCTACCTTAAATCAAGCCGTAAGGTGGGTGAAATTCCAATTGAGGGTAATAGAGTTTGTCTGTTTCTCTCCTCAGCCTCCTTCGGTTTCTTAGAGAAATCTGATACCCGAAAAATTAAAAGTACAACCATGGATGATACCATAGCTGTCAAGAGCTACCATGTGGATCAGATCCCGGCAGACTCGGCTCTGTAGGAAAAATGCTATTTCACCAGTACAGGTGTTTTGCACATTATTTTACGATTGCCTTTTCGATCTCCAAAAAAACATATTTATCCTGTAAAGAAACAAATTTTACGTAGAAAAGGAGGTTCCTATGTAATCATAAACAGAGTTATTGAGAAATGAGCAAGGGAATCTTCTTTAATACGTATGACCGTTGAGGAGAAAGAGTGTGTTGCCAATATCTTGCAACTCCTTACGTTTGGCGAGGGTAGGATCACAGGAGGAATCCTACGTAAAATTAGTAATGGAATTATTTCAGCCATTACCTGTAGAGAATAGAAGAGTCCTTTATAATTTAAGAACGCATTTAAAAAATATTTCAAAATGGTACTAATGATTAAAAATTTTTAAGAGCTGACCAAATAATTATAACAGTTTCGAAATTTTTACTTAATTTAATTTTAAGTGTTTTTTTGGATGAAAAAAGTTGACCTTCTAGACATTGCACATGTTTAGTGCAAAAAAGGGAAATTAAGCTGGTCGGCACTAGGAGTAAGATACGCTTTCATAAAACATAAATACGCTTCATTTATTTGCTTAGCAAAAAAGGTGCCTGGTTGATGTATAACGACAGCGCTGACGTTTGCGTAGCTGAGAAGGTGGTTTGTCTGCATATAATTGCTTTAGTTAATATTTTCAAAAAAAAGATCGATTAAAATGAAAATATTTAACTTTAATATTTAAATGAAACAGTTTCTGGCGACACTTGGTGGAAATTCTTCATATTGAAATTAAATTTAAAATACTTCGCCTTTCCACATAAAAGGTTTATGTGGAAAGGCGAAGTATTTTAAATTTAATTTCAATTTTAATATTTAAGTTATCCCAGTCACCTTCGTGCGACGAGTGACTCATAGCAATTCAACTCACTTCATTAAGGTGTTAAATTAAGAAAATTTTTTTGTGTGTATATTTATTTTGACCATTGCATTAAGCGGTAAAATAGGTAAAAACCCCAACATGGCCTTAGAAAAATTTAAGAGTAACCCTGTTGGCATCTATTTGGACTTCAAAACCAATGAATAATAAACTAAATTATATCGTAGAAAATAATTTTACTTCCGTTGTGGTAAAAAATAATACATAAAAATCGTATGGAGAAATTATTTTGATGCGGTATGATGTTGAAGATTGGAATAGAAGGGGAAAACTGCACAGTCAGTGATAAAAATAAAAATATAGACATTTTGGACGTGATAAACGCTGTCTGAAAGTATGAATCTCTGAAAAAGAAATCAATATTTAACAAACGAAATAGTTTAGTGTTAGGAGGTTTTCTTCGGAAGGCGAAGATATGTGAATTTGTTTTGGGGGCCGTCTAAAACTAACTCACAATCGATAGATTACCTCTAATGAAAATGAATCAACTACATAACCCTTCCAATTTTGCGAAAACAATCATCATTTAAGGACAAATTTACGTGGAAAATCTACAATTACGCCCGTTAATTTAGATCATAAATATAATTTAAATCAAAGCCGCCGGTTTTAAGGGCCACATTTAGTGGGAATCGAGAGTATTTAGACCTGAATATAATGGCAACATAGGGTCAACCAAAGTTCTTATACAGGAATAATCCACGTCAGATGTCAACGACGAAATATGGCACATTCATCCACTTAAGTCATTACATTGGTAGTCTACCAATGTAGATAATCAATTCTAAGAAAATTAAGCGTAATGTATGGAATATTTTGACTTTTCTCTCGTCCCAGCTGAGACTAGTATGCACTTAAGTTACCACAAGGAGGCACCAGCACCCTCTCTCGTATGAAGAGACAAAAAAGGAAAAAAAGAGATATTTTGGAAATTGCGTGTGTTGTTTCAGCACGACGCTGCCTTCGATTTCTATTGATTTTTTTATCAACAAGCTGATTTAGGACTCAATGACTAGTTTTATTTCTTTTGAATAAGTTGTTGGTAAGTCCACATTCTGGTGATAAAAAGTCTTTCATTTTTATTTCTAATATTTATTCCGCGGACTATATTTGAACTCTCATTGTGTTGTTTCGAGAAACGTTCCACGAAGCGTCTCAAGCGGCCACCTTCGTCCGGCCCTCCCTCCGCGGTCACGGACGTCAGGAGCGTGAACCACGCCCCCCTGGAATCGAGGCACGAGCACGGGAGCTCAGCCCCCTCCCCCCGCCCCACGGCCACGCATTTTGGTGGCAATCTTACTTCCTCTTTATACTTAAATAATAGTTTTTTAACTCTCGATTTCCTTTGGATTAGTGATCGAGCATTTTACTTGTTTTAAGGGTTCAGATAAAAACATTTTCGAAAGTACTTTCCCCGCGGGTGACTTGTCGACAAAAAATATTCTCATTCACCTTCGCCGTGATTTCTCTGTAGCCGACCGTAAATACCTTTTGCTTTTGCGTACGATTACCTTGCAATATGAATTAAATTGATGTTCATGAAAGAAAAAAAATCTGCCGAATGAGTGGAGTTCCATTGAATTATTCAGTATGAGTTTGTTTGAAGTTTTTCACCATATTCTTAAATATTAATCTCGACTTTAAATCCTAGATCTGGTTGATTTGTACTAAACATTCGGGAAAAATTCATTTTTTATTAAATTTAATTATATTCTGCTCATACACTCACGGGAAAATGAAAGCGGAAAAAGGAAAGATATCTTCCCCGAAACAAGGAATGTCGACCTCGGTCATGCCCAAATATTTTTTATAACTCTGCTTATAACTCACACCTTTGAATTTGCATGCATAATTTTAACCGTAGAGATAATGTATATAATAGTGAAGTAAACAGCTATATCACACCCATATTTTGATGGTAATTAATTAGTTAATCTAGTAGCCGGTTTTGGTCCAGAACATCTCCAGTTAAATGTCCAACAATCCAAAAATCTTAATTCCTTTTTGTTGCTGAATTATTGACTACATATCGTACCACAGAGTACTTATTATTTTGATTATCTTCCAAAGCGTTAAAAGTATCCAATGTCTGAAGGTCCAAATGATTTTTTCAGGTCAAGGTATGAGGTGGAAAATACAATTCTTTTAGCGAACACTGGAAGGAAAATCAATCACTGCATATTGCATGTGGAGAATTGGGTCTATTCTTCAGTTTCAAAGGTGTGCTAGAAAATATAGTAACAATCCTGTGTTTACGTCAAGCACTGGAGATATAAATCAATTATTAAGTATTGTATCAACATGATAAATGTTTCATTCTATTTTAATACAAAATATTTCGATGAAAGGTCACTTAAAGTGGAGAATCACTTTTTATTTATGTGGTTTTTTTTATCTGAAAACAAATTGATTCCTCGTCAACGTTTTTTCCCTCGATTATTTTTGTTCACTTTGCCCTTTATGTTACCTTACATTTTCTAGCTCCCATTATGCAGCATATTACTGTATTTCTCCTTTTCAGTGTCCATTGTCAGCTCCTGCCTATATCTAAATTGAGAGCAGCTCTTAATTAATTGTGTAACATATCCACTCAAATGCACCAGTCTCATGTCTGATAGCTTTCCTGTTTGTGTATGCGTCGATTTCTGCTCCTTTTTCTTTTTCATCTGCCACCGTTTATGTATCGCATCCGTATACATATCCATTCTTAGCATTATACACGTACCTATAATAGACAGGTTTCAGACGGTCCCTGACGACTATTTTTTTTTAAGTATACCTGAATTTCTCTAAATTGACCCACCATTATTTCTTTTTTATTTTCCTGGAAACTTCTGCCAACCTTTATTCTCCCTTAAAAATCCTTCTTTCGTCATTTCTTTGACCCGCTTACCCCACATTCTTCCTTCTCATACGCATATGAATTCTCTAAAAAGATTTTTTTCTCAGCCGTTTCCAAATCTGACTACTAATATAACGCGTTTTCCTTCATGTATCTTGCTCACTGTCGTTGTTTGTCTATCATTATGGAATGAAAACTATATTTCACTCTCCCCTCTCATTATTGATGGAGACAAAAGCAATATTCTAAAAAGAAGCTAAAGAGTAGGGCCTATCCACTGTAAATGCTGCCATCTTCTAAGACCCTCCCCCTCCCTTGCTACCAATTCCCAACCCGACGCCACCTGCACCTCAAAAAACATTATATACTGCCTCTCCTGTAGCTTCTGCCCTGCCTTCTACGTGGATGAATACCATCACCCTTTCCCTCCGCATTAATAACCACCGCCATTCCACCAAATCACCTATCTTTCTCGATGACCACATTCCTACTTACACTGCTTCCTATGACCAATCTTGCGATGCTTGCTGGTCTGTTTCGGTGTTTGAAACCCTTCCCAAATCTGCAAGTGCGATAGAGGTGAGAACCCGCAAGATGGCGCATATCTGGGTGATCCAGTCATTTAAACCTCCCGGACTGAACCAAGCCCACTGAATCCGTCCAATAGTCGCGTACAAATCCCCTCCCACACGCTTTTCCGTTTCCTATACGTCCCTTACCTCTCCTTCTCTCACCCCTCCACCACATATATCCTCTCCACTCTCCCCTCGAGAAAGGCATCCTGATGATGACGACCGTGGCGTCGAAATGTCCAACCTGCATGTGTATGTGCGTCCTTTCTTTTTGTTTCTGTGTTTTAAAAATCTATATCAGTGTTTTATGTACTTTTGCATTGCCGAAGAGCGTTTCAACCATAACTGGTAAAAAGAAAGGAACTAACCGCCCAAACCTGATGCATAAATTTCACACGCCATCGGGCTTAGTACTGGGTAAACGCTACCATCACATGCCAAACCGACCATCGGGTTGATTACTGTGTTTATGGTTTTAAGTATACACTAACACTCACATATTTGCATATGGGAATGCTGTTTTTGTTCCTTTCTTACAATGGACTGTGAAAATATTAACTACAGGGTTCGTCCGGAAAATAAGTGTACTGAGCTCAGGAAAAATATTTATTGCACTTTTATATATCTTAAGCTAATATTCCTCAAAATAGGACCCTTGTGAGTCGATACACTTGTTCCAGCGGCGTTCCCATTCCTGGAACGCTCCCGCGAAGGCATCATCGGGAACCTATCGAAGACTCGTCGTCGACCTCTTCTCTGCCCTCCACGAACATCTTGTGCCACCGAAAGATCATGTTTCTGGACATGGCTGACTCCCCGTAAGTCTGGTTAATCATACCGACAGTTTCGGTAGACGATTTCCCAAGCTTTACCGCAAATTTGATGGAATAACGCTGCTCCAAAAACTTCGGCATCGCGTTCCGTGACGTGGATCGAGCGTGGAGGTTCGCGTTAACAGAGCTCCTCACTACACCACAGCTCAGAGCCGACTGCCTTTTTCAGCGTCGCTTGCCAACATACCCCCCTCCAATCGCAGTCCATCAGAGCGGTGCTGGGCGCGCCTGGAGCGGCGCGCCCAGCCCAGGAGTCAGTACACTTACTTTCCGGACGAACCCTGTATAAACGATTAATATGCATTGGGATTAGTATTTATATTTGTTAACTTGAGCGGATAGGGAAATGTTTTGTGGATGGGTGCACTCGGCAGATGTAACGTCATCACGGAACATTTGGGAGTACAAGCCGCACTCTCAGTCATCAGCCAGATCTGGTCAAGTTTGGCTCAAGTACTTGGTTAAATAGCAACGGAGAGGAAAACTCTGAAAAAGTGTTCGTCTCTGTTATTATGGAACAATTCCACCACATCATACCTGAATCTGTAATTTAGACTTAGTAAAAGTTTTTAAACCCAATGTGAACTAGCATTCACGTATTATGTTTGCGACTATCCTCATTCTCGGAGAATTGGAAGGCTCTTTTAAGGGTATGATACAACATTGCGAATCGCACCTCGTGCCTGGAGCAATCATTTGAATGAGAACGGTGTCACGAGGTCAGATCCACCGTTGAAAAAGTAAACGATTTCATTGGATGCTTCAAGTTTCCTCCTTAACGCAATGATAATGTTTGTGACCTCTCGTTGAGAGATTGGAGCGAGGACACGGTTTGCTCTCCTTACCTTACGACCTCCCAGAAAGGAAAGAGAGAGAGAGAGAGAGAGTGAGGATACGGGAAACGAAAGCGAAACAAAAACGACGCTGAGTGCGACGGCTCTCCCAGGCCGACTCTCACGAATTAGCGTCTTGACGAATGGATTCGGAAGCGAAGCGGACCTCACGCGAAGTCGCACTATACCAATCTTTCGCCGGTCCGATCGTGGACGCGGATTTCTCCCTCTCCCTCCTCTCTCCCCACAGGGTGGACGCAGTAGTTTGACATGCGGCGACCTCTAATCCATTAATCGCTCGCATCTTAAAGGGATTAGAGACGGCTCGGAAGAGCAAGTAAAATTTCATTTACCCACCATGTCAACTGCTCCGTTACACTTGAAGGTAGTTGGGTGCGTTTTATGAGTGCACACATCGCCACCAGTTTGTGATCAGCTAGAGTGGGTCAAGCGGTGTGGTTTAAGGGGAGTACTCAGACTCTCGGTCTTTCTATCGATAATTAAGCATGGTGAACGATCAACTGATCCTTATATGGTATTAAATTTAGCTAGAAAATTATTATTAACAATATTATTTTGGTAACACTCGTGGGCACTAGATACTACTGGCAAATCCTAATAACGTGACAGAAAACCCATCATGCCACTAACTTATTTAGGCTTACTCATTTTCCAATTCTTTATACTTTCTACCTTCAATAGATAAGCTTAAATGCCCATTTCTTTACTTCATCTGAATTACTTTGCTCGGTATTGCTCTTCCCCCATCACTGTTTTCAGCACCCCATCGCCTCCCAGTATTTCTTGCGCGCACTTGTTTCGCCATATTTGAAATTTTGCCAATACCCAACCGTCTCTCACCCCCTGCCTTTTCTAGGACTTCCCCGCTTGTTTTGCTCCCAGTCCATTTTATTTCTTCCATTCTTCTTCACATCCATATCTCACATGTCACTCTACGCTTATCCACATGCCACTACGTCAAGTTTCCGAGCAGTGTAGTGGATTAAGATGAACTTTAAAGTTTTACCGGACTACTCTTTACGAGACCACACTCTTTTTGTAAATCTTTAGTAAATATGTCAGTCAATCGCTCCCCCATCTTTACTCGCGGGTTCCTCGCCTAACACATTTTGGTTTTAATATCCGTACTAATGAGCACATTTGCACATTCTCTTCTAAAATGTTTCCTAAACACCAAACTGAAAATTTAATGAAATATCTACATTTACATCTACATAATACCCCGCAAGCCGCCGCAAGGGCGTGTGGCGGGGGGTGTTAGGTCACCAACCGTAAAAAGGAACAATACCACATCCAAAAGAAAACAACACGGAAAATTACACCCACAGCAGCGCACACACTCGTGCAAAAATCCCTTCATCCGACACTCATGCAAACACATATACCGCAAACCAACAAAAACAGCACCCCAGGATGCAGCACGAAAGCCATCCTACAACACGCAAGGCAGGACACAACAAGCAAGATAATTATATTACCTATAATAGGTAGAATATTAGAATGAGTAGAATATTTATTATATAATAAATATTCTACCTATTCTTGCATATTTCTCGCAAATGAAATATTTATCTAAAATTCTCTTTTTCTTCAAGTCTCATTTTCCTCCTTTTCTTATGATTAGATCAAATCCCAGGCTTATCACTTACTAATTCTTCCTGTGATAAATCGGGCACAACTTGCAATGAGATGGTAATAATTTTTTTAAGACTCTGATATAGGTATTCAATTAATGTTGTATGCATAATTCTTTCTAGCCGTGGAAATTTCTTGCTAAATTTCGTGACAGTGAATCAGAATTTGTGTCTCATTTCGTGTACCTCGGGTGCTAATGATACATGCACCGACTGCTGGAGGAACGTTATTTGAGATATGCATCAACACGATCAATCACGTCATATTTAGAGTATTATTGCTTCACGTGACATTTGGAACAATAGTGAGTGATCTTTTTAACGTCTTTATGCATGAACGCGAGAACTAGCATTTCCATTCCAACCACGAGTTAGACTCACCTGTGTACTGTCGCGGTTGACAAATAGTTGCTTCACGTGCGCTGTTCCATGGCGAAGTAAAGGAACTACGCAATAATTGGATTATAAGGCCCGAATTGCGTGATACTCCGCCGCTGAAAGTCATGCGCGTTCATTAAGTCCACGCGGAACAACGCCGCATTGTCGTAGTTTTCCAATTTGGACGATTCGTAGGAATAGTCGACAACGAATGCATTATCCCCTTTTGCAGATTAAAATTTCGTTCAACCTCATGCTCTACATATGACGGAACAAGGAATGGGACTCTTAACTTGCAATTGGGTTGCAGAAATCTCCTCGTCAATCCATTCTTACTTGACTTTCATCCAACATTTTATTTTGTAGATGATAAGAAGTCAATACCTGGTCTTATCTCCCTAATTGGATCCATTGGAGTTGATGCCAATGTTTGTGTCTCTGAGGTGATCTTGACCGTCCGTTGCTTGTATATAGAGAAGGAATTCTTTTCAGGTGCTATCCTTAAATCGTAATAGATATATAGGAATAGGAATATCGTAGCTAGGGAGGTGAAAATAGGGACTGGGTATATGAAATTCTAAACCTGGTCAAAATATAACCTTAGTCAGTACATATTTTAAGGCATTAAGATAGTTGAATTTACACATTGATGAGATAGTTCTAGGGAACCCTTGCAGGAAACATCGGTTGACGGTTATGTGATAAGAGGTTAACGGGAAGTTTGTTGGATCTCATAATTTTTATTATAGGACCCGCAAATCACGTTTTGAGAGCGTTAATAATTGTCTCAGTTAAAGCTATTAATAAATCCATAATAATGATTAATCATATAAAACTATATTGACTACGAATGCTTTTTGATGTTATGGTTTCATTTCAATGCTACAGTTTAAACTTGGATTTCTGAATATTTTAGAATTACATCTCTAAGCATTTATATTTTGGCAGTTTGAAACAAAATATTGATGCTCGAAAAGTACTGTATCCCGAAAATATAGATATTATCATTGCTTCACCTACTTGAATCAATTTATTTACTAAAAATAGTACTTTGAAAATTTTCCTATTGCGTAAATCTTCTCAATAGTACTGATCCTGTGAAAGTACCAACCAGTTATTTGTAATTTGCTTTCATGCAAAAATACATGTTGTATGAAAAAAATATCTCATCGAGCGACAAAATGTTTAAAACCACATTGCTAGAGCGAATATTCTCGTTTTTTTCATTTTTTGTTTATTTAAAGTGGTCAGTTATAATCCAACTGCTTAGACTGCTATTGACTTTAATACATGTGCCTGTATGTGCACACTTTCATGGAGAAAAAACTCAATGTGAATTGGAAAAACTCAACATTAAACGTGAAAACGAAAATATTTTGTTTAATGTTTCGCTGGCCATGCCACCTTTGTCGGAAGAAAAAGAAAATTACTCTTTGCTGGATGTTGTGGGTTTGATTTTGTTAGGAAACGTTGAGGAGGAGGACCTCGACATCTCTATCTCCAGCGACATCTCCTGAAATAAGAGGATATGTCGATGGAGGTAAGCAGGGAATAGTTGCCTCTTGTGGTTAATGAGACTGACGAAGTCCGGACTATTTGATGGCGTTCAGCGCCCAAATATGCGTCAACTACCGCTTTATCCCCGCAGAGCAGCTTGATGATTGGAAGAGGACTTCCATTATTATTATGGCTCAGCAGTCGGGAAAGGGTTAACTGTGGGAAGGGTGTTTGTCGGAATGTGTTAATCGTTAGGCTTTAGATAATATTGGTAGTTTGAATGGGGTGATCGATGCCGGAGACGACGTCGAATAGCGGCGGTTATGGATACGACTTGAAAAGGGGGACGGGGGTGGCGTAATTGTTCAAAACTTCATCGTAGGTGTTTCTCACAGTTTCCTACGCCAATTGCCCAAGAGTCGGTGACTCCAGCAAATACTTTTAGGATTTGCTTTATTTATTTCTTCAGTGTACGAATATGATGGTAGGTAGCCGAGTAAGTACAAAAAATTGGTTCAACTTTTAGCTTTTAGTCAAAAAATAAGATAACCGCCAAGCGTAACCTAAAATTTAATTAAGGGTGTTGCAGCATCATGAATGTAATAGACTAATCCGATCCTTCTTTAATTGAGAATCTGATTTTGCGATAAACAGGATAATACTTAAAGCGAAAATTCAGTTGCTTGGTATACGTAAATTTTGCATGAATTCACTTTAGTTCAGAACTATTTTTGGTCCATCGGTTTATTTAGCAATTTAATTCAGTTTTCCCGCTTTCTCTCCACTTTTCAGCATTGAATGAGCAATGCTTTTCCAACTCTTGTGTTTCATAAACCTCCATTGTACGACCATCGTCATGTGAACTTTAATGTAAACCTGCATAAGGTAGTTTCAGATCAGGATAACCCACTACCGTAACTGCATTAGCAAACAAATCATCACAGGTAGGAATCTATTCCGCCCGTTCGGTTACAAACATCTAAAGATTGATGACACATATTCATCTTCTCATCGTTTTCCCGTTAAATCGTTATTCAACTGTCCCGCGATGAGAAAAAGTTTTAATTGGGTGAGCTCGTGCGTTTGTCATCACCATCTGTCGAAAGTTATTGTTTCGGTTTTATTCCTTTCATGCTCCCGAGGGCCCCACGCGTAAACAGGTCCGTTGTGAACACTCGCCAAGTAACGTTTGCACGGGAGAAAGGGCGGTCGGTATCGATTGATCGGAAGCGGCTGATTCGACACTGGGTCAGCATCCGAAGTGATTTCCTCGTGACTCGACAGTGCATCGCCCACGTGGACTTACCCTTCGGAGGCGGCGAGCCGCCAAATCCGGTGGCTGGACTTTGACGTAAATGTCACCTCCGATTGAACATATGTGAATCGAATGCGTTTTTGTAAACACACATAGTGTGACGTAATATTTGCCGGGGGGTCCAGCAGAATGGCTCTGAGGACCGTGTTTATAGTCCGCCATCATCAACTTTGGGAGACACTAACGGGTCTTTTACCTCATCCTTTCCCACCTGATTGCTGATATTGAAGTCTCCTCGTCGCTTCGAGCGCTGGTATATCACGAGGGGAATATGAAAAAGAGGAATTCTAAGTGTTCCCCAAACCTGGCGTTGGACTGTAAAAGCAAGCCATAGAGTTATCTTTGCTTCATGCTGGAGAACACATTGGTCAATGGTAGACAAATGGACGGAGTGACGTCGGTGAATAAGGAAGATAAGGGCAATTTGAAGTTGTAAAAAATTGTCCGGATAGTCATGAAGCAGAATTCAATAATTATTTCTTTTGGTGACCCTATTTAGTCATATAATGTGATGAAGTACGATTTATTATATGACTGCATACATACATAAGTATTCTTGAACTAGTTCATAAAAGCATGTCCTAAATTATTTGTAAGCATTTAAAAAAACATTTTTGCACAAAATTACACGAATAATTCCAGGTATCAAAGTGTAAAATAATTCCCCATACTATTATTGGAAATCTACCGGTTAAGGTGCCCCCGCCACACGCCCTTGCGGCGGCTTGCGGGGTATTATGTAAATGTAAGGTAGGTTTTTTCTTGGGCAATTAATTCAATGGGTCCATTCCATCCAGCATTCCATCGCAAATCAAAATACTCGGCATCCATCTTTCCAACCTCCTCCTAAAGTCTCTTAATAATCCCCTTTCCCCCCTTGCTATTTCCAGCACATCCTCGTTTGTTTTCCTTTTTGTCCATCTCATCTTCACCATGCATCTCCACACCCCCACATTTCCAAAACCTCCGAACTACGTCTCTCACCTTGCTTCAATGACCATATTTCCGCGCCGTTAAAAATCTTTGTAATAAATATATTATAGGTTCTGTCTTCGTAAATCAAATTTGGCATGCGTTCTTTCCAACTTCAAAACAAAATCCTACCTTGTGCTAAAAGGTCAAGCAGTAGTCAATTTTGTTGTACACTTAATTAGCATGATTAAATTACTAGATTGATAACTGCTTTGGTGAAGTATTGACTCTAGCTAAATTATACAAATTTTATTCATTCCCTATTTATTTTTATGCGTTAAAATGTTAAAGTTTCCATGATAAAACTCAGTTCCTACATTTAACAATCAAATGTTAAATGAAATTTTCAAACTCTTGGAATATACGAGGGTGGGCTGAAAAGTTTCCGATCTCAGATAATATCAGAACATTTCAGAAAAAATGTCTTGTATCTTTGCTAGGTCGGAAACTTTTCAGACCAGCCCCGCATAAGAGTGAGAGAATCAGAGGTATATGGAATTAGAGAGGACTGCAATGCGTGTCTTTAAGTTATTATGTGGGAAGACAATTTGTTGAATTGAATGAATTTGTCCATGTATTCTAATATATAATAATTATTGATATTATTGATATCTACATTCCTAAATGCGGGATGCCGTTTTGCTAAAATAACAAAGAAAATTAAAGCAAAACGAAATGAGTATATTCATTTTTACGGATAAACTTATTTTGAAAGACAGTTAATGCAAAAATACACACTTATAGTAAGGATTCTTAAATTTTAAAAAATATTTATGATAGGAATAGCAGACCCTTAACTACAAGTGTGTGAAAGCTGATTCAGATGAACCGAACCAAGCAACTTAGGAATTAAAGATGACAGAGGAAGTACTTTCAAAAAGTGTTCCTCTCTGGACGGTAAAATTAATGAGTCCAAAAAAATTTAATTCAGAAATAACTAAAAAATAGTAATTTATGCACACGAAGGTAAAATACGCAGAAACGCCATTGTTAAGGAGCAAAAATCTTTTCTAAGCTCATCAGGCATTGTACTTAAATGAGGTCTATGTTTTCATAGGATCTTACATTAAATTGTGTAAATAGGTGTACTGGTTTTTCTCAATCATTTGTTGCTAGCGAATTTAAAAAATTAATGCTTTATGAAAGCATTTACGTGAATAAACAAATTTTAAAGCTTATTAATTTTTGGCAGCTAAAATGAGTATTATCCCTTATTGGTAGAAATTGTGCGTAATAATATATAAAATCATTATTACTCGTGATGGTATTCCATGAAAAATATTCATTGTATACTTGCCATTGAAGTTACCTTAAACCTAAAACTTTATGATCAAATGAAAAATATCCAGCAATCCTTTTAATATATTCCAGCAACACATTTGTTTTTATTTTATCTTGCAGGAGAAATAAACACGGATGATTGATACATTCCCACATAGCATTCAAATAATCGCGTGACAGCAGTGGAAACGTGCAATGCATTGGCTATTCTTTTACTAGTGGCTCAAACTCGTATCAGTAAGAAAAAAGAGTAGATGGCATTAAGAAATGCACAAAAAAAGAGTTCTTTCGGGCGTGGGATCAGTGGCCGTAAATTTTCAGGTCATATTCGCACGACATGTCATTCGCAACGTCCGGAACTTTTCGGGATATAATTCCCCTATCTACACGGGAGAGAACAGTCTTGCGGACCTAGTACGAAACTCTGCGGGACTGGCGAGCGGGGGCCAGAGAATCTCCCCGGGGAAGACGGATTCGAAGTGGGCCGATTTACTTCTTCCCTGCTGGGGGGATGTGTACATCGAAATGCTAAGGAGAGGTACGTGTTCCAATGGAGGGCATTGGACTGGGGAGGCAACCCCTCCCAGAGGTAAGCCACCCGAGGCGGGGGGGAGGAAGAAGACGGTTGTCTCTTGTGGCGGAGGGGAGTTGAGAGTTCGTGGGAAGGTGCGTGGCCCCGAACACACTACGCCTTCCCTTCTCTTTCCCTAAGCACCCACGCGTGAATATTCGTTTGCATATGTAACAGGAACCTTTTAATGGCCCTATGTCATGACCAACTTGGCATTATTAATGCGGAATTTAATTCGGAAACGCTGTCAATTATCCGTCTCCGGAGCAACTTACCCGATAAGAGTCCCTTTGAAGCTCTCAACGGAACACCACCTCGCACCACTAGACAAAGCACCAAATGCGAGGTCTTTCTGAAACGGTGCTATTTACTCTTTTGAGAAAGATAGCTCGTGCAGTCAAAAAGTCAAACAATGCATGTGCCCTCTTTTCTTGTTCTATGATTAATATTAGTGTCTTCCATACTTTTTCCGATGATGCTTTTCGCTACTTCTGCAAGTGCACAAACTCTCACACGCGTGTGTTTGTGTGCGTCTATATGTGTATATGTGTGTGTATATATATATATATATATATATATATATATATATATATATATATATATATATATACATATACACACACCTAAACATACCAAGCACACAAGCTTACAAATTTTACGCAATCCTCTTACCAGAATAGGAATCGATTCAATCTCTCTCACATATACCCTGGCATTCCCTGCGCCTGCTTTAAATCGTATGTTAATTTGATGCAGTCACTTGTTCCTTCATGTCCTCTGTCTTTCATTTCCTTTCTAATTTGACTTGACCCCTGCTTCGCACGGAAAGGAAATGGAGTGCAAAAAAGTAGTGCGGTGGGGAAATTTCGATCCCCCGGTTTTTCATAATAAAAGAAATATATGGTGCCACTCGTTTTGCACATGGAGAAAATATTTTCCATTCTTCCGTTCCTTACCCTTTCAACCGACTGCCGTGTAGTCTGTGACGATTGAGCACGCGGTTTTCCAGGATAGAAAGTGCGTCCTGGGGTTAGGGGGAGGGGGAGGGGGACTTGGTCGGCCAACGGAGGGGAAAGGCTGCGGAGGAAAACGTCCTCTCCCTAACGAACCCTTCCGACTCCCAAAATTGACACTCCGGTGATTAATTCGCGACGACTCGCTCCCTCTCCCTTTTCACTCCAATGCTGTTTCCTGATCGCACCGTTTCCATCAGATGGCGGAGCCACTTACGTCCCCTCACCTCCCACCCTCCCCCATTCGGCCCCGCCACTGCCCCATTCCCCGCATTCTCCCTCTCCCATGACACCGCTGAATAATAAACGGGGAAAGGGTTGCGTCTCGCGCAAAGATCGGGAATGATTCAGATTTCCATTCCCGTTGAAATCGACTCTTCAATTCACAACGCGTTTCATTGAATTGAGGATTTTTTTCGGTGACGCATTTCTCTCCTTCGATTTGAATAAGATATAGCATACTTACAGAATAATGCAATACGTACGTTTGAGACAACAAAACCGAAGTAATCAAGCAGAGATCGTTTCGATAGACAAAGGCGAAGCTTAAATTGTGAAGTGAGAAGTGCTCCAGAATTTTGACACAATGGTAAGGTTGTAGAAATATGATATGAGTTAGGTAAAGCAGGTTTTAAGAGTAGGTGGGCATTAATGACAGGCACCTCGCGTACGAATTCTGTCCAACAAATACGCGAACTGAGACCATGAGAAACTTAATGTTGCAAAATTTAGTTACCATCGGTTTATTCCTCTGCGAAGTACTCTTCATTCATTGCTATGCACTTATTCTATCATCTTTTCCACTGTTTAAAGCACCCTTAGAAGTTTTCGGCAGATAAGCTTTATAGTTTTCTCGTCGTTTCTTGCTTTATTGTGTCCGCATCTTCCCAGTGAATTCCCCTCATAACATTTTTTTTAATTTTGGGAACAGAAAAAAGTCACAGGGGGTGACATCTGGAAAATTAGGAGGATGATCAAGTATGGTAATTGAAATTTTTGCCAGATATTGGCGAACAATCAACGCTGAATGTTGAAGGTGTATTGTCATGGTGAAGGATCCATCCAACGCCTTGAGTCAAATTTGGTCGCACACGACGCGCGCGATCTCTCAAACGCTTGAGAACTGTAAGGTAGAACTGAGCAATTACTTTGTCCTTAAGAAAGAAATTCATGATGAAAGACACCTTCGACATCAAAGAAAACCAGGGGCATGACTTTGATTTTCGATCGGATTTTTCTTGATTTTTTGGTTAGATTCAATCCACTTGAAAACGGATGTTTCCTGCAGATCATCATTGCTGTAAACAGTTGTCAACATTTCAGTAATTTCTTGTTAACCTTTGCCGCACTTCACCAAGAACTTGATGTTGATTTGTTGCTTCGTGATTTCGTCAATTCCCATTTTCAACAAAGAGTAAAAACCAGGGCAACAGAAACTAACATAACTGGCACCATACGCACAGCTCGGCGATCGGCCAAACACAGACGGCTCATTGGGTCTCAATCAGGCAACTAGTGCCGCTAGTGGGCGGGGCTATAGTCCGCGTCATGGCCGCCAGATTGCACCAGTTCACTTATTTATTGGATAGACCTCGTATGTATGTAGAGAAGAGTTTAGAAAAAATTTATTATGGAGGGCAGTGCTTGATGGCTCGGAAAATAGGTCATTGAGGCTAAAGAACAAGCTTATTAGTGGTTGTTGAGTTTCGAGGGTGGAGAAGAATGGGAAAAGAAATGGGAAGATAAGGAAAATAAATGCAGAAGCGATTAGGTGTGGTCGGGGAAGAAAGACGACTGTTGGTAGAATATCGAAGAAGGCTGGATATGAGCATGGAGGAGATACTAAGGGGAGGTGGGATGCGGAAGACGGTAATTGTAGGGAGATTACTGCATAACGATGTCAAGTGAGGAAAAGAATAAACAAGTTGGAGGAAATTAAGGGACTTAGAATGTATCCAGTTCTTAAGAACGAGTTATTTATGTATGTACCTATTTATTCATTTCAAGTCTTTTTTTATTGGATTGAGATTGAGACTATATAGTCTCTACTTGCACCAAATCCTAATGCATTACATTGAAGACAATTACAATGACGAGTTATCATGAAATGTAAAATGAGTTTTAATGATATATTATTTGTCGCGAGAGGACTAAGAAATACAGTATTGTGTAGTTTTTGGGTTCATCGTAAGCCTGCTCTAATCTGGTTGACTATTGGTATAAATTGTTAAGGTTTATTGGAGAAGTTACCTTTATCATGACCTGCGTGGTATCCGATGAAATGCTCAATTATTCTTGCATGACTTAGGCCTAGTGAAGAAACATCCAAATTTGCATACTGCTGCAATAAAAATATAATTAAATAATTACGAACTGTAATTGGCGGGTCGGACCGTAGGAGATCTTAAGCCCCTGGTCATATGTATATTTGCGAGAAAGGTCTCGCGTTAGTTATTCACGTGATGTTTGATTGCGAATGTCTCAAAAGGCAAACTCTCTAGCCTTTCTTCGACTTCCGCGTTACGATAGTTAACTTTCAAAAAACGGTGCATTATTTGATGATTTTTGGTGGCTCCTGACTAGCTTGTCGCAAAATGCGCAAGTGTATATCTGGAGATGGACAGACAAATTCGTGATCGGAAATAGTTTCACGGGGTTAAATCTCATTATGGAGCACAATTAAGGTAACCCGCATGAGGACACTAAATCGCGCTTCTGATTTTATACCCAGGTGTAGGTCAATTGAATATCCGGGTTAACATCTACGAGAGAAGATATATACATAGTACGTGGCTTTTGTGTTTGATGTCTGCTAAACTGTGGATTTTCAAAGTGGTTTCACGTGATTTGGTGTGTCCGGTGATGTATTACCGGGAGAAAACATATGTTTCATACACTCTTTTCAAGAATACAGTTAAGTAAAGCACCGCATTAGAACTTTGTACTTTTGCTTTAGGCGAATCTTCTATGGAAGAAACAAACGTTGCAAGAGGATGTAAATATTTAAAAGATGGAAGTGAAAGCGTTGAAAATGAGAGTCGTGGAGGACACACCAGAGCAACCGATGAAAGCAACGGGGATGTGAAGGACGAAATGAGTTTGGACGAACGCTTGATCACTATCGGAGAGGTCACTAATGATGTTTACACACGTGTATTATATGGCTTATTTATAGTAATGTTTTTAAAACTTTTGGTGATAAGATGTGCGGCCAAACTTTGGTCATGACTACTCTCTGAATTTGCATCACGGTAATGCACCTGCTCACACTTAAAATCTTTTTCGTGGCTTTTTGAACAAAAACAACATGATTCCCTACACATTAATGAAACCTTGGTCACCGTATTCGTCGGGAATGGCTCTCCGCTACATCTTCAGATTATAAAAGACTTTAAAGAATGAATTTGTGTCAATATTGAGGATAAAAGGCTAGAAAATTTGCGTTCGAGAGGTGTTTAGAAATTTGAAAAAGCACTAAAACAATCTAATTGTACCTACTTTGGACTGTTTTAGGGTGATAAAATTTATATTGATAAATATATAGAGATATTTTTCGAAAAACGAAAATTCCTATTATTTTTTTATCATAGCACGGTTTCTTTTCTCTTCCTCTATAATATTTGACGTGCCTTGTCTAATCGGTTATCACACCAGTATTACGTATCTATCAGTAATTATTTACTCAAATTGCTTGATATAGTTCAAACATTTGCATAAAAAGTATTTCTTAATATAATCGATTGCCTTTACGTTTCAATTGAACTTTCTTTATGTTCCGTCAGCCCGGATGAATGACTTCCGAACCATATCTGTGAAGTATTTGGGTAAATTTCCCTACGCCAAAGAGTTCACGAGATTAAGGATGGATATAGAAACATTTTGGTTACTTGTGTGCTGATGAAAACAATAAAAAAAACTTTCTGATTGGTCTTTTAAGTCACAGCGCCGAGTTTTGAAATAAAATGTTTATTTTCCTTTCACAAATCGCAGTTTCAATTCTTTAACAGTCGAATAATGGCTTCTTGTATTTTTCATTTTTCGTCGATTCAAAATTCTTATTTTTCATGGAAAATTACGATTAATTGATAAAATTTAGAATTCAATATTTATGTGCATTTTAGTTCCATGTTTCTATGTTTATTTGGAGAAAGTCTAAAATTTTTATATTGAGCGATATTTTGTGCGACGCGGAAACGCTGAATCAAGACGATGAACGAATATTGAAGGTTTTAAAGAGAAGTTCTGCCGAAGGATAAGAAATATACAGAGGAGGAATAGACTTGTAGAGCGGAATGAGGAGAGGAACGGAGTAGGCGGCTTTGAAGAAGGAGGCTATATTGCAGTGTTGTTTACCCTGTTGTGTCTTGTATGGACACGCAAAAGAATAGAGCGTTGCTAAGCCTGTTTACATCAAAAACCTGCCTAAAAGCGTAGAATTTCAATTTCAATATTAATATGAAAAAAAAATGAAATTGAATAAATACTTTAAGCAATTATGACTAGATTGGCTTTTACGAAATTCTAATTTGTTTTTCTGTTTTGAAAAGTAATTTTTTTAATTGATCAGATTGTAATTTATTGAGTCATAATGCTCGCAAAATCCAAGTCGTATAGGTTTTATAAAACTCACGCAAACGGGGAGACATTATCGGGAAAATGGTCGGTACGTGTTCAGGGAATCGTTGAAATTCCAAGTCGATTTTTTATGAATGCATTACTTTCCTTGGCACTGCGTTTGGTGAAAGTAAAAATTAGAATTTTAAATATGGTTTTGCTTTGTGTTAACATATAACGATAAATTCAAGTGTTTCAATTTTTGTTTCCTCTTTAAAACCAAACATTAATTTCACAATTTCTATCGGAATGTTAATTAAAACTCGGAATCTATGGCAATTTAGCAAAATCTTCTATATGAGGAAGGCAAAATAAAATTTTGTGTGATCCGCAACTTTTTATTCAAACGACTAGCTTGATTGTACAGTCAACATCTACAGGGGGTTGGCATTAGCCTAGCATATACTATTGATTACAAGATCGTCTTTTTTGTTTCCTGAGAATTCACTAATATTAGACAAAGGTCGCAAACTAACGTTAGGGAACAAAAATATTTTTAGGCGTTTTTAAATGCCGATTTTCCATGACTAAAAATAATACAGGAAGCTACAAAAAGACGAATTTAACGCTAACATTGCATATTACACATTTTTATATTTCAGAATAACTGAATGCAGAACTCCGTATTTGCATCTTCTGGCTTAAAACTTTGAGTTATCCAATAGATAAGGATAGTGAAATCTTAATCAATAATTGTTAAGATAAAATAAAATGAAAATAGTTTGAGACTTCCCATTAGTTAATTTGTAGAAAAGGAAAAACAAAATAGGCCATTTTTTATGGAAAAAAAAAGAATTTAGGTTTACAGGTATCTTATGTCTGGCATAATGTCTAAAAACGTCATTAATTCAGAACCTTTCACCAGAGAATCCTTAAATTATTTTGTGTAAAGCCAATAGGTTTGGCGGAAAATCCATATTGTAGATTTAATTACTCACCATCTGTTATCTTTAGTAAAATACATTATTGCCAAAAGTGAATGTATACTTACCCTCATTTCATTAAAATTACTATTTTTACGATTAAAAAACGATTGTCTGTTTTTAAATGTTTCCATATTTACTTGTAAGAGATAAGTAATTAATGCCTCAATATGTTTGAATAACTCGTGATTAATGGACGGAAAATTGTCACCTCGACGCAATAATATTTTTAAAATTTAAATTTTCAGTTGACTCTTTGTTTTTTACATTTTCATGACCACATAAAGAACCCACTAGTACATATGCACCCATGCGTCTTAGAGGTATCTTCCTAGTTTATTAATACTACATAATTTGGTAATTGTAGCAGCTGCGATGCTGACTATTCTCCCCAAGCACGTAAAACTCCTTCGCGTATGACTAAAACAACAAAAAGATCACCTCGACTTAGATAGTAAACCTATGGAGTTAATATACTTGAGCAGGTGTAATAGAGTTCTTATCTGACAAGTGTTTTTGATCTAAATGGTCAAAGTAGTGGTGACAGAAGACAAAGAGTTGCATTAGGCAAGGAAACTATTATAAGGAGAAGTGAGTGTATGGCAGGGACTTTGAGTGAGGATGTTAAGAAAAGGCTCGTCAAAACAATTGCGTGGTCTTGTGCGGTGCGGCAACATGGTCAAATATGAATCAGGATCATAGACGTAAATTGGATGCTTCCAAATGTGGGTGTGGAGAAGGTGAATGGGACAGAAAGAAAAACAAATAAGAAGTTGCTTGGAGTGATTTGAGAGGAGAGAGTGTTGGGTAGAAATCCAAAGAAAGCGGGAAAAATTGATAGTAGTAGTATTTAGGGGAGGCGACCGACTGGCGAGCGACGGTCATTTGCGCCATAGGGGATGGACAGGAAAGGATGAAGAGTGGAGAGAAACCCGGCGTCGGCATTAGCCTACTCTTCTAGCTGCCTAAAGGCGCCAAGGGGTCCGCAGCTTAACCATCCGATGGACTCACTCAAAGTGCCCTCCACGAAGCACCTCAAGTATGGATCGAGATACCACTGAAAAATATTCAACACCCCCGGGATTTGAACCCGGGCCCTCTGGGTGGGAAGCCAGTACGTTAGCCCCCACACCATCTCGATCCCCGAATGATTGATTTAAAGTTTTTTGATTAGAGAGAGGATGTTGAAGACTTCAATTAAGGAGGAAGACATTAGTCAGGCGATTGAGGGGATGAAATAGAATAGGCATGTTGAGTGGAGTAAAGGGAGGAAGAAGTATGAGGATTAAAAAAAAGAACTTACTGTAGTGAGTAGTATCTTTTTAAGCGAGGTTAGCAATTGTAAAAGAGTCAGATATGTGTCGATCAAAAGATATACCCTCAATGGTAGATTATTAAAATATAAATGAAACCATCTTTAAAGACTAATAGTCGTTGATAATTTATGGAGTCGAAAAATAATGCGAATTGACATCACCAGGCATAAGCCTTACAATCTTAAGTTTAACCTCCCTAATGCTACCCCGAACCACATTGACGTTCAAGCTTAAATTATTCCCTAGCATGCAAGTTTAACGGGAAAAGTTCTTTGCATCGAAATCGTTAGCCGCAAGCTTTAACAGCAATCCATCCTATTCATCCGAGCTCCGCGTCCCTTGCGGATTGAAAGCCGAAGCGGCCCCGTTTGGCAGGCAGCGGACGGAGAGTGTGGTGGGAGGCGGAGAATAGAGCGGGCGAGTGGAACTCGGACTGCGGCGGTGGGGCGGACACGGGAAGGGGAGGGCGCCACGAGCCGCGACACGTGGGAACCCAATGCATGAATGAACGAACGGCCGGGGTGTTTATTTTTGCAAGTCGCCCGTTCGCGAGCGAATGAAAACTCCAGGGGAGATTTTCAGGGCGACGGACGCGTGGAAACGAGCGCCCGGGCATTAGGGAAGAGCGAGTCCAATGATCATTCCGGATTTTAGACAATGGCGCTCCCAGTTTTTTTCCCTAAGCTTCAGTTTTATTTTCCGTTGGCCAGAGAATGTTATTTATAAACATTCCTTCTCCTCCTCCTCCGTATCATGTCTACTTTACTTTCAGATAATCCTCGTTTTCTCATTGCCACTCATTCCACACACGCCAGGTCCATTCTATCGAGCTGCGATCGCACCGTTACCTCGTTCCAAATGTTGTGTCCTTCTGTTTTGCAGCATCCATTCTCATCCCTCACTACCCTGGCCGAATGGAGCCCCGTCAGCTCTTAAAGTCTTATTAATGTAAAAAAACAAAAAGGGGAAAGGACTCCTGAGGTCGTAGTTAACATTTAGACTGCATGGATATGAATTTGAACCAAAATGAATTCCGAAATGTTCAACGTGATTCAAAGAGCAAGTAATTCCACGTTGATGACCACAAAGGGGGCAAAATTCATAAAACCATGTCTAACACACTAGATTAGTTTAGGGAGTAGTGATTCTCTCGTGGGTGACATCAACAGGATTCAAACACATATATTAAATGAAAAACACAATGTATATTTCCATTGTTCTTCTGTTTCTCTGTTCAAGTGAAACAGTGAAATTATGCATTGTGTTTTTCATTTAATGAACATGAACTTCCTCAAAGTTGAGCTGGGAGCGATTGAATACTTCAAACACATTACCTACCAATTTATCTTTCATAGAGTGTTCCTTCTCTCTTTTGTCACAGCGTCCACTTAAAAGGCAAATAAAAAACGAATACGTGGTTTGTGCACGTTTCTGCGCTTTGGATGACTCTTGATTGTGAATATAATAATAATTTTCCGCAAGCAATCATAAGGAGTTGTATAATTGTGTGTGTAGGTGTGTCGCGTTTAGCATGGACACCCGAGCTAGCCGCCACCGCATTTTAAGACTGACCTGACCTAATACGACGTGTTAGGTAAGGCCTGCGCCATGTAAAGCCATCCTTAAATTGCACATGCTTTCTGCCATCTTTCATTTGGTCGAAAATGCACATTATTTTCCTATCCGGCTTACCATTCTCCCATTTATCAATTAATTAAATTTATTTTCGTAAAAAAAGATTTGGTAGAAGACTTGATTAAATAAGATGATGGTGTGATATGTTAGCAAAAAAAAATCGTTGGAAGAAATGAGGACTTTAAAAAAAATTGAATGGGTATAACTTGACGGTGTCTATTTGAATTGAAGTCATTCAAGTCAAAATCTCGTTTATGGGAATAACTAAAATGTTCACGCGGTTTTAACCCTCTCATCTACTGTATTGTGTTCCATTGTATATCGTTTTGCAATTTTATTAGCATATTTTTTTGTACTATGCCTCAAACTGTTACATATTTATTAATTTTATTATTATTATTTTACTGCCTTGCAGGGTTTTCGCAGATTTTTCACACCCCTCTTTTTTGTGGGTATTTTCCTGCGTGGGGTTTTTACTAGGGTCTTCATGTCTAAACTCCCTAGGTTTTTCCCACAAAATTACATCGTGTGCTCATTTATTTTATTGTATATACATATAATGGAGAAGGTGAAATGGACAGAGAAGAAAACAAATGAGGAAGTACTTGGTATGGTGGGCGGAGAGAGGGGTTTGTTGGGAGAAATCCTATGGAGGCAGGAAAAGTGGATGAAGTGGGTATTGACCGGCAGTGGGATTTTGAAGATTGTAATAGACGGGAGAATGTTAGGCAAACGAGGAAAGGGAAGGAACAGGATAGGGATGTTGAACGGGATAAAGGGAGGAAGAAAGTACTCTGAGATGAAGAGGGATCTGATGTAGAGTAGGATGCTGGATTTTGAGTTTTGTTAGGAGTCACAAAATATTTATTTAGTAGCTGTGTCCATCCAAAAACCTACCTTAACCGGTAGATTACCTAATAATAATAATAATATATATTTATACATTTATGTATCATATATATTTGACTTTGCCATTCTTTTCTATATTTCCTCTTATTATTATTGTCATGCACTTGACGAAGGGTTAAATGGAAGAAGAGGCCTTGTAGTCAAAACTTCGCCAGAATAAAGACATTTATTTTCTATATAATAAACATTTTGAATCATATGATAATACATATTCTCATCGTGATATGGTATATCGTGATATGGTACAAGAGTTCATGTAAGTCCTTTATTTTATAAAACTATTAATGGTTTGATTATATAACCAGATAAATGAATCGCGCGAGAACAGCTTATTATTATTATTTTTTTATTATCTGCACTCTTTATTATCGTAATGTTGCGTAAATCCGCCATGACTAATGTGTAGAAAAATCCTTTTTCCGCCCTCCAATGGCGAATAACAGTTTCGCAACCTGTGGCGAAATTCGACCACCCGTTGAACACAGCCGTTGGTGACTTATTTTGCTCCGTTTCTCGCGATTTTTGACCGACTTACAATGAAAAGAAGCGCAGTTTTCATACACACACACATACCCCTTCGCGAAAACCACCCCCCCCCCCCCAACCTTCGAAACCGAACCGCCTTGACAATTCAAAATCAGAGGTCCCATTTTCCTCCCATCGTACCTTCAAAAAAGAAAAAAATAAATGAACACAGTGTGATCAACCGTAGCGGGTTTCCTGGTCGGTCGGCGTCCCCGGAGCCATTACACCGTCGCGGCATTACGGCACTCGGCCCGGAATGACAAGTAGCGCCTCCAATTGTCCGCGTGGGTGATAAAGCAACTTTGGCGTGGGAGTACCATTACTTAACTCTCCCGTCCGCTTTCCTGCGGTCGTCCAGTTATTTCGCTTCCGCGCGTGAAAAATAACGCTCTTCGTGCGACCCACAACGCTCTTCCTGCGACCCACTTTTTTTTATTTTTGACGGCGTTCCACGATGGACAGCGAGTCGTTTTTACATACTGGACTTTCGGCTGTGTGTGTATTTGTGTATACTCATGAAATGACGGGTATTTTAGAAGGTGCGTGTGTGTCGTGTAATATATTTATTCCTATTCAAAAAGCTCGTCTCTTTTTTTTGTTCGTGTGTGCCGTGCGTGAGAAATATTCCTTCTTCCGCTTGTTAAAACTCGATTTGCGGCCCTTTTGGCGGGTCCTTAGATGATAATTATTTCTGCGGTCGCTTGGAAAAATTTTTCTTCCTTTATTCCCTCCTCTCACGAAACCCGTATTCTCTTTAAGACAAGGCGAGGAGGGGTTTCCATCGCAGCCTATGTGTGTAGGGAGGGAGTAAGGAATCGGGGCACAACAGTTCCTTATTGATGTGGACGTTAATTACGTATTTCTGTCTCATTAGGGTTAAGGACAGGGGTGGCATGAGTTCACGATCGTTCGAGGGGAGGTCGTAAAATAGAGGGAGGGTTATAATACGTACCATGCACTTCCATTCAAAAGAATGGAGCGCTGCCTACAATTCCAAGTCGGACACCTGCGAACTTTTTCTAAAGAGGAGGTGCACTCGATTCGTGCTCTACTGTTTTGTCAGTAGTAATTAAAATTGACACGCAATTCCTGTGGTCACTTAAGTAATATAGGATGTATGAAGGAAAATATGGATTACTATACTGGAGAATTATTGTTTTAATTGCACCCTAGATCCGTCTCTTTGAAAAAGTAGGTGAGAAGGTTTATTTTTTTTCATGTGGAGTTCCTGCTCTTTGATGCGAACCTTTATTAACCTACCCACATTTTCAAATATATATTGAAAATTAAAGTTTATTTTTGTTCCTAGTATTGATTTTTTTATCATTCACAGGGCTTCAACTCCCTTCAAAGTGTCCCAAACCTAAAACCCAAAATAATCTTTATTCTTCTTCGACTCATACCCTACGTACATTCGTGCATCGTTCTATAGAACATCAATTTAATCTCACACAGCCTTGAACCTACGCTCATCATATTTCTTCAATTAACTATTTTCCAAGCTAAGAGAAAATCGTTGTGCTTTGAAGTAGCGTCAATTTTTTTTAATTTACGTTTTTACCAAGGTTATCCGTCTCCCTGATTGGGGCAATTAGAATGAGAGATGTACGTAATAATTTTTATTTACCAAAAACACCTGAAAATTATTGTCATGTAAAACCAGTAAGTGCATCCTTGAATTTTATTTTTATGATACAAATATGAAAAAGAGTACTATTCCTTACTGGCAACTTTAAAGTAGTTTTTTTTCTTTATGGCGTAAACCTTAATGCATTTTGTTGCCTACTCCTTTGATGTGTAGCTAAAGCCACCACTGTAAATTTCTGCTTCTGCCGGAATTCAAACCATTGCCCTTCGGGTTGAAATGCAACGCAATAGCCATCCCACCAACCTGATTCCCATTCGTTCTTAATATTATATTTTTTTAAATGCCCTTGCAGTTTTCCTAATTTAATTAATCTGAAACAAGGCTATAAATGGGTTCTATTCTTCATTCAATACTTTCTCTTTAAAATAGTCCTTAATGTTATAACGCATAGAGTTTATCATTTGTTGTCCACTACTGAAATATGTTGCTAGTAATGTTGCCGTACCCCCTTCCGAACAATGTTATTTGCTCATGCAATAATTGAAATACTCGCATTCCCTTCATAATTATGTACCTTTTAATTTAGTATTTAATTCCTTGGTCATATATATATATAAATATATGGATTAATACTACTGAAATGGAACATAGGTCAAGTTGGACATTGCATCTAATTGTTTTTGACCTAATATCAAATACTTAGGTAAGGTGATTTTATTTTGGCTGGAAAACAATGGCTCGAAATTACCTTTTTCAAAATTATATTAAATTGTAAAAAATAAGTTATTTAACACTAATGCTAATGGCAGTCGTAATATCTCAGGTTACTCAAAGTCTTTAGCATAAATAATAATGATTTATAATTTATTGCTCAACAATAATAAATACTAGATTTGGAGGATAATCACTACAGTTTAAAACATAATAATTTAATGATGAAACTACCATGAATGTCGCTGCAGCTTTCATGTACTATTGGCAATAAAGGGAGCTTTTAAATTACATTGGCAATGAAAAACTGTGACGGAGGACTTATTAATGAATAAAGAGAAAGAATATTTCTATCACTCTCTTTATATAAAATTAGTGATTTTTGACCAAGTGTTTAGCATAGTTACACAAGAGCTGATGTCCAAACTCAATTTAAATTTGAATTTTATTAACTTTCTGCGACTTTTTTTACTCTTCTCCAGTTCGACTTCACAATACTTACGAAGAGTCTGGATATCAATTTGAAATGCAATTAAAATATCTCAATATAATTATATACGATAAGTGCATATTATATTAGGGGCTTAATTAGCTATATTCAACAGGAGCGAAGAGAATGAAAGGGCAATTAAATTTGTTGACTTTCCTCTGAATATGTGGGTTGAATCGAGGTCATATATTCCTTTGTCTTTTCCTTTAATCCACAGTGAATCTAATATTTTACCTTTGGTCTTTGCGTGAACGTCCGAGGGCAAATGAATATTTTAAAATGCGGTTGACATTCCTTTGTGGAAATTATTCATAGTGAAAAAAACGTTTTATGTTGTTTGAAAAATATATGGTTTAGTAAGTTCCTTGGTGGAATTGCTTCAAAATTATAAATCACTTTTAATTTCTCAAGAAAATTTAACAATGGAACGCGACATTGTGGTGCACGTATCTAAGCTACGAAACTCATTTGGTGGGCATAAAAGTTTCATGTGGAATTCAATGATTTTTTATGCACAGCTCAAATAACAGTTATGATACGCAAAATAGTGCAATGACGGAGATGTTTGAAGGTGCGCATCCATTGCCGAGAGACCCGACCCGTTTTACTTGTTATGAAAACAAGAAGCAATGTCACACAATCCATCTCTGGCCTTAATCTGCTTTAAAGACACTCGGTTAGTTCCTATTCGACCTAAAACCAGCTTTAATATTTATTTTATAGCAAATATAATTTTTTAATATTCAAATTTTTTGAAATTTTCCTCGGTACATTTAAATCTTTTTCCAGAGTTGTTAATAGACTACTAAATGGCTTGTATTGTATACATATCATTAAGTTGTGAAGGCTCCAATATCTAGACCCTGATGTTATTATACCTGGCAATATTTACTGTCTCTCATATCTATCAATGGATTAGAAATATTAGTAAAATAGGAGCAGTAGTGCATTTGATGCAAGAACGTAAGAAGTATAAGTTCAGTCAAGAATCTCAGGTTCGAAATGATGATGGCAGCTTTAGGATTCAACGTGGTGACAAATACCCACTCGCGTGTTTGTTCGTATGCCTGTCTTAGGATTACAGACACCGAGGTGATGGCCAGCGAGTTTCTCCCAATACTGCAAGACAATGTACATAAACTCGATGGGTAATTAATAAAGCAAATAATTATGTAAACTTAAACTTTATACATATCTTAGTACAATGACAATAGTAGACGCACAAATAGAATACCAAACTTTGTGATAATCCATCGTAATATAAGTAGACTTAAAAATAAATAAATTATGGATACCGAGAAGAAACGCGTAAGTCCTTCATAGAAGTGTGGTAATTGTGACGGAGCATACTCTTACATGCATGCAGGATAGAGTACCCAAATATTCACACGAGAAATAATGAAAATTGTATTATTTTTAAATATCATTTTGAATTTTAGAGCAATTTTTCTGAATAACTTTAAAAAAATATGATCACCCCGAGGGTTTTGATATGAGCATCTGCCTTTTGAATAGCCACCCGCAAGGGCCTAAAGCTATTCAACAATTAGCATTTTTAAAAAGAATTGGTGCCCCTGAAGTGACCGTTGTCAATGAATAATTCTATCCCTATTTTCACCCCATCGTTGCAGCAATTACTGAGCATATGCCCTCCTCTCTCCTTGTTTACCTCCTCCTCTCCTCCCCCCACCACCCTCGTTGAGCATTAAAAAGGGGCGCTGCTTTATTTGTCCCACATGATGACAATATTAACTCATCAACAGCAGATGTGTGTGACTTTGTCAAATGGTATTGAATATGTATCAAATCAGTCAATAAAGAGTGAAAATGATTCTTACTGGAGCGGATTTGATTCCTGCATTAGATTCTACGTTAGCCAAGGACAAGGGCTTGTGAAAAGTCGTACAATTACGCGAAAAGGAGCTCATACTGGCACTAAAGGTGTACGATATATCTCGTATAGCTTAAATCACGTATAGAGAGTCCTTTTAATGTGTTGTGAGTCTGAAAGCAAATATACGAGGGTCATCCGGAAAGTAGTACCCGTTCGTGAAATAAAGACACAAAAGTAAATATTAACAAACATAAAAAATTTTATTTGAAAGAGGATACTTCAAACTACTTCTCAACATAATCTCCAAGCAAATTAAGGCATTTGTCATAACGTGTGACAAGTTTCTGTATTCCTGCTGCATAGTCCTTCGCCGCCAGCTCATTGAGATACGCGAGGGACCCATCTTGCACAAATTTTTGCATAATGCAGATGGTGTTTAACAATTTCATGAACAATTGTTCGAGAAACATTGGGAAAATGCTCACAGATGTCATCAATTGTGATGCGCCGATCGTTCCTCACGAATTCGTCAACTGAGCTCACCAGTTGGTCTGTAATGACAGACGGTCTCCCCGAACGCTCATCGTCGTGTGTGTTCCCCCTCCCCATGTTGAAGTTGCGACACCACCGCCGAACAGACGACTCGTCCATTACATTGTCTCCATACACCTCCTTTAATTGGCGATGAATATCACATGGGCGAACGTTTCTTGCATTGAGGAATTTAATCACTGCCCTCACTTCACAACTGGCGGCGTTCTCAATTTTTTTAAACATTGTAAACAATCACAGAAACAACACAGGCAATGCTAGCGTCACGCAACTTGGCTCAGAGAAGGCAGACAAGCCACTGAAGCTATCTGACCTCGTCCAGCGGCTACTCGCGTCGTCAGCACTTCATGCGGCACGAACGGGTACTACTTTCCGGATGACCCTCGTATCACACGTTCATTGTATATCCCCTACCTATCTCCCGAAGAGTTAATATGTTTCAAGTTTCATCATAGCATACCATTATTCAAGTATTGATAAAACTTGAAAATTTAAGTTCATCCAAATGGGTTATGATTTTTTTATTTAAAGTGTGCCGGTCAAAATAAAGTTCCGCGATGGATAAAATACCCAAGGTCGGCTTTTTTACCAATCTTTGACGAGTAGGGCACTAAATACATGTGCATACTCTCAAACGTGCATTACATTAAACTTTTCATCGAATCGACATATTCCCTGGCTCCTTTCATTCCTTCCAACCTTCTCTACATAAAACTATTTCCTAAAAACCACAACCTTCCCTTTTAACCTGTTATCGACCCTCAATATGCCCCAGATCTATTTTTCCTGCAATCTTTGAATATCTCCAAACAACATTTCCTTCTGTCTTTGTTCCCTTTCCTGCTTGTTCCTTTGTTTCTCTTTCCGTTCATTTTGCATCCCATCCTCCTCTACAATTGCAGTACAAAAACAATCTAGCATGAGCTTGACCTCTAACCCAACTTTCCGCGACGTACATTACTGAATTCCAAATTAAAGGATCATGGCAGGAGTCTACGGGGTTAGGAACCCTTGTTTTACAGAGTAAGCATAAACTAATATGATGCAAAGTACGAGTAATCGAATGTCTCAACTCAAAGCTACGTATGAATATGATGCATTCTTTAGCCGAGCATACTTTATGTAATTCCATTCAAAATTCCCATTCATTTCTTCGCTCTGCCTTATTTTCCCAGTACTCCGTCCCCTTTTCCTGTTTTCCTTCTGCATACAGCCGTCTCTCTTTCCCTAATATGCCTAGAGCTTCATCGCTTGTTTTTCTCTTCGTCCATTTTAGTCTCTCCATTCTTCTTCCCACCCACATCTCCAAAGACTCCAATCTACCTGTTACCTCTTCCATGAGCCAGAAAGTTCCCGAACCGTAAAAAACCACGCTCCGTATTAAATTTTTCACGTCTTTTCTTTATGTCTCTACGGGAGGTGCCAAATCCCGCCTCTTTGTAAAAGCGTCTGCCAATTCGTGGTAGGTGTTCAAAAATTGTGCGCCGGGACCGTGCAGGAACTTGCCTTAATGGGTTGAATGCTCTCGAATGAGCGACTGTGACCGGGCTCAAAAATACGAAGTTGGTGCTATGGGATTGCTTGGGATGGGAAACGCCCACACGGAGAGCGGGCTGTTGGGCCTGGAAGGCGAGCCAGGCAGGTGGGCATTTGTGTGTGCGCTGGTTCCGTGATTCCGTACCGTAAAATCGAACCAACGCCGCGCGGCGAGAGGGGTGGGAGTGTAGAAGGTGGGTGTGCCGCGTTTTCGGGGGGGGGGGCTGAACTGAAGGAGGGATTGGCGGTGGGGGATTTCGAGGATAGGGGTGGGGGCATTGATGGGGGATGAGTGAGTGGTGGATTTAGTGAGAAGGGATGCCAGGGGGGAGGGGGGCGAAGGATGAGGACGGACGGCGTGCGGTGTGAATTATTGACGCATTCGTACACGAAATGCCATCACTTAAAGTTTTAACGAGTGCCTATTAACAGTAGTGACCGTGGTCATCAATAATTGATCGGCTCGAGCTTTCTCTCCCTCTTGTGGGAGGAGCTTATAAATACAAAGTGGGTCTTGCGTTTAGAGGTTATTGTGCGTTTTGAGGAGAGGGTTCCAGTGGCGGGAGATGGGTAGGCGTGAATTTATATCAATATATATAAATTTATATACACACACACGCATATATATATATATATATATATATGTATATATATATATATATATATATATATACATATACACACACACACACGAGATCTGTCCGAAAAGGATCAAATCATGTAATATTTTGAGAAAAATAGCGCACACAGGACAATGAGGAATTAGTCCCCTTTGAAGAACTCCCCTTGAGGCCTGACACACTTATCTCAGAGTCTTTTCCAGTTTTCAAAACAAAAAACCTTTAACGAAATGGTCGTCAGCAGCCCCGTCGCATTCTCCTTTATCTCGTCCACCGACTGTTAGCCGTAGATCCATGACTCATCTCTAGTTATGACCTTTTTAAAATATGTGATTGTTTGCGGCCTGGAGCAAGTCCCTTGAAAGAGCAGTACGAAATTCTTAGTATTCAGTTAACGGTCAGTAGTCCAATTCTCTACCTCTGGATTACCGTGACCCAGATTGTATATGTCTATTTCCATGTGAATGAATATTTTTCCGATATATATATACGAAATGTATGTATATAGCAATGTATTTACACTCACACGTATACAGTTAGGTGTGTATGTGTGTATACACGTCCATATACTCACGCGTCTACGCTTGAAACCATGTGCGCGTGTATGTCCGTCGTGGATCGACTCATCGTAACGGGCCCTAGTCAGACGTAATCCACATCCAAAAACCGCTTGAACTCTTGGCCTCGCTTTTCCAACATTACACATTCCTATCCGCACTCAACTCCTTTGCCTCGCTCTCTTTATCTCTTCCCTCTGATCCCATGCCTGCAGTTCATCTTCCATTACACTGCGAAGAACTCGACGTTTTCTCTACCCTTTTGATGATTGATTTCTTCAACATTTTCAGATTCTGAAGAACTATTACGTAATATACTCGTGATTAGTATTGATAGAGTATATATTTTGCCAATTTCCTGCATACATTTGAAATAGACCCATCTTCTATATCTACATAATACCCCATCAGCCGTCGCAAGGACGCGTGGCAGAGGGTAGTAGGTCACCAGCCATTCCATTTATAATCCCTCTGCATTCTTATGCACCTGGCACCCCGCGATCCACCAAAAACCGAGTGGAAAGGGGGCGACCGAAGGCCAATCATGCAGCACGCCTACACATATTACGAGTATCACACAGCTATTGCTATACCTACAATAAGAGGACATGAAAATACATCAAAAGAGGGCAGGAACGCATGCAATTCAGACACTTATTGTCGATTAGTATTCCATGCATTCCAGACGGTCAATTAACAATTTGCACAGATTTTATTTGCATTCATCTGCACCCCATCTGGCACAAGGGCGTATGGCTGGGGTGTTTGGACGCTAGACTTGGTAGACTTGGAGAGTATTTTGTGGGAAATCAATCTTGTAAACCCATATTTTCTACAGCGTGCTCATATTATTTTCTTAGGTTGCTCCCCTGTTATTGTTTTCGCAAACAGTGCGCGGGAAAAACGAATGCTTTAATCTATCAGTATATTTTCATAACGCAATGTATCCCCATATTGTTTTGAATATATCCATTAATTTGACGTTTTAGCATGTAAGGTCCTTCTTTTGTGTGATTAACAGTGCTTCCAGTGCATGGTCGAATTGATATTTGGGTAGACGTGCAATGATTGCGATCGTATATACTACATGGCCGGCGACCTAAACCCTCCCCCACAAACCCCTCCTCCCAATCTCACGCCAAAGCGGCGACTTGTAGGGTAATATGTAGGTGTAAATGTAGAATATACAATATTAATCAGCCTCACACCGCGGTAAGTTAATAAAAATGAAAATTCAAGCCTTTTTTGACTTCTCTCACACAAAATTTGTTGTCTCAGGCGTAACTTTGTGGAATTTGCATAACATATTGAAATGTAATGAAATAATTGACTTAGTAATTCCACACACTTTATTTAAAAACACGACCAGGTTTCGACGTTGAACGTCATCATCAGGTGGTCCTCATAGAAGCACGCTGGCTATATATACCTTCTGATCATAGGAGGGGGGGGTTGGTCAGAGAGGGAGGTCGGAGGGGTAAAAAGGTTACAATGTAGCTGGGAAGAAAAGAGAATTACATTTTTGATTTAGAAGAGTGGTAGGTCTAGGAGTGGGGAGTGGGAGGGATACAAAATTTCGTTGGCAAGATCATCTTTCCAACGGACACATTTCAAAATTTCTAACTGCTCCAAAGCATCGAGCCTTTGACCTTTTTCTTCAAAATGAATAATTTTTGTCACAAAGTCACTTTTGTGATCACTTTCGATGAGGTGTTTTGCAAAGAGGGATGTTATGTTCTTATTTTTTACACATGTTTGGTGTTCTTTAATCCTTTCTTTAAATTTCCGTCCTGTTTGTCCAATATACTTTGTGCTACAATCCGAGCACTTTAACTCATACACTCCACTCCTCTCGTTTTCGGGGACTTTGTCTTTAGTGTGAGAGATCAGGTTCTTAAGGCATGAACGACTGTAAAAGGCACATTTAATTTTTTCTTTAGGTAAACTTTTAATTACTTTTTGAGAAATAGTCCCAAGATATAGTATTCTCCGCCATTTGGCAGTGGGATCTTTTACATGTTCGGGGTTGTAAATGTGGCTTAAGGCTATTTTTGTAAGTTTATTCCGGTAAAGTTTATTTATTAGATCTTCTGAATACCCATTGTTTACTGCTAACGTTTTAATTACATTAAGTTCCTTATTTACATTGAATTTTGACATAGGGATAGCGGTCAAACGGTGGATCATTGCATGAAATGCCGAAAGCTTTTGGGTGAAGCAATGCCTTGAAGAGGAATTAATTAATTGGTCTGTATACATTTCTTTCCTAAAAATGGAATACTGTAACCCATCTTTGTCTTTAGAAATGGATAGGTCGAGGAAATTCAGGGAACCTTTTTCCTCTTTTTCACACGTGAATTGTACATTAGAATTGATAGAATTTAGATGTGCTAGAAACTGATCTAGTTGCCTATCAGAACCTGTCCACACACAGAAGACATCGTCTACATATCTTAACCAACAAAATACATTATTAATGAGAGGGTAGGCTGAGGAGAACAAAACTTTTTCAAAATTGTCCATATACATATCGGCCAGGAGTGGGGACAAGGGCGAGCCCATGGCTAAACCATTGGGTTGTTGGAAATAGGTACCATTAAAAATGAAATAATTTTGGGAAACACACGTCTTAAGTAATGCACAAAGTTCACTTATAACTGGAACTGGGATGGATTTCCGGATGAGGATGTCTTCGGCAAGGTTCACCGCTTCCATGGGTGGCACGTTGGTGAAAAGGTTGCGTACATCAAAGGAAACAAGCATGCACTTTTTCGGGATGACCTTTTTCATAAGTTTGTTCACAAGGTCCAATGAATTCAATGTTGAAACTAGTGCAAATGAATCCCTCAGCACCACGGTTTTTCGGGCTACCTAAAGTTCATAAAAATGGGATTCCGATCAGGCCTGTAGTATCAAATATGTCAGCTCCCAACCACATACTAGCGAAAAGGCTCAATGTACTCTTCAGGGAGGTTTCCAAATTTTCCACGGAATATGGTGTAGTGAATTCCTTGGACCTTGTGAACAAACTTATGAAAAAGGTCATCCCGAAAAAGTGCATGCTTGTTTCCTTTGATGTACGCAACCTTTTCACCAACGTGCCACCCATGGAAGCGGTGAACCTTGCCGAAGACATCCTCATCCGGAAATCCATCCCAGTTCCAGTTATAAGTGAACTTTGTGCATTACTTAAGACGTGTGTTTCCCAAAATTATTTCATTTTTAATGGTACCTATTTCCAACAACCCAATGGTTTAGCCATGGGCTCGCCCTTGTCCCCACTCCTGGCCGATATGTATATGGACAATTTTGAAAAAGTTTTGTTCTCCTCAGCCTACCCTCTCATTAATAATGTATTTTGTTGGTTAAGATATGTAGACGATGTCTTCTGTGTGTGGACAGGTTCTGATAGGCAACTAGATCAGTTTCTAGCACATCTAAATTCTATCAATTCTAATGTACAATTCACGTGTGAAAAAGAGGAAAAAGGTTCCCTGAATTTCCTCGACCTATCCATTTCTAAAGACAAAGATGGGTTACAGTATTCCATTTTTAGGAAAGAAATGTATACAGACCAATTAATTAATTCCTCTTCAAGGCATTGCTTCACCCAAAAGCTTTCGGCATTTCATGCAATGATCCACCGTTTGACCGCTATCCCTATGTCAAAATTCAATGTAAATAAGGAACTTAATGTAATTAAAACGTTAGCAGTAAACAATGGGTATTCAGAAGATCTAATAAATAAACTTTACCGGAATAAACTTACAAAAATAGCCTTAAGCCACATTTACAACCCCGAACATGTAAAAGATCCCACTGCCAAATGGCGGAGAATACTATATCTTGGGACTATTTCTCAAAAAGTAATTAAAAGTTTACCTAAAGAAAAAATTAAATGTGCCTTTTACAGTCGTTCATGCCTTAAGAACCTGATCTCTCACACTAAAGACAAAGTCCCCGAAAACGAGAGGAGTGGAGTGTATGAGTTAAAGTGCTCGGATTGTAGCACAAAGTATATTGGACAAACAGGACGGAAATTTAAAGAAAGGATTAAAGAACACCAAACATGTGTAAAAAATAAGAACATAACATCCCTCTTTGCAAAACACCTCATCGAAAGTGATCACAAAAGTGACTTTGTGACAAAAATTATTCATTTTGAAGAAAAAGGTCAAAGGCTCGATGCTTTGGAGCAGTTAGAAATTTTGAAATGTGTCCGTTGGAAAGATGATCTTGCCAACGAAATTTTGTATCCCTCCCACTCCCCACTCCTAGACCTACCACTCTTCTAAATCAAAAATGTAATTCTCTTTTCTTCCCAGCTACATTGTAACCTTTTTACCCCTCCGACCTCCCTCTCTGACCAACCCCCCCCTCCTATGATCAGAAGGTATATATAGCCAGCGTGCTTCTATGAGGACCACCTGATGATGACGTTCAACGTCGAAACCTGGGTCGTGTGTTTTTAAATAAAGTGTGTGGAATTACTAAGTCAATTATTTCATTACATTTCAATTCTCTCACACAGTTAAATTTCCCTCTTCTTTCCCTTAAAGACGAAAGCATGGGTTACAGGGGCTTATTATAAATAAAATCGAGAAGAAGAACTACATTTCTAGATAATCTCTTCTTCTCCCCTATCTTGCCTAGCAGTTAGTTTATTTTCATTTCATTCCATTTCATTTTTTCATTCTTTCCGCGCTCTCACATCCCTGGAGTCTTCAATCTACGCTTATCTTCTTTCTGCTCCATGATCTCGCTTTGTTTCCAAATAAAACTATTCTGTACTATCTTGTACCATCTGTAAACTATCTTTGCACTATCTGTAAACTATCTTGTCTTCACATATTTACTTTAATTCATCTTTGATGACACATATTTATCTTCTTTATTCTCTAATATTCTAGTATTCTCTAGTATTCTAGTAGTAAATGAAGTATGATATAATCATATATTATCAATTTTATCATTAAATTATCTCGTCATCATTAAAGCAGCTAGTTATTAAGAGATCTCTTGAAATTTAAGCTTGAACTCTGAGAAACATATTAACTCTTATTAGACACTTTTTATTTTTTTCCTTACGGAATTTGAGATTTAATATAATTTCATCTCACTAGTTAACGAAAGGAGGCATTTATTTTTTCACAAAAAATCCGGTTAAAATATTGTTGACTGTTATAATTAACTCAAATAATCTGTTTACTGAAGATATGTCGTCGTTTGTATGAGCATACTCTGTAACTCCTATTTTAAAGAGAGAACTATGATACCAGAGTCGTGGTAAAGGTACTTGTTAAAGCTTAATGGATTAAACTCTCTTCATACATGCTCCCGTGCAAGTATCAATTTATTCAGCTTCATTCTACTCTAGATGCCCAGAGTGAACTTTAATATAACGAGTGTTTTCCGCATTGAATTTCGCGCTGCTCATATCCTGCATGCTATTTTTAATTTAATTCAAATTTCCGGGATCTTGTCTTCTTAAAAACATTTTTTGATCAATGTTAACTTACAATCTTTTCCATGCCATCTGTATTTATTTCTCATGGAATTCAGTTCATTGATTTTCGGTTCTAGGCTATCCTCATTCCCTCGACGCATACTTTTGGTCATACCATTACATAATCCTAGTTTATCTATTGTATTTATCAGTTGAACTCTTCTGAACTTCGTCCTATTTCTTCATGTCTACGAGTAACGTCATCCAGCAAAGTTAAATCACATTATTCTGTTCTCTTTCGGTTTTCAATGTGACACGTCGTTTTTTAATTTCTAGCATTTCATACCCATGCGTAATTGGTTTTTTACCGTTTTACTTATATCTTTTCTTTTTCTGTGTACCTCAAATATTGTTTTATTTTTATGTATATATATATATATATATATATATATATATATATATATATATATATATATACATATACACACACACACACGAGATCTGTCCGAAAAGGATCAAATCATGTAATATTTTGAGAAAAATAGCGCACACAGGACAATTTTTTTTCTTTTTTTGTATATTTTGTTTTATTTTTATGTATATATATATGCATATATATATATATATATATATATATATATATATATATATATATATATATATATATATATATATATATATATATATATACTGCTCAGGCGCGGGTGGGAAACGGGGAGTCAGGATGGGCAGTGTTAGGAAGGGGTGTAAGGCAGGGTTGCCCATTATCACCGTTGCTGTTCAACCTGTATGCAGAGGAAATGATCAAAGAGGCATGGGAAGAACTCGAGGTAGGAATGAAAGTGGGCGGGGAATTCGTAGAATCAGTTAGGTTTGCTGATGACCAAGCTTTAGTTTGTCAGTCAGCCAAAGGGTTGCAAGCATTGCTGAGTGAATTGGAAATTCAGTGCGACAGGTATGGGATGAGAATCAATATTAATAAAACAAAGGTTATGCGATTTTCTAGAAAGAAAAAGGCCAAGCCTAACATTAAAATAGGAGGGCAAAAACTAGAGCAGGTTGAACAGTTTACGTATCTCGGTAGTGTTTTGGACCAACACGGTCAAAGTAGTAGGAACGTAAGGAGAAGAATTGCGCTAGGAAGGGACGTTGAATAAGGATATTAAGAAAAGACTCGATGGTTTCAGGCGTTATTTTATGGAATCGGTTCATTCTTAAGCGGATAAAATAATACTTTGTAGTTCCACAGATTTATTTCACAAACACACGACCCGCGGTTCCCCCCCCCCCGGTCTAAGGGTATATATATGTTGGTCGCCTGTATGTCTGCACCTGAAGATGACGTTGTACGTCGAAACCCGGGTCGTGTGTTTGTGAAATAAATCTGTGGAATTACAAAGTATTATTTTATCCGCTTAAGAAGAAAAGACTCGTAAAAACTTTGATATGGAGCGTAGCTATGTACGGTGCGGAAACGTGGTCATTGAAGCAGGAGGATAGACGTAGATTGGAGGCTTTTGAAATGTGGGTGTGGAGAAGAATGGAGAAGGTGAAATGGACAGAGAAGAAAACAAATGAGGAAGTACTTGGTATGGTGGGCGAAGAGAGGGGTTTGTTGGGAGCAATCCTATGGAGGCAGGAAAAGTGTATGAAGGGGGTGTTGACCGGCAGTGGGATGTTGAAGACTGTAATTGAGGGGAGAATGTTAGGCAAACGAGGAAAGGGAAGGAACAGGATAGGGATGTTGGATGGAATGAAGGGAGGAAGAAAGTACTCAGAGATGAAGAGAGACCTGATATAGAGTAGGATGATGGATTTTGTGTTTTGTTAGGAGCAAAAAATATCTGTTTGGTAGTTAGTTGTGTCCATCCAAAAACCTACCTTAATCGGTAGATTACCTTAAAAAAATATATATATATATAAATAAATAAATATATATATATATATATATATATATAAAACATGGGTTTTCTAGATATAGACCACAAACACTCGACGTTTGGTTAATTGTCATCGCGAATGCAACACGAATTGGAAATTGAATTCGTTTAAACTCAAAGGGCATATCGGTATAGTGAACTCCGATAGTACATATAGAAAGCCATTTTGTGTGACAGTTGAATAAAAAACGTTCGTTTGTACCTTTTGCAGAGGTCAAAGTTCCCTGATTCTTCGATTTTTATGTTCGTACGGTATTGCAGAATAGACGCGGATGATTTCTGAGAACTGGCGAAAAAAAGAATAATTTTCGTATTTCATACTCTGCTCTGTCCCGGAGGATATCGCTGGTATTGAGTACACACTTTTTACCGAATAAATAAATATGACAAGGTCGTCTAGCGTGGGTTCACCCTATTCATTGCTATCTCTCCCTTCCACCACCAGGTACCCCCGAATTCCGCTGTTTGCATTCTTATCGCAAGTAATTTTACCCATGGAAATGCTGCAGGTTTATGCAATCCTTATTCCATTGCTCATCTTCCCGGAATATCTACAAAATGAAACACATTTGGTAGGTATACCCGTACGTCAATAATTTAAAGTAAATTTTTCCAATGTGTTGCAAAGTCATACTCTTTCCGCCAAAAAATAGCTCTTTTTTGTAAGTAATAGCTGTTTCTTTTGTCCACGAAAATGTTTAAAAATTAAGGACGCATTTTATACCTTGTTAAAAACTTTTATTGTATCTTTGCAGGGGGTCAGTGGTAGTAAATGTTTGTATGCATATTTTAGGCGAATATTTTAGCGAGGGAGTGCCTCTCCTTTTTCTACACATCATAGTATTTTCTGCAAGGCATCTAAATTAAATATTTTAATGGTTTGTTGGATAAAATATTATTTTTCATATCACGCATAAAATAAAAACGATCATACTCTTTTAGTTTTCACCCAAATTAACAGTGTTTGGTGGTATGTTTGAAATGTGTTTAAAATGACTTTCTAAGCAATGGCACGTGTTTTTTATGCCACTTTGTTCGTAGACAAGTAAAACTCGTTTTCCATCAATCAGCTGACTCATCGATTCCGTTCTACACATGAAAGTAAATTTCACTATTTTTCTTCGTTGTACTCACTATAATTAAGCTTGATCATAAGCATAAGTTTGGAGTTGGTCTCATTTGAGTGTACAATTTATTTCAGATCCATATTAAAAAGACTTGGTACTTTTCTGCGGAAGAGTACCAAGTCTTTTCAATATGGATATGAAATACTTCCGCGAACTGAAGCCTGAAATGGTAGAAATTTATTTCAGTTTTGCAAAAACTCCTTGGAGAAATTTTTATTATTTAAGTAGATAATTGAATGCTATAAAAAATGGAAAAAACGGAACACAGGCACAGGCAAAAGAATTCCGGGCATTCGTGATTTTCCAACCATGGTTTTATGAACTTCACTAAAGGGAAATATTTAATTATTTTTAAAGATATGCAGATTTTCTACTTTCTTGAGAAATGCATGATACTTTAATTATTTTGTGGATGTTTTTTTTAGTTTCTCCTAAAAGAGGCACTTAATTGAGGTACATTTGAATTGTGTATATTGTTAGAACTGTCAGAGAATAACTTAAAATCTAATTGAGCTACCATACACCTTTACGCTCTGCTGTTGTAGACTTCTGGGGTGCGAGTGGGGTATGGAAAGTCCAGATAGGCAGCGTTAGAAAGAGGAGTAAAACAGGGCCATCCAATACCAGTACCTGTGCCATTCAACGTAAATGTGGAGGAACTGGTTAAAGAGGTATGGGAAGACCTGATGATAAGACTGAAGGTCGATGGGGAATTCATAAAATCTTTCTTAAATGTTAGGTTTGATGGCTGTTTGGTTCATAAAATCAGTTCGGATGATCAAGCTTTTACCTGCCAGTCATCGAAGGAATTGCAAGCATTGCTGAGTGTATGGGGAGTTCAGCACAATAGGTATGGTATGGTAATAAATAAGAGAAAGGGTATGCAGTTTCCCAGGAAGGGAAAGGTTAAGTTAAACGTTAAAATAGGAGGGCAAAGACTAGAGTAGATGAATCAGTTTACGTATCTCGGGGATGTTTTGGATTAAAATGGTCAAACTAATAAGGACATGAGGAAAAGAATTGCGTGAAGCAAAGAACATTTCATATAGAAGAAGGAATTAATGGCAGGGATATTGAGTATGGATGTTAAGAGAAGATTTGTTAAAACTTTGATATAAAGCGTAGTTGGCAGGAAAGATGGATGGAGGGCATTCCGATCGGCAATGGGATGTTAAAGACCAACTGTGATAGAGGGGAGAATATTAGACAAGCGAGTAAGGGTTAAGGATAGGAGAGGATTAGATACGGGAAGGAGGTATGGAGAATTGTAGAGGGGTTTACTGGTATTTTAGTGTTGGGTATTGGGTTATTAAGAGAGGTAAAGAAATTGTCATTTTATCGAACTTCCTTGAATTCCATTGCTTCTGTCTTATATGACGCGTATATTACTTTATGGCCCTTTTCCCTCGTCCTATTTGTTTTCTTTGTCACTCCTTTCTCTCCCTCTCTGGATTACCTTCTCTATCTATCTCTCCATCTTTTTTATCTCTCTATTTCTTATTTCCTTATCCCTTATACTCAACGTGCCGTCGATAAATTAAAGGAATTATATTCGAATCTTAAGCCGAATTATATTCGATTCCACCGGTAGTTGAATCCTGATTCCTCTGGTTCACTTCTCATTTTTTATAGCACTTTAATTATTTTTTTCGTATGTAGAAAGCCATTTTTTACCTCTCTAAAAGAGACTCATACTGTTTGTTTTCTTCGTGTGTCCGTCGCATTTTGCGAGCATATTTAGTTTTATTTTCTTGTAAAAAGTGATAATTTATTTAACTGAATATTATAATAATTAACGTCTTTCTTAGAGCCCCTTTTTAATCAACGCCCTGTGTTCATTTCTTGGATGAAGATATTGATATACTTAGAGACTACACTGCGTTGGCGGCCAGATAACCTTCAAATCTGCATCCTGCTCGATCTATTTTCCATGGAATGTTACCGTGCGTTATTCGTATAGGGGAGCCCATATAAATATATGGGATAATCCCATAGTCCAGTTGGGACATTCAATGCACCCCAGAACCTTATCGAATAAGGTACTCAAATTTTACTCACTCAAATGCAAGGTGTCAGCCACCAGCCGTAATGCCCGGATACCACTTGCAGTGCTCGCTTGTTCTCAATTCCGCACGTCTTATGAAAATATCACCTGCCAACGGGCCGTGTGTGCGTTATATCATGGGAGGGAGGGCCATGTGTTCAACGAAATGAGCAGGGTGGAGTGCAAAGAATGGAATTGAGAAAAGAACTCTGAAGCAAACCGAAAGAGATGGGGAGGAACAATCGTAGAAGGGTGGATGGATTATGGAAAGTGAAGGACGGCGGCGATTGGGGAAGCCGGAGGGATCTGCAGCGAGAGAGATAAAGATGATAACTTCAAAAATTGTTGCTAAGGAATAAATAGGTTCCGTGTCTCTCATCCCCATGTTCAACTAATTTTGCAGTATTTAATCTATTCTCTTGTATAAATACTGATTTTAGGTCTCAATTTGAAGAATGAGTTTAATTATGGTTGTCAAAGATTTCATTTCATAATTTCTTATGGCGATGTCATTTATATGCAATAATTCCAATTCATGAGCAAACTTTGATATTAAAGCGTTGAAAATGCTGTTTAGTTTATCTTATCTTTTTGCTGTCACAGCGAATTTTTGACCCCGAGTTAACTGTTGTATTGCATGAGTCCCTTTTTGTTGGACGTATTCCTCTGTCGCTGAATTATGAGGTATATTAATTAAATAAATATTTTGTGTTTGAATTCTCAATGACTAAATGCCATCCCAATTTTGGTTCACAAGGAAGTTGCTATGTTAGATGCAAATAACTGGCTGATCACATCCGAACTCATTTAGTTGAGCCTTTACGAAATATATCTTTGTCTTGGTTTCTTAGAGATTGTCGAGCCATGAAAAACACGAAAGGCTTTGATTATATATGATTCAATTAGGTTGAAAAGGTCATTAAATGGATTGATATTTGCGAATTAGGTACTTTCAGGGCGAGTATTTGTTTCTTATATATGATTATGTTTTATGTTTCTGTTATTACTATCCTCTTTAATCACTATTTAATATTTTCTTAAGAAGAATTGTATAAAGCCCATCCTATATTATTCTTATGTTACCAATATCATTTCTACTTTGTATTTCTCGCAGGGCTTAGGTTATCTTGACTTCAGTAGGTACTTATTTTAAAATGTCACCTATTACCAGGTTTTTTAAATGCGGCCATTTGTTGTATCCAAATAAAAAAAACATTGATAATTCATTGTAAAAATTTATTTTGGAAACCGAACTGTCAAAATATGCGTCAAAATATTTACAACGAAGATTTAATGTGCGATTTAAATCCATTTCCGTAGTCACGTAAAACGGGGGCAATAAGGGGTTTTGTTTTATTTTTATGGCGTCTTTGCGTAGATACATACGTGTAAATATTAATATATAATATTAATAAAATACATGCAGAAAATATTAGGAGGATAATAACGTTGTTATAGTTTTGCAGTATCCTGTTAATTTTATTAGGTCCCAAAAAATGTTAAATGAAAGTGTCGTAAAAAACACGATAGTATAATTAACATGTGTTAGCACCACGCAGCACATTTATTGCCGTTCAGTTCATTGACTAATTGGTATAATTGGCACATGTTATTCGTTATGGCCATTCAATACCATCTACATCTTGAAAAATCTCCGCCCAGCCGAAGCAAGGGCATGCGGCGGGTGGTGTTAGGGCACCAGCCATACATGCAAAAATATGATTTTATTAGGACATGCATTCGCTCATATACACATATGCGCTTACACACATACTCACTCATGCATGCGCACATTAAATCAGAATTGGCATATTTGGCCTTGCTTGCGATTATATTCATGCGCTTAGGTTCGATTTTGATGTCTGTAAGCATCCTGCGAGGGAGGAAAGAAAATATAATTCTGTCGGTAATAGCCATAATATCAAAACAGCCAATCGAAGCGATAGGCATTGGAACATCTTAAATCTACATTCAGCGTGTAGAATATCTTGAATGAACAGTCACTACCATATGCATGTAAATAAATAGGCTGCAGAGAATGCTTGGCCCTGTCTCATTTTGGAGAAACAGAGATAAATACGAGATGAAGATATATATGCTCCTTCAAAACACTTTTCAAAATAATATAAGGAAGCGGATAGTTAGGAGGGAAACTAACAATTTATTATGAGAAGATCAGTTTGAGGAAGAACATTATTTGTTGAAAAGTGAAAGGTTATTAACTCGGTATCTTGTTCAGTGTGATGTAATTTTTTGACGCATTCTTGAAAGGTAGTCTCAAAAATGAATATTCATATCCTCTGGCGCTCGACGTAAAATCTTGAAAATTTTTAAAACTAAGAGAAAAATCGAGAATGATTTTGCCTGGAAGGGATTCTTTCGACAAACTGGAAAATTTCCACGAAGAAAGGAGGGATTGGATTAGTGAAAAGTAAAATTCTTGTAACCCACATTCATTTTATGAGTTATAATCGTCAATTAAAGTCGGAAATTGGGATTGGATTGTTGGTTAGAAACCTGCAGATCGGTCTTAATATAATTATCGAAGTGGCGGACGAGTGAGAGGTAAGCCATTTAATTCGCTGGCTACCTCGGGATCCCGCTACCCTCACGTTTCTCGCGATGGAAGCGATCCGCCGTCACATTGTACTTGGGGGATTTAGTGCTTCTCTTTCTCTCGGCATCGGCGGTGAATTCCTCGAGCGCCTCTTTTGGAGCGATGGAGTCCCGGAGGGGGATGGACGCAAAAGGGAGAGGGAAAGCGGGCGACCGCCCCGGATCCCTGTCGCCGTATCCGATCGTCGCTTTTTTACGGGAATTTCAAACCTTCCTCACGGCAGTCAGACTGTTGTGTCGTCTCGGCTTTGTCACTAACCCCTCCTCGCACCCCCCCCCCCCCCGCGCCCCGGACCTGCCGCTGAAATCGATCAAACATTCGAGCTGTAACAGTTTAAGGCAATATTTCTCAAAACATTGTCACCGAACCTCAAACTGGGTGGGAAGGCCCAGGGATAGTCATATTCGTCAAGTTTCAGCTTAGTTCCATTAGTTTCATTATTTTAAATGGCGGACATTTGTTTAATTACATGATTCTGTCTTATCCGTTTTTTCATGAACATACGTAATTAATCTCTAAAGGGAAAGCTATGGCTCAGTGTCTAATGAACACGTGAATTTACATCTATTATGGTAGGAAAAAAATATTTTTTGCTTCACATGTAGAATAGGGGTTATCTATTATTATATAGAGTAGCGGCTTGATTGGATAACCAATAGATATTCAGAGAAAAACAAAATTTTAACCTGTAATTGACATTTTTTATTATTTGGCAATGTACCGGTTAATACTTGTTTATTTATCTATTTTAGTTTTTGGATGGACTGAGACTGTCCAGTCCTACATTTCTTAGTTTCGCTTAGCAAGACAACCTGACACCCCCCCCCCAACCCTACATTAAACTTCTCTCCAAATTACGAATTCTTTCTACTTACCTTCATTCTGCCTAACATAGCATTCTATCGCGGTCTTCAACATCACGTTCCCAATCAAAATACTAGGCATCCAATTTTCCTGCCTTCTTTCCAATTCTCCCAGCAATCCTGTCTCCTCCCCCAACAAACCAACCAATTCTTCATTTGTTCTACTTTTTGGCCATTTTATCTTTTACATTCTTCTCCAAAAAAAATTTCAAAAGACTTCAAGCTCCGCCTTTGGGCAAAAAAATAGAGCACCTTTCACAGTTTATGAGTAAGGATGTATGTAAAACTTAAATATGAAGAGTGGCTTTGTGCGTTGCGGAAATTATCGTTGGAGTTGAATAGGAACGGAAATTATTTTGAGATAACTGGTGAATATAATGAAATTTATTCTTTGAACGACTAGTAGTTACTGCTTTGGAATAACTCGGGCAATGTATAAATCAACGTGGGAAAATTTAAAGAACTGTATCAAGAAATAATGAGAAACAGAAATTAAATTATTGGACCTAATTTAAAATAGCTTGGTATGGGAAAAGTATTCAATGAAAGTTAAGAATTTCAATGATTTTAAAAGTGGATGCAAAGTAATGAATAGAATTTTCCAGTTCTTTAGTTAAAGCATGCGTTTATACGCAAAAAGCCTTAAATATACTCCTAAGCAGGTAGGGTACCTAGATATAAGTGATCAACACGGACACTGACTATAGCAACACTTTCTTGTAGTTCACTATTTCATAGGTTCATAGGTTTTTTGAGGTCGGAAGGATGTTAGAATTTGGTGTTGCAAATTTTTGCAACATATTGCGATCATCAAGCAGACGGAACAAATGAAACCCAAAGATTCTTTATTCTTTCCATTCACCATTTCCTCCAACCAAACTATTTTTTCCACTAGCGGAAAAGTAGGGAAACATTTTTTAATTTTACATTTCGATTTTCTAAACGGAGATTGGACCAGTTCAGTGAAAATGCATAAAAAAAGGAACATAGCAGCCAGAAAAAATTTGGTCCAGTTTCTTGGATCACACCCAAAATACTTTTCTGCCGTCAGAAGCTACCCTCTGATAAGGAAGCGCAATATACAACAGACATGTCTATGGGGAGAGGTATGAATATGATCTACCATAAATCTTAATTTGTAAAATTCTCATTTTCCAACATCGAGGGTCCTTTCCTTTCGTGCCCGTTACCATCGGACGACGGTTCTAAGGTTTAGTTCACTACATATATCTGAGAAAGTAGAAGAATTAGCACCTTACTTTCATGTATACTATATGCAGAGCAGATACGGATCCCTATTAGGGTATATGAAGGAGACCATTATTCCCCACATCCACCTTATTAGATTACACTCACATTTTCATGTTTATGATACTGGTTGAAGGAACATTTTACGTAATTTATCCTAATCGTGGCTATTAAATATCACATATACTATATATATATATACTAGTATATATATATATATATATATATATATATATATATATATATATATATATATGTTGGAATGGTTGTTATGTTTGAATGTGTACATGACCAATGTGATTCATTTCCTCCTTCTGACTATGCGTGTCATGAAACGCATTGTTTTTATCCTTTATAACGTTGTATATTTGCTTTCCATACTACCCTTTCCTCGTATGTCCTCGTCAATTTCTTCATTGGTGTGTGAAAAAGCTCCCCAAAGCCATTTTTGGCCAATAAAGTTTAGGGGGTCGTGTTAAAAACCCACGCAGATTTCAGTGTAATTTACGTTTCCTTGGCGGTCAAGAAAGCTATACGCTTGTGATCCGCAATATATTATGTAAATATATATATATATATATATATATATATTATGTAAATATATATATATATATATATATATTATATATATATATATATTATTTATATATATATATATATATATATATATATATATATATATATATTATATATATATATTATATATATATATATATATATATATATATATATATATATATATATATATGGGGGCAGAGAGAGACACATGTTTATACATGTATAGTATGCACACTCACACACGCATAGGTCGTTGATTATTTATCTGGGTGTAAACATTAATTTTGATTTGTAACTGCCAAGTTTCCCATCGGTCAGTTTTACTTTGCAAAACTAGAAATGGATACATCTCTCTAAGTGCGAATTTTATGCTAATATTTATGTGTGTTGCACGGAATCTTCGTGTCGTCACTATTTTTTAAACGGTTTGACTTGATATTTGTATAATCTGTGCCGTAGCTTTTCAGCCGCTTGGAGGTCTCTGTAACTGTTTTTTAATTTCTGTAAACGCCCTTGCCCGAAACTAGGAAATAATCGTGCGTTTCCACAATTATATGGGGTCATTCATTTTCAAGAGCCAGAAACCCTCATTAATTCAATGAAATGCGTAAATGAGACCCTGTTTTCTTCTTTTATGCTTTAACTCAATTACTATCGAATAAGCATCCTATAAAATGAAGAATCTTACTATCGTCATAACATCAATATCACTTTCTATGAGGTTTTAAGCGGTTCCTTGTGTAGTACTTCGTCTCACGCGTCTCTCTCTCTCTTCATAGTCAATGTAAAATACTCATTTTTCGTATTACGGAATATGCAATGCCACGGAAACATCAGCAGGGTGGAGTGAAAAACAATGATGAGAAATTATTTAATTTTTTACCTAAAAAGAGTGCGTTTGGGAATTGGTAGGTATATCATTGAATTCTCTTATTTTTAGTTAATCAAAACGGTAAAGCACTATTTTAAGTCCATAAAAATCTCTTATTAAGCCACAAGAGATCCTTATCTGCTGTAAATTAATGTAATTGTACCATTAAATTATGACCTTAGTTCCAGGAACAATTACCAGTTATAGATTCAAAATCATATCGAGCAAAGATATAACATAATTAACCTAAAAAACAGCATGAAAGAAATTGAATGAAAATTTACTTTTAATGAACATCGTTACATCACATGTTTAAAATTTTTTAAACTTAAAATATTAGCATTGTAGACGAACAATAATATACAAAACATTTTCTCACATATTATATTGAGTTGGATATTTAAAGTTAGCATTCATATTTTATTTTATCATTGATACATTATTCATATTGTTTTCAATTTGCATTATTTTTACATACTCGCGGATTTTTTTGCTAATATGAATGAAAATGAATACATGTTTGTAATTGCTCGTCCTTGGTTAATGAACGACTTTACTCTTGAACCAGATTGCTTAAGCTAACCCTCACCATCCTAGGGAATTGCTTAGATGCAGTTACCTCGTGTACTAAGGAGCTTTTAAATCTACTGTTCCTGGAAATCAACCGATGTGTATTATATATAGTATGTTTTAACCTAATATATCCACATGGTCTGCTCTGCAATGCTGTATTAACTGAAATTTCTTCAGATTTTATTTGAAATTGAAGAAAAACAAACCCTCGTACGGATTGCCTTTTTAAGTAATATACTGTACTTATTGCTGGTTTAATAAATAATATATCATGGAATAATAAATACGACTGAGAAACTGTTACTCGATGGATGCCACCCTCGTTTGTTGTGATGGAAGTGTAGATTACAAAAGAGACCAACTACCATGTAGTTATCAATATTAGCAAGTATAAAATGATGAGGTTGAATCTTATAACACGTTAAATCTTGTTGCAAACGCGATGAAGCAATATAAATGGATTGTATAAAAAGTACCGGGAAAAATTCCGGAAAAAAGTTTATTTCAGATATTGCCTCAAGCATTTTAAAAACGCATCCCAGGAGTGTCGACATACTTTTGCCGGCGGCTTTTACAACACTCAATGGCTCCCTGTTAGGCGAATTGCGGAAGGTTTTTAAGGGTAGGTATGCAAGCTTCTTGGACGGCATATAGGGTCCCATGGTGGTGTCATTTGAGGGAGGATTTCATTTTCAGGAATGGTCTGGTGGTGTCAAGTCGGGACTGTGAGGGGGTTGGGGAATCATCGCGATGCCATTGCAGAAGGTCTTCGCAAGCAGGCACTCGACTCATCTCTTAGTCGTCCGTCCTTCGGCCTTCGGGACGAGTTTAGCGCAGATATTTCGCATTGACAAATTTTCAGTGAAAATATTGTGCACTGTCATGTTATCACTGCCAATAATATCCGCGTTCATGCACAAACTTAACCGACGGTCTGAATTCAGCACTTCACGTCAGGAAAACCGCCAGAAAAAAACAGAACAAGTCAGGAAAAAACTGTTACCGATACTTTTTATACAAACCTTGTAGATTATGTGGATTCCCGAATCGTTATTTCAACGCTAAATCGTGCCTTAAAATTTCCGATTTAGCTTTCCAAAACACGGGCTTGAATTTCCATTGCGAAAACATTGAAATTGAGAATGAATATTTGACTCCGTATCCAACCCACGCTCTCTTTAAGTCTTAATGACGGATGTGCGTTAAAAAATCTGCGGACAATGGTGATGTGTTTCCGGGGTGGGCGTTTAAAAATGCAGGCCGTAAATATGGAATCGTAGCTGCAGATTTTACTAATCCGTTTGCGGTGCGGCGCTTTAAAGCAAAAGCGCGCGGCTCAAGTGCGATCGATGATGTGCCCTGGCATTCATTCCTCTCCGGTGAATCTTTATTGTTCACGGCGCGTGACTTGGCGTCGAGTGTTAGGGGGCGAAGGGAAGGCCCGTGGGAGGGGAGGAGGGGGTTAGTCATGGGAAAAAGCGTAAACTCCCTCCCCTACTCCTCCTTCAGCCTTCTCCTCATCCCCACCCCCCTCTCGAACCCCCAAGCACTCCTCTCTCTCTCTCCCTCTCCTCACACCCTTCCTCATACCTCCCCCAGTTGTCCTCGTAAACAATCCGTCACCATAAACATGACCTCACTCTACTTCCCCTTCCATTTTTGACCCCTAGTAACCCCTTCTCGTCTCCTGTCTGTCTTCCCCCTTCCCTCCACCCTCCCCTATTGCCATACCCATCTCCCCCATCCCTCAATGTAATTTATAGGCCATCCCTCAACAGTGTAGTGCAGAGGCCTGGTCAAATACGTTTTATTTATTTATTTTCTTTATTTTAATTCGTCCGGTGTCGAAAATTGGTAGATTTTTATTTTTCCCCGACTCACTGCGCGCAACGAGTGCGGGGTATTTGTTTCATTCGTTCAAAATCCTCCCCATACTGCCTTTTGTTTCTCTCTTTCTCTCTCTCCCTCTCTCTCTCTCTTTGGCCGTTATTCTCCCCTAGAAATCTGTCGAAGCTCGTTTGCTGCTGTGAAAACCGCTCGAAATAAACGATGGAATTGTCTTTTTTCTTCCGGTGCTGCAAAAACGTGTTGAGTATACATGTTGAGGGGTGGGAGGTATCTCACACTTCTAAATTACGTATTTCTCGCAGAGAGCGAAGGACCGAGGTTTTCCTGAAGGCGCAACGCTCAGAGTTTTGAGAGAACCTTCCGTTTCGTTGCATCACACGATTGTTCAACTTTCGTTTAAAACGCGACTTTTGACTTTGAAAAATGTTTTGAGACTTTAATGTGAAGGAAACTCTGTACTTTCGCATTAAATATGAATTTATACCCGGACCCCTTTCTATACATTTTTGTTTAATGTCACATGTTTGACCAAAATAATATGTTTTCCCCATTTTGTATATGAAACATTATTGTTTTATAACCCTTCGTCTTAAGTTTCTGAAAATATCAAAAGCTAGCAAAACCTGGGGTGAAAAAGTTTAAAAAATCCTGGGGTGAGAATTCTTTACCAAAACTGAAAGAAATGCTGCTTCTTTAGAAACCAGCAATCTGACTAAACCCTTAGGTCTATTCCACTAATTATTGCATAAGGTGTATGAAAGACAAATCTATACTATTTGTGATAGAAGTAGTTTCCTCAGCATTAGATTTCTTATGATACAGGAACTGTATTGTAGTAAAAACTGGCCAAAATATGGCAACTAACATGAGTTAAGTTCAAGTTAAAAATTTAAATAACATCTGTGTCGGATGGTGAATTAAGAACATTATACGGGAAGAGACTTGAAGTTTGGCTCAGAATGCTTTGAGCATAACCAATCAATAAGTACAATTCCCTAAGATGGATTGAATACCTTTTTAAAAAAATATTAATAACAAAGTTATCGCACAGGTTATAAGGTATTCTTTTAATTATTGAAATATTTTCCCAATTTCACAAGCTTGAATGTTTCTGCTATGGTACAGCATTTTTTGCTGAAATTTAATATCAGCGTATAAATTTCCAATTTTAATCCTTGAATGAGCATGTTTTCCAATTTAACCGAATGGACCTTTTCACTCGAGTAGATCACCAAGCGAAAAAATGAATCTTCGAATACTCTTGTGAATAATATTAATCCATCAATCGCTGAAGAATACCCGCTGCAATAAAATATACTCAAGATGCCAAGGAATCATTATAATAGTTTAAATTAGAGTTTTGAAATCTTTTGCTTTCCTAAGTGCGCACATGGTATCAAAATTTGCATGTCCGTGTTATTATTTTCCTACAATAATTCATAAATGCCGTAAACACGCAATTTAAAATTTGTCGGTATTGACTATTGTGAATGCTCTGATGTTCAGTACTAACCAGTGGAGGATTATTTATCTCTACGAATTTGTATTAAGGAGGGCAGGTCTAGGGGCATCGGCCAATTTGGTTGCGGAGGACGGATATAGGGTCGTCTCTCGAACAGCGAATTTTTTCATTACGATATGAAAACTCACAAAGGGGAAACAAACATGCACGATTCCATATCTTGCCAAAGTGTGCAGTTAGCCATGAATAAAGGAATTTACGGGTAACGATTGGTATAGCATCGTGTCTACGGCAACCATCCCATTGCAAATATTTCCATATCGCAGCATCATTTTTTCCGGCGAAGACCGCTCTTTTTTGTGAGTGCGTCTCTCTCTCCGTTCACGCCCAGCATCACTACGGAAGCAAGTGGCCGTACGGTCGGTGAGATATGCCCACCAAGCCATCTGCATCCCCCCATGGCCAGAAGCACTGGGGGGCCGTCATTATTAGCTTGGTAGTTTTGGCAGTTATAAGGTGTGGTGACCGACTACTGAGGCCATTTGCACCATCAGGGACAGGTGGGTAATTTGGTTGGGGTAGGATTTTCAGGGAGTTCAAGGAGAACGATTGGAGAGAACCCTGCATCCACCGCATTACTCTTTTGCATAAGAGGAAGGGTCGGAGGGATCACACAATAAAACATCCTATCCGACTGACGGGACGGGCTAAACCACTCTCCACATGGCACTCAAGTAGGGATCGGGATACTCCTGAAACATTTTGTCACTGTCGAGATTCGAACACGGGCCCTTGACGAGGAGGGAGGGCTCATCAACCCGATTCCGATTAAAAGCGTTTTCCACATTGCGTTCATTTATTTAAATCTTAGAATACATTTGCAACAGGATAAATGCGAGAGGGTCTCTTGAAATTTTCATTGGTTTCGTGGAATCAAATAGGTACCCACACGATCGGCTTAGCGCGTCAGCTATTGGCTTCCCACCAATAGGGAACCAATGAGCGTTTTCATGCTCGGAATTGAGATAATCTTCCTCCCTCGGTTGATCCCGCTACATACCACCCTCCTCACCCCCTAATCAAATGTTTACGCTCATTAAGCACCGGAAATATATTTCGGAATGCAGATTGATATGGGATTAATGATGACTCCTGAGCGTGCAAGCTGTGCGATGAAATCAGCGTCAGTCGGATTAGTACGATACGCCTGTGAAACACTAGCCACCGCCCACTCCCCCCTCCCTCCTCCTCAGAGCGTCAGCAGACTCGAAATTCGGGAAAAATGAAAGAAAATAAGAAAACTGTGGAAAAACGAACTGAAAAACTCGGAAAACTCACCGGTGATAATACTACCGGTACCGGTGATAATATACCCCTACTCTAGTTTTTGATTTTCAATTTAAAACTTTAACTTAGATTTCCTCATTCTCGCACATCAAACAACCTTCGTTTTGTTTGCTTTTACTCTCCTACCGTATCTATCGCACTCACTTTCCAATGTGCTCCAGGATGCTTGGAACCAATGGAGTGACTGACAAACTATAGCTTGATAATCTATTAGCGAGATAAGACTCATATTTTGGAGCTGTTTTATTTCTCAGAATGTAATACTGACCTCAGTATCCAAGGATTTATCAATTTAAGGAGGAGATCTTACAAAGTAAGTTAAACAAAAATGAGGTTCCTAAGAAAGAGGTAGGCTTAAGTGAGCGTATAAATTGGAGTTAGTGCACCATATCAGATATGGTAGTATATGTTTTGGGCATTCATAAAATGCGCAATAGGGAAATATGAAATAAATTCCATCAGGTAAAGGAGCTTTCACAAAAAGGAGTGAGTGGATGGCTTCGTGTTTGTGTAAGGGTTTTCAAAAAATATTAGGGAAATGTGATCGTTGAAAAAAGAGTACAAGCGTTAAGATCACAGGAGTCTGGCTGTAGGTAAGGAAGGAAAAGTAAAACGGACGTATAAGAAATCAAATGAGGTGGCACTACGGATGGTGGGGAAGGAGAGAGGGCTGTTGGGAAAACATCCATGGTAGAAACTATAGCGGATGCAGAGTTGGAATGTTAAAGACTATTATTTAGGGTGGAGAATGCCGTTCAAATGATTCAAATGTTTAATGTGCAATGTCGTCTTGCATTTGGTTGCACTTAGAATAGTAGCGGTGATTAACCTGTGTATCCATCCATAACTTTACTTAACCGATAATAATTTTGGTTCCAGTCTGCGTATTCCGCAAGACGATAACTATTAAAGTTGAAATTGTTTGATGGAGCTGGATTCCTTTTGTAGCCTTCATATGTTTATATTTTTGACAGTGGGGGTCGCTTAATCAATGAGAATAGTTGTTGGCAGAGGCAAAAGGAATTAAAGATAGTGGAAAGAATGAGTGAAAAAACTCATTTGCGAGACCTACACCGTACTCTTGACGATATTTTTGAAGGCCATCTCTACGGTAACGACTTGGACATTGTGTCCCAACAAGAATACAGTCGTAACTCATCAGATGAGTACAATAATGGGTGCGAGTAATAGTGGGTCAATTTTTACGAACTAATGTTCAAAACGGATTCCTCCTAAGGAATCAATTACAAAACTGGCGAAATCAGTTACCATTATAATACTTCTATCGTTAGAACAAATTAAAACCTTAAATACCTTTTTCCTTGTAATGTAGTTAAGGAAAGAAAGCGCTTCATTCACGCTACGTAAGTGCGTGCCTACTTCTGAAAATAGTAAATTGGGTGATACGTGACATGACCAGCTTCAGCTTGATTCACCTTGTCAGACCTGAAAGACCAAGTCTCTCATTGATTTTTGAATGCTCCAAATTTGTGTCAATTAACAGGTACAGGTCCGGCGAATTCGGTATCAGTGAGAGATCCTTTCATTCACTATCTTGGGGGTTTCCGACAGTTAATCGTGAAGTTTGAGTCCCAGCAATATACTGCCACATCAAATTACTCATGCTACCCTTTCTCCGTGCGTCTGATCTGACCGAGGATAGTTTTCCAGAGGTAGATATGTCAAGGGACTTCCCAGTTTATATGCAAACATACTGGAGTGGCAGATCTGCATTAACTTGTAGAAACTCCATTCATCTCTGGATTTAGATTAATCTTACCTCACCCCTGCTCAAAATCGAATAACAAACAGATGTTCCTAGTAGAGGTGTCATATTCGCAGAATTTTTTGCCAGATTATTGTGTTCTCGAATCGTTCTACTAACTAATGCCTCTCTTCAAACCACGAGTATCAACGTTAAGACCTAAGAGGACAAAGAAATGATTATGAAATGAGATGAAACCAAGACCAGTTTGAAGAAATAGACAAATGTTAATAAATCATAATGGTATTTTAATAAAATATAATAATAGCATATGCTAAAATGTTTTAAACCCAAATAGTACTTTTAATTATTAACATAACTACACTTGTTTTTTTACCAGCAATCTTATTCTTAAAATCCGTAGTTTTCAATTTGTTCCTTATTTTTAAGTCGAAACCACTAGAGTAGTAATGTGCGTAATAAGTACATGAAATATGTGCTGGAATTAGAACAACAGGAGGAGAAATTTAGGGTACTACTGAGGTGCTAATTTAATCAAGTGATGGAATTATATTTGAAATGTGAATGCTCACAGGTATTTTATCAAAAAATGCATAGTACACGTTCCAGTTCAATTAATTCGTAGGATACCTTCGCACTATGCATTCCCGGCGGGTGATTCCCTCCTAAGCCCTCCGGCCGAATCCAAGGGTTTGCCCCGCACAGCAACGGGGGTTAGGGGAGAGGGGGTGGGGAGATTGGGCACGTGGGGTGGGATTCGAAGGAGGGGGTATTCGGGGGTATGCAGGCGCCGTTCATCCGGCGCCAAGGAGACTGGCGCCCCCTTCCACCCCTGGAGCCCTCACTACACTGCTGCGGATCCACTTTTTGTTGTTTGTTCGCTATAGCGGAACTCCCACCCCCGTACTATCTCTTCGTCCTGCCAACCCCCAAACCCTCACCGTAAGCGCATCGGGAGTTAGGTCGGGTGGGGGAGAGTCGACATATCTGGTTGGACGAGGTGGGGGGAGATTGTGCTTCGGTTACCCGGCCAAGTGTGCTCCCCTTCTCTCCCCATTTCCTCCCTCTCACCGTGGTCCATTTATGATCCATTCCCATCTCCCTGCTCCACTCTCCCTTCCTCCCCTACGGATGGAAAAATTCCTCTTCTTCCCCGTTCTCCCCCTCGCTCTCCCCGCCTCCTCCCTCCCCCATCGCGCCCGTATAACAGACCAGTCGAAAATATTTCCCCGTCCTCCGGTCCAGGATCCAGTCCCTCACTTCCCCCTTCCCACGCATCCTTCCTCCGTCTCTCTCCACCCACCCACTCCGCCCTTCCCATCCAGGATTCCCCTCTTCCCTCCCCATGGATTCGGAATCACGGCCTTTGACATCTGATGCGTCGTGTTTCCAAGTGCCTGCGTGCCACCCCTCGCGTCAATGCTTACTGCGAGCTTAAGATTCCAGGAATTATTACTACTTTTGAAATCTTTCGCCTCACTTAACCGTTTCCTAACCCTATCTTTATGTATGTACGTACCTTAATAGCGATTTGCTTCATTCTTCTGACTTCTATATTATGGCACGTCCTTTAACCTATTAGGGCTTTGAAAGAAGCATTTTTTAAAAAAAGAATCATTAAACAATAGGTTCCTGACGGGGGATATCAGTCAAAATTAAAAAAAGACCAGTTACCTTTATTGTATGGACGTTGTTTTGTAAGGCGCAGAAATTTGGTCGCCGAAGTAAGAGAAAATGCTAAGCTGGAGGTTTTTTAGACGTGTGTACGGAAGATGATGGAAAAAATGAAATTGATGGAAAGAAAAAACAAACGAAGAAGAAATGGTGCAGGAGAAGAAAGGGTTATTTGAAGAAATTCAAAGAAAACGAAGGAAATGAATGCTGAGCATGTTAAGTTATAACTTGGCTGTAGAAGACTGTGGTAGGGGGAGGGAATATTTAAAAGGCGAGGCTAATTCAGGAAATATATGGTACATGTGGGAAGGAATGAAGGGAGTTAGGAAGCATGTGAATTCGAAGAATGCTTTATTACAGGTTTTAGAGTATTTATTTATTGTTTTATGGAGGGAGGTTTATGAATACAGAATAGCTTTGCTTTGAATTAATCAGTAAACTACTTTGACCCTTGATTACTCCTAATGATTGCAATTAGTCCTTCTATTACCCTGATTACAATCTGTGATTATATCTCTTATGAATCCAATGCATTATGCTCTGCGTTTTCGGGAATATTCTGAAATATTTTGTCCTTTGGGTGAGAGAGCTAGCCAGGTAACTCGAGTGCTTTGTGTTAAATTTTCATATCAATATTCATTTACTTTCGTTAATCAATGAATATTGATTCATACAAACGCGCAAGTTTGAAATGTAATCGAAGCAAGATGATATGATTAGAAGATGGTATTATTTTTTATGCGTATCCTCTTTTCTACCCGTCTTGGGTTTCGTAACAATGGTGCCTCTGAGCAGAGGGCGTAGCGGTACCTTTGATATCACCAACTCACAGCAAAATCTGCAGTCAACTCCTTACCCACATTTATGGAAGCACATCCCTGGCTTTCGCTCGTGAGTAAGCATTAGTTATTTTCCGCTGGATTTCTGAAGCTATGTTCATTGCCGACAGGATTGGATTGACTGCTTGATGATTGTATGATTGAATTGAAATAAATTTTTCATACGTGTTCATTGGTAACGAAATTGGAATCGACCGACCTTATTTTATGTATTGCTACCCAAACCACTGCAAGCAGCTAAACAATGGATCATAGCTCATGACATGCTTTTCTTTGGATCATCAATGTGAGTTCTGAATCCAAAGATGCTTTGTAGCAGCTGTGCAAACTACAGTCCACAATCGATCTCTACACTCCCTTATAAATCAATCCTTGCACTAACCTTTTCCATTGATTTCATCTTGTTGACTGGCTTCGAGATGTAAGCGATGGAAAATTGTGGTGCTTTGGCCTTCCTCTCTCTCAATATTCACTTCAATTATGGTTCTAATTTAGTTATCGTGCTTCAGTATGTGTCAAATTTATTCCTCTCATATTCTTATAAGTGTCTTCCATAGGTTTCTCTCTTCACTCACTCTTCAAATTCTTTCTTCATTTGTGACTTTCCCAGTGAATAAATTTTAATTTAACCGTTCTCCCTTATCTCCTTATTTTTACGCCTCGAATTGAGTTTCTCTTCGGCTCCTATCATCCAAGTTTCACGTCCAAAATATGCAGACTACAAAAGTTAGACTCACGTTGATGGGAATATCCGATTTTTTTGGCGTTCTTGTAGGAGATCTTTCTTTCCCTTTTCCTTCCATCGAGGGCCAAGCATTCCAAATTGCCTGCCTGCGCAGACACCGCTCTGCATCCAACCGACCTCCCCCCCACTCCCCACTTGCAATCATCACTCCTCCCATCCCTTCCATTCTCGTCTACGTTTCCAACTCATACCCTCTGTCGTTGCCCGGGATACCAGTGTTCCCCGGGCACACGAAATCGCATCCGCCAACTACAGCTATCACAAGTCGGGACCCCCCTTTCCAGCCCTCCCCCCCACATCAGAGTCTACGCTGGGACCCTCCCCCTCTCACTCCCGCACGCTATCCGCATTTGGCATCATAACCCCCGCCTCAACCCTCCTATTCCGCGGCACCCCTATCCGAACCCTGCCCCCTTCCTTTCAGTCCCGCCCCGCGGCCCTCCCTCTGGCGCCTCACACCACTCTCGGCGCTTCCCGGACAAGGAGGCGCCAATTCCGGCGACTGCGACGCCGAACATCCTCGCCACCGTTGGCGTCTGCTCAGCACCGAAGGGGTCCACACTCAGACCCCTAGCTCTCTCTCCCTCCCCGCCCCCTTATGCCCCCTGTTCGCCCTCCCAATGCGGTACGGGGGCCGTCGGTGGGGATCCTGGAGGCGGGGGAACGGTGCTATGTTTGTCTGGGCCGTGCTTTACCGAATGCGCGGTGTTTTAGGCTGGGCGAGTAGGTTGGGGGGGGGGGGGGCGGAGGAGTTAATCATCGATCTAGGTTTAACGCGCGACTCTAATTTCCACGGGAAGGTTCATGAAGTTTTCGAAAAAAAATATTACTTCGCAAAGTGACGAACGTACAAAAAACAAAAATAGAGTATATATCTTAGGTTCTTAGGCGTTACAGTGTGGGACCTTGTTGCGGAAAGAAGTGGATGAAAAAGCATTCCGTATAGTTCACACAACAATTTTAATCTTCTATGCTCGGAATTAGCTAGTATAGTCGATAAATACCTGAATGAAGGCCTGTTTGTAATATTCTATTTTTCCATATATATATACATATATACATGTATATATATATATATATATATATATATATATATATATATATATATATATATATATATATATATATATATTGGTCGCGTCAGTCCAGGGGGTAGAGCGTTGGACTACTTAACACAGGGTCCTGGGTTCGATACCCGGGCGAATCTCTGGACACCTGCAGCTCCACCCAGGCTATGTGATTTCTCGGGTGGCAGATCTTCCTCGGAAACCATAACCGGTACAGGGAAAGAAACTGGCCCCCCTACCCTGATGTGTGGATTTTACACGCCGTCGGGCTTAGTACTGGGTGAACTCTACCATGGCTACTAAACCGACCTACGGGTTTATTACTGTGTCTATGGTTTAGGTGTGTATATGCATCGCATCCAATCGAGGATAAAAATAGAAATACACAATGTACCGTAAATTCATAGGCTAAACACCATGTGTCACTTTCAGGATAAAATTCAAGTGCAGCAATTTTATTGTATAAAAATCTTGAATTTTTGTAGAACTATGATTTATCAAATTCTTAATATTACCTTTATGTGACCTGTGGTTGAAAACGGTGATTATATTAAATTATGTGTGAATTTTGACTTATTTTATCCCTTCATATTGACTTTTTTAATAATTAATTAAGTAATTAACAATAGAAATTGCCGAAAAATTGAACTTTCTAGCAAAGCATTTAGAAAGTCTATGAACTATTGCGGGTGCCAGTTTTTCAAAAATATTTGGTTTTTTTATCTTTTATTTTCTTTTTGTTTATTTTGTTTACCCACTGTTTAGCTTTTCCATCGGCCGTTCCTCTCAGGTTTTCCTTCCGTGAAGTATTCGTTTCATTATTTCATCGTGCACCGTACATAATGGCGCCGAAAAACAATTATAAGGAATTTATCAGGAATTCTCTACTCAAGATACGTAATGCATAAATATTTTTCTTTAAAGGTTTGGAAAATATCGACAGTTTTTGTTTTCGTAAAGGTAACCCACCTCTACGCAGGTTCCTTTTGATGTGACTACAATATTCCTTGGTAAAGCTACTCCCTGGTGTGTTAACTGAGCTTCTCGATCAGTCTTAATCAGTCAACACTCACATGTCATTTCCCTTGTTGGTCGCGTTATTCAATCAATTCCTCATTTATTTTCATTTTTTCACGGATGAATTCTTTGCGATTGAGTTTGTTAAATTAACTAATGTGTATAAATTTCAGTTTTTATAGATCGGCAAGCATACATTTTTTGTTCATATTTTACTTTATAACAAATCCCTTGCATTTAATACTTTTTTCCCAATAATTATTACTCCCCTTTTCAGATTTTTAAACATCTTTTTTAATTCGTCGACCTTTTTCAAAACAACTCATATCGTTAAATAGATGACGCGATATAAACCACCTTAAAATTAATTATTTTTGATATTTGATTTGATGGAGTTTATTATTATTATTATTAAATTCCTAATATTGTTTAAGTCCCACGGTTTACCCAAGATAAAAAAAAACATTTAGCTCAGATAAGTATGACTAAACACCTCACAGCTTTCATTCAGGCATATGATGCGATTTCATGTTGTCGATAAATTTCTCGATTACTTAATACTGTCGTAAGAGTAATTAAAACAGTCTCTTTGCTCAAGTAATAGATATTTGATGGAAATAGGGACTGGTAAATATAAATACTTGCTGGTAAATTTCTAGGTTTCTTCTGCAAACGACCCTCAACACCATAGGGCCCTTCACTAAAATAGCTGTTCTTCGTCTCCAAGTTCGTCCTATCACCAAATCTACCCATTCCGTTACCATAATCACCTATTTTCCTTATCTACATCCATTTTTAGCTTTCCATTGCTTCATAGATGTGCTTCATGTATTTTTCCTGGCTTATTCAAATTCTCTCCAATAATGAAAATAACTTAATCTAGTCCATAGAATTTTTCCCACCCAGAATTATAATAATACCAACTTATAAAGTATTAACTTTTGGCATGTATTTCCCAAACTTTAGAGCATATTTCATATCAGCATTTAAGAAGAGAACCAGGTATGAATCAAATCCTAAGTGGAAAAATATGGGAGTGTTTTTGGCTTAAAAAATTTATTTTGTTCAATAAAATTAAATGTTGCAAAGTGACGTCTCAAATATAAAATTTGAGCTCTTCCCTACACTTCCCCGCACATTTTCATTTGTTTTTCATTCCGTTCGCAGTACATTTTCCACTCCGAATTTCAAATTTTCCCATTTACGATTATCCTCTTTCCTCAAGAACTCGTTAGTTAGTTTTTTAGGGGAGGCAACCGACAGCTGAGGTCATTTGCGCCTTTAGGGATGGACAGGGAAGGATGAAGGGTGGAGAGAGAAACCCGGTGTCAGCATACTACGAGTATACGAGTAGCATACTACGAGTCTACTCTTAACGTAGGCGCCCAAAGGGTCCGCAGTTTAACGTCCTATCCGACGGACGGCGAACTCACTCAAAGTGCTCTTTACAAAGCACCACAAGTAGGGATCGGGAAACCAATGTAAAATATCTGCCACCGCCGGAATTCGAACCTGGGTCTTCTGAGTGGAAAGCCAGTACTTAAGCCACCGCAACATTTTGATCTCCTAAATAACTCTTATACATACGGAAGAACAGTATCTTATTTTGTGCAAGCATTTATTTAATACACACGCAACTGGTTTTGGTACTGTGAAAATTGACTCCGATAAGCTACGCTTGTAATATTTCCCGATACTGTCTTATTTTTTAACATCATATCGCCGCATGGGTTAAACAAGATTAGGTCGAGATGGTCACTGAAGGCTTCGAAGTTGAGTACGTTGCTAATATATTTTTAATCTTTTCTCATATATTCAGATCACATGTTTGTGCACAGGGTTTCAGATGATAATGACTAGGATCATATCAATATTTCACGTGGTTTCTTACTTTTTTCCATATTTTGGATAGATGTTCTTGCTCTACCTACCTATCCGATTACATAAGCTGCTTACTTTTTATTTCCAGGACTTACGTCGTTCGTTATAAATGTATCAATATTATTTATTTCACATTCCATTCTTGTTTTCCTGTCTTCACGTAATTCTAGTGAAAATATACTCATACGTATATTCCCAATCGTTTTGGCACACATCGTTTGAGGCCCTAATACTCTCAACGGGGAACCCGCGAGGGAGCATCGGAGGGTAGTATTGATCACGGTGCATAAATAACGGGTTTGTCCCCCAAAATTCGATCTGTTCCCCTCTAATTTCACCGCGGCTGCGAATTGGCACCGCCAGGTGTGACCAGTGGGGATCGGGGAGAATTGTTCGGAGCCGCTTGACAATTTGGACGGCCGAGAACGAGCCCCGTGCCAAGAAGCTCGGGGAGGAATTTCCGGCCAGGCCAGGGCATTTGCCAGAAAACACTCGAGCGTCCACACACGGGAAAACAACGGTGGTTCTCACCTGACCGCACCAGGTCGCAAAATCTAAAAGTGCCCTCGCGGGCACAAATAGAGCGATTGAAATGAAGGTGCGATGGGTTCAGTCTGCTCAACCGTGCAAGTAATTCAATTCTACATCCACATGCATGGAAACTAACCCAACTTCATGTCCTAACGTAGGGAGAATGAATCAATTGGATTTCGAGAGAGATCTGGTTAGGGAGTCGGAATGGCTGAGGAGAGCATTATCGTATTAATATTGAAAACAAAAATGAAAGCGCCCTTAAAAATTTCATTCGTCTGCCATATTTTTCTCTAATATTTGCATTCGTGTAATTCACGGGAAGTGGTGTGGTATTGGGGAAAAATTTTGGTTCTGTAACACTTTGGTGGAACTGTAAACTATATCATTGGAAATGGATATAGCATGAATAGAGGAATGAAATAAAATAGCGGCCTCGGTGCAATAATGATGGCCTAGCATTTTTATACATCCGTACCAAAAGTGTCAAAATAAATTCATAATAACGTTAAAGATATAGCATAAATGCTTTTCACATCAGAATGTCAAATAAAAAATCAACTTAGGAAATTCAAACTTTTAAAAATATTCGTCCAACAAGAATTATATGAGTTTCACTTTAGGTTTATAAGGATAAACGTAAACATTATCGTCTGTACGGGGTGATATAGAAATGACTCATTAATTTAAAAAATCACAGAAGAGAGCACAGATAAATTAGCGGTGTGGGAATAGTGGCGTTAGCTTGGGGAAACAACCTCATTTTTAGTACTTACAATGCAGTGGTCTAGCGGTTATCGAAGCTATCTCATAAACGTTCTTTAAAAGCAAATATACTGTGGTAGCGTCGCAGAGGACGCTGTGATCTTCCGATGAAGCGCATTTTCCCCTCTTTGGCTCAGTAAATAAGCAAAATTTTCGTTACTGGGCGACTGACTGCCCTCGGAAAATTACTCTTCCAAGACTTCTTCGTAGCCCCAAAGTGACAGCTTGATGTGCTGTGTTCGATCAAGGACCTTGGAAGCTCTTTAAGGAGGAAATTACTGATGTCATCGCTGGAATACTGCTGGCAAGATATGCTGAAAAGAGTTTTCGAAAACTTTTTTGAACGACTCAACAAGTGCGTCGCTCACCAAGGTCGTCACCTGGGAGAAATAATTTCAAAATTCTTTTGAAATAATGACATTAAATGAAATTTTCACCAGTGAAAACCATTTTTGATTATTTTGGTTGTTCTTTTTCACAATTTACCCGTCGAATTAGGGAGTCCATTTTGATTCTCCCTGTGTTAATTTTTTATTTAATTATTTTCAATTTAGTAATTTAGTCATTTAATTCTATTGAATTTTATGATGAATTTATATCCTATTTCTTTGTAACAAATGATAAAATTCTTTCAATTGAGAATAAGATTGCAATTGGAATGTTGGAAAAAATAAGGGGGTGGATCAGAAATATCTATTAAAACGAACTTACTTTCATTCATTCATTCATTCATGTCTTTACCCTTTAAATGTACGCATTGAAGAATTTGTGATCACTATCTTGCGACAACTTCCTTTTGTTTGTCGCACATGATTTTCTTCATTTCTTCGTAACTTCGGCTTGCTTTAATGCTGTTCAAATAGCCTATCTCCTTCCTTCCCCTACCAAGCCTGCTCATAATTCTGCCTTGTATGCCTCATGCGGAGCCTTCAACATTCGGAGCCTTTACCTCTCGATATTTCAGGGTGGAAGCTGGGATTTTATTGGTTATGTATAAATAAAAAGCACAGCAAAAACTTACAGGAGTGGTTCATGAATGGTAAATGAGTGTTGTCGACTTCCGGCGGTTGCATTCCCAGATATAGGGACCGCTTCATTTACACGAATGCTGACGTATCTCTTGATACGTGTTCAGTTCTGCTTGGCCAATTATGTTCTTTCAGTTCTCATTTCCAGTGTGTCATGATTGAAATAGAACAATTGGAAATTGTTTCGCCTTTCTTATGCCCTTGGCTCCGTGCGTATGTCCTCCTCAATGGAGCGGAAGAAAGGAATCTCGTCCTCTGTGGGTGTGGGAGGAGGTGGCAAGGGTCGCCCTGCACCCAGACGCAGGCACGGCATCCATCCACGACGCTTTCGCTTGCGTGGAGCGGAAGCGTCGTCGGTCGGGTCTCGAGACACCCCGCTCTTTCGAAGGACGACGCAGTTCGGACCGCTGATTCCTCTCGTCACATCAAAGGATCATCCGCCGGCCCTTTCGGTGGAGCCCTCGAGAGCAAAAGGGACTGCGAAAGTCAGAGATGGTTTCAATTGTGGAAAGATGTCGAGGAGTCGCCTGGAAAAACGAAAGGTTTGGCAGTCCCGCGCGCTGGACTAGGTCTTTGCAAATTTCGATCTTTAATATGAATTGCGAGGTGAATTGTGTACGGGAAACTATTCTATCCATATCATTCACCATGTATTCTACTGTTACAGGCTTCACTTCGAGGAAGTATTTATAATCTATACTAAAATGACTTTGTACTTTTCCGCAAATTAAATCTGTGGAAGTCTTTTTGTTATTGATTCACGATGCAAATAAACTAAATCTTACATACTTGCATGACAAATACATGTCACATAAAATCGTCTGATAACAAAGTAGGTATCACATACAGGTATATCGAGACTCGAAATATGTTGAAGATTGTATAATTTTGAGCATCGCATAGTATTGAAATTGAATTCCGTTCTTACATGAGCATTCTATATCATGATCGATACATTGAAATATTGCTCACAAATACAATGTTTACGTTCGCCTTTTTGTGACAATGTGTATTTTCTGCTCCTTGACTCCATGCAAAGCCATTGATTAATTTCATTTCATTATGTCTTTACGTACTTTGCTCTTCCAAGTCTCATTGGCCAGTTATTTAGTGTGCGATATTTTGTCCCTGGTACTTCTAAATATTATTTCATATATCCTACGTCTTGAAAGTCTTTTCAACCCGTTAACCCTTTATTTTCTCTCTCCTCATCCTTTCTCAAATCATGTACTCTTTCCTCAAATATAAATTTTCTTTTGTTTCGTTCTTGCTTACTTTTCCAGGGTGACCAATCCAGATTGACACGCTTTTATAACACTTGTCTTCATCCTTTCTTCATCATTTTTTTGCCAAGCACATTCCTCAATTGACCCATGTACACCCAATACATTTATCAAACATGCATTTGGCGGTAATTAGGAAGGATGCAAATAATTTTATAAAAATACTTTAAACGACACGATCGATAATGAGTTGCCCGAAGTTTGCTTAGTAGCATCTCTTTTAACTCTCCTGTTCCCAGCCAGCCTTTCCATTCCTTCATAGCTTCTAGCACCGACATTTTTCGTCAGCTGCTTCTCGTAGTTTCTCTTTGGAATTCCTCCGTTTTCTTCCCCCAATTTCTTCCTTTAATAATGATTTTCAGGCAAGTAACGTGCCTCAGAAGGTCTTATTAACGTCCCAATTTTCTTTGCTAATAATAACCTAGAGGAATTAAAATATTTAAGGAAATAATAATTACCACTTTCGAATCAAATATATGTTTTTAAATTTAAATGAAAACTCATCCTTATTCTTGTTTTAAACCCTTTTTAAATTCAAATTAATATTAAGTTTTACTTGTTCAACCTAATAATTTCTAACATAACAAAAATTATTACTAAAATGAATAATGAAAAATTACCTTTTTGTGTATTGGATCAAATTATGAACAAATTTAACTCAATCTATCGTTTAAAGTAAAGCATGTAAAAATGAAAACGTTTAAGTGAGGCTCTTGAGGAATGGGCGGATACCTACTAACCCTGGTGATTATGCAGTGGAAATTGATGTCATGGCTGAAGCCGTTACAAGCAAGGCAATGCGTGTTTACAAGTATTTAATGCTTACATGTAACTAATACAGGATATTACGAAGTATTTAGGCAAAAACCGAAAAGTATCATTGTCCTAAATTCTTTTATTCCTTGGGAAATCTTTATCTCAGCAGTCATGCGGGGAATATATCTCTTAGTGTGCCTAAAATTAGCATCGTATTGCTTTAATACCGCTATTTATATTCCTCTCCTTACATATAAATGGGAATATTTTAGACGGTGTTGGTGACCTATTTTCTCTTAGACCTCTGAAGCGATTTTACGTTATATGGAATAATTTTTTCCCGCATTAGTTCCTTCCATAGTTCCTCATACTTTCTATTCCTCTTGAAGTATTCTTACAAATTATGACTGTAAAAAGTGCCAAAACGTTTCTGTCGAAGGATTAAAATCTTCTTCTAAGTCTCGTTCACCCAATTGTTTGCTTTTTCAAACTTTTGGCTACACTTATTAATCATTTTCCTCGTCAACGGACATTCCGAATGTCATGTCTTATTTTTGTCCACCATGCTGTCTCTTTTCTGGACAACTAAATATCTAAGAATAGGTAACACGGTATCAGAAAAAAATTATTTTCCTTGGGGACCTAGTTTTCGAACATTGAAAAAATGCGTTAATGGTTGGTTTTGGCTACCTTTCCCTTAAGTGCATGTTCATAATCCATCATCATCATTCGTAGCCTGCTGCTTAAAGTAAGTTTGGATGGGCAAACACTGAACATATCTACACTTCTTAGCTTCTTCTAAGAAAGCACAACCTGGCAACGCAAACTATGCTTAACTGTCCTTGACTTCCGCTTGTTTTTTATCTCCCTTGATTACTTGCAACATATATTCTATCCTCTAACTCAATTTAACTTTCATGAGGAATGCTTTCAAATCTATCGCAGTTTCAGCATTTAATGCTTTAAAATGCAACATTTTCAAAGTGTAAAAACTATTTTATTTGTGCGATGCACGAACATGGAATCCTCGATATTGCTCTAGGCAAATTATTTTTAACAATTTCATGGCTGCGTTTTAAAGCATATTAGTGGATGATTTCGTTTTAAAGTTACTGCCGTAACATCTCCCACAGTTCTTTGAATTCCGTAATTTTTTCTGGGACTAAAAATAGTTGAATAAAATAATGATATTCCGACTGCGACTGCTATGTTGTGTATTTTCGGACAAAATAACTCATAAGCGCGTAAACGTTGTGACAGAGCGTCTTCGTAGCAATTTAATCTCTCATAAAAGTTTTATAAGCATGCCTAACGGAATATAAGAAAATCACACGGGTATGTATGTCTCTCTAGCCAAATGAGCACAAAAATAATAAAGCCCAAGGTGGATATATATATATATATATATATATATATATATATATATATATATATATATATATATATATATATATGTATATATATATATATATACACACATAAACCTAAAAAATAATAAGTATAAATTAATATGATAATAAATTAATAAAGTAAAATGATCATGAATATGTGCTTTTAACGAGGGAAGGGAAGGAACAGGATAGGGATGTTGGACGGGATGAAGGGAGGAATAAAGTACTCAGAGATGAAGGAAGAGGGACCTGATATAGAGTAGGATGCTGGATTTTGTGTTTTGCTGGGAGTCACAAAATATTTATTTAGTGGCTGTGTCCATCCAAAAACCTACCTTAACTGGTAGATTACCTAATAATAATAATACATATGTATACATTTATATATTATTTTTTTGACTTTGCCATTCTTTTCTATATTTCCTCTTATTATTATTGTCATGTACTTGACGAAAGGTTAAATGGAAGAAGGGGCCTTGTAGTCTAAACTTCGCCCGAATAAAGACATTTATTTTCTATATAATAAACATTTGGAATCATATAATAATACATATTCTCATCGTGATATGGTATATATTACAAGAGTTCATGTAAGTCCTTTATTTTATAAAACTATTAATGGTTTGATTATGTAACCAGATAATGAATCGCGCGAGAACAGCTTATTATTATTATTTTGTTATTATCTGCACTCTTTATTTTCGTAATGTTGCGTAAATCCGAAGAGTGACCTGACGTAGAGTAGGATGCTGGATTTTTTGTTTTTTTAGGAGTCACATAATATTTATTTAGTATCTGTGACCATCCAAAAACCTCCTTAACCGTTAGATTACCTAATAATAATAATGTGCTTTTGCATTGGTTTTAGGTGAACACTAGTAGTATCTACGGCCTCCTAGATCGAAGGAAAATATTAATGAAACCATGCTAGTAAGAATTAAAGAAACGCTCCCGCTTTGTTGGAACCCCAGCGTGACCACTCCCTCGGTAAATAAACACCCATAAAATTGTTTAAGGGAAGGTTTAAGCTGCAGGTATCCTTCCAGGGGTCGAGAGTTCACCGTCCTGGTGATGGGGTTCGGTTTTTTCTCACGACGAACTCTCCCACGTATTGGTCGGCGACTCGTGCATCTCGTATTTACTAGTATACGGCCACAGCAAAAACTCCACGCATACGCCTTGGTAAAGAAAAGGCTGTTCAACTCTTGTAATGCTAAAAACTCGATGAATCCAGCGAGGAAATGCATTGGACATATAGATACTTGTAAAGAAAGAGGAAGGGGAATTAATAATCAATTGATTCAGTGCAAGCAGTTCATTGCTTTCCAGCTAATGTTTCTCTCCTCTGCATTCTGACAGAATTGAGTCCAATATTTTTTTTAACAAAAACTCAATAAAACTAATAATCACCATTATTTTTTATTAGCATACAATAATTGCTCTCAAAAGATGTCATTCGCTTTCAGTATTTACACCTTCTCCATGGGAAATATTGACGCTGTTGTAAGAATGTCACCCAATTATAGCCCCAATGTAATTATGTAGGTTAATTTTAATACACTAATTTTGCAAAATAAAGTATTAATACATACAATATTATTATTATTATTGCTAGGTTATAAAGTAAATATTTCTATGCGTCCCATGAAATACGCCGGTTTTTATGTGTAATGAAGTTCACGAAAATGGATTTAGGCGCTAAGACATGGTTAAGTTCAATTTCCCAAGAGAACAATTACTTCGGAGTAATGTATGGGTCTAAAAGAGAAACCACTCCATGGAAAACTCAATTTTATGACAGATGGTTCTAATAACGGGAATTTAGAGATGTTTATAAGTCATTATAAAACAAAAATGTCATAAGTCACATTTATTTTTCATACGAGGACTTTTGAGAAGAAAATTGTCATGCAGCTTTTTTTGCATTAATATTTTGTGGAAAAACTTAATTTTATCTTATGTCGTTAGCTTTACGTGTAGTGTGGTACAATTTTTGATGGTTTAATTTCAACAAAGAGTCAGCGGGTGCCGATGCAAGTTGAAATATGTTCAGGGAATGGTGCAAGTAACACGTGAAATTTTATTGGGTTAAAGACTCGATATAGCTTATATTATTTGGTGTTAGCATATTAATTCCTGCCTCCAGACATGCGTGTCATTCACATTTTTTCAATAGATATCATCAACTTTCATCTCCTGTAATTATTCCCATTCTACTTATCATTGGAAAAATCTGTCCTCGTCAAGTCGTCCTACTCTGAGGGGCTTTTTGAATGCACAAAGAAAAAAAGGCTCGACTTTATATAAAACCGTAGCAAATGGATCAGTTTAACATCGCCTATCATTACATCAACAGCACGTTTGAAAGAAAGAAAAATGAGAAAGAGCCTACAATTTACCTATTTGTTTGAATTAATCATCGATAAGTTCATTTATCGACATCACTGATCCACCGTCTTGAAAAAATAGATTTTATTTTGGAATGAAAAAAATAAATGAAGTGAGTGGAACTCGCCTAACGGCTGCGACCAAGAATATAGTATTTGCTTAGCGTTTGATTTCTGCCAGCTATTTTTGCAGCCATATCTTTGAATACTCTAGTGATATGACGGACTAAGTTTACAAGTTTACTTAAATTCTTTCTTAAAACCTAATTACAGATATAGACCCTCTGCAATGTTACGAGATTGTTTAAAAGAGATGCTGTATTTGGCTGGTCAGGCATAATGTAATATATGATGCTTGCGAATGGTGTCCTCACGAAGTCGGTTTGGTTGGCAAATTACGTCGTCTGCAGCTAAGAGGAGATCGATGTGTAAAATGTTGTTATGGCACTATGCCTAACTATGTTGTGAAAAATTAAATTATAGAGTAAGTATCATCGTAGTTTAAAGCAGTTTTTGCAGGAGGTGACCGACAGCTAGGCTCATTTTCCTCATTTGGAATAGGTGGGTACTTTGGTAGGAGTAGATGTCTAGCGGATAGAGGAAAAGGTGGTAAAGAGAAACCCGGCGTCTGCAGTATTCGTTTTTTCCTAATAAAGGTGCCAGGCGGTCCACAGTTTAACGTAGACACCAATTCAAATGCTCTCCACGTAGCACCCCAAGTATGGATCGGGATGCCATTGAAAAATTATGCTTCTTCTTGATTCGAACCTGGACCCTCGTGGTTGGGGGCTGGTACTTTAGCCATCTCACAATGATGATATCCGATTAAATCTCTGTCATAAATTGTTACCTGATTTCTTTTACGATAATGAATGAAATACACTATTAGCCTAATTATACGGTAGAAGAGATCTTGAAAGCTCGAATAGAAAGATTAATTGGAGAACCACCAGATATAAGATGGCTTTTTAATTAAATTGAAATGGGTCAGTATAACTGTAATCGTCCATATTCGGCTAAAAAACTATTCATTATAGTTTAGAATGTTTGTCATTATTAAATCTGAACCATATTTTATTGTTTTTATTCTTACTAGCAGCTATTGAAAAAGTGTTACATGTACATCTACACAATACCCCACAAGCCGCCGGGAGGGCGCGTGGCGGGGGGTGCTATGTCACCACCTCTAAAAGGGAACTAATCCACATGCAAAATCAACCCATACATGCAAACCTATACCCGCAGTGGCGTAAATATTCATGTAAAAATTCTTTCATTTTTCACGCATGCAAATACGTATACTATCATCTAACAAACAATTGCACCTTAGGATGTGGTAAAAAAAATTTCCAATACCGTGCAAGACAGAATTTAAAAAGTAAGATGACAAAAATTCACTCCCACCTGTATATGCAAGATACAGTGTTCTCGTCCCCAAGGACAATGTGACCCAACGCTCCAGGTAACGGGAGGGTCCCCCCCTACATAGAAGGACGAGGGATGGAAGGGGAAACTTAAAAACACACAAAAAGTTAAAGTGATTAATACTGTAGTATATTGTGTGATGATTTCATACTGATGCATTATGATTACGATGATGATTTCATACGATACATGATTACATGCATCACGTACTGATTTCATTGCGTATGCGGCTTTTGCTAAAATTACTTCTTTTATTTGAATTATTTAACATTTCATTGGTAACTTAGGATTAAGCATCACTCAACATCGACGTTGCATGCTTTGTGAGGAAAGTAACCCTACCACCCACTTTAGAGATAGTTTCAAGGGTACCATGGGAGACGAGATAGTAAAAAAGGGTGTCGCTTCTGCCCCTGCATCAGGGTAAGAGGGTTTATTTCGCCCAACGATGCACAATGCACCGACCCCTTCCGGAGGAGGAATCTTGGAGCCCTCGTGCATGAATCTCATAATTCAAAACGCTCGTGACCTAATGAACTCTTCACCCGTCTCCCCCTCCTCCAGCATTTTCCACATCCACTTGTTTGCGGTCCTCCTCTCTCCCACCACCCGGGCGAACCTCGTGCGCGCATTTTGATGCGCCGCGCGAGCCTCACCCTTCCCTCCCCACAACCCCGCCATCCTCCCTCACACGACCCTCGATGAATCACTGAAAAAACTACGTATTTACACACGCCCGTGTTTTTTTATTCAGCCTGGGTCTTGCCAGTATTGTAGGGATGTAGGCGTGTTACTTTTATTTGTTCGCCCTTCAAGATTCTGCGGAGAGTTGAGTAGTTTGGTTCCTACGTGGTTTACCTTTTTCCCAGCAAAAACTCTTGCTTACAGAGATGAAGAGGGAAATTAATCAAGGTAATTTTTGTTTGGGCACCACTACACTACTTTGGAAATTTGGTTAAATTTTTTTTTTATAGGCTTGAGGACAGAAAACAGTTTTCGGTCCCTGGGACTCTCATTTGAAAAACATTCACTGGAAGAGGTTTTAAGTGAAGGTGACAATTACATTTTTTTGTTCCGTCGTTCATTTCAGGTAATTTTCCTTCGTCTCTGAAGTTTTCTCCACGAACGACCTTTTTACCTTTCACTCTTTTGACGTTATGTGCTTCCCATGCTCTTCCATGTGTTTTTTATTGAAGAACGCAAACAAATGTTACAAAAATGAAAGGTAACTACGCTTCTTCTTTCGGTTCGATTTAGCTGAAGATGGTAATTATATTTCCTAATTTTTTATTAACTGAATTTTTTGCAGAACCCAGAGACCTGAAATATTACTAATAATTGATACTTTGTTCAACTGGCAAAATGGAAAACTGGTCTGTGATACAAGTTGTTGAGCATGGATATGACGACTTCCCACAAGTGGGTGAGGACAAGAACCGGGAAAAAAAGAAGGCCGGAGAGGAAGAACATACAATAATGCTAATCAATTATGTCTTGTGCGCAAAGGCTTAATAAGGGACTTATAGCTGCATAGATCTTACTTGTGGTCCTTAAGGCATGTCTATGAGTGTAGATAAGAGGATTTTGAGAGATGGGGGCGGCGAAGATTGGATAAAATAATTTGGATAAAGATAGAGATAAGTGGTAAAGTTTTAAATATGAGGAATGACGAAAAGTTGCAAAGGGAATACCGTACAAGTCAAAATATAAGTTGGCAAAGATATTGAGAGGCAGTGATAGTTAAAAAGGTTGTGGGATTGACAGGAACGGTGGGTAAGCGGGGCATGGGAAGTAAGAGATAAATATTTTGAATAGAACTTAGACGAATTTTTAAACATTGTGTAAGAAACGAGGAATTTACTAAGTGAAATCTGAATGAGACAAAAGGATTGGGTGGAAGAGATGTAGAGAACAATGCTAAGGCTGTGGGTAGAGCTTTAGGTAAATGGGGAAAGAAAGGAAGAAAATTAACACTTGGGATGGTATGAAGACTAGAAAGCAGTATGAAGAAACAGTAAGGAAGGTGATAACATGAGGCTAAAAAGTAGAAGTGCTTCAAACTAACCAACGCAATTATCATTTCCTTCATCCATTTTTTTAAATTCATTTTTCTGATCGCCGTCGAAAATGTTTGAGTGATATCAAATGCATCTCGTTCGCCTTTTCCTAAACATAATTTAACTACTCATTGAAAGCATTTCCGATCCGATTGCCTATTATATGAGTTATTCTCGAAATAAGCATCTCACTAATGAGCAACGACTACTGAATTAACGTGTAAAAGTACCTATTCACAGGTGATTTCACTCATTGAAGAAATTCATCATAATGAGGCATTGGAGCGAGAAATCATCTACTAGAGCTCTCCAAACTGCACTCTCCTCCATCAATCACTTCAATCCTCATAAAATACAGTTCCCTGCACCGACATTTCCCATTGCTTTATTCTCATAGTTCACCATAGGACTTTCTCTCTCACTATTCAACTCTACATTTCCTTCATTTAAGACACCCATAAATTCAACCCTTATTTCAATTTGGTTTAAAGTTTTGGCTGCTAAATTGGCTTTTGAGTTAAAATATATTCCTATATACTATTATTTAAATGTGTAGCTGATTTTCATCGAAAACCTACCTCAACCGGTAGACTAGCAATAATAATAATAACATTCTCGGTTGTTCTAGTGTTTGTTTTCTGGAGAGGAAGTTGCTATTTTCGGTACTTTTCCGTTTATGGTCTGGACTCAAATGCATCTTTTGTAGAATCGATGATAAGATTTGAATGTCGAGGGGAATGTGATTTCACTTCCATCTCCGGGATCCTCCACGGTCTGCGACCATTGAAGACTACACGCTTCCCGCGGGAGGAGGATGAAGGAGTAAATGTTTCCCCCGGTTCGGACGAATATCCTCCCATTATGCAGAAATGGCTGAACGTGCAGAGATGGATGGAATTTTTTTCGTCGGGGGAGGACGAGGGGACGACCGGTAGAGCTGGAAGGGCGAAAAGAGAAGAAGAGGGTGGGGAGTGACTGGGACAGGGTAAGGCGGATAAGGGATAAGTGGGGGTGGCGGAGAGTGGGCCTCGTCGTGGCGGTGAAGTAGCGGGGGTAGGTTCGGTGAGTGCGGGAGAGGGTTGGAGAGGGAGCGGGAGGGGTGGAAAGGGTTTATCAGTAATGATACGCTGTTATCCGTTCACAGTGAGATAGAGGGGCGAGGATTTCCCTCCCGGATGCAAAAAAGATTGAGGGAACGGCAAAAGGAAAAGAGGATTATTAAATAAAAATGCCCGGAGAAAGGAAGACAAGGAAGCAGAGGGGAGGAAGGGGGGGATTTAAAGGAGTGAGTTACCCCCGGGGGAATGGACGAGTAGGAGGAGGAAGGGGGGCTCTAAGTGAGGTTTTTGCGAGAGTGAGAGAGAGAGGAGTAAAGCAGAGTGGTGGGGAGTCGAAGTGACGATGGGTTTGTGTTTCTGGGGAGAGGGGTGTGAGGGTTTTGAGTCGAATTTTTGGGGGAGTCGAGGGAGGGCTAGAGAGTTAAGAAGAGAGTTGGGAAGGGGAGACGAGGTGAAGGTTTTGGGGAGAGAAAAGGGGGAATGGATGCGGGAGAGCTCACAGGAAGGGTGTGATGAAAAAATAATTAGGCCCCCGCGAGATAAAGCTGCAATGATGAAAATTCGAAAATCAAATTATGAACAAGATAGAAGTTTTGAGATTAGTGATTACATTACATTTATACGGAGAAGCTGGAGAGGACAAGAGAGAGAGAGAGAGATGTATATAAATAAGCAAGGAAAATGGAAAAATAAACACATTATGAACATGAGGGGCAGTGTTTCACGAAGAAAGGGGAGAGAAAGTGTCTTTTGTCGTGATATTTTTATGCTTTAGATTAAAATTGAAACTCCGAAATAGTAATAAGTTCTTCGCTGCATGAGGAGCATTTCCAAGAAGAAAACGTCGCACTGCGGTTGAGTAAGGTTACGTGAAAGACATGCTGAATATTAGGGGATTTTGGAGACCATCATTAAATCTTCTCTCGAAAAGAGATGATAGCATACCCAAAATTTCAATGTTTCTCACATGTCTTCTGTGTGTATTTCTTGTCCCGTTTCAATTAGCTATTGACTGAGCCCGTTTTTGCACCGCCCCTACTGGTATTTTTGGGTATATTTTTAAGTTTCATGCCGTACTGTGAGTCCTTTCAGAAGGACTGGTAGATTTGTTGCAATTTCAAAGAACTTTGATTTTTATTGGTCGTTTTTTGTATGAATTACACATCACAGTTTTTATTAACTCTTCTCACAGCCATAAATACCCCATTACATTGGAAAAACTATTTTCCGGCTAAAATTTAATAACAACATTATATGCGGACTAATAAAAAGGTTTTCCTATATTCTCAGATGGATTTCAAAATTCAGATTTTAAAAAATTGGTAGAGAGATTAATTCCAGTATAGTTTCTCTCCGTTACATGTCTCGCGTGGTTACAATATTTTTGCATAGTTTCTTCTTCACTTTCCTCCAAGGTGACTATATGTACCCAACTAAATTCTTAGCATGTCTACTTTCGTGCCCTGTAGTTTTATTTACATGACTCTAACATCTGCCAAACGTTTAAATTTTCACCTTTGAATGTATAGAAGACAGCGCACAGCCGTATCTCACACCTCCCTGGAGCTACGCTATCTTCAAATGCGCCATTAAATTTGAATACTTATTCTAAGTAATGGAAGAATGGTAAAATGAAAAATAAAGCATTATGAAATCCATGACTTACATTTTGAGCGATGAATATACTAAGAGAATTGATAATAAAAAAACAGTACATTTTGAGCGATGAATATACAAATTGATAGTAAAAAAACAGTTTCTTGAAGTAAGTAGAGATGAACCTTTCTACTGTGGATAGTAAATATAATTTAAAAAGTTACCTTTAATCAAAGTCGAAAATAATTGGTGACAATAATGATAAATTATTCTATTCAAAAACTATTCTATTATTAAAACCGAAAAAAGCACATTGGAGTCAGGGAACGTTCGTAACATGAAAAAAACTAGAACAGGAAAAAAAAATGGTAAACTTAAGGAAGATATTATAGACAAGGTTTTGTAGACCAATTAAAGAAAAGAATTAAGATTCCTTAATGAAGCATTGCGTTCTACGGATATGTGATATGGAACATAGAGAAAACAGAACTCTGAAATCATTCAAATTTCGGTGTTTCAGACGAATTTTTGGGAATTTAATTGATCAGAAACAGTCACAATGAAAGAGGAACTTGAGAGAGTCATAGAAGTGGGAGCAATATGGACTGGCGTATGAAATGAAGATCGGAGCAAGTGGGTCAGGTATTGAGGCATTAAAAATGCACCCGAGCGAAGGGCACAACGTTTAGCAAAAGAAAGTATTTCCTGCTGTTGTACTTCTCTGAATATAGCTAAGACGGGTTATGATTTTATTTGTGGGCGGTTGGATCGTGGGTGACTGTTCAAGTCAATGTGTCACCTTAGTTACTGTATTAATGACGAGTGATAAAATTTTGATGACACCTATTCATGCATTCTTCAGAAACAAATATGATGCGAAGACAAATCTGAAGTACTTAAAGAGATTACTTTTACTTTTTAAACGTGCTCTAAAACTTATTTTGGACTAGTTCTGAGGTGCCAATTTTTCCAACCATTAGTTTTTAACTGTTTTTTCTTACAAATCAAATAATATATATACTCTCTTGTCTCTCTTGAAGAAGGCCCCTGAGAGGGCCGAAAGCTCGAACAATTTACCGTGTGAGTGTTCTTTTAAATGTGTCTATTCTTTTCTATTTGTGTTATATTGTGTCAGCCCATTATTGTGCCGCTCGTATGAGTTTTTCCGTACAATCGTTATATATATATATATATATATATATATATATATATATATATATATATATATATATATATATATGTGTGTGTGTGTGTGTGTGTGTGTGTGTGTGTGTGTGTATACATAAGGTCTTACAGTATGAACACGTAAACACACACACACACACACACACACACACATATATATATATATATATATATATATATATATATATATATATACTATATATGCCATGATGGCAATTTCTCGCGAGAACGTGAAATAGTTTACCGCCACAACAAAATGTACAAATTTGGGCTTTTATGTGCCAATTTCTATAAAATATAACCAGATAAGGCAGTAGTTTATCACCGTCATTACCGGATATAGTGCTATGAAAATTAGAGAGAAACAGAATGAACTTTTGTGACTGACCTTGCTTTTCTTTTTACTATTTTCAGAGACCAGAGCCAACTGGGATGAATGGTGGACGTACGAAGGAATATCAGGTAAGCAATATTGTGTGTAAATATATGTATATAAATATATGCATAAAATGCAATAAATGTATGCAGAAATAAAAATGCAATAAATGTATGCATAAAAAACTTGGACAACAACAAGCAATATAAAAACACATAAAAAGAACACTTGCACGTTTTTTCTTAATAAATTCGACGGAATTTATTAAGAAACAGCGTGTGAGTGTTCTAATATTGTTTGTTCCTGTCCAAGTTTTTTATTGAACACTTCCGTGTTACTTCGACGAAATCATCCAAATGTATATATGTATATATTTATATATATATATATATATATATATATATATATATATACATATGATTTCGTCTACGTAACACGGAAGTGCCGAATAATAAATTGGACAGCAACAAACAATATAGAAACACATAAAAAGGTCACTTACGCGTTATTTCTTGATCATTTCGACGGAATTTTGCTCCGTCTTCATCGGAAGATAGAGAAGTAATTCTTAATTCATTATTTCTCTTTCTTCCGATGAAGACGGAGCAGAATCCCGTCGAAATGATCAAGGAATAACGTGTAGTGACCTTTTTACGTGTTTCTATAATGTTTGTCGCTATCCAATTTATTATACATATATATATATATATATATATATATATATATATATATATATATATATATATATATATATATATGTATTTTATATATTTTATTTATATTTATTTATTCATTTATTTATATGATTGATTGATTTATTTCAATCGCCGAGGTTCTCACCAGAGTTTCTCCGTTCTATTCCTTCATATTTTTAATAGTCAATAAAAATTGGCTTAAATAATAAAATCCAAGATATTTATGCACATAAACCATAATTAATGCTTCCTGCTTGGCCTCGAAAAAAAGTTTCTGCCCTATTCTTGGAACTTCCGTTTATTATTCCTTCTCACGATAAAAATCAATCTCATATTTATAACGATGCTAAATCAATAAATGCCGAGGAATTGGTCATTTCAATCTTTAATTGTATATTATTCAATCTTTCATTAGTTATAAATATACTTTATTGATCTGAGAAATGAGAAGAAAACGTCTGCATTTTTGCTTCCATAAATCTGATAATGCGTTGGCCTTTAAATCATTCACTGGAAGAACGGATAAATTTGCGAGTTCGGTCCCAAAATAAGTCCTAGTGTTAACTGTGGTATTTTAACTGATCCATTCCTCTAATCTTTAGACAGCGCAAGTTTTGCTTCCGTAAGGGTTTCAGCCTCGAAGTCAGTTTTAGTAGTAAAGTATTTGTCACCTAGAGAAAACACCAAATATTCTTCCATTTTGCGTGCCGTCTTTTCTGAGTTTTTCAGCAGAGACGTGTAACAAATTCCATATAACGTAATGGTGCCCGCAACGTGCTTTTTAATTTAACTACTGAAAACTAAATTGGAGCGAATATTTCTATTCCAAATTGTTCCGGATCAATGAGCTGCAACGTTACAGGTACCGGTTTGCCCTCAATCAGCACCCATATTCTGTTATATCAGAAAGATATGGCACCTTCTAGTGCACTCATAACAGTGCCGTATCAATATGGGTAGTGACAGCTATCCTGGGAAGCACCCTTTATCCTCACACATTCTCCACCCATTTTGCAACACCTGGGTACGGTGCGACCCTTTCTAAGAACACTTTTCGTCCACTACAATTCCTTTACCGAGGTCATTAAAGGATACACCTTAGGTTGCAAAATATACCGAGTGATTTAGTGTTGCAATGGTTGAATTCAATGACATAACAGGCAGCATGACACGTAAAATATGTCTCCTATCGTAATTCTGGAGTTGCTGCCGTGAAGGTTGAATGTAAGAATTAAATTAAAAAATTAAAGGTTTACTAACCATGCTTTTTCAATCGTTATATATGCGGGCATGTTCTTTGATCGTTATGTTAACCACTCATAATAAATGTGGGCATGTCGCATGATTGATATTTCGGTCGCCCCTTTTCCGCGCGGTTTTGGGTGGATCACGGGGCGCCAGGTGCATGAGGAAATAGTGCGAATATGTGTAGAATGGCTTATCTACTACCCCCTACCACACGTCCTTGCGACGGCTTGTTGAGTATTGTGTAGATGTAGATGTAATTTGCAAGGAAAGGCAAGATAATGGATAACTGATCGTAGCACTTTTCCGATGTAATTCATCGAAACCTGGTCGTAAAATCGTGTTAAATACTACAATACAATTCACTCGTATTATATTTCTTACGTCTTTTGCGTTCTCTTAAGATTTATTTAGTTGTATAACGCCAGTGTCATTATCTTTGTGTATCTTCGTGTACGTATATATGTACACACACACACACACACACATACACACACACACACACACACACACACATATATATATAATATATATATATATATATATATATATATATATATATATATATACACATGTATATATATATATATATATATATATATGCATATACTATATACACACATATATTCGTATGTGTATATATATAATATATATATACACATGTATATATATTATATATACATGTGTATATATATACATATATATATATATATATATATATATATATATATATGCATATATACACACATATATTCGTCTATATCCTTGATCAAAAAGTTCCCGGAATAACCACCGTGTGGCGCTCCCATCGTTCCGATTTGAGTTCTGTTTTTTTTGTTAAATTGGTACATCTGTTGTTGATATTCCCTTTAAATCTTAGTGTCATAACTTGACATTTGCAAAAGTTACGTAGCCAAGAGTACATCTATCTCTGTGTGTGTTGGCGATTTTTTACAATTTCAGAAATGGATTTAAATTTGCAACAACGAACTTGTATTATATTTTGCGTAAAAAACGGATTTAGTGGCGCACGGACGTTGGAAATGTTGGAAAAGTGTTTCGGCAACGATTCTCTAAAAAAAAAACGGTCGTTTACCAGTGGCACGAGAGGTTCAGAAGTGGTCGTGAGTCAATCGAAGATGATGAACGCAGTGGCAGACCATCGACATCGAAAGTCGGTGAAAAAATTGATAAAGTAAAAGAAATGTTGGTCAATAACCGCAAATTAACCATCAGAGAAATAGCGGAGGACTTGAACATTGCCTATGGATCCGCCCAAGACATTGTGGTTAATGATTTGGGTTTCCGTCGTGTAGCATGCCAAAAGACCTCAATTTCATGCAAAAAAGAGACCGTGTTGACGTCGCAAAAGACATGATTTGCGAGGCTGAATCCGATCCCACATTCATCAAAAGGATCATTACTGGAGACGAGACGTGGGTTTATGAGTACGACACGCAATCCAGACATCAGGCAAGTGAATGGCGTTCACCAAATGAGCCGAGACCAAAAAAACCACGTCGTTTTCAGTCAAAAAATAAGGCAATGCTGACGGTTTTCATGGATTACAACGGTGTAGTGCATCATGAATTTTTGCCAGAAGGCCAGACAGTAAACAAAGAGTATTATTTGGGCGTTATGAGACGTTTGCGTGAAGCAATTCGCCGAAAAAGACCAGAAATGTGGGCAGAAAACTCGTGGATTTTGCACCATGATAACGCACCGTCGCACAGTGCTATCATTATTCGTAATTTTTTGACGAAAAATGCAACAAATACCATCCAACAGCCACCGAATTCACCTGATTTGGCTCCCTGTGACTTCTCTCTGTTCAATCGAGTTAAAAAACCATTACGGGGAACGCGTTTTAGCAGCCGAGAGGAAGTAATGGAAAAATCGCAGGAAGCACTGATGGACATACCGAAAACCGAATATAAAAAATGTTTCGAGGATTGGATCAAGCGCTGGCATAAGTGTGTTGCAGTCGATGGGGATTACTTTGAAGGGGACAATATAGATTTAGATGAATAAACTTGTATTTTTAATTTTCTGAATAAATTCCGGGAACTTTTTGATCAAGGTAGTATATATATATATATATATATATATACATACATATAAAACTTAAGTGAAAGTCCTACGGAAGTGAATAATAATGCACACCTTGATAGCACTGCCGAGATAAAATAAAAACACAGAAACACACAAAAAAGAAACTCACACGTATTCCGAATTTTTGGTGGCGATAGCCATATTTCTCAAGAAAGAGAAGTTTCTTATTTCCCTTGAAACAGTTGAATGAAAAATGAATTCGCCTGCCATTTGGAGGGTTCAGGAATGCAAGTCAGGACCTCAGAGCGCTCACGTCAGGGCGCATTAAGCTAAATCCCCGACCCTGTGATTTTCCGGGCACACGGGGCAACCTTGGGAGCTGCCGGTGGTTCGAAGTGAAGGCATCTCGCCCCTTTCCTGGATGAATCATTTCACAAACCCTTTGCTTGAGATTGAGCACGACCCCATGGAATTGAGTGCCTGTGTGATGCGTTTCATGACAAATAAATCATTCCCTCTTCTCCATACGAAACCAATGAAATTCACAATGCTTTTATTTTGAATTCATGCAATTTTTATTTTTAAATCGGATGCATGTGTCATATTACTTATTAAATCAAAGTCATAATTATAAATTATCAAAAAATAGTTAACTATTTGTAAATTACTAATTTAAACTTTTTATTTATTTCCATTTTAAATCCATCAGTTTCTAAGTCAAGTTCACCATGCCAACGGTCCAAATGGTATTTGAAATAGGTTGCTAGTTAGGCCATGTATGTTTGGCTGAGTGAGAGGTATTTGTAACAAAGACAGCAGGTTAGAGTTAGGATTTCCGATCTCAGTTAAATTCGGCCGACGGTTTTTTGGATACCCATTTATCTTTGGTTTTTCCGTGTGATCATGAATTTTGTGAGTAGAGGAGAAGCACTTGAACTTATCCCCTTTTAAGTATTTCTATAATCATTCGGGTGATTTTATCTACCCTCCCCTTATGGTGTGGTTTTCCAATTGTTCCTAATAATCCTAATGGTTATCTCAAGGTAGCAAGTAGGCCTAAATGTTTTGGGAGATCTGAATGATTTCCCATCCCTTTAACTATTCACTTGTCACCATCATATTTGTTTTTTCAGCAAACACGTCAAACTTACTTTCTCTTATCAACATATGTCATCAATTGTACTACTGTATGACTTATTGTGGTATTCGGAATGAACTTTTTAATTATTGATTGAGAGGAAATCTGACAAGAATTGAAGTTAACCCGCTCAGCCGTAGGTCAAGAATCTTTTTAGTTCAGTGTGCTTCTTAATCAGCTCGGCCATTGGTTATATTAATCCTCCTTCAATGTTGCTAATGGCCTTAATTTCTAAGAAACTATTTCTTACCCATTAGATGGTTTTCGTAATCTTACAGCGTCATCAGCGTGTAATGATTATTTGAAACCTCTACACGTATCCATGGAATTTTAATTAATAAAGGGAATTACGGAAAAGTTAAAATTTAATTTACCCTTTTCTATATTCATGTATGCAATGCATATTAAAGGACTCAGGATCAAAACTGGGGAAACCACTTTCATAATTTTTTAATAATTTTTTTGTGAATATCATATTTTATTTCACTTCGTCAGATATTCCTTTGTTTTCTTTCCTTGAGGCGAAGATACAAAGGGGGATATATGAATATTTGGGATTCCCCATGAATAAGTCAGGAGTTATTTGACTTCCATGCTGTCCACCCGTTTGAGATATTTGATACACCCTCGCAGGCTCCTTGTTTTTTTGCGTCGAATCTCCTTAAAGTCGCGTCACAGTCTCACCCAGTCGATAAAACCCGAGACAGATAAAAGAGTAGGGCGCATTTCTCAACTGAGGAATCACTCCGGTTTATACTTGGAAGATCTCCACGTCATCGTTCGTGGTGGAATGGATCCCCTTAAGGAATGTCGTCACGTGACAAGAGTTGAGATAAGATTTCCCTTGCTTATGTCTCTCTCCTCGCCAAAAGGATAATGGGAACTTATCGTAACCAACGCAACACTTGTGAGCTTTGATCCCATTGGCGTACAGACTGCTTGGTTATTCGATGTGCTTACCGGATATTTCATTCTTATGTCCCTTTTTCTCCCGGGAAAAAAGTTTTGGCTGCGTCCAGATATTTTCCTCGCACCGGAGAGATTCACTTAGCCGAGGCATCACAAGAAATCAATGTACTTTTTTTAGCAGTATTTCAGTGTTATCAATTTTTCTTTAATGTTCTCTTCATTATTCCCGGTTGTAAATTTGCATAAGGCTGGCAATTGGGGCAATAATTCATTAACTGCATTATCTGAGTCTATATTAAATGTTGAAGGTTGGAAACTCAACCAAAAACTATTGCCGTAATTGTACTGAGTAGTACCGCTGTTGCGCGATGATTAATCACAGTAGTTTACTGGAAAACGGGGATTAAACAAACCTTCAAACTTTTCAGGAATCATAACAGTTATAATATCATTTATTACATCTTGAGATAACATATAAGTCAATTATTGCAGTGACGATATTATTATCGAAGGCGGAAATTGAAGAATTAAATTGTGAAGTCAATAAATGGTGATCTTATAACAGTTTTTCCCCTACGACTTTTTTCTTTTTCGATTTCATTTCCGTGACTGTTAATGGATTAGTGCTGTTCCTCCTAATTAAAACCTTTAGAGAAATGGAACAATTTTTCTCAGTTGCATTCATGAAAAACCATTACGTATATATACCAGATATATATACCAAAACGTATATATACGTTTATACCAGATAAACACAAGAATCAAGATGGGTTGTTTCAGGAGCAAATATTCTGCCATTCAAAACAAACAGCTTCAATCTCCCTTATTTATATGATACAAAATGTAGAGCATTTGTCCTAGTTTCAATTCGCAAGTCTAAAACGAAGTTTCAACGACAAAAAACCGTGGAAATATCTTTTCTAGAATATGAATCCCCTCGTTTATAGTATCTACCTCAAAACGGTGGCTGTAACCAGTGAATTCGAGAGTTTTTAGAATCGTCTTGGGTGCGAACTATCTGCTCACGAAATTTCGACGATGAAATGTCGTTCGTGAAATGCAATTCATGAAGTGCCGGCCGTGAAAGGTCCTCTTCTTATGTATTAACTGTTTATGGGCGCCAGCGGCACAGCTTCTTCCCATTTCCGAATGCCCCGTCTCCAGTTTCTCTTCCTTCCCGCCCCACCCCCTTCCCACCCTCCCTTCTCTGACTCCCCTCCACCCACCTCCTCGTCCCAAGAAAGAACACACATCATTAGGTGGAGTAGTCGCGGCTCTCTCAGAATAATCATTTCCACCCTCCCGTTCCCCTCCCCCTTCGCCATTCCGGCCTTCCGCCCATCTCTTCACCCCCACTCAGGCCCTAACGCGCCCCCTTCCCCCCCCCCCCTTCCCCCTTCCCACAACCCTCTTCTCTAACCCACGCAGCAACCCCCTACTCCACCCTCCAAAACCCCCTCTTATTACCTCTCCCGGTTTTTTTTATCCCCTCTCGCATTTCTATCTCCCAAATCCCTCATCCCCTTATCCACTTCCCTTTCTCTCTTTTCTTTTTACGGTTTCATTTTCTTCTTACGAGCCTCATATATTTTTCCTTTATCCTCCAGCGGATCTGCCTCTGTATCACGTCCTGCGAGTCCACGCCACAGTGTGACGCGATGAGTGGAAAAGCATAAAGTCTAACAGTTAGCTAATTGTTGTAGACAATAGATTCTTACATCCGCTACTATTATGTAGTAGGTTAAAACGGGGAAAAAGTCTTCATTGGCATCAAAAGACCATTGATTTTCAATAAGAATTTCTACTCTTGTCAGCTTTACCTTGATAATATATTTACAGCGAGCTTGTGACGAGAAAAAATGTCGGCAAAATATCCCCAAAACCCTAGATTTAGTTTCTAGCTCATATTAGCCAATAAAAATCTGTTCTTTATTTAAAATTTGCTATGAGTTCGTTGAATCATGATGAAGTCCAGCATCCTGTTTCTATCCACTTTATGATACAAATATTATATGAATCTATAAATATGAATCTTGGATACGAAACCATGCAATACAGAATTAACACTTTTTCGATTCCGAGTTCTTTCTACCATCATCCACTCAATTTTCACATGCCTATTTATTCCTCCGCTTAACTTTACCCATGTTATGTATTCTACCCTATAGCATTCTTCGAAATTCTACCACCAATGAAAACCTTTTGCATTCAACATTATTGCCATCTTTGCAAATCTCCCAAAAGTTCTATGTCCTCTGCTAAAATGACTGGATATCATTCTTGTGCTTTCAATTTGCATTTTCTATTCTTTTCACTCGCTCATTGACAGCTCTGCAAATTTCCACAAAAGCATGCCTTTTGCATTTATTTCACTAAGGCATCTCCTAATAGAGGGAATAGGTCATAGCTATTGTTCTTTCCGTCAAATTTCTTAGGAGAGGGTAACTGAAGAAAAAATGTAAGTAGTCGGTTAAGCATAAATTGACCCTGAATCTGTTCATCATGCGATATCACGCTGACACAAAGGTGTGACGGGGGCCATTCTAGAAACGGGTTTGTATTTGCTTTGAGTTTTCTTTGTTGTCTTTTGCTCCTGTATTTTAAAATATGTCATGTCACTGCACTCTAAGATTTTCATCTGGTGGCACTTAATAAGAGTCTGAGGATTGATGCATTGACATTGACAACCCATAAAAGGTGGTTTATGTGTGTGTGTGTGTATAGCTTGAATGTAAGTTTATACGTAATTTGTATAGCTCTAACTTTGCTAGATACTTGCTGAAAAGGAATGGGAGAATATTCGGAAGGCAACCTTGTGGGAGGGTGTGATTGGCCAAAGTGCAGCAAGGTTTAGATCTAAGGAGATTGCACGGAGTAAATGGGATATTGTGAGGTGGGTTGTGCTTATGGATGGGTCTGGCAGTTGCCTGTACGTCACGGAGATTTACGGGATGTTTGAAAGAATCAAAAGGACGCTTGGGGAGTAGGTCCGCCATGGTTTTACAACTGGTTAGGATGGGAAAAGGTCAGCACACAACAAGTAGTCATGAATTTGTTAAAATTACGGAGTTTTATCGCCATGCATCTTACGTCCATTTTATTTGAGTGCTTCCTTTTTTTGTGCTTTCGCGTGTATGTCAAAAAACATCTTATTGATATTCTTGGCCTTAATCACCCTTTTGACGAAGTCGTTTTTATGTCGAACATGATTGTTGACTGTGCTTTCTGGGACAAATTAAAATTGCCATCAATTTAATCCCGTACGACCCCGGTTTCTGTTCACCTGGTTCTCTCTTCCTTTGGTCTAATGTTTTAGGTTCAAAACTACCTGCGTGTCTACCAGAACATTCCATTGTACAATTCTCTACCTTCGGTTATACCTACTGTGGCAAACTTCAAACTGGCGATCGCCCAATACCACAATCCGGGCACGTTGGAGAGAAGAAGCAAATATGTGCTAAAGAAGACGCGGCATTTCCGAGTCACATAAGACGCATTCAAATTGCGATCTCAAAAATCTGAGACGACCATCTCGGTGACATAGACCTCCATTCAGTTTTTGCTCGCGTAGGCATTTTTTCCGGAAGAAAATTAACAGCAGTTCCTGCAGGAGAATTTGCCCTATGAATTTAAAAGCTTTAATATTAAAATAATGATTGCGTGCCTTGTTCTTGAGAGGGAATTCATCCTAACAAGCGTAAAATGAAATCCTTCATTCTGCATCTCCTCTTCCTCTAAACTCTCTCTCTCTCTCTCTCTCTCAATTTCTCCGCATACCCCCACCTCATTGTTTCCGCTTTGGGGGGTTGAAAGAGGTTGGGGGAGGGGAAGGGGCTCTGGGAGGGGCAACGGAGGGAGGGGAGAGACTCCCCAGGGCCGTGTTTGGGCATGTTCTTGTGTCTCCCGTCTTTTGCGTGGGCTTGGTGGGGGCAATCTGCTCCCGCCGCCCCTGCCCTCCCTCCCGCTCGTCCTCGTTCCTCATCCCGTCACCTAGGCTCCACTTCCCCCACTTCAACCCCATCCTCCTAAAGCCACTCACCTCTCGTCACGTGAACTGACGTCGACAACTTTCTCCCTCCAACGTAGCCTGCGTTTGCGTATTTTTATTAAAAAATTATTTACACGTACCTGTAGTCTATTTTTTGATGAAAAATAAATTTAAGTCGTTCGCATTCACATAATGTATGAATTTTATTGAAGAGAAAAAGTATGTGGCCGAACGTTTTGGAGGAAGGTGGCGAAATGAAAGACTTTAAATCAGTTTTTTTACACTTTGCCTATCTCAAAAAGGGAACGACGCGAAGGGTATGAATTTATGTTGTCAAATTTATAGTTCCACGCATGAAAAATTATAATGTGAAGCTTTATTAATCCAACCGTTTGTTGGTCTGCATAAATAAATATGTCACGCATCATTCCTTTAGATTTACCCTCATAATAGTATTTACTAATATTTAAAATTACTCTGTGTATGTATAATATTGGTACTCATATTAATGTGGCACCGGTACCCACATGTAATTTTAACGCAAATTAAAATAATTCATAAAAATAAAATTATTAGAAACCTGAGTATCTTACCTATGTTCGAATATTGATTAAAAAACGGCCAGAGAAAGACAGAGAGGGAGAGATTCACTCGATTATGTTGTAACAAACATTAACTTAACTTTTATATCGAAGCGCAATTGTCGTCGGGCATAAGCGTGGCAGTATTGTGAATATGACAATTCGTTTTAATTGTTTTCCATGGAGATAAGTTCAATACTTAAATGGAAGGGCATCAAATGAGTGAAATTACATGGGAAAAGGTAGGAGCGACTGAGGAGAGAAGTCTTGTATAAAAATAGAAAGCAATTACAAATCAATTTGTCGACATAGTTAAAAAATAGATGTTTATAGAACGAGAAGGCGTAACAAAAAATACGCAAATAAATATATTTTAAAACGATACTTTATCTAGTAAGTAAATTTTTAAAATTTTGAGCACCAAATTAATCTCGTCGCATTGTTTTGTGAAATAAAGAATTATTTGAATTAATAACTGAATTGAAATTACCAATAGACGCGAGTCTATCGATCGATCACGAGTCTAGGAATTCGCGAAGAGAAGCATTCCATTTCCTAATGGCCGTTCAGGTGGTTACTACAAAGTGTCATTTTAAAACTAAGGAGCGGTGATTTGAGATATGAATCAATTACTATGGCGTCGGGTCGGACTATCATGAAAAAAAAGCTTAATGATGAACTGGGAGGACACATGATCTTTACTGCCAGGGTTTCTAATTAAAAATTATAAATGAAAGGCTAACTGCCAAGGGTATTGAAGTTAGGAGATGAGATTTAAAGAAATGTTTAGTGGGGAGAAAAATAAGTTGAACGGTTAGTAAGGTTAAGACTAAGGTGTTCAATATGATGGGTGAAAAGAGAGAGCTGTTAAGGGAAATCCAAAAATGGCGAGAATAAGAGATATTGTGAAGTAATAGTGTAATGAACACCATTATAGACGGGAGGGCGTTGGATAGACGGTGTACTGGAGGGAATATAGAGCACGCTTAATAGAGAGGACGAAGGCAGGTGGGAGTTGAGAAGAAATGCAGGAAGAAATAACGAAGGGAAGAAAATAGTTAACTCAGTAAATAGAAAATAAACATCTTTAGGAACCGTCCGCAAGTTTATCTTCATTTTGTGTTTACCTTAAATGAAAATGGGTCACTGAATCATTGAAGTTTAAGGTGCATTCATTGAGTAATAAACATACTTTCAGGATTTATTAATTTTATTTATTTGTATAATGGCTTCTATTGGCGAGATTGAGACTTAATAGTCCCTAATTCCATCTAATCCCTATACAGTAAATACATCAAACATCCAAGCTCTAGATGGAAGAAAAATTTCCTAAGCGGGAATTGAACCCGCGACTTCAGAGTTTGCAGATGAGGGCGTTACACCGCCGCCATCGGGGCCGACAGGATGAGGAATACGAAGCACAGAAATTAATGTACATATAAAACTGCGTATGGGCATCATAGCGGTGATAAAACTGTGCAATAGCGGAGGAAATTAGATGGAAAAAGCTTCCTTTCGTGACCCGCATTTTCATGATTACCTCAATGGAAATGTAGGTAATTACGTGATGGGTTTGTTTATAGTAACTGCACAAAATATTATAATTTCCATTCGTATTCCATTTTTTCTCCAAGAATCTTGGGAGAGGAGGGTTTGAGATGTTCCCATGACGGATTTATAGCAGTTGTCCTCTGGACTGCGATGTTTTAGGATAAACGTATACCATTTAGGATAGAGGTGAGAAGAAGTTATCGGACCGGATTTTAAAAAATCTCTCCCATTTTGTCGAACTAAATGATGTCGAAGTGGTTTCAGGAATAACTGGGTATTCAGGGATCGTTTTTTGGAGATTGAATTTGCGATTTCAAAGCACGTCACCCACGATGCCCTATTCCATGTTTTTGTTTCGTTTCCCTCTATTTTTGCCGCTGTTTTTCTTCAATCCGTCTCATATTTTCTCCATCCGCCATAGGGCACGTTTCCCGGGCGAGCGTGTCGTCATCCATGGTGCATTCTTCCTGGTAAACACGTCCTTGACCCAACCTTGTCCGTCGACCCGAGCTCTCGGCAGATGTGCCATTGGATTAGTTCCGAGTTTGTTGTCACCCGCGTGGAACGCCCATTGACGACTTAAAGGGACTGGACCGGCGGAAACGAAACAACCAAAACGCCCCCGCCTTCAGGCGAGGGCGCCAGGATCTGCAGTAGTCGGTGCAGGCGATCCGTAAAATCTCAAATTGAAGGAATTCCTAATAATCAGAACTTAAAGAGTTACACTGTGTTTTCATAGCAACTTTTGACTGTAAATATGGTATTTATTGAACTAAAAAACGTAGATGATGAGTTACGGGCCCGTTTCAAGGGTAGCTGAAGAGAATTTTCTTTGTGTTTTAATGCAAGATGTTAAAATGTTTTTTTTAATGATATGTCACGTTTGTATTACCTCCCAAGTAATTGCTGTTGTTGGATCACAGTGATCGAGTCTTTTTTATGTGAATGCGTAACTTACATTCCACTATCTTAATAATTTTAACTTATATGAGAAATGAAAATATCGCTCAAATCTCAATACAGAGGTTAAAAAATGTGAAAAGATTATCTATTTAGTGGATACATTGTACTAATTTACTCATTCATATATGTGCCTAATTAATTTTGCATTTATTTGATCTATTGACAGATATTTAGGTTATAACTATTTTTCATTTGTAGGCGTGAAAAAGACTGTTTACGGGAAATTATGAGTAGAAATGACTGTTTACGGTGAAATTATGAGTGGTATAATTCCTTAGCTAATAAAAGTTTATAAAGGAACAACAAAATTTATCATACATCACAGTTTTAATGAGTTTCGTAATGTTCCAATCTAGGGCAAGTACAATAATGCGTTGCTTGACCACTCTGCCGTTTGTATCCCTAATTAACTTGCATTTATTGCGCTGAAAAAACATAAATTAAAATATCTTCCCAGTCGCTGGACCATAATTACCTAAACTGAAAAGTAAGAATAGCCGTTGTTATGTATTTGTTCTCCACCAATTTAAAACACTTTTCATACTACCGCATACCTCTCTGGTTACGACGAAACTGACAGTAGTTCACCTTCAAATGTTCTTAATGTATTGATCGACTGAGTTTGAGTTGAGAAAACTATTAAATGAGACTCTAATGCTTCAAGGCACAGCGGAATCTTCAATTTATTACAATTACATAAGTTGTGAATTGAGTTGCGTTGAGAGTTGATAACCGTGTTTCCACTTTACGCAAGGAACTATTGCTTCATTTTAGTTATGCCATTGAAATTATTACTCTTTGTGCTTTCGAAATGAAAATTTCTCTGCTTAATCATTCCTACTATTACGCTAATTTATTTTGAAGATAAATTCCCGAAATTAATCCCGGTCCATAAACTGTTTATATTGCGTCCTCCGGATTTACGTAATGAGTGATAGTTATTTACGGTACAACTTTAAGCAATCCATACAGATAAATTCAATTAAAAAAACAATGCAATTTACAGTGGAATGGTAATCAAACGGAAATGGAATCCATTGTTAACTACATAGCGTCGAGGAGAACCATCTCCTTCATCTCCCTCCTCCCCCCGGCACGCCATCGAACCACTAGAAAAATCAAATCCATTCCTCTCGCAACACCAAAAAAATCCACTGAAACGAATCCTGTGCAAACCGAAAGAAACTCAAGAGTGAGCGGTGCTAAGAAAAATCTTATCCATTTCCCGGGTGGACTGATCCGCTCTCGGAGACGAGGGAACATTAGTCCATTAAGTGGAGGGAGAGAGAGAGAGAGAGAGAGGTTTGGGGGCTGTATGATAGAATGGGGGAGAGAGAGTTTGGGTCTTGAATGAGTGAGACAGGGTGGGAGGTGGGTCACCTCGCTGTGCGGTTAGGGACGGCTGGCTGCCCTCTGCCGCTCCGCTAGGACGCAGCCGGCATCTAGGGGTGAGGACCCAAAGGGTGGGGTAATGCTTGCGAGGGAACCAGCGTGAGGAAAGGGAACAGCCCGCTCTCCTCGTCTCCTCTCTCCGCCCCATATCCCAGTGTCCGCGTCTCCCGGCTTCTCGGCCGAAGGAAAGGCCATCATCCAATGGGCAGCAAATCTCTGGCCACGATCTCCCGTCATTTCCTTCGCCCGTCCTGCCCCGATTCTCACCCCTCGCTGTCCAGAAAACCATCCCCCACACCCATCCCCTCCCATTCCCCCTATTCCCTCCCGCCACACCCTCCCCTTAGATGGTAACCACCCGCCCTTAACCTCCCCTTTCCGCCGCCACCCTCCCATCCCTTCCATTCCGTTCCTTTATCCCGCACTCTTCCCAGGGGCCATAAGATGCCGGCGGGAGGAGAGGGGGAGGCTCGTAAAAATCGGGCATCTTGATGTCTCGTGTATTTTCCTCCCCCCCCCCCCAAAACTCCTCTTTTCTTGCCTCACCCCCTCCACCCCTTCTTCCTCCTCATCCTCTTTTCCTCTTTTTCTCCGTCTCTCTCCTTCCTTATTTTTTCGGTGGTGAGGTTTTTGCGTCTTCTGTATGAAGGAGAGTATGTGCGTGTCTGTGTGTGTGTGTGTGTCGTCTCCCCGCCATATCCACAATGGGAGGGGTTGAAGGGAGGGACTTATGGGCGGGTTCTGGTGGTTGTGGCGATGATGGGTGCCCGCGGGGAGGGGAGGGGGAGACCCGGGGGTTGTTTGGAGGAAGAGAGGGGTTTAGATGGACGAGTTGGGTGGGGGGGGAGGGGAGGGGTTGGAGATGGATAGGGCATTACGTGGTGAGTTGGAGAAGAATGGGAGAGTGGTTTTCTCTCGAGGGGGAGGGTGGTTGGGGGGTGTGCAGGGGTGTGGCGCTAAAAAGGGGTTGTAAAACGCTACGGCGAGACGCGGGGGGTGGGTGAGTTGAAGGTTAGGATGGTGGGGGTAGTTTTGAGGGAGGCTGGATGAGGTGTGAGCAACGCTCCATAGCCTAAATAAGGTATTTTGAAAGCTAAAATACCGTTATTAATTAGTCAAGTGTTCAGTATCATTCAGTTGCACTCAAAATAACGCTCCATTCAAACGTAGCTTAATTAAAAAATATGAATTATTCGCAGTCATTACCCATATTTGCATTGAGGTATGAATGCAGTCGATGAAATCGGAGTTGCAGTTAATGATAAGGATTGTCACTGTGGTACACGAGGGAGGAGATAAATTTGTTTTAATTTTATAATTTTGGAACATTACTTTGAAAACGTATGAAACACGAAATTTTTTAATTACGCTCTACTGGGTGGTTAAATAATTTTCATTTCATTTCAAAGTAGGAGGGTGTTTCAAAGGAGCGAGAATGAAAGAGGCGGGGCAGAGGGATGGAATTGTGACGGATATGTTTGGTGTTGTGGGTGGGTAGAGACAAATTATTTAAGGTAAACAAACCAGGGGTGATAATGGGGTGTGCAGTGAAAACTTGTGGCTTTTGTAGTAATGTTTGGCAGACTGACGCCAAGTATTTTCAGGTTTGGGAGCTATTATGAAATCACAGCAGTCATTGCTCAAGTAGTGATTGTTTTCTGACAAGTCCCAAAAACATTTACCGCTTCATTTTCCACCCCATGTAGCGTTTGCGGGACATCAAATTCCTCACTTTATTTCGAACCGTCCAAAATATATTTCTTAACTGCATCCAGCGCGTAATACGCTATTTTAATTTAATCTAAAACTCCATTAAATTCGTATAGATATCCCTTTTCAGGAATTTTCTTCAGTAAAATGTTCAAGTTTCAAGACCTAATTTGAGTAGACAGTTATTTCTCTAAAACGTTTATATCTCGCACCGTCGGTTGCGTAGTAACACAGTGAGTGGATTTACTAGTTCAATTCTTTGACTCAGTTTACTCCGTGGTGTTGAAAAAGGACTTTCCAACCCTGGAAACAATGACACTGAGACTTTTGTAAGGGAAAATTATCTCTAACGTTAAGTCTTTCGTGCTTAAGTGTGCTGCAGTATGAATTCAGCACTTACATTTTGTGGATTTCTCAGAGCCGGAGTATATATAAAGGCATCTGAGCTAAGGAGACTAAGATGTGAAGGCGGGATACATTTTTCGTCACGGGTCCCCTCTATTTCAAAAATGAGTTTCCGAGAAAAATTAAATATGATTACGACTACACTATTATTCATTCTCTTCTCAATCACGCGTATGCAAGTACATATTTATGTATGTGTACGAGTGTATTCATATGTATAAATTGGGCAGAAACATATATACATATATGTATATATATATATATATATATATATATATATATATATATATATATATATAGATGTGTGTGTGTGTGTGTGAACATATATATAAGAATATGTATATTTATACATAATTATGTCAATATATATATATATATATATATATATATATATATATATATATATATATATATATATATATATATATATTAAACAGGCTCAAGTGAGATGTAGTGGAAGTTCGTTATTGCGGGAAAACAAATGTGCACATCTCCACAAGTGAACAGGAACGTACTAATCGTTTCGGTTCACAGAACCATCATTAGGTACAATGTACTTAAGACTTGTACTCAATGAGGATGAAGACGCGTAGTAAGTTACTGATAAACTTGCACTGCTAAACATATATATATATATATATGTATGTACACATATATATACACGCATATATATATATATATTTACTTATATATACATATATAAACATTATGTTTATATTATATACATATATATATATACATATATATATATATATACATATATATATATATATATATATATATATATATATATACATATATATATACATATATATATATATATACATATATATATATATATATATATATATATATACATATATATATATATATATATATATATATATATATATATATATATATATATATATATATATATATATACATATATATACATATATAAACATATATATATATATATATATATATATATATATATATATATATATATATATATATATATGTATGGGTGTATGATTGTTTGTGTGTATGTCGGTGAGTGTTTTGTATGTATGCTCTTTCATCTTTAGCTTCCCCTTGTCGTCATTTTCAAGACTCAAGAAACCGTCCCCAGCGCAAGGAAACCAACGCTCACTCCCATCTCTCCCCCTCTCCAGTTCCAAGTCATCCCCACACCATCATCATTCCATGCAACTTCTTTTTACCACCGCTGAGTCCTCTTCAAGCGGACAACTTTTCCACCCTTGCTACATTTTTCTTTCCGTATTTTCCATTTTATTTAGCATTCGGCGACTGCAGAGAAAATGCCGGGAGAGGGGGTAGATTCGGCAATTCAATGCAATATTACATTTTCGCTCGTTTAGCAGTAGTCTCCATAAATCTTCGTAAACACACGAATACACCATGATACAAAAACAGACGTAATCACATGCTATGAGACTGAAAGAGCAATGGAAAAATTACTCTACTTAGTTACTTAATCATGTAAAAGCGTAACTTAAGAAATATTAGTAGTATTTTGTTAAGTACCTAACTAGTTGCAATTAAAAAAATGTAAGTCCCTTTTGATTTTTTTAAACTGTTGTAGGTGATCAGTTTAAGGTGAGCAGGCATTGCTTTAATGTTTTTCGCGTAATATCCCTATAAATACCATTATGTTCCTATTTCAATACGTTAACCAAGAGTTTATGCATCTATGCACATGTACAGATTACTAGAAATTTCGCTCATTCTTATATTAAGATGCATGTGCAGATTCGCCCTTTTAATTTATCTGTATGAAAGTATGAAATTTTGGGGAAGGCTGTCTTCGGTACTTCTATCTTTCATGCCTGTAGTGATATATTTCGAATGCCTCGGTATATCGAAAAGCAGGAAAATACTGATTTTTAATGTGTCGTGAATGGTTAAAATTATGCAGTAACATCCGATCAAATGTCCAAACCCGAACTGTCACTCAAAGTTATTATTACATTTGAATATATTAAGTATATTACGAGTAATAGTTGCCATTTTTGAAGCATAACGATAATATTTACTTATTTGAAAATGTACCTCAGATTTAATGGTGTTTAAAATATCTAAATAATCATCTTCTGCCGGTTTGCTTTCAATTAGTCGCCCAAAATTGTAGGTATAAGTATATTAGTTAATCGTGGATGCGATTCCACGGTATGCGATGAACACAGAAAGGGAGAGCAAATCCTGAGTTAAACATTTCTGTTTTATAAGTCTTCCCTAATATTATTTTCATTAATAAAAAGAAATTGCATATGATGCCAAGAATATTCAAAACCAAAATACGTTTCTGATGCCTTTTAACGCTCGCGAACGTAGGTAAAAGTAATTGATATTCTCGTCGCTGCAGAGCTTGTCACTTACATTTCCGTAACCATGGAAGCAGTTTCCAAGGTAGTCCTCGGTGGATCTCACCTCCCTTCCTCGGGGGGAGGGGGGACCCCCTCTCCCCTAATGACGTGCGAGCTTGTGCAGACCACCGTAATTTCATTGTGGACGTCTCGCCAGACCAATGCCCGAAACAGGGGATTTCCACCCTTGGACTTGGGCCCATAAAGTGGCATCTGAAATTGAATAACTTCCAACGAAGCGATAAGGGAGTGATAACACGCGGGTGTATGATGCCATTATGCTTTGACTGCTGCAGGGAATGGACAAGTGCAGAGTTGGAAATGGCGTGATGTCTCACGAGGAATCCTTTGGAAAATGGGAATAGAAAATCTTGAGAGGCAAGTAAAAAGATTTCATTCCTGAAGTAGATAACGTCGATTATTAAAAGGATTACTTTGTTTTGGCATTAACTATCATCAAGTTAGGTTTTGCCTTTGGGTTCAGGCATATATATCGTAGTTAATTGGAAGTAGCTCTATTTCAATGAAAGGATAGTAATAAAGAAGCAAAACTGAATTACCATGAAAGCTTTTGTAATTGTTTTCGCCATTCCTGAAGAGACCTCAAGCTGGAGGAGAAACGTGTGGTTTTATTGAGAATTCACGCTGGAAAAAATGCAAAAGATATCCACTTCCTACTGATATAAATCGCGAATGTTTTCAGAAATGAAGATGCAAGTGACTCGGAAGCCATGCATATTTTATGGCTAATATTAATGTCCATAGAGGATTTTCTTCCCTGCAAAAATCATTTTGCCATCGTTTTTAAAAGGTACTCAACTTATTAAAAGAAAGTTTTGAGTGGTCTCTTTTATCTTGAAAGTATCGGGATACTTTGTATGTGAACTACGTTATTTTTATTAATTCCTTTTGGTGCATCCCACCTACTCTCCTGAATTCTCTTCTCCTTCTTATCTGATTACCTGAGAGACAGTCATAGCATTTTTGATGAAACACTTATTACTTCCTTGAAAATATTATGTTACGCGAGTGGTTTCACAATCTTCATTCTGTCGAGGTTTTCTATCTATTAAATGTAAATTTTGGACAATTTCTAACTTTTATTATATTTCTTGGGTTAGCAACTTGAATACTTGTTTTCTCTACAGTCTTTCCTCCTTCTGTTCTTCGTTAATTCTACCCGTCTTCCTGATGTTTAAAAAAATCTCTCTCTCTTCCCATGCACCGCTTACCCCTAACATTTTACTCCGTATACCATGGCCACCAAATAACATGGCTTTTCAACTTTTCCTAAATGCGCTGTGTCTATATTTTTCGGATGTTTTGTTAACTTCCTCTCTATAACCACCATGTTTAAAACTTCCCCATTTGTCTTCCTCTCCGTCTAAGACATTTACAAGCTAGTATAGATGGGTGCAAAGCAAAAAGCATAAGAGCGCAAATGTGTTACCTTGGGAAAGATGGAATGCATTCATAGAATGTGTAACCTTGGAACGCAAACTGAAAAAAGATAAGCAAGAACAAGAGTCATCATTCGTTTCCTTACCATGAGCTTTCACAAAAAAAAGATGAGAGATATGCGATGAGAAGAAGTTATAGGAATTATGAATATTTGGAGTAAGAAATGAAATAATTTTAAAGCTAAGAGCAAGCAAAGATCCAAAAAAGGATATACGTGTACATGTATGTGAGGCAAACTAACCAATTTCGAATCTCTGATACTGTGGAGGACTCGAATTAGTGGAAATTTTGTTTTCAATCAATTACTTAGCTTTGTGCTTTTTCATTAGACTTTTCTACGCAATGTACAGCGTGTTTCGACGTAATTGCATCATCTTTCAGTTACATTAGCCCTGAAGATGATGTGCTAACTTCTAAACTTGCAGAATAAAGGAAAAGTATGTTCCTATGTTCCCCCAGTCCACGCCGCTTAAAACTTCAATGTTCGTCATCTTCACTGCTCAAATTGTTTTTTCCATTCTTCTAAGTACTCACAATCAAAAAAGCTTCCAATCTGCATTCATCCCCTTGCCTCAAAGACGAGCTTTCAGATCTATACAGTAAAGAGGCACCTGAGTGATTTATTCAACTGATCCTCGAAATTAAATGTCTACAAGTTAACGACGAATTTCAAGTTAATTTGCATACTATAAATTTGAATATATATAACCAGCCATAAATTATATCTTTAAAAACGTGAACGTATGTGTTGTTTGTTCACCTCACGCGCATTTAGAAAAGGAACCTGGGGTATTCTCCGAATGCCCCTCTTATTTACCCAATCTTTCCGGGCAAAAATCCTCCCTACTTTGGTATTCAGGTGCGTTCGCTAGTTGTTGACGAGGAAATCAGGGAAGGTTTAACGAGGAAAGGCGGGGGGAAGGGACGGAGGGCGAGACGGTAGTGATGAGTATTAAGCGGATGCTGTTATGTTTTGTGCGAGAGCATCTCTTTCCCTTTCCACTTGAGAGGAAAAGGTTTCTTATCAACCGAGGACTCGTATTTCTCCCATTCCTCTTGCACCACTCCTAACCCCCACCGCCGTACTCCACCGCACGAGAGCACAGTGAATTACTAAAAGAAAGCAAGGAGTTTACAAAAAAGTGGAGTTTCGTACTGTTTTGTTTTAATTTTCCTCCTCGTTCCGTGTTCTTTTCTCTTTTTATTGTTTTTTTGTTTTAATTTCGGCTGTAAAACAAACCGTTGATTTAATGCGAGGAAATTTTTCGTCGTGTTTTTTGTTCGATTCTTTTTTTTTTATTTGTAGTGTCTCCACTCCATGATGACGGAAGTGGGTGAGAGTGAGGAGAAGGTTGGGTTCTTTTTGGATTTTGAACGAGAAAGAAAGAAAATCAGAGCCCGCATCATTCCGTGCGTTCGCGAATTCGAAATGAGGGGTTTGGAATCTTTTTTCGTCGTGAGTAGTGGTCTCCCGTTCGAAAGCCCACCTCCGCGTTAATGTAAATAAGTTTCCGCTGTTACTCTCGTCTTTCTTGTAAGACCATCATTTCACTCACTGTGCCGAAGGAGAAAATATTTAAGCGACTTGAGCGCAGTAAGAATTCCAAGCATGAACATGCTGTTGTATCAGTAAGGATGGAAAAAATAATTTTGCAATTATAGTTCTACTTAAAGTTACGGAGCCATTTCAACTAGGATATTTCGATACTTCGTCTAATTTTCAACCCTTAGAGGGACTTAGATCAACAAAAGGCAGGTAACGACAACAGTCCTTCTACAACACTCTTAGCTTTCCAAAATATAATGCTTGTTGTGCGTTAGTTTCAAGTTTTATTAAATCTTCCCTTAGTCGAGTTACTCTAAAATTTCAATACCTAATGGTTTAAGCGGTCTCTGTTGACTATTAGCCTCTATGTATCACGAGAAGTTTAATTTTGTACCTCACATTTTCTTCCTCTCGTCCTTCGTACTTTTTGCCTGCTTTTATTCTATTTACGAAGCATGCTCTCATCCTTCCTCAACGCAGTTTACCCAACTTTCGCTCAACTTACCCAACCACTCCGTCTATCATTTTCAACCAGTCAACATCTCAATACTTCATAACCTTTCCTTCATCCACTTTCCCCAGCTTTTATCAGATTTCAGCCAGTTACTTAACACTGCCCAACTTGGTTTCTCCATTCATCTTAGTAGCTAGTTCCTATAATTCAAAAGCCTTCAATTAAAACTCATCTCCTTGTCGCATAGACCAGGTTTCAGATCCATATAACTAGTTCTACGCTCTGCATTTACCATTCTATAGGTTCAATATGGACTTTAAGAAAGAGATAATCACCTCCAAAGGCACAAATAAGTCAACTCTTTTCTCTGGTGTTTATGGGTATATTGCTCTAACTTAGGTTCACGCATTCATACTGGTTGGGCGCGAGGGAGAGGGGGGTAGGAAAGACCAGGGGTAGTAGATGGATGGGCGGTTGTGGGCTGATTAAACATTCCTAGGGTCAAATGGTAAAAATGAGAAAGGCACATTATAAGCTACTGTCTGCTGGTTTTATAAAATATTATCTTCAACCTTTCAAATGCATCGAGTCTGAGTTAGTATTATCGAATATTTTTATGTCATTGCATCGGTATGAATTAGTTCATTCTGTGTATCTATGTATTTACCACCGATATAGGTCGTCTTAGTGCAGAAGGATTCAATTTTAGTGAAATCGGTCACACATTGAACACTATTCTTTGTGAAACAAAAGATATATTTTTTTACTCTTCTAACATTTCTGCTAAAAAGTCGCGCAATTGACCCTGAACTTTAGTATTATCCAAATTATATTGCTAAGAATTTTGGATGACTTCGTTCACTTCCCTATGTTCTGATCAGGGCTGCATTTTTCCCCATTTGAAACAATTCCAAGAGGCGCACTGAATATGGGCACCAGTTTGAAATTTGGTACTCGAACTCCTATTTTGACAAAAAAATTTCATTAGTACATGTAATACAGGTGTTTTTCATCAAGACAAACCTGAAAACACAGAATACATTAAAATAGGTACTTATCCATACCTTTTTGCTTCTTCCGTCGGCCCAGAAGACACTAGCATGTATTCCATCTGAATTACATAAACAGTTCGTTTTTAAATACTCATATGGAGACATGAGAATTTCATTGGGCAAAGAAGCTTTCGAAAGGAGTAATAAGATAACGAAGACAAGGTAGTAAGGATGTTCAAAAATGATCAGTGAAAACTTTGAAGTGGACCTTAATTTTGAATGCCATGGAAATTTAAGTGTTGAAGCAAGGTAATAGGCGTAAATAGAAGGCTTTTGAGATGGATGTGTCTGTGGAGAAGGATGGAAAAGTAAAATGAACGTAAAGGGGAACAGGCGAATATATATGCTGTAGGAAGTGGTTCTTTCGGGTTTTCTTCCGCGTGTATCCATTTTTCGGACGATATTTCGCCAACGTTCCAGTTGGCTTCCTCAGGTCCACTGAAGTGCCGATGCAGGTTTTGGTCCAATATATATACCCTCCGTTTGGCGCCTATTTTTAGGAGGTGTGCTCTGATTCGTTGAAATCCTTGAGGACACGTTTCCACGCGCTGGCGAGGGGGTAGCCGTCCTCGCGGTTGAAATTTCTGGGCGTTTTTGCAATTTCAAACAAGTGAAAAAGTACGAACGCCTCCATGGCCTTCAACACCCTGGACTGGAGTCTCATGGCCCTGAAAAGGACCGTACAGTCGTGAACCTAACTGACATTCATCTGAGTGACGCCGCCATCAGCGTACATTCCAAGGGACTGAACTTCGCCGTTGCTCCCGCCCGCCTACCAAAAGAAGAACTAGTGACTGAAGTCGAATACGCCGTCCGGAAGCTACCTAAGGAAGAGGCCGAGGAACTTCGAGGAGAAGTAAGCCGTATACTGCTCAATGCTAAAACTCCTAAACCCAACGTCACCCGAGAGGAGAGGAAAGCCTTGAGAGATCTCCGGACGAATGATGACATTATAATCACTCCAGCGGATAAAGGGAACGCAACGGTGTTGATGAAGAAGGATGACTACAATAGAAAAATCAACAGTCTCCTGAACGATGAGACTTACTCGGAAGAAAAACGGGATCCCACCTCCAGGATCCAAAAAGAGATTAAGCAAATAATTACACAGTCTTCGATCCCTCCAGAAGAGAGACAGTGGATCGTCGAATCGGCTCCCAAACCACCTAGATTATATGGCCTACCTAAGATCCATAAGCCAGGTGTCCCTCTACGACCCATCGTGAGTGCCATAGACTCTCCATGCCACAAACTCGCCAAATATTTGTCCCAGCAACTCTTACCGTTCTCTGGTAAGTCGTCAACGCACGTGAAGAACTCCGCTCACTTCATTGAGATTATAAAAGAGACCAAAATAAGCAAGGAGGATATTTTAGTGAGTTTTGACGTAGTTTCTCTCTTCACAAGCATCCCGATCGGTGAAGCAGTAGAGATTATCAAATCACTCACGAGTGACGGCCTCCCGAAAGACATCCCAAAGAAGGTGGAGTTTTGCCTGAGAAACGCTTACTTCACGTGGAACGGAAAATTCTACAGGCAAACAAATGGCGCTGCAATGGGGTCCCCACTCTCACCGGTGATCGCCAATCTTTTCATGGAAGCTTTTGAACGAAAAGCCTTGCAATCCTTCCACAAAAAACCCAAACTCTTTGTGAGATATGTGGACGACACATTTGTAATATGGCCCCACGGAAAAGAAGAACTCCAGAAGTTCCTGCAACACCTCAACGCACAAAATGGTGCTATTAAATTCACCATGGAGATGGAAACGGACAACCGGCTGCCCTTTCTGGATGTCCTGGTCGAGAAAAAAGAAAATGGGTCTTTGGGACACTCCGTTTTTCGGAAAAAGACCCATACGGACCAATATCTCCATGCAGACTCCCATCACCACCCTCAACAAAAAGCCGGAGTAATTAAAACCTTACTCCACCGAGCATGCTCCCTCTCTGACGCTGCCTCCATTGGAAAAGAAAAACAACATCTGCTGAAAACGTTCCAGATGAATGGCTTCCGGCGTGACAACATTCTGAAGATAATGCACAGGGTGGAAGGAAAGAAGCGGATGGCCCTGGAGAGGACCGACGAGACTAGCCCTAAGGAAAAGGCGACGGCACACGCTATCCTGCCGTACGTCGCCGGAACAACGGAAAAAATTGCGAGGGCCCTCCGGAAACACAACGTCTCAGCCAGGTTCAAATGCGTAACCAAAGTGGCCAATATCCTCGTCAACGCGAAAGACCGCCTCCCAAAAGACATCTCTGGAGGAATCTACCAAATCAAATGCAGCTGCGGCAACTCCTACATCGGCCAAACATCAAGAGCGCTGAAATGCCGAGTCCAAGAACACAGAAGGGCCGTAAAAAATAGACAGTTCCAGCAGTCAGCGGTGGCTGAACATCATTGGAGTGGACCGACACATAATATTGAGTTTGACAACGCCACTTTATTGAATAAAGAAGGCCGCTACTACCCAAGGATCATCAGAGAGGCAATTGAAATTGCAAAAACGCCCAGAAATTTCAACCGCGAGGACGGCTACCCCCTCGCCAGCGCGTGGAAACGTGTCCTCAAGGATTTCAACGAATCAGAGCACACCTCCTAAAAATAGGCGCCAAACGGAGGGTATATATATTGGACCAAAACCTGCATCGGCACTTCAGTGGACCTGAGGAAGGCAACTGGAACGTTGGCGAAATATCGTCCGAAAAATGGATACACGCGGAAGAAAACCCGAAAGAACCACTTCCTACATCAATAATCTCCGCGGAAGCCTACATGGAAAAGAATATATATGCTGTACAGGTTACTACCTGTGCCAGTTGTGGGAGGAGTGGGGATTGCTGTGAGAAATTCGAAGGAGGCAGGAAAAGTGGATGCAGAGCGTTATGATTGGGACAGAAATATTGACGTGTATTGACGATTGAAAGAGAAGAGAACGTAAGGTAACCAAGAAGGGACAGGAGTGGGACAGGCATAACCCAAGAAATGAACGTGGATAGAATTTATGTGGAATATAAGTATTTCTTATAATGGGGTGAGGTTCTTCTGAGCGAGAATAAGAAATGTAGAGGCGTTCCGTCTGTGTCCGTGTTAAACCTACATGATTGGTGCCAAAAGTATCGGGAAAGGTTGCGGAAAAATATATTTACTTCAGATGTTGCTAAGATGCCTCAACATTCTTCAAAGTACATCCCTTAAGTGTCAACACACTTTTACCGGCGGATTTTCCACGATTGGAAGGCTCCATGGTAAGCGAATTCCGGAAGGTCCTTATGGGTACGCATGCTAGCTTCTTTGACGACACATAGGGTCCCATGGTGGTTTCATTTGAGGGAAGATTTCGCTTTTGGGAATATGAAATAGTCTCCTGGTGTCATGTCGGGACTGTAAGGGGTTTGGGGAACCGGTGCGATGCCATTCGTAGGAGGTATTCGTTAAGAGACGCTCGACTCTTCTTTTGGTCGTCCGACAGACCTTCGCGATGAGTTTAGCGCAGGTATCACCAAATTTTCAGTGATAATGGTGTGCACTGTTTTATCAATGCAAATACGATCTGTGATATTTCTCACGCATAACTGACGGTCTAAACCGCATTACATGCAAAGGTCAGGAAAATAATATTACTGATACTCTTGATACAAATCTTGAACCTTAAAAGGTAAGCTACCAAATAATAGCATTAATATCACTTGCTGGAGTTTAGAGCATCATCACCATCAGTCAATTGATCGGAAGATTCATTTAGTACAGCTATCAGTTCTTCCCAATTACATACCATTTCTCTCGTCCCCAGGCAGTTCTTATGCAAAATGGTCTCTCTCCATTTTGCCATTTTATTTCCTCAGCCCAACCTGCCATACACTGCTAACGTATAATCGGAGGACCACGTTCTAGTTGCCCATCGTGATTAGGTTTTCTTTTCATCTACTTCCCTTAGAACTTCTTCCAGGCATTCAAATACTTCATATGTGTCCTCTTCTCTGTAATTAGGGCCTTGGTATATACAAATGCACTTTCTTTACTTGTGTGGTGTTTCCTTCTGTGTTAATCATCAGAGTCCTCTCACTGAACATCCTCCAAGCTTTCAATTTTCCTTCCCATTCCCTTCTTTGGTCCGATGACTTCTGGTTGCCTCCTGAGGATCATTACACCTCCTGAGTACACGCCTCACTTTGTACCCGTCGCTCTTTAAGTCAACTGCCTCAGCTCGTTGAAATTTGCTGACGCCGAAAATAGCAAACCGAGTTTGTCTATCTCCCTTTTCACATTTTCTAGCTTTCCAATAAACCCAGGGGGCCTAAGTGGCCTAACTTTCCCCATCACTATCCTGCAGATTTCAGCTGATAGATGATTCCCTCCCATTAATTACCCGGAAATCCCATTGCCTTATTATTTTACCTCAAGATTATTTTCAGGTAGGGAATTTCCTTATTTCATGTTGCAAGTAATATGGAAACATAACTGATCAGTATTGCTAACATAGTTCCCATTTCTAAGTTTTGTTCCAGAGGAGTATGGACATACATCTGTTGCCAGCCTGGAGGGATAAAATTCATGAATATTAATTATTCATTTCAACCAACGATACTACTTAGCACTAAAATGCCTCTTCTCAAAATTGAAAAAAAAACATGATTTCAGGGTGTGCTGGAGACTTCACTCACGTCTCCATCTTTCTCTGTAAGCCACCACAAGGGCTTTTGGCATAGGGTGTCAAATGACCAGCTATTTTAGTAATATGGGTCATTCATGGTAATCCTTATCGTTTAATTTTCAGGAAGTTCATGTCGCCGTAATTTCTGTTTACTATTATCGCGGTTACAAAGTTTTCTGGGAAAAATTATTCCTTATATTGATCATGTGGACAGTGTTTCCGTCGATTTCTCGCCATGGTCCTCCCTACCAATGTAAAATTCAGCAGTAAAAGGTTTTTTCCCATGTCAGCGTTTAGTGAGAATTTTTTTTGTTTACGTAAAGGTTTGGAGATTTACTTGAACTCTAAATTCCAAAAGAAAACGATAAGTTTAGAAAGATCTAAGATGAGAATAAATTGATTTATAGCATTTTAGATGTAGATGTAAATCTCGATCGCGGGTTCCTAATGAATGTCCCGATCAATAAAAGAACTTCGATATTGCTCAGCAATGTGCTCTGATCGAAGAGGTGATGGCGACACGTGGTGTGCGTGTGTGTGTGTCCGTTGCGTTCCAATCTGGCATTTGGGCTACAGGAGCACTATCTGTGCCGATGGGAAGGAGGAAGGGGGGAGGGTGAGGAGGCTGAGTGTTGTCAGGGGTAGGCTCCTGGCGTCTTGTGCCTTTCCCAGAGGCGCCTTCCCTTAATCCTCCTCCCACACACAACCGCCAGATGTCCTCCTCACTTCCACACCCCTGTTGCCTGAGAAACGATCAGCAAACCCTTGGACGCGCAAACAGCCCATGCGGCGATCGCAGGTGACTTTTAAGGCATCCCGGTGTGATGACGAGTCGGATCTCCTCTCATCCCTTGCCCCCCCGCACACTCCGTCCCTTCTTCTTCCCCCCAGAACACTTATCGTCCGTCCCTCGATCCTCCCCTATCAGACCTTCGAGATCCATCCCAACTTAGTGTGACCGTCGCAAAGACTGGAGGGACAGACCGCCCATCCTCCGATCACAGCGTCCTTACTCAACCACTGCCCTTTAAGACTAGAGGTCTCCTCTAGCGTTCTACAACGAAGAGTGAAATTTTGCGACGAATTCAACAGTTTCAATCGAAACTATTATGCGACTCTGCAAACTTTATTTTCAATTATAAAAACTATATTTTGTGAAAACATCAGATTGTATATCTAATGATTATACAAAATCTGGAAGGCAAGAGAAGCCAAGAAGGTATACCCTAATGATATATTCGAAAGTTATTTAGCTTGTGTTTTTTTATAAAAAAAACGTTATTTTTGTAAAAACGTCTTTACCTTGACTAGTTGGAAATCTAATGACATATTATTCCAATTTAATTTCGCAAGAACCTTCGGACCATATTATTCTTTTGTTGCTGCCGAAATATATCCATGAGCGGTGAAACCTCGTGTTCAGATGCGTGACTTTCAATTGTTTCCACTAATTTTATGCGGACTTACATAATTAACACGTTGTTTTTAAATATTTGTTATCTATCGCTTTGCTCTAGATAAAATTTTCTGACAGTTTCGAGATCTTATTATCATTATATTTACCGCTCAATTTTAATGTTATGCGAAAAGATAAAAAAATTTTCTTGTATTTTTAAATCTTCATTACCGCTCTTAATATTTTACGGAAAATAAATAAGGCAGGCGATCTCATGTACCCTCCTACATTATTAGTCTTAAAACAAAAACGCTGGAGTTTGACGTGTGTACTTCCCTTTTTCACAGTGAGAGAAGTTGATGTACGGTAATCTGGTTCAGCCTTCAATTTGGTTACCACCACGACGATATTCTTCAAAGGATCATAGGCATGGAATTTTGATAAGCAACCATTCATACACTAGAGTTCCCAGCAATTACGTCACGTGGGTGAAGTTAGTGTTATTTCTAGTTACAAAAGGAATCGTAACTAGGATTAAAAACGCCAAGATATGACTTTGAGAATGACGTCGCTCTGATTGTTATATTGATAATTATAGAAAGCTCAAAGATACTGCGATACGACTTCAGCCGTTGTGCTGTTCATGAAAATCTTCCAGCTGGTACAAGTATGCAGAGGAGATTTGAATTTCTGTCTAATAGTTAGGAAGCAGTCATTCAGGTGATTTTAAATTGCTATTGTAATGTGATGAGAGTCTCAACAATCTTTTATGCCCCTATTGGAGAAAATGGGCAAAGGAATGGTTATCGCTTGAAATGAATGAAAAGGAAATTTAAAGCAACAATTTCATGAGTGCAAAATTCATTCGCCTTGACCGGGATCCCGGATGACTTTTACACACTCTAAAACTGTTGCATTGAAATTTATATTAGCGGATGATTCCGACAAAAGTTACTGATGTGGCATCTCCCGCAGTATCTTGAACTTCAATGTATTCAGGTCCACGTCTGAAGTTGGCTGTGTCATTCGTATTCCAAATATTACCTTCCCATACGAAGAAGAATACATTGAAGAAGGCAGTGATATCAAGTAGCTTTTTTCCGATGAAGATATAAAATACTGCAGTAAATCAACCCAAAGTTTGGCTTTACATGTGAAAAGAGAGTTTACCCAGTACCAAGCCAATGGTCGTCTAAAATTTGGTCATTGAGGGGAGAGATAGTTCTTTACGCAGTTGAAAAAACTTACAAGTCTGTAAATCCCATTTCCTTGCATTCCTTCTCCACTTGCGTCGTTTTCCATTTCCACACAGCTCGGAAGGCCTCACAGAGATGTCACCACGGTCATTATAGTCAATGAACCAACATTTTTCCGTGCAGTAATTTTTCGAAGTGGTTGGTGTTGATTTAAACGCTCATTTCTTTTGTCAGGGCGCCAAGGGAAGTTGGAAAGAGCCGAAAATCCAAGCTGGCACAGGGGAAAGTATATGGTAAAGTTGGACGAGCAGCGGCGGTGGGGACGCTGTGTGGACAGGAGAGGGTGAGGGGAGGACAGGGGACGACGCCCCTTCCTCCTCCCACCTTACTTTATCTCCCTTCCCCCGCAATCTCATTCTCCCCGCCACGCAAACCTCCCAATCCCCCCCCTTTTCGTCTCTTTACGAGATCGTCTTCGTCGCCTTCCCCCCCTGGCGAACTGCTTCTACAGGGTCGAGTCAATTCGAGAGAATGCTCGCCCCTACGGCAGTCAATCCCCCTCCCGCCCCCTCAGACCCTTCCCTGACGTGGTCGTCCCTGGGATGGATGTGCGTCTTCATCTCATGCCTTATCCCTTGCAGCATC